>NC_136063.1:202609904-203209904 GCF_964261635.1 Lissotriton helveticus | reverse complement strand
AACTTGGATTATCATTTCATGGCATCAGTCACGAGAGGAATGGACATGGAGACTGCTGTATAAGTCACCGAACTGCGGTTCCTATCCCACCAACTGTATCCTTAACACCTCCTGATACGCCCGTTGAGGCTGATAGGTAGGTTCCCCCTCTTCCTCATCTCCAAACTCCACTCCAGGATACGTTCCTCCACTACCATTATGTATACTATCAACTCTCACTCAGTATAATGTCTCACAGATACCAATGCTAGCTTAGCTGTAGGTCATACCTTTAATGTAAAATCCAATAAAAAGGTTTTCTAAAAAAATTAAAAAATGATGTTGGAAACGGCTTTTTGCTTGCTTCAGATTGCCTTTACAGCTATTTTTATACTGCTACTTGGATATCCTTTGGGAAGAGGCCACAAAAAAAGTACTTGCTGCAGCTTGGCATTTCTGTAAAAAATCTGGACCAGACCCACCACGCTCTCATGTATATTAAGGATGACGGCAGGGAACGAGTTCTACCACATAACAAAGTCACACGTATCCTAAAAACACACTCTACTCAGACCCAAACAACTACCTCTCCATTTCCAACATCCCTACTCTGGCCAGAGTCCTTGAGAAATGTGTACACTTGCACCTCCACAATCACATTGAATAATTCCTACTCCTCGACCACTGTCAATCCGGCTTCCGTTCGTGTCATAGCACTGAAACTATCATGGTCCACATTGTCGACTACGCCCTGCGCTCACTCGACCAAAATGAATCTTGACTCCTAATCCTGCTGGATCGGTTTGCAGCCTTTGACACCATCAACCATGCTACCCTATTTGATCTTCTAGAACTTAAGATAGGCCTTTCCAGCACCGTGCTAAAATGGTTTTCCTCCTTTTTACACAACAGATTGCAGTGCATTCTAAACAACCACACTCTTTCCAAACAGTCTCTGCTATCGCTGGGCATCCTCAAGGTTCTATCCTCTGCCCGACACTGTTCAACCTCTATGTGATGCACCTTTCTAAAGTCGTCAAACTCTCCCACAACTCCTAACATATGTATGCTGACGACACCCAACTCTACATGAGAATAACCTCCATCGAGGACATCCACACCCTTAACGTCACTAACAAAAATGCAACAAAGGCTAATTCGTAACCACCTCACTCAATGCCCTTGAAACTGAATTCTTATTGTTCGCTCCACCCACTACCACTTCGATCATCAACAACTGACTCCCGCTTATCTCTGCCTTGAATTGCACTCCACAGATTGTCGACTGTGCCAAATCCCTAAGTATAACACTAGACAAAGTCGTGTCCATGCAAAAACACATCAACGCCATCACCAGAGGAGCTGAACATCAGGTGCCTATCCTTAGGAAACTAAAACCTTTCCTCCCCATGGCCGACCTCACAACTGCGACTCATGCACTTGTTCTCCGAAAACTTGACAACAGTAGCACTACTCTTGTGGGCCTACCGAAAACCTCACTTGAACCACTGAAGGATACCCTTAATGCTGCAGCTAGGCTCATCACAGGTTTAAAAAGACATAAGTGATACCATCACCCCTGACCTTCGTGTACTGAATTGGCTTCCCTTCGAGGCCTGGATGGATTTCAAAATCACCTGCAAGACTCGATTTGATTAAATGTATTCAACCTTAATAATTAATATCATCAAAGTACAATAGGCCATATATAGAAATTCAATTATAGAACTCATTTCCACAACATATTAATAAATAGTTACAGATAGAAACTGAATAAAAAGAAGCTATGGTTAAAAATACACTATTAAAAGACATCTGAATTCATCTAAAATATAAGAATGTATGCAAAGCAGTGCCTACATTAATCAAAGTGCAAGCTGGGGGCTGATCGAGCTCCGATTTACCAAGGCCAAACATAGATAGGACGTGAGAAAAAAGCGTGCATAACCCAAAGCACTGCACCACAATACCTCCTCCTACCTGTCCCAGAAACTGACCCTATTGGGAGGAAATAGATCCTGCAGAGGACGAGGGCCTTGCTTCTCAAGCCTCAAAAATCATAGAAAAAGAAAATCTGCAACCGTTCCTTCTCTGGAACGGCCCCAAACATGTGGAACTCTACCCACGGAGATCAGATGCAACCCGTCCACGTGCTTCGTCCGGAAAGAAGTGAAAATGTTTCTATCCAACAAATTCCTCTCTCACTCGGACTAGGTCACTGTTACCCCTTCCCCACACCCTCGCGTATCACTACCTCAGGGAAAACTATGCCTCTACTCTCTTCACTCTGCAACTCCCACTCTCTTCTACTAACCTAGCTGTCACATATTCGACTGTAAATTGTTTTATTACTTATTTTATATTCTGTTACTTTCTATTTGTTATTTACAGTTATATAGCCCGAGCAATTGCTGCTATTTTGTTTACATTTCCCACAGGATATCGTTTACTCTTTTATATCCTTATTATGCATTTTTATTTACCCTTTCTGTTCCTCGTGTTATCCGGTTGTGCTTACTTCGGGTCATGTTCACGCTATATAAAACTCCTCAAGTAAATAAAAAAACTCATTCAGAGTCGGGTGAGTTAGTTTCCTAGTCTGGCCACAAGGTGGCAGTGTTCGCAAGCGTTTTGGATGCAAAATAAATGTTTTAAATGATTTTCCTTGCGTATCCGTCAGTGATTTTTCAGATTTTCACATGTACACTTTACAGAGAAAACATTCTTCAGCTATAAAAGCAGCAGTCATCTTTGCTCAACACAACAGAGTCAATATTCCGCAGAACAGACCGAGCGGGCGCTGCTAGTGAGAAAGGGTGAGCAGGGGCGGCCGCCATACCTCTCCCAGCGTGCACAGCTCCATGATGATCCACACCGGGTTCTCCGTTATGACACCAATCAGCTTCACGATGTGAGGGTGGTCAAACTGGCGCATGGTCACTGCAGGAAACAAGCACACATGAGGCTGATACGATGAAGAGTTTACAAGCTCGAGTGACATCTCACAGTCATGAAACATAACGGGGGCTGCTTTTAAACATTCTTTTTGGGCACTATGTATATTATTCACAAATCTTTTTTTTGGACGACAGAAGTAAGGTCTTTCATGAAAGGCAAAGCCCGGATGCTGAACACCTGCAATGAGCATTAATTGGGTTACAGTAAACGAGAATATATTCAGACTGGGAGGTACAGAAGCAAGATGACCAGGGGAAACACTACAGTGACATTAAGCCTGAGCGCATACATATTTAAAGATAATTCTCCCGGATCTGTCAGACTAAATGGCCAAGTGGAAATGGGTGGAGAGGCGAGTTGGGGTTGGCCGTGGAATATGGGAGGTGGCAGGGGCATCAGGGCTGGGGCGCGTCACTGGGGATGTTGCCAGGCAGTGGGCGATTGATGGCGGAGCCTCACCGAGTGAGCTCTATTGGAAAGGTCGCAGGAGGTCGAATGATTGCTATTTCAATGTAGCTCAGAGAAGTCATAGGTACTAACTTCTTGCTGGTAGACTAAGCTCGCCGCAACCCCCTGCAGACGGGTGCAGCACATCAAAACACCTGCTATTAGAGGTGTGCCTGGGAAGTTCCTGGGACCCCCTTTTGCACCCTGGCAAAGGGCGCCCTGGAGGGCATGCTGACACGGCACCATTTCATATGTGCACAGTGTGCCTTCAAATAACTTCTTTGCAACTGCTTCTCGTTCACAAATGTGGACGCCAAGGGCTCCCTCATTTGCCCGGTGCCATACATTGTACTAGGGGCCCCATAAGCAGCTGTGGCCCTTCTCTAATAATAAAGTGCACCGGGGATGCAAGAAGCAGCGCAGGCGCCCATTGCGCCTCGTAGCACTATCTGCAAAGTGGCCCCTGACTGAAAGAGAATGGGGTACATTAGCAGCCTGGGTTAATTCAGGGAGGCAAGTATGGTACAGACCAGCATAAGGGAGAGCTCATCCGAAGGGAAAGACGGGCCATCCAGTGGGATGAAAAACCACAGACAGGGAAGAAGACAGAGGTCCAAGTGCTCTTCAAACTGAAAAGGGCAAATGACGACGTCAAACCAACAGGGAGGAGTGGAGAGCGGCAGTGATAAGGTCATCAACATTTAGGGGCCCTGGGGAGCTGTGAGAATCACCACGAGGCGGAAGGACTGGGTGGAAAGATAGGAAGAGTAGAGTCGAGCACTGCGCCAATGGCGGCACGTGTGACTATGGTGTGGGGTTAACTGCGCTGATGACCAAAGAGAAAGGACAGGCATTCGTGGTGTGCTGCGGCAATAACAGGTGAGAACAGTTTCTGTTACGTGTAGCGCCCAGAAGTCGGAGTGGAGAGTAGCATGTGTGAAAATGGACATGATACATCTCTGTGGCCAACACATACACAGTCCTCATATTGCTAGATTAGGAAACAAGGGGTGTGAAAAGGAAAGGATCACAACACGAGGCTTGTGAACCTACGCACCCACCACCCCTCACAACTTCAAACTACAGATCGGACTCTCCTCTCTCTCACTTTGGAGAGGAGGTGAACTCCTTATCTACCCACTTAAAATACCTCTCTTATACACCCTCAGTAAATGTCCTGGAGTCTCATTTGTAGAGAGCGCCCAAAAACACATAACCTGTTGCAAATCTTGCTAGATGTATCCTGTAGCGCAGTTTGCGCTACGCACCTATATACATTGACACTGCTGGGGTGACCAGGCGTCCTGCATTCCCCAGGACAGGCCCAGGTATACAGGGTAAGTCTCTGCTTCCCTACTCTGCTTTCTTGCCCCATCCATACACTGCAGCAGGCATTGAAGAACTGCGGCCAGCGTCTGAGGGCACTTAGACCCAAGAATAGTCTTACTGGCTTCCCTCTGGACCTAATCACAGGATGGTGGAAGGAGAGTTTTTTTTTTTTTAGGAAAACAATTTTAAAGTACTACTGTCAACCAACTTTTAACAGAGGATGGCACAATTTTAAGGCTACATTTATTCTGGAAAAAGAGCCCTCGAACCAAATAATTGCCTTTACGGTTTCATGTGCATTTCTTTAACATCTTCCCCCTCGCCTCATAGGTTTCATAAGTAACTTTCAGGTGCTTGAAGTTTACCATTGGAAAGAGGACTACAAGCCCCAGAATGCCACTAGCACCATGAGGCATATGAGAGTAACGCAGCAGATCTTTATGATCCTTTCTTTAGGGCTTCAATTAGCTTCTGAAATGTGAAAGTACACCGCCTCCGAAACACGGGTGTTTTTTTTTGCCTGTGTTAGGTCTGGTTATCATTCTGTAGCTGTGCCTGCAGTCCTGTGCTGAGAATTCTGCCACTGTAATCCTTTCTATGTCTAGCGTTGGTTCCAACTTATAGTCCTATTTCAATGTTACATCACGGTTTTGGGTTTGAAAACATTGGTCACTAAATTCATACATGCAACAACTTTAGCTGACATGGAGGGCGCCGAGAACAGTGATACTTACAGGCTTCTTGTAAGAACTTTTCCCTCACGCTGTCGGAAGTACAGTTTTTACACGTCTTGATGGCGACAGCCATGGCAGGGTTTTCCTGTTCAGCGAAAAGAGACAGTAAATAGGGATCCACATTCGAAGACAGCGCAATACACAGCTCATATGAATGTCACGCTTCTCCCTAGAGAGAGATAAGACTCACTGAAAACGGCATTGTAAGCTTGATAAAAAAAGACTTTTTGCAATTGAAGGAAATCGGATTGAATACAAATGCACCCAGTTTGTTTGTGTATACCACTTTTCAACATTGTGCTGCGATAATTATATTTAGAGCAGCATTTTCAGCTAGTAAATACCATCCAGTTGCACCTCAGTGCCTTTACAAGTATTACATTTTAGTTGGCACGGAGAAGCCCGCATAGTGAGAATTGCAAATTACTTCCTTTCTTGCCAGACGTGCTTCCCCGCAGGCAACGTTTTACAATACACAGAAGCGAACATTCATGAGAAAAGGCAGGCATGTGTTCGAACTGGAATGTGACTGTGTCCATACTGTCCACTCTCAGCCTATGAATAGCTCCTCCGCGCACATTCAGCACAACACAGGGGGCCTGCCGACTATAAAAGCTAGGTTTCTAAGCTGCACGAGCATACACCCTTTGTTGGCACGCGGCTAGGTTCACCTCATTAGTCCATATGCATCAATTACATCCTTAATGACTACTAGGGCTTGACAGTGTGCTTGGTAGTGTTTGTGCCTGCGCAGCACATTAGGAAGTCTTTCTTCTCTTTCTTCTATCTGCAGCTGGCGGCTCAACTAGAGTTGAAGCGCACAACAGTCTTTCTTCCATACCCATCGCTGGCAGACTACTATCCAATCATACACCCCATCTAGGAATCGTGGCAAAGCTGAGGCCTTCACTGAGAAGCTGCACTATGGTCTGAGTTTATAAAGCAGGAGCTTCAGGCCTTCTAGCCGCTGACTTGAACTGCCTTGCTCAAACGATTAAGTAATGTTTGCACTCTGTGCCTCTTCTGTCTTGCCACACCCAACTGCTGAAACGTCAGCTTGTGCTGGGGCTGTAGCAGAGGTCAGGCTCTCTACGCTTCTTGGGTCCTGCACTCTTTTACAACACCTGCATTCACCGGTGCCAAAAGACAATCATTTACCTAAAAAGGGAAACATTTCCCCAACATGTCAATAATCTGACAGAGAAAGTGGTAACCATGGGAACCTGGACACTTTAAGGGGAAAAAGTTCAAACCAGTGTTTTGTTTGCACAAGGAAAAGAAAGGAGTGCAAACAGACTCTCTAATAATTGAAAATTAAACAATGCGTCAGGATTTCCAAAGACAAACATCACTATCTGGGTCATGCAAAATTAACCACTTGAGCCAATCTAAAAATGTTCCATGGTTCCATGAGACGTGTGCAACAAAGACGCATTATGGTACGGTCGACTACTGACAAATTTGTCTGAATTCATAATACATGTCAAAATCCCTACCAAATGTGAAATCCAAAAACACATACGTCTACAATTACACCAATCAACGTACTTACACATTTACAATAATGATCCATCAATGCAACAATTACATAAAAAAAGAGGTCCGCACGTTTTATGCAAGATAAGACACAATGTAATTTACACAATTTTAACTTGTCTCAAATGGACACACTAATCTTCCATTATAATGCTTCTCCTGGTTCAATAGAATCACGAGGGTTCATATGTACGTCTTTACAACGGTGTTTAAGGATACCAGCATCATTCAAAGTATGCAAGTCAATCCTTTTTGGTGCAGGAAAGTAACAAAGCTGTCAACCAGGACCAGGCGAACCTCAGAGAAGTGAACCCCGATAAGATGCTCATCACAGAAAGATGCAGCGTTTACCTCTACGTACTGGCAGGATACCCTGAGAGGGGGTCAATAGAGTAAATCGTGCCCAAAGCAGCTACAAATATAGATGCAGAATGACACATGTATGTGGCCTCAATTGACCCAAACAGAGAGCACTAGCTCCATCCTGCTTCGCAGCGTATATAGTAAAATGCCTCAATTGTGTTCAATTTATGAAACTAAAGAGTGTGAAAGGGTGAGCTTGCCTTGTAGAACCCAAGCATCTGAACTGTATGACACACGCAGACACACACCTCAATGCACCATAACCTGTGCAACAGACAACTCAGGCCCCAAAAACCGAGGCCTGGTAACTCCTAGGGATCTTTAATAGGTAATGGCCAACCATGAATAATGATAATTTCAATGCACTTCCCAAAGGAACGTCAGGTGCACGCCTTCCCTCCATCTGGAAACACAACGAGGCTACAATCTCAGCATCTCGATGAATAATCAAATAGACACCAAATCGCGGATGATCCAATTTCCTACCGCTTCCGAATATTTTCCAAATTGTTCCATTAGAAAAGCAGTTGCAGCATATTTATTTCCCTGAACAGATAATTAGCCCTATCAGCACTACAAGGAACCACTCTCTTTAAAGTCTACCATTTCTAATTGGATAATTAAAACGTGGCTAACTAAATCGACAATTTGTATGGAAAAATGATTGTGTTTTGCAGGCTGTGCATTTTTCCTCTGAATAGCAATAATAAGTAATTGTATTTATGCTATTGATTACATCAAACGACCTCCAGACAGAGCAGGGGGCAGCAGAACCTTTACAGAACAACTGCATGCAAGAAATCTATTTTATACTGTTCATTTAGATCAGTATTTAGAATTTTACTAATACTATAGTCGGTGCTCCTTGTTGAGAGTCCTCAGAAAATGAGATACCTTAAACAGCTAACAAAATCTTATCACCTGGGTCCCAAAAATAAGGAAGTGACCGTGCAAGAGCTGTTAAAAGTCCAATGGCGTGAAAGAGACACTGACCATATGTAAATAAAAAAAAAGATAAAGCAAGGGAAATAAGGAAGTGGACAATGTTGTGGTATATACATTTGATGGTGCAAAAACAAGATTAGTAGGGGAAAAAAGGTGTTTGTGATGTACACTGTTTTTCCATTTCTAGATTTGTCAGCATCTTGGAAAATCTTAAAGTTATAAAAAGTGCACATTCAGCAGTGGCCCGTCCCTGAAGGCGGTGGAGCCATGCCTACCCCCTTTTTGGCTGACATGAGGAGTGTTTGTCAGGCGGAACAAGGGATAGACATGGCACATGTTCTGGTCAAGCAGCCAGGCACTAAAGATGCGCTGGCTGCCTGAGCTGAACTTTGCCTGGATGAAGATGTCACAGCTTCTGTGGGCACGACCTCTTCAGCCCGATAAAGCGCTTGGAGGACCCCTCCACCTCATAACAAGTGGGAGCGTCATTGATAACCTCGGAGCTTCAGATATAAGCCCTGAAGTGCCCAGGGCCGAATGCCTATCACAGACGCTTCGTGACCCCATCCCACTCTGTAACAAGGTTGGGACAGCCGCCTCCTCTCACTGGCTGACATCGAGGAGGTGGCAGTCCCAATCCTGTAGGAAAGGAACCTTGAGGCCAAGATCTTATCTAAAGCAGGTAGGTGTAGTTATGCATGTGTGCTGGTGAATGGTGGGTGTATGTGTACACGTTAGTGAATGAGTGTACATGTAGATGGGTGAGTATATGTGTGGCCTGCCCGCACCCCCTCCAGCATGAAGGAACAGCCACCACTGCCAACATGTTTCTGACCTCATCCATTATCAAAAGATTTATACTTAGTCCATAGTCCAGCTGGTTCGATTGCTAAAGCCCTCAAAAGGATGTGTCCAAACCCTTTCTCTTCCAAAGAAATGAAACTGTCTTAGAGTCTATAGTCGTCAATTAACACTGTTAGTGAAAAGTTTGGCTTGAAATTGATTCGTCCAGGAATCGCAGATCTCACTACTGATGTCCCTCTCGCTTCCCTCCTCTCTATCTTTTTAGGTAGCAATAGCAACACTTCTCTATACTAGATGTAAAACTCTGCAAAACCTACATATATGATGTTGACTTCCTCTAACTTCCAGGACACCTGCAAGTATTGAACAGTACATAGACTACCTTTGTTACTTTCCAGTGCTGTTAACTCATCTCTTTAGCAAGATGCCTTTCCTCTTTTCTTTAAAGGCCAGTCCGGTTGCTCAATGGCGAAATAGTTTTTACTAAACGCTTCTGTTCTCAGCCGCTTCAGATTAATCAAGACTCTTCAGGTTAAATGATCACAGCAGCTTTCATTAGTTTCTTCTCATGCAAACACTAGGGACCTCTATGTATTTCATCCCTGTTGCAGCATCAAGGATGGACAAATTCCTTTACAGCAAAAATAATGGAAGAATCGTCAGCTATGGTCATTGCATCTCCAAACCACCTGACAAATTTGATCAACTTTCTATCCTGCAGTCTAAAACGAAGCGATGGGGATGGCAGCCTACGTTCTTCAGGCAGCCTACGTTCTTCAAGGTTTCTCTTCTTTCAAACCATACTCCGTTTGTTCTGGTGTCTTCTTAGTGGGACACTCCCTTTGAATCAGTTTTATCTCCTTTAATTACACATACCCGACAGATTTGGTCGCTGGATGCTTTTTTTCCCCATACAGTAACCAGTGAACGTCATCCACCGCCTGAACGGATACTTTTTGACTGACTCCTCAATATCGTCATTTTTTTGGGAAAAATCAGTGTTCAGGGAAATTAATTTCCGATTTTCTCTTACGACAAAGTGTCTCTTTCTGTTTAATTTCCTTGTCTGATTTTGGTTCTGCTGTAATGTTCACAGGCTTCCAGGTAAGAATCTTACCCATTCTATTTTCTTCATATAACTCCGAAGACTCATTGCACCCAGTCCTGTCTCGATTGAGCAACATCAAACCATTTTTCCATCTCATCATTTATACAATCTCTAGAAAGGTCACCTAAGAACGAGGGCAACGCTTAGATTTGCCCAAATTTGCTTTCCTGCACAGCCAGTCTCTTTTCCTGGTCATTGCTCGTTAACCTGCTCAAATTTCCAAAAGGCGGACACTTGGGAGGCTCATGCTCCACTCCAAGCAGGTCAATGATTTGGTTAAATATCACGAGTACTGAGCACGTTTTGTCCATTCAAGCACCACTTATGTTGTGAAACATGCTTTCACTTAATCTTCAAGTAGATCCCTTCTCAACACAATCTTCTAGTAGATCCCTTCTCAATTCTGTTTCATAAATAGTGGGGTAGTGTTGTGACACACTTCATTACTGTACGAGAACAGCCTGGAGTATGATGGCAAACACTGCTTTTTTACCCCAAAAAAACATTTCTTACATGGTGTGCTTGCATGAACATGTATTGGTATCATGAAGACTATAAATAAAAAAATCACATTAATGATAACCGAAGTACATTGTTCTTGAGGTTTCAGCATCCGGCTCGCTTAATGGATTCAATCTACAACTGAAACTCTTTAAGAAAGCCTCGTATTGCTTGTGTTAGATGCTGGGGTACCACAGTATTACGATTTCAGGGCGGAGGGCACAAGGACTTGTACACAGCTGACTTTTACCTCTTAAAAGAGGACTATGAAGACATTATACCTTCTCGGCTTTCCTTCGTAAGCTGACTTGAAGTGGTCACGCAATCGAATATGACTCAAGGGGTCAATGAAGGGCAACATATGCTTTCCAGACTGACAGGGTGAGAAGCTAGAAGGCCACCTGAGGGGCATTGGAAGACATTCATTTGATCTGGTGTTTTCAGTTGTTGTGAAGCTTGTCTTGTACAACGCTGCAATGGGAGATGTGGATGGGGTTACTGAATGTTCAGATTTGTTCAAAATACAGCAGGACGGGTCCCTCAAAGACATGGGATAACCAAGTAGGATGAAATTATGGTGAATTGTAAATCCTAGTCAGGCCTAGTAAATTATATATTATAGATAGGTTGGGAGTCTGGTCGGCTCTAAAGCACTTGCATTGATTGTTGGGGGCTTCCATTTTGGAATAATTATGGAGAGTTTGCTGCTCTTCCAGGCCTATTATATTAAACCAAATCCAAAAGCGCTGTTAATCCATTGCCTTCATGTACATGACGCTATTAAACACATCTTGTTCCCAGCAGTCTACTTCGCTCCAGGCTCGCATGTTTAGGGTTATGGCACTTTCTTGGTGTCTTTTTGCTTCACAAACACTGCATTCATTTCTGTTGCTCTAGGCGGACATATTTCGATCTCAGTGACATCCTTCCTGTTCAGAGGGGACAAGTGTCTAATAAAGTGCTTCAGCAGTGGTTTGAACAAGGCCCGCGACAGATACTCAACTGTGTGGATAATGGTTCTTTATTACAGCCCTTCTGAAGTATTTTTGAAGTGACGTGATACATTTATTCTTCTTAAGTTGTAAACAATCAAAACCAAATTCAAGACCTCCTCTCCTACTAAAGGTCTTATGTTCAACAGGACCTGTGACTCTACCTCAAGAAGAAGAAACAGACGCAACTCTTAATTTGATTCAAACGTGTTCAAGGTTGTTTACAACTCAGGAGTTCTAACCCTTCAGTTATATTTATCCGCTAAAATACTCTTTGGTCACAAAGTACCTGCCACAGCGAAATGTGCTGCTTCTAGTTCTGCAAAGAACGGGTGTTATTGTTACTCAAATCATTACAGTTACCCAAATAAATGGGACTCTATTTCTAATTTTCAAGACTACTCAGCAGTACTGGAAAGGAGACCAGTGTTTTTGAAGTAACAGTGACCCAGCCAGCAAGCACATAAAGCTACCTTATAAGAGACAATAAAATTGCAGCAGTACCCAAAGAAGTATTAAGCGCGGAAATGTGGGAGATGTTTCGATTAAACTTCACTTGCACTTGAGCAAGGACAATGTTTGAAAAGAGAAGTAATGATGGAAATATCCTCAACAAAATCAAATAGGCAATTCTTTTAATAGGAAGCTATTTCCCAAGAAAAGGTCTGAGCACTAACAGCCAACCTAAAATTATGGCCGTCGTTTTTAAAACAAGTATAATTATATCATTGTTAATAAAAAAAAAGCTAATGCCCTTAGAACAGTATTACATAACAAGGGAATATTATAGCTGAAGATGAAAATATCTGGGTACATAATTTCTCCATTCAAAAGGAGAAGTAACACGTTGGATAGTCCAGTATTTAGTCATTTTCAAATGTGAGAACAGAAATAAGAGTGCTATCACAAGCCAAGATAACAGAGTGTAGTCGACCTGCAAGCAGCTCAATTTGAGGTATCTTAGTAAATGGACCACAGGGCGCATAACAAGAGGGGGATGAGCCAAGCGAGGCTCAAGCCTGGCTTGGACTCAATGACTGGCTCTGGTCCCCCTTTCCTATCCCATGGAGACAGGCATGATGAAACAGAGAGGAGTCAATCATTCTAGGCACTACCTTTCGCCTATTAAAGTAAAAAAACACTAGAAGCAGAAAGACTGCATACACAAAATATAAAAAGTTGCTTTTCTCTTGTGTGTCTGCAATACATTTCACATACGTCTCATTGAAGGCTGTGGGAAATAAGAGTTTCCTTTGTTTTTGCTAATTAGTGCAATAGCAGTCAATGAAGTGCTGACCTGATCCATCCTTAATGCCGGTTAACGCAGGGGAAGGCAGTGATATTAACATAAATCAGTCTCTGCACTTTCCTACCATTGCTATCAATTAAGACAATTTGACGTATGTGTAAACAGCGGCGGCATTGATTAGTGCATTCCACTATTACTTCAGTGCCTGCCAGTGCGCATGTCAGATTGGCCGGCTGTCTAAAGCTGGCCAATCTGACATGAGCACTTCAGATCTAGCAATCCCTTGGCTAAAAAACAGGCGTGGGATTGCAGCGGCAAGTCCCCAGTCTCAAAATGAGTGCTGGGTTAGCCTGCTCCTACCAATCTTGGAGCTACACCGCAGCTCCAGGATTGGTTGGTTTCACTTTCCACAAGAGAGAAAGTCCTCCCTTTCTGCCCCATGTCACCGCCGAGGAGAGAGCCAGGAAAAGAGAGACTGCAACCATACCCTATGTGTCAACAAACGCAACACACATTGTGAGTTTTTTGGGCATTGGGCATTGTGCCTCTCCATATTTTAATGTTGCCAGCCGCTACTGTGTATAAATCTATAGTCAAATTGAATTAACACGTGATTCCTTTGTTTACTGAACATGGTGCACTCATTTAGTAAGTGTTAAGAAGTGAATATAAAGAATTGTCCACTTGAGGTAATGGCACAGAAAGATTTTTTCTGTGGCTAAAAAAACCCAATATATAATTAGGATAACTAGATTCAAATCCCAGCTTTCCCACTTGATCAAATTGTTTGATACTATGGAAATCACTTTACTTCACTGTGCCTCATTTTAAATGTGTGGGAAATCTGAGATTGACTTGAAGGAAATCATTTCAGGATGTACGCTAAATAATGAAACTATTTCTAAAGCACACAGCTTCTCCTTGGCGCTTAAAAACAAACAACCTCGCTTCAGTATGCTAACGCAAAGAGCCAGGTTTTCAAAAGCTTGCAGAATTGAACTTTATTATCTCTCTTACGAAGCTGAAAAGGAAGATTGTTCCAGGCTTGTACTGCCAGGAAGAAGAAGGAAGAACCCCCCCACCCCCTCTTCATTCGCTTGATTTTTGGGATGCATAACAGCCTGCATTCATAGAGCAAAGACTGAGAGGACAGTAGTGAATGAGTATTAGAAAACTACCCGGGAACCCGGCCATAACAGGCTCAGTGTGCCAATATCAACATTTTAAACAATATCCATTTTTAACTGGCAGTCAGTGAAGGTCTGCAAGATAAGGATAGGTCGGAGTACACAGAGGAATATTTAGCCGCCCCCCCAAATATCCCTTGAAAGCACCCTTGGCATCGAGGCCTCATTCTCAAAAGATAGGAAGAAAACAAGTTACTTACCTGAAACTTTGGTATTGGTAACGTTCATAGATTCCCATAGCTTGTATCATTCCCCGTCGTCGGAATGGGAGCCTCAGTAAATAAAAAAATACCATAGCAGTAGGTACAAAAGAGAAAGAAAGGCCTAGGCTTCATCTCATTTTGTAGCATATCCACCTCTTTTTGTAAAAGAGACCAAAAACTTGCAACAACCAATCACATTAGCCTCACCGCATAGAACCTTCCTGAGAGAACCTCAGAGCCTCAGATTTTCGTAGCCGTTGTGTAACAGTAACCACATCTGCTGAAGGCTGAGCTTTCCCAGGGGAAGAGGGTGGGCGCATGGGAATCTATGAAAGTTACCAATACTGGGGAACCAAAGTTACAGGTAAGTAACTTGTTTTCTTGCCCCAGTATTGGAACTTTCATAGATTCCCATAGCTTGTATCAGAATAGCTAGCAGTAAGCAATAACAAAGCACATTTTGTGATATAAGCATCAAAATACATTAGTATCCATACTGTCATAAGAAGCAAAAAGCAATTGAAACAGTAGTCAGTAAACATTATCAGATACAAAATGTGCAATCATAGGAAGGAGGGATAGAAGGGAAAGCTCACCGCTCATTGGAAGAGATTGCTCAGGACCGCTTGTCCAACTGCCGCTTCATCCTTTGTGGAAGAGTCCAAGCAGTAATGCTTTGTAAACATGTGGGCACTGCTCCATGTAGCTGCCCTACAAATGTCTTTGATAGGAACTCCAGCGAAGAGGGCAGTAGAGGATGAGACTGATCTCGTAGAGTGAGCTCGTACATGTCTTTCTAGCGGCTTTCCCGCCGCCTGGTGGCAATAATGAATAGTACTGGAAATCCAAAGTGAGATTCCTTGTTTTGAAAGAGGAAATTTCACCTTTTCGAGGAGCACTATAAGCAATAAACAGCTGTGAAGATTTCCTGAAACCTTTTGTCTGTTCAAGATAACATTTTAGACTTCTTGGGAGATCCAAGGAATGCAGAGACCTTTCTGCTGGAGACGTAGGTCGAGGGAAAAAAGATTTCAGAACCACAGGTTAGTTCAAATGGAAATCCGAAGGGACCTTTGGAATGAATTTTGGATTTGTTTGTAGGATTAGAGTGTCTTTTTTGATCTGTAAAAAAAGGTTCCATAATGGTAAGAGCTTGCAGTTCTCCAACCCTTCTAGCCGACGTCAAGGCTAAAAGGAGAGCCACTTTCCATGATAGAAACTTTAGATCCGCTGTGTGAATAGGCTCAAATGATCGTCTCATGAGATGAGCCAGAACCAAACTGAGCTGCCAGATTGGAGGTGGAGGCCGAACTAGAAGGAAAGCCCTGAAAAGACCTTTCAGGAATTGTTTGACAATCCTCACGGACCAGAGAGAAGGACCTGAAGCTGTCCTCCTGAATCTAGAGGTAGCCGCCAGGTGTACCTTGATGGAGGAATGTGCCAGGCCTGACTTAGCCAGAGAAAGAATGTAAGGCAATATTTGGTGAGGAGCCGAAGAGAACGGATGGAGATTCTGTCTGTGGCACCATAAGCAGAAACGTTTCCATTTTGCGCGATAGGTCTTATTCGTACTAGGTGCACAGGCTTGAGATAAGCCTGTGCACCTAGCTGCTCCTGCAACAAGCGCATACGTAGTCTGCAATGCGGAATTAAGGGTATGCAGGATGAAATCGATCCTAGGAGCGATTTGTACAGACGGACCAATAGAGATCGTCTCCTTTGCAATTGACGAGCCGAAAGAATGAGAGTTCTTTGTCTTTCCTCCGATGGGAAAGCCTTGCAGCTTCTTGTATCCAGAATGGAACCTAGGTATTTGGCCGACCTAGATGGGAGAAGGACCGATTTGTTCCTGTTGAGTTGTAGACCCAGATGATCGAAAAGTTGAATGCAACTTGTGACTGCTCTTGTAGTTGCTTGAGAAGATGGAGCTTTTATCAACCAATCGTCTAGGTAGGGAAAAACTTCTAGAGATTGTCTTCTGAGAAACGCTGCCACCGGGGCTAAAACCTTCGTGAAAATCCAAGGAGTGGATCTGAACCCGAAAGGCAGGACTTTGAATTGAAAAAGGCTCTTTACTACTGTGAAGCATAAGAATCGTCTGTGAGCTGGGTGGATCGGTACGTGAATATATGCATCCTCGATTTCCAGAGTTGCCATGTAATCTCCTGGATTGAGAAGGCGCAAAATATCGTGAAGGTAACCATCCGGAATGATAGCTTCATGAGATAGGTGTTGAGTTCCCTCAGGTCTAAAATTGGGCGCCATTTCTCCTCCGTCTTGCGAACCAGGAAAAACCTGGAATAGAACTCTTCTCCTCTTCGAGATAGAGGCACTGGCTCTATCGCTCCCTTGATGAGCAGTTGGTGGGCTTCGAGACGTAGAAGCTGTAGATGTTTTGATTCGGTGGCGCGAGGGGCTCTGGAAGGTGGGAGGTGTTGAAATTCAACATGTGGCCAAACTGAATGATATTGAGGACCCACCGATCTGATGTTATGATCTTCCAGCTGCGCAGACAGTGTGAAATCCTGCCCCCTACTGATGTTACCAGGGGTGAAGGAGCAGCAGACAGAGCAGAGAGGCCGCTATTAACGTTTAGAAGAATCTCTCCCTTGACGCCCCTGTCGACCTCTTGCGGGTTGGCGAGAGAAAGACGCCGACTGGCCCTGGCGTTGAGAGTATTGAGGCTTGTAAGTCCGCGAAGATTGAGAATAGGAGGAGTAGCATTGTTGGTATCCTCCTCTGTAATTTGAAAAAACCTATACCTTTTGCCCCTCTGAAAGGTACCTTGCGATATTGTAATGTGCCTAAGGACCTCGCTGTTTCCGTGTCCTTCTTGATGTCCTGTAAGGCATCATCTATATGCTTACCAAAAAGCATTTCACCATCAAATGCAAATCAAAAATCTTATTCTGTACCTCATGGCGAAACCAGGCAGCCCGAAGCCAACCTTGCCTCCTCAGGTCAGCTTTGGAAGTATCCACTAGCTGATCACCCAAAGGAGACAAATCGCACCACATTTGGCGATCATATCGTCCCAAAATTGCCAGTGCATTGGAGGCTTGAACCAGGAGGCTGGACATAGAAGAGAATCTTTTGCCCACTTTGTCAAGGCACCTGCCTTCTCTATCTGGCGGTGAGCCAAGAGGAGCCGATAGGTTCTTTGACTTTCAGCCGCCTGGGAGATTACTGAGTCCGGCTTTAGTTGGCCAACCAGGCAAGCAGGACTACCATCAGGAGCCCTATATTTTTTCTCCAGCCGTGGTAGAACAGGGATAACAGTAGCTGGAGACTGCATAACCTTCATACCAGTCCGATTGAACAACCGGAACAGGAAGACTAAATCTTTTTGAAGCTCTCTCCATAAGATTATGGAAATCTCCAATGTCTGCTTGAGGAGAATCCACAGGATCCGGTACAGGTGTACCGGGATCTGGTATAATATAGTCGTCCCATTCTCTATCCGGGTTTGGGACCTCTCTTACATTCCGTTCATCCTCTGAGGAATCATCATCATCATCATCCTCATTCGCCTGCCCCGTGGCGATATTCTGTCGTTCCTCCAAAGGTTCTGGCTCTGGTGGTTGAACCGTAGAAGACGAAGGAGGAGGAGGAGGAGGAGGTGGCGGTGGTGGTGGCGGTTGCATGGATTCAGAGGGTTGGGATGGAAATCTCCTCCTATAATCCATCAACATGATCTGTAAGTCACTTATTAGGGAAGAAGGCATAGAAACCATACCCTGATGAGACTGTTCTTGAGGCCTCTCCCGGGGGGTTGCCGCTGTTCCTTGTAATAGTCATCAGAATCTGAGACCTGGTATTTCTCCTGGAGCTGAGATGGACTATATGCATCACCATAAGGACTATCATCCTCATCAGAGTAGTCTTCATCTAAAAGTAATGCCCGAGGCAAAGGCGTCACCCTTCGCGGAGATGTCATCTCCGGTGTAATTTGGCGTTTTCTAATTGAGATTTTAACCTTTTGCACCGTCGGCCGAGTCGTTAACATCGTCTTCATCGATGGAATCGTCGTCGACCAGAGCATCGTCGTCGGAGAAAGGATCATTGTCGAGGTTGGAGAAATCGTCGACGGCATCGCCGATGAGCTCGTCGTTAGTATCATGGTAGTCGTCGTCATCGCCATCGTCTTCGTTGACACCACCGTTGGCGTCATCTTCGTCGAGGATATTAATATTGTTGACGACACTGAGACAGGAACCTACGTCAACGAAGTCGGCGAAGCTGTAGTCATCGAAGCCCTCGAAGACGGGACCGTCGACGAAGCTATAATTGATGCCTGATGCACTTTAGAAACAGTCGTCGACATACCTGATGAAGTCGTCGTCGACGAACGTGTTTTCTTCTCTGATTTTCCCTCCTGAGGTAAAGATGCTGGCTTTTTTAACCCTTTTGTCTTCTCAGATGGTGGAGAGACAACAGAAGGTACTTGAGTCACCTTCTGTATAGAAATTGCCTCAGCCACACGTCCCTCCTTCTCCTTTGCACCTCGGTGAGGAGATTTTCCGGGACTGGGCCTATGAGACCTATCAGAGGTCTTTTGAGAGGCCGTAGCAGGAGGTTCAGTGGAGGTTGAAGGGGAAGACCTAACCCTCTTCTTAGATCTCCTTGATGAAGAAGCTGAAGGAATCCTCGCTGTCACTAGAAATCACCTCCTTCCGTGACTTCATCTTCTGCAGCGAAGTCAAAAGTCTTCCTTTCCTGTCTCTCAGTGTCTTGGTGGAGAAGGTTCTGCAGATTTTACAATCAGTGGCTTTGTGGTCCAGGTACAAGCAATAAATACAATCTTTATGCTTGTCTTCCACATAAAGCCTTTTCTTAGAACAGGTAGAACAGGCCTAAAATAAAGCCTTCTTTTCTTTATCTGACATCTTGAAGAAAAAAGTAGCTGAAATCAAAAGTTGTAGAGAAGACGGAGCAGAGCTCAGAGGAGACTCCCTTAGCACAACAAGCGGAAGAAAATCTGAGGCTCTCTCAGGAAGGTTCTATGGGGTGAGGCTAATCTGATTAGTTGTTGCAAGTTTTTGGTCTCTTTTACAAAAAGAGGTGGATATGCTACAATATGAGATGAGGCCTAGGCCTTTCTTTCTCTTTTGTACCTACTGCTATGTTATTTTTTATTTACCGAGGCTCCCATTCCGACGACGGGGAATGATACAAGCTATGGGAATCTATGAAAGTTCCAATACTGGGGCAACAGCTGCATGTTACCCAGGTAGGAGACTATCTTGACCCCCATATGACTCCACCAAGAGACCAAGGTGACATGTAGATGTTAAATAAAGCAGGGCTCAAAGCAGAGACTTCGGGTACCACAAAATTAAGAGCTTAGGAGGCAAACAAGTGAGGAGCAATCCACACTTCCTCACTCCTATTTTCTAAGAAGAATCGAATCCAGGCCAGACTAGACTCCTATATACTCCAATAGAAGAATGACGCGGACGGATCCAGTAAAATCAAGGTTGGGCTCCATTTACTAAAGTTTTTAACTAAAGACTTTACTTAGAGTGTGGCAGACAGGTTACTCCATCACAAACATGGCCGATGTACCGCCTGCCATATTACAAGTTCATTATAGCCTATGACACTTGTATGGTGGACTGGATATCGTCCACGTTTTGACAGAGTATCCCATTAGCCAAACTTTAACTACGGCATTTAGTTAAAGTTCCACTCTCTTCGTTCTTCTAGCTGGTGCAGTCAAAATGATGTACACATTGTCTGAAATGTGTATGGTACAGTGAAAATAGATACAATCTCATCATCACTTAAAAACAACTGTGGTTTGACCAGTGCTCCATTCACAATTACAATCCGTTACCTAGAGCTACATTCAAGTATTTGTAATCATTTTGCGCTAATTTGTGTTCTCCCTTTCTAACACTAGCCCATCTACCAAGAGATAAACCTGAATGTTTCACTGATATTGTGGAAAAGTGTGTTTCTGAAGCATTAAGAAGCCGGCCCATAGCTCAAAACGGCCCTCTCATTCCATAAGTAGACCCTGCCATCTTTGGTAGTCTACACCAAGGTAAAATTGTTTTAAGTCGTATTGCATGAACTGTATGGGTTTGACTAAAATAACTTCAACTGATGTATTAGTTTATATGTATAATGAAGAGGAAATAATATTGAAAGTAATACCTTTGATTGAACATTGAACTTCGTTGATTTTGATAACGTGAGTCATTGTGTATTTTGTACAAACCTTAACAACACTTCTGTATTTGGCCATAAAGGCTTGCACATTTCTACCACAGGAAAGGTTAAGCAAGCTAAAGAATAATGACTAACAACTGCACACCTAATATCTCAAAACATGGGTCAGCAGGGAGAGGATGAATCATTACACCTTTAGCACTGCAGTACAATGTGCATAATATGACCACCAGAATCTGGAGAAAGAAATGCACGACTGGGACTTAGTGAAGCTTGCTCTGCCCTTCTTGCTCATGTGGTTTAGCAAAGTTGCTTTGCCGGACCTGAACCTCTGATTTAATGGAGTTTGCTCTGCTTTCTTGCCTTCTGCCTGCTATTCACAGAGGTTTACTCAGTACCTGTGATCTATAGAGGCTTTCTCTTCCTCTAACATACCTGTGATTTAAAGAAGCTTAGAAAAGCCTACAATACCCATCCTACAATTTAAAAATATACTTTTTCAGTCCTACTATTGTAATATAAAGATACTTGCTCTACTTGTTGGTCACCCATGGTTAGAGAAATGTCCTCTGTCTCTCCTGCACCTGAAGTTCAGAAAAACTTGCTGGAAGTGTCTAGGACAGAGAGTGTAGAGGTGAGCGCCCTATTTGTCCTGCACTTCTGGTTGAGAGGCGCTTGGTCTACCAGACCTGCACTTGAAGGTTAGACGCTTGCTGTATGTATTCTGCACAAAAGGTTTAGAGACAAATGCTCTACTTGTCCTGCACTTCTGGTTGAGGGGAGCTTGCTCTGCCTGTCCTGCACTTGTAGTTTAGAGACACCTGAGGTATATGTCCAGCACAGATTTTAGCGACTAGGGCTGTACACCTCTGGTGAGGGGAAGTTTGCTCTGCCTGTCCAAGACTTATTACTTAATGACCCCTACTCTATCCTAAACCTATGGTTAAGGGATGCTTGCTCTGCTATCCCTAGACACAGGGTTAAAGGACTGCTACGCCTGCACCTTTACTATGGAGAAACTTGTTTTCCTGTATCAACATTGTAGAGAAGCCAGCACTGCTATCCTGTGATCTAGGAAAGCCAAATGTGTCTGCCCTGCACTTAAGGTGTCACAAAGCTTGCACTCACTGTAGGGCATTCATAGTTTGGAGAAACCTGATCCAGCTTTTCTGTATCTAGAGTTTAGAGAAGTTTCTTCTCATATGCTTGTTCACTTATGCAGCCCATAGGGTCTAGAGAAGATAGCTCTGCATGGCCAGCACCTATGGATTATAGAAGCTGGCTGTGACTGCCCTGCACTGAAGGTTTGGGGGTTTTTAGGGCGTTGTTATGCTTGCCCTGAAACTGCAGTTCAGAAAAGTTTGTGCACCTGTCCTGCATGTAGGGAAGAATGCAGCCTATACCCAGTCATTGAGCCGTTTGTGTGCTCCCTATTCTGAGGACAAGAGCTCTCGTCCTCAGCTCAAACGCTGCACTCAGACAACTCTGTAACAGTGAGGTGTCTGGATTGAGCAGCAGAGTATTAGGAAAGGGCATGGAGTCCTCTGTCACCATGTTTTTTACTTACTATACTGGATGAGTATGTCGCATAAATAGGTCTGTGGGCTCCGTTTATCATTGTAATGTCCTTGATTTCATGACATGCCAGAGTATCTGAAGGACCATGGATGGTCAGTTACAAGACCTTCAGACCAAGAGGTCTATATGAAATTTTCAGTTTACACTTACGGCAGGAATCTAGCTATCATATCTGTAGCAGGTGTATGAGCACCATGGCACAGTGGCATGAGGGACACCCAAATCCCTAACAATAACGGCCTTTTATTACACTACATTGCAGCTGGGGAGTTGAGTGGTGGGGCATTTTCTTCACTTGCACTGGTATCTGTGGCACTTTTTCTACGCCACTGACTGGTATGAGAAAGCAAGATGCAGGAATCGGAAGGTAAGATGCAGTAAGGAATATGCTACTTACCAGTATGCATCTGTTCTTGGCATAGAGGGCTGCAGAGTGGTACATTTATGAATAGATCGCCATCTGGTGTTGGGCTCGGATGATTGCACTTTGTTTTTCTTCTGGAGAAGTCTTTGTCGTCATAGGTGACTCCTCCTCTCGGTGTTAGTGCGCATGGGCATCGACTCCATCCTTAGATTGTTTTGCCATAGTAGGGTTAGATGGAGTAGTGTAGTGTAGTACATAAAGATATGCCCATGTAAATGTATCTAAATAAGATAATGTTGGGACAGACACAGGTTTCCGGGGAGGCAGGGAGGGCATGTACCACTCTGCAGCCCTCTATGCCAAGAACAGATGCATACTGGTAAGTAGCATATTCCGTTCGAGGCATATGGGCTGCAGATGGTACATTTATGAATAGATTGTACAGCAGTTACCTCCCTAGCGGTGGTCACCAGTGTCTGTCGCAACTGTCTGAAATAGAGTTTTTAATACAGCTTGGCCCACTCTGGCTTGTTGTGCAGCCTGTACATCAACACAGTAGTGCTTTGTGAATGTATGTGGTGTAGACCAAGTTGCTGCTCTACATATGTCATCTAGGGGAATGTTCCCTAAGAATGCCATAGATGCTCCTAGTTTTCTTGTGGAATGAGCTCTAGGAGGAACAGTTAATGTTCTCTTTGCTTTAATGTAACATATTTGTATACATCTTACAATCCATCTTGCGATGCCTGCTTTAGAGATAGGATTGCCCTTATGTGTTGGGGAAAATGCTACAAATAGTTGTTTAGTTTTCCTGAAGTCTTGTGTTCTTTCTATGTAGTATGAAATGGCTCTTTTAACATCTAGTGTATGTAGAGCCCTTTCTGCCACCGTCTGTGGCTTTGGAAAGAAGACTGGTAATTCCACTGGCTGATTGATGTGGAATGCTGAAATTACTTTAGGCAAGAACTTTGGGTTTGTTCTAAGAACCACTTTATTCTGGTGTATCTGTAGGAATGGTTCTTGTATTGTTAATGCCTGTAACTCGCTTACTCTTCTGAGTGAGGTAATGGCTATAAGGAATGCCACCTTCCATGTAAGGAATTGTATTTCGCACCTATGCATAGGTTCGAAGGGTGGCCCCATTAGTCTGGTGAGTACTACGTTGAGGTTCCAGACTGGGGAAGGTGGTAATCTTGGTGGAATGACTCTTTTAAGACCTTCCATGAATGCTTTTATCGCTGGTACTCTGAACAGTGATATGCGCTGCCTGTTTTGTAGGTATGCTGCTATAGCTGCTAGATGTACTCTGATAGATGTGTACGCTAGATTACATTGCTGTAAGTGTAACAAGTAGCAAATAATCTCCCTTGTTGATACGTCTAGAGGGTTGATATTGTTATTAGTGCAGTGTATAGCAAACCTCTTCCACTTAGCTGCATAGCATGCTCTGGTGGTTGGACGTCTCGCTTGTTTAATTATTTCCATGCAATTTGGGGGGAGATCTAAGTACCCAAATTCTAGGATTTCAGGAGCCAGATCGCTAAGTTCAATTGAGTTGGATCTGGGTGCATTATCTCTCCATGGTTCTGTGTAAGGTGCATGGGTAGAATTCGTAGCTTTTGATGTGGCACTTGTGAGAGTTGCAGGAGCGTGGTGAACCACGGCTGTCTTGCCCACGTGGGTGCTACTAGTATCATGGTCATTGAATGTTGTTGCAGTTTCCTGACCACTAATGGGATTAGTGGGAGAGGGGGAAAAGCGTATGCAAATTTGTTGGACCAATTTATCCATAACGCATTGCCCTGCGACAGGTGATGTGGGTACCTGGACGCGAAGCTTTGGCATTTTGCGTTCTGATGAGTGGCAAATAGGTCTATCTCTGGTTGTCCCCATCTTTGGAAGAATGGCTGCAGTATTTGTTGGTGCAGTTCCCATTCGTGTATTTGTTCCGACTGTCTGCTTAAGATGTCTGCTATCTGGTTTTGAACTCCTGGTAGGTGTTCGGCTAACAGATAGATGTTTTGAGGAATGGCCCATCTCCAAATCTTCTGTGCTAGTCTGGATAATTGGAGAGAGTGCGCCCCCCCCTGTTTTTGAATATAATACATTGCTGTCATGTTGTCTGTTCTGATCAGGACTGCTTTGTGGATAACATGTATCTGAAAGGCTTTCAATGCTAGAAACACTGCCAGTAGTTCTAGATAGTTGATGTGCAGTGTTTTTTCCTGCACACTCCACCTTCCTTGTACTGTGTATTTGTCCATATGTGCTCCCCATCCGGTGAGCGATGCGTCTGCTGTTATTGTCACCTGTGGAATTGGCTCTAGGAACGACCGCCCCTTGGTAATGTTTGTTCTGTTCCACCACTTCAGAGAGCGGTGTGTGCGGTCGTCTACCAACACCAGATCCGTAATCTGTCCTTGAGCCTGATTCCACTGTGTCGCTAAGCATTCTTGTAGCGGACGCATTTGTAGTTTTGCATATGGTATTAGCAGTATGCAGGATGACATCATGCCTAGTAGCTGCATGAACACTCTTGCTGTTAGTGAGTGTTGTGGCTGAAATCTCTGAATGATTGTAAGCATTGCTTGGACTCTTATTGGGTTGGGGTACACCTTGGCTTTTTCTGTGTCTATGGTAGCCCCCAGATATTGTTGAACTTTGTTTGGTTGTAGGTGTGACTTTGTGTAGTTCACCGTGAACCCTAGCTGGTGTAGTAGCTGAATTGTCTTTTGTGTGTGTTGCAGACACTCCTCTTGCGACCTGGCTTTTATTAGCCAGTCGTCCAAGTATGGGAAGACATGAATTTGTTGTCTTCTTAGGTGAGCTGCTACCACTGCCAGGCATTTTGTGAACACCCTTGGTGCCGTCGTGACACCAAATGGGAGGACTTTGAACTGATAATGTTGTCCTTCTACCACAAACCTGAGGTATTTCCTGTGGGCTTTGTGAATAGGGATATGAAAGTAAGCGTCTTTTAGATCCAGTGTAGAAAGAAAGTCCCCTTTCTTCAGTAAAGGAAGTACTTGTTGGAGCGTGACCATGTGGAAATGTTCCGAATTTATGTATGCGTTGAGAGGTCTTAGGTCCAGTATTGGCCTTAGAGACCCGTCCTTTTTGGGGATTAGGAAGTATAGGGAGTATACTCCTGTTCCCTGTTGGTGCTGTGGAACCTTCTCTATGGCATGCTTTTCTAGCAGTGATATTACTTCCTGTTTTAACAGTGTCAGGTGATCTTGTTTCATTGGACGCTGTTTGGGGGGGATGTTTGGTGGGGTAGCTGTGAGTTCTAGGCAATAACCATGTTGGATAATTTGTCTTACCCACTTGTCTGATGTGATGTTTTCCCAGACAGGTAGGAACTGTGATAGGCGTCCCCCTACCGGTGTTATATGGTCTGGGGGAAGCTCTATGAAGTCACTGTTTTGGGGTTGGAGAGTTGCGGTTGTTGTTGTTTCCGCGACCTCTACCCTTGTTGTTGTTACCCCTGTATCCACCTCTAGAATTACCTCTGGGTGATGTAGGTGTAAAAGAGGTTTGCTGTTGGTTTGTACCTGTACTTTTGGATCCTCCTCTATAGGTGGATCTACGAAAGGAACCTCTTTGTGTCGGCTGCTGCAATGCTCCCATTGATTTAGCCGTTTCTGTATCCTTTTTCATTTTTTCTAGGGCCTCATCTGTCCCTGTGCCAAAAAGTGTTTTCCCATCAAAAGGTTGATTAAGTAACGAGGTTTGTACCTCTTGTTTGAATCCTGACACTCTGAGCCATGCATGTCTCCTTAGCATGATGCTTGTATTTGTCGACCTTGCCGCAGTTTCTGCCGCGTCTAGGGCGCACTTTATTGAAGTGTTAGTAATTAACTTCCCTTCTTGTATAAGTTGATCAGCTCTCTTTTGATGTTCTTTAGGGAGATGTTTGATGAGTGTTTCTAACTCATCATAATGCGCTGTGTCATACCTTGCAAGTAGTGCTTGCGTATTAGCTATGCGCCAACTGTTTGCCGCTTGAGATGCTACTCTCTTGCCAGAGGCATCTATTAGTTTAGACTTCTTGTCAGGAGGTGGCGCTTCTCCCGTAGATAAAGAGTTTGCTCTCTTGCGAGCGTTTGTGACCACTAGTGAGTCTAGAGGAATTTGTCCCTTAATGTATATTGGGTCTTTTGGAGCTGCCCTATATTTTTTATCAATTCTTGGGTTCAATACCCTAGCCCTCACTGGGTCTTTGAATATCTCTGATGTATGACTGAGAAGGCCTTTTAGCATTGGTAGTGTTCCTGATGTTCTTTGTGCAGTAGGTAGTGTCTCTAATAAGAAGTCCTGTACTAGAGGTTCTGTATGTAGGTCTACCTTATGAAATGTTGCTGCTCTAGTAATGAGTTGTGCAAACCCAGTATTGTCATCAGGAGGTGAAGGTTTTGAGGGATATGACTCAAGGTCGGTATCATTACCTGATCCCACATTATACTCCTCCCATGGGTCTGCCTCCTCTGGGATTGTGTCCTCATCATCCCCAGGGTGTCCCCCCTCCCCTGTGTCACTTTCTCCATCTGTTGTAGGTGTAGATGGACGTGTGGGAGGAATATCTGGCCTATTGTGAGGAATAGGCGAAGATGGTGTGTGAGGTTTGGGAGAAGGGGGAGGAGTTGTATTCGTCCCCATTGTTCTCTTCTTTGGATGAGCCTTGTCGTCCAAATGTTCATGTTTCCTCTTTTTAGGTAGCTCTGTGACTACTTTGCCAGTCTTTGGGTCAATAAACAAAGTCTTTTGTTTAGGATCCGTTCCGTGTTCCTGTGTCGGTACCGCAGTTTTCGGTTCCGAAAGGTGTCTTTTCTTTGAAATGTCCATTTGTATTTTCGGTGCTGAAGTTTTGTTCGGATCCGACTTCTTCGGTATCGAAGATGTCCCCGGTGTCGAGGGTGTTTTCGGCGCCGAAGCGTGCTTCGGTGTCGACATGGACTGCTTCGACTTCGAGCTTTCCTTGACCTGGTGCTTCGATGTCGATGTGGTTGGTTTATCGGAACCGGAACCACTATGATGGGGGACCGAGTGTTTCGGTTTCTGTTTCGTTGCCGGGCTCGAAGGCGGGGCGTTGGAAACTTTTTTCGGTTGTCTGACCGGGCTCGAGGGCGGGGTCGACACCGTGCGGGGTCTGTTTTTCGGTAAAGGGACGTCGTCACTCACGGTTTGTTGGACGTCGATTTCCTCGACGTCGGACTCGTCCGCTTCTGACCCCGCCTCGTCGGCCTCTTCTTCCTCCTCTTCTGGTTGCTGGTCCTCGAACAGCTCCGGGATTGCTTGTGACTGCATTCTCGATACCTCGTGTCTTCGGGCTCGACGGTTTCTAATCGTCGACTTTGACGAGAACGCTGCACAGGCCTCACAGTCCCTGGATTCGTGTTCAGGGGACAAGCAGAGGTTGCACACTTCGTGTAGGTCCTTGTGTGGGAACTTAGCACCACACGTTGGACATTTTTTGAATGGAGTCCTTTCCATGGACCCCGGGCTGGACTACGTCGAGTTTCTCGTAGTCGTCGTCCTTCGAATCGCGTCGGTATGGAGTGAAGTCGCGTTCGATAACGATACCGTCGATTTGGAAAGGAATACGCGCCGGTTATAACCTTCTTTGTTGAAGTCGGTCCGGAGCGCTTCGATCCGCATCCGAACCCGATGGCGGAAAAAAACAATCTAAGGATGGAGTCGATGCCCATGCGCACTAACACCGAGAGGAGGAGTCACCTATGACGACAAAGACTTCTCCAGAAGAAAAACAAAGTGCAATCATCCGAGCCCAACACCAGATGGCGATCTATTCATAAATGTACCATCTGCAGCCCATATGCCTCGAACCAGTAGTCACAACCCCAAGTTTATACTGATTAATTTGTTCACCTATAAAGTGTGTTAATAGTGGTACATTAGACCACAGCATCAATGAACTCTCTAATCTAATTCTACAGATTTATGTTGAAGGTTACTGAGGAAGGGCGTACCATATTTTGCATGTTGGAGAGCGGGCCCAAATTAAAAGAATGGAGAACAATTACTAATTCAAAGGGCTCTCGTAATGCAATTTTAATCTTCACTCTTCACCTATACACTGCACTTAGTACCCATACACTCTACTACTCTCATCTGTTAGGTGTCATATCAAAACATCCTCGGGCTCCTCATCACTATGATAGG
The DNA here is from genome assembly GCF_964261635.1 of Lissotriton helveticus. Classification (NCBI taxonomy): domain Eukaryota; kingdom Metazoa; phylum Chordata; class Amphibia; order Caudata; family Salamandridae; genus Lissotriton; species Lissotriton helveticus. Next base: position 203,181,270 of record NC_136063.1, on the reverse strand, counting down.
GTTGTAGCCTTTAGGGTCACTAGTGTGACCATAAAGAGGAGACCCAGGGTTTGAAGCATGTCACCATCTTGGTGAGTGATGGGAATTCGGAAAAGTAGTTAATATTTTTCCACTCTCTTTACTTCTTTCTTGTTAGTTGTGGCGGTGTCTCAGTGGTGTTTTTTCTGCAGACTTTGCTGTGTAGAGAATAGCTTTGAAGAACCATGGATATTTCAGGTATTTAAGTAAATCAATGGGTAACATGTATATATATATATATATATATATATATATATATATATATATATATATATATATATATATATATATATATATATATATATATATATATATATATATATAGCTGGAGGTAACACTTTCATAGTTATGGGCAGGATTGCACTTACAGGCACAATGAACAATCTACAGGAAGCAGAGGACAATAACAGTTGTGCAAACCTTTTAAGCACTGCAGAAAATGTTGAACTACATTGCTTCCTGCATTAGACGTTTTGCTCGTGTGCAGCCGGAGTTATGGTATTTAGAATAAGGACAAGGTACTGATTGTTTACAATTAAAACAATGCTCTTGAAACATTTTATTGTGGGTATAAATGTTATGCCTTCCTGCTTTATCTTTCATTTTAACCAGCCTTAATGGTACTCGCATTTATTAAAGATAGAAATACAAACACGTATTACATGGAAATATCGTATTTATTGCAACGACACTTACTGGACTCATGTAAACTCCTTGATGTACATCACCAAACTGCCCTTCACCAATGCAGCGGCCGAGTTCGATTCTATCCCTCTGAATTTCATAATCCCTGGCTGTAAAAGTTTTACATTTAACATCAAAACACATTTTTAAAACAAGAGACAGCAAAGATGCCATTTTATAAATAAGCATAAGGTCATACACTTCATGCAATATTATTTTATTAAGGTCACCTGACATCAACCAAAGTAAATTCTTTTGAGAACTTCAAATCTGACTGCGAAAAAGACTCAGTGTATGGAAGATGAAACAGGGACATCCAGTCTAAGAGGCAACAAATAAAATAGTAAAGCTCTCACTCTCTTTCATAACATAACACACCCGGAACCTATTCATAACCCATTAAATACCGTCAGGTGCCATTCATTGCATATATCTTTATGAAGAAGAAAACATGTCTTTGAGTGATCTTCACACTGCCATATAATGTATGACACACAACTTACTCAATAGACAATGAACTGGGAATTTAAAAGAAGGAAGCTGTATAAACCCCACTTATAAATAAAATGATCATCATAAGCCTTTTAACCCCTTGTGTTCTTCGGACGGCCCTTGGCCGTCCGACGTCACAGTGGGGCATGTGCTAACGACAGCCGGGAGCCGTCCGAATCCCACCCACTCAATAAAACCCCCGCACAGCACTAAATTCGCACAGCGCGGAAGGGGTTTAGTAACATACAAGTAGGCACTGGCATTAAATGTGTATTTGGAAACCATCAATCATTTGTAAACTAGCATTTCTATTGACTTGTCAATGATATACACGTGATAGAGTATGTCTTACTTATATGGATATAAATAGTTAAAAGTTGCAAACAAAAAGTTAAATTTTTTTGAAGAGCTAGACAGTAGTCAGTCAAGCTGTGAATTTTACTGTCTAGTAAACACTAGGAAGACATGATCAAACCAACTACGTCTATACAACCATAACTTCACCATAACGCCAGTGCTTCTAAGATATGTGTAAGCTTTTCACTTTAACTAACCCACTGAGAATGCGGAGGTCAGTGCTAGGGATCAACAGTTGCTGTTTAAAAGTAATTAAAATAATATCTAGAAATTGCACATTCATGACTCCGTAACCAGTAAGAACCTCATCTTCCACAAAAGAGGTTATCTGGCTGGTTCTTCAACCATCAGATGAAGCAAAGCTGTGAGGACAGGGACAAGGGACGAGTAGATGTGGAAAAAGTCTGCCTTTATTACCGGAAAATTACAATTTCCTTTGCCACATTTTTGGATACTGTCTATCCCAACCAGCAATAACTAAACCACAGTCGGAATTTATGAGCATGGGTGAAGGTATTGAATTAAGCCTTTTAAAGGAAAGGTAGCGAAGAACACTCAGCCAACAAAGTATCTGCTCTGACCAGAGACTCTCTGAACTTCTAAGTAATCGATGTAGAGTCACATCAGCCAAGTTGAAATAAAGACTTCAATTTTGAAGACCTGGAAGTCAGAATTTAAGGTGAGATAAGGAGAGGCGCAATCTTAAAGTACTTCATGTACAGATCAAGTCTGTGGAGGTCATGCTTTGTTCTTTTGGTTAGTGAAATAACTAGAATATAAATAATGCCCTTAAAACTCCTTCATTTGAGAGAGGCCTTATGGCTGCAAGCATCACTAAGAGAACTATGACCTGCTTTCAATTTTGAGCCAGGCACCCAACATGAACCTAGTCTGATAGTGAAGAAAAATGGGCACTCACATTCGTCCAGTAATGAATATGCTACTTACCAGTATGCATCTGTTCTTGGCATGTAGGGCTGCTAACATTCATATCTTAGCATTAGATCGCCGCCTAGTGTTGGGCTCGGATGATTGCACATTGTTGTCCTGGAAGAGTCTTCGAAGTATCCTGAGATAGGTGGCTCCTCCCCTGGACTACAGTGCGCATGGGCATCGGCTCCATCCCCAGATTGTTTTTCGCCATTGTGGCAGAAGATGGAGTGAAAAGTGTAAAGGATGTCCATGCTAATGAATAAATACAATAGTATATCTGCAGCTGCGACAGGCACCGGGGAGGAGGGCGGGCGATATGAATGTTAGCAGCCCTACATGCCAAGAACAGATGCATACTGGTAAGTAGCATATTCAGTTCGAGGCATGTGGGCTGCTAAATTCATATCTTAGCATAGAATACATAGCAGTCCCTCCATCAGCGGCGGTTGCCCGTGCCAGCTGCAGAAACCTGAAAAAGTGTTTTGAGAACAGCCTGTCCTACAGCAGCTTGCTGTTTGGAATGCACATCAACACAGTAGTGTTTTGTGAAGGTGTGTGGTGTGACCCACGTGGCTGCTCTGCAAATGTCCTCCAAAGGAATGTTCCCCAGGAAAGCCATGGATGCCCCCAGTTTGCGTGTGGAGTGCGCCCTGGGGGGTATTGTTAAAGTGCGCTTCGCTTTCTGATAACATATCTGGATGCACTTAACAATCCACCTGGCTATCCCTGCCTTGGAGATTGGGTTGCCTTTGTGTTGTGGTGCGAAGGCAACAAAGAGTTGCTTTGTCTTTCGAAAGTGTTGTGTCCTGTCTATGTAGTACATCAACGCCCTTCGTACATCTAAGGTATGGAGCATCCTTTCCGCCACCGTTTGCGGGTTTTGAAAGAATGCTGGTAAGTCAATGGTCTGATTTAGATGAAACTGTGACACCACCTTAGGAAGGAATTTAGGGTTAGTGCGTAGCACTACCCTATTTGGGTGAATTTGAATGAATGGCTCTTGGATTGTGAGCGCTTGCAGCTCACTGACACGCCTCAGAGACGTAATAGCTACAAGAAAGGCCACTTTCCACGTAAGGAATTGGAGCTCACACGAGTGCAGTGGCTCAAATGGTGGTCCCATCAGTCTGGTGAGAACGACGTTGAGGTTCCACACCGGAGCTGGGGGTGTCCTTGGGGGAATGACTCTCTTCAGACCTTCGAGGAAGGCTTTAATGGCGGGCACTCTGAAGACAGAGAGGTGCTGCCTGTTCTGAAGATAAGCCGCTATGGCTGATAGATGTATCCTAATGGAAGTGTACGCCAGATTGCACTTGTAGAGATGTAACAGATAGCAGATGATGTTGGGGATAGATGCATCTAGTGGGTTGATGTCATTGGACGTACAGTAGATGACAAAACGCTTCCACTTAGCAGCATAGCATGCTCTAGTAGTTGGTTTCCTCGCCTCCTTGATGATACTCATGCATTCTGGAGGTAGGTTAAGGTATCCAAACTCTAGGACCTCAGGAGCCAGATCGCCAGGTTGAGCTGTTGTGGATCTGGATGCTGAATGTCTCCATGGTTCTGCGTCAAAAGACTGGGCGTGAGGCGCAGTCTTTGATGCGGCACCACTGAGAGTTCGAGGAACGTGGTGTACCAAGCCTGGCGTGCCCACGTTGGAGCAACCAGGATGAGAGTCATGGAGTGCTGCCTTAGCTTTCTTGCGACCAGCGGTATTAGAGGGGCTGGCGGAAAAGCGTACGCAAATTTGCCTGACCAGTTCATCCATATCGCATTCCCCTGCGACTGTGGGTGAGGGAACCTGGCGGCAAAGAGTCGGCATTTTGCGTTCTCCTTTGTGGCAAACAGGTCTATCTCCGGATGACCCCACTGCTGGAAGTACGGGTGGAGAACAGAAGGGTGTATCTCCCACTCGTGCATCTGATGGCTGTATCTGCTGAGCAGATCCGCCATCTGATTGTCCTTTCCTGGGAGGTGTTCTGCCATGAGGAAAATGTTCCTCTGAATGGCCCACTTCCACATGCTCTGAGCCAGATGAGACAGCTGTGGCGAGTGGGTGCCTCCCTGCTTTTGAATGTAGTACATCGCGGTCATGTTGTCCGTCCGGACTAGCACGACCTTGTTGCTCAGATGTACAATGAAGGACTTGAGCGCCATGAAGATTGCCATCAGTTCCAGATAGTTGATGTGCATCTTCTGTTGCTGCGTCGTCCATAGTCCCTGCACTGTGTAAGTGAGCACATGAGCTCCCCATCCCTGGAGAGATGCGTCCGTTGTCAGGACAATCTGCGGCACAGGCTCTTGGAACAGTCGGCCCTTGCAAAGGTTGTGTGGAGTCCACCAATGCAGAGAGTCGTATGCCCGACTGGTAACCAACACTAGGTCTGTCAATTGGCCACGAGCCTGTGTCCACTGATTCGCTAAGCACTCCTGGAGCGGGCGCATATGCAACCGTGCGTGAGGGACTATGAAGATGCAGGAGGCCATCATGCCTATCAACTGCATGAACACTCTCGCTGGCAGGGAGTGTTGTGGTCTGAATCGTTGGATTAGCGACTGAATGCTGTCGATTCTGACTTGGTTTGGCTGAGCCATGGCTGTCAGGGTGTTGATCGTAGCACCCAGGAACTGCCGGACATGTGCCGGCTGAAGATGCGATTTTGGGTAGTTCAGGGAGAAACCCAGATCGTGAAGCAGGCGAATTGTAGTCGACATGTCTGCGGCGCACTGTTGCTCTGACTTGGCTTGTACGAGCCAGTCGTCTAGGTAGGGGTAGACATGGATATTCTGCCTCCTGAGGTGCGCCGCCACTGTCGCTAGACACTTGGTGAACACCCTCGGGGCTGTTGTGACTCCGAAGGGCAGGACTTTGAACTGGTAGTGCCTGCCTTGAATAGTGAACCTGAGGTATTTCCTGTGTGACGGGTGTAGTGGAATGTGGAAATAAGCATCCTTGAGATCTAAGGTTGCTAAGAAGTCTCCCTGGTTTAGCAAGGGAAGAATCTGCTGCAGTGTAAGCATGTGGAAATGTTCCGATAGTATGTACAGGTTGAGGGGACGTAGATCGAGAATGGGCCTGAGAGAACCGTCCTTCTTTGGAATAAGGAAGTACAGGGAATATACCCCTGTGCCTTCCTCCCCCACCGGCACGAGCTCGATTGCGCCTTTTTGCAGCATCGCCACCACTTCCTGCTGCAATAAGTGCAAGTGCTCTGCGGACATAGGCCTTTGCCTTGGTGGGATGTTGGGTGGAGTGGATTTCAACTCTAGGCAATACCCATACTGGACTAGTTGTCGCACCCACCTGTCTGTGGTGATGTTTCTCCAGACGGGCAGGAACTGCTGCAGTCTCCCCCCGACAGGTGTTAGGTGGTCGGGGGGCAGTGACAGAGAGTCACTGTTTGCTTGGAGTAGAGGTGCGGGAGCTGTTGTTTCCTCTGCCGCGACCTCTGTTGCTGTTATTCCTGTAACCTCCCTTGTTCTGTTTAGTGAACGAGGATTGCGCCCCACCTTTGGAGAACTGGGATTGTTGACCCATTTGTCCTCTGGTGACTCCACGTGCACCTGAGCGACGAAAATTGCTGCCACGAAACTGTTGGGACTGTAGGGCCCCCATAGACTTAGCAGTTTCTGTGTCTTTCTTTATTTTCTCTAGGGTGGTGTCAACATCCGGACCAAACAGACTATCAGGATTGACTGGCTGATTAAGAATTGTTGTCTGAATATCCGGTTTAAACCCTGAGATGCGGAGCCACGCTTGTCTTCTCAGCATAACGCTAGTGTTGATAGCCCTAGCAGCTGTGTCCGCAGCGTCAAGTGCACACTTGATGGCTGCGTTTGAGATTAGCTTTCCTTCCTCAATAAGCATTTTGGTGCCCTCTTGGAACTGTGGGGGCAGGTGTTGTATAACCTGTTCTAGGGTGTCGTAGTGCGCCCTATCGTAACGCGCCAGGAGCGCCTGTGTATTGGCGATGCGCCAAAAGTTTGCTGCCTGTGCAGCCACTCTTTTGCCTCCTGCCTCTAGCACTTTGGACTCTTTATCCGGGGGAGGAGCTTCACCCGTTGTCTGGGAGTTGGCACGTTTCCTGGCATTGGCAACCACAAGAGAGTCCAGTGGCAATTGTCCCCGGATGTAGGCGGGGTCCGCAGGTGCAGGCCTGTACTTTTTTTCAATGCGAGGGTTGACCACTCTCGCCCTCGTAGGCTCCTTAAAAATGTCCCCAGCATGTTTGAGGACACCTTTCAGCATAGGAAGTGTTTTTACTGTCCTTTCAGATATTGCAAAGGTGTCGAAAAGGAAGTCTTCCTCAACCGGGTCGGCATGCATGTCCACATCATGATTGGCTGCCGCCCTTTCAATTAGTGCATGAAAGCCTGCTGAGTCCTCAGTCGGGGATGCACGTGCATTAAAGGTCTGCGGGTCTTGGCCCACACCTTGGGTGTTCTGGTCACCAGTGTCATCGTATGAATCCGGTAGCACATCAGGTTCATCGATAGGAAAATTGTACTGCTCATCCTCATCATACCCCTCACCCACAGAGTGCTCTGGGGAGGGAGTAGGGCTCCGTCTTGGAGGAGGCTGGATCGGTTCCGTGAGGCCTGAGGCGTCAAGGGGCACCCTCTTTTTCTTCAGTGGGATGATGTAGGAGTCCACTGGCTCCGAAGTGATCTTCCTTTTATAGAGTGTCAGCTTGCCGGTGGCAGCATCGATGAAATGCTCTGAATCGTCTTCCGATTCGAGAACACGACGTGGAAGAGGGCCAGCCAGCGAGGAACCCTGTTTCGGAGCCGATTTCGTCGAAAACGCTTTCGGCGCCTCCTTAGGTGGCAAAAGAAAGAGGAGTTTTCCAGAAGGCTTTGCCGGAGTGTCCTTTTGCGGCTGCGGTGATGGCATCGGAGCCGATGGAGCAAAGGCTTTCTCCCTGATTCTCTGCAGCGACTCCGCAATGGGGGACGGTACACTGCCAGTGGGTTTCGTCGCCGACAAGGATGCTTTGAGCGGTCCCTCGGATCCGACGTCTTCGAGGGCCTTGTGCGTTTTGGGCGCGGAACCTGTCTTCGGCACCTCCGATTCTTGAGGCCGGGGCGCAGACTTCTTGTGCGTAGCCTCTTTGGAGCCGACCTTGGCGGGCTTGGACGGCGCCGTAGCCGCTGATCCGTGCCGACCATCTTTCTTGGAGGCCCCTTCCTCGGGCGTCGGTTTCGATTTTGGAGCATCGGAATCGACAGACTTCCTCGGCTTCTGCGGACCGGAGGTCGACGGAGCCGATGGGGTGACGGGCACCGATTTCTTCACCGGCACGGCAGCCATCTTAGGGACACTCGAGTCCTTAGGTTTCAGTTTCGTTTTCGGGTCGGCCATTTTAGGTGTTGACGACCCCGATGGTTTCAGTTTCGGTTTCGAAACAGCGTGCCCAGCAAGTGAGTCCGTAGCCGGGCCTGAAGGCGGGGCTGTGGCTTGCGGCAACGGGTCCTGGGTAAGGCCGACAGGCGATCCCGTGTCCCGGTCGGCATCTTCGTAACCTTCGGGGCAGAGCTCGTCCCCCGAGCTGTCTGCCGCGGCCCCATAAATCTCATCGTCGTCTCCTACCTCTTCGACGTATTCGAGGACTTGACCCGCGACTCCGTCGTCGTCTCCCGGATCCGCCTCGACCTCCGTCTGTGATGGGGAGATTTGTAGATGGTGACCCTGGACCTCTTCTTCCTGGTCGCCGAAGATGTTCTCCGGATCCGGGGCCGCTTGCCTAGCTTCCAAGCGCACCGCGCGTCGAAGCTTGAGAGTTTTCTTGGAGCGGAACTGTGCACAGGCCTTGCACTTGCCGTCGTCGTGGTCCGGCGAAAGGCACTTGTTACACACGGGGTGTAGATCGATGTGTGGGTACTTGGACCCACAGAGCGGGCAGTACTTAAACGGGCTCCGCTCCATGTCCGTAAAGGCTTGCGGTCGTGTCGCGATGAGAAGGCCTCAAAGTTCAGAGAGCGAAGAAAACTCCGCTTATTCCGGCTCAAAGAGACGGAAGACTCGAGACCGTGCGCAGACAATACCGACGCAAGAAAATCGAGGCCTTTTGGCCGCTAAAAGTTAGTTTTACTTGGTTCCGACAGTAAGACGTCGAGACCACATCCGAACCCAATGGCGGAAAAAAACAATCTGGGGATGGAGCCGATGCCCATGCGCACTGTAGTCCAGGGGAGGAGCCACCTATCTCAGGATACTTCGAAGACTCTTCCAGGACAACAATGTGCAATCATCCGAGCCCAACACTAGGCGGCGATCTAATGCTAAGATATGAATTTAGCAGCCCACATGCCTCGAACATATGTATTATTTTATAATCAATTAAGACAATTTTGGACACTGACCTAGATGAGAGAAAGAGCTTGTCAGGATTTTACCTAAAGGCATTAATTTTGTCTTGCAGTCTTATTATCTTGTAGGCATGAAGGGCAAGGATAGAGTAGTAATGCTAGACTTCATAATTTTAATCAACAGCTTCTGATATGAGTGGTGCTACTTTTGCCATGGAACCACAAGAGTCATGGTGAATAAAGGTAGTGCAGTTCTTTCGAAGGCCACACAGCTTCCTCTTTCAAATCCCCATCAAATATACACATTATCGCAAATATAATGCAAAAACAAACACACTTCCTAAAAGATGAATAAGTCAAAATCCAAAGAAAAAAAGGTGAAGCATTCTGCAGATAACAAACGTAGGTGTGTTAAGGAAATCCTGTTACCTTCTTCTAATCCATAGCTCTCTGCATTGCATTCAGAGGAAAGATAAAACTGACTTTTTAAATCTTAAAAGTTACTAGCTTACATGAAAATAAATTAATTCCAGGATGCGTTAAAACCAAGACACATCAACAATATAACAAAGAAAAATATTTTTGAAAAATCCCAGAAGTGTTGCTTGCCGTAACACCAACTAAGCATAAATAGAGACAGAAAAGAAGTGGGTTTACAAGTTACTTACTCTGTAAAAGGAGCTTTTCTCCAGTGAGTTCTCCTGGCCACTGGTTGCCACCAGAAGGAAACCATAAGCAATTACAAAATGTTTAATAGGACCTCATCCATACCCACATGTTCTGGTTCTACGTCATATTACCAAGAGGTGAGCCAAATCTCAATGCGAGATATTCCTCTTAAGAAATGAATAGTTCTAAAGCCTTTAATCCAGGAGATGTAAATCGTGTTTGTGCTAAAAAGAATTTGAATTACTCAATGATTAACTTGTTGAGGTTTACTTTGAGGTCGACTACCATGTTATTAGAATGTCGAATGGTACTGCACAGGAGCAAAGAACAGCACAGGCCACAATCGGTGAAGAATAAACAGACAACATGGTCTGTAATAGCTACAATAAGTAAGTCAAAATTTAGTAGCATGTGGGCCAGCTCCGTAATGACCAAGGTTATACTGCCTGCTTATCAGACATATTAGAGCTACTGCATCCTAGTACAGAAAGCAAAGACGAGCTCTTGTATTGTGGACTTAACACATTAGCAGAGGGTGTGTGGTCGCTCACACACACAGTGCCAAGAATTTCTAGTAATTTCTAAGGCATAATAAATCAAGCCTAGGCTGATGTTGAGATTTAAATTACTTCTGTTGAACAGGTCATTGATAGTACCAAATAATGAAGGTACAGCAGAGAAGCTAGCATCGATTAAAAGCGGACAGGTCTGTTTTGTTGGTGTCCGGATTTTCCCTCCTATGCTTCTTGAAATTGCTTTGCACTTTTTAAATGTAATCCTTATTTTGAATACTTGCTTTTTGTCAAATTAATATATAAGCACATATTTTCTGGTAAATCCACAGGCATTGTAACAATATATTTCAAATGTATTTTTCCAGCATTCTAGTTAATGGTTTGTGCATGGTCAAGTGGACAGCTCATCGATAAATAGCTCTGTTTGCAGCCCTGAGGCCTTGAAAAAAACATTTATAACAGGGACCGAGATGTGCTTTCTTGAAGCGATTGCATTATATTTTCAACTTGCGCCTTGATTGTATGTTAAAAACAAGCACTTTATTGTAAACAATAACCGAAAGTGCATTTAATATACACAGCAACTGAAGATCTTGTTAGTGTATAGTAAAACGATACAAAGACCCTAATGTTATAGTAAAATGTGCGGTTTTCAATGCAATGCAACCTAACCTAATATATCACGTTCAGAAGATAGAAGGACTGAGCTAGCGCCAAGAGGAATGTCAACAAACACTGCGTGGTGCAAAGTGATCTTTTTTTCCAAGTGTAAAAGTTTAAATTTATTTTTTCATTTCACTTTTAAAAGTGGGAAAATAAATCTAGAGATTGGGAGTGTCACATCTCTGTGGAATTGAGCATTTAAAATGATGAATCGCCAAAGTAGTTTGAATAATGTGGATGGAGTTGCAATCAGCGTTAAATAGATTCAAAAGAAAGTTGACAAACAATTTTGTTTTATTAAAGAATTAAATGGAAATTATTATGAAAATATGAGTGTGTTTTACTGTGGGCAGGGATGCTTTTGCAATAGGTGCGGAGGGAGCAGCTGCACGCGATCTACGAGTATGAAGGGTTGTCTGTCACCCTTTATGTTTCAAGTAGACCAGACCAGAGCAGAGCAGTCAACCTTTTCTCGGTTCCACAAGCAGAAATTGCAGGGGTGCAAGGGCAATGATGGAGGGTGTAGCTAGAGGTGAAAATGAAAAGATGGACAGGTTTGTGAAGGTAGAAAAAACGGAGTGGTGCAGAAAGGAGGGAGCAATATGGCACATATGGTGATGCAAGATGGTAGAGATTAAGTCAGGGCTCGAAAAATACACTCGCTATGGCGAGCAAGATTTATTCAGGACAAACTATTTTTAGGGCCTACTCACCCTTTCTGGCGAGTAGGAAGACAAACTGAATTTTGACCTCTTTCTCTGAAAGTGGAGCAAATGCGACAAGATTTAAAGGCATCTTTATTGCACACAAAGTGAATGAGCAATAAAAATGCCTTTAAATATTGTTAACTTGTCACATTTGCTTGGCTTTCAGAGACAGAGGTCAAGTACATTACAGTTAGGTCATGTAGATTTTTCAAGTTACTAGACCTGCAGGCCTAGTAACATTTGTGAGATTTTTCGAGCCCTGAAGTAATACACATTTGAGAGGATAAACAAACTATCTACAGGGTTTGACAGTATGGTGTAAAAGCAGCTAAAGAACACACTTTGAAACACTAGAAAGAGCACAACAAGGCAAGAAAACCCACCGACAAGAAAAGGGAATTGTGATTACCGTATATAGGATCATGATTAACAAGCAATTATGACCATATACATTGCTGAAGGGAAACAAGCCATAGAAAACCGCCCAAATGTAGGCAAACCCACAGAGTGACCACAATAGGAAAGAAAAAAGAAAAAACATTTCTTCCCACACTTCTGCCTTAAAATGTTAAAAACATTTTTTTAAAAGAAGCTCAGGAGCAGCGACGCACACCGCTCTCCTTTTAGCCCACTTACCCCTCATCCTGCTGGTTTTTACAGGCGTTTATCTTCAATCTGTCTGCAAACTCATTGACGGAGGCCAAGCCAGAGAAGGAGGAGTTATTTGCGTAACTGACTGTTTCTGTCAAGGCGGCCAACACTAAGGAGCCGTGGGCCGGTGTCAATCACAAAGGGGGTAAAAGCGGAAGGTGCCACGGTGGTTATGCGACAAAACAAGTACATAAAGCACGGCGCTCGTGAAACAGGTGTAGTGCTGAGTGAGGCCAACAAAAGAAAGGGGTGGTCGCCATACTTGATCATGGGAAACATGAAGACTTCAGACGGACGATAGCCAAAGTTGCAACCACAGCTATATAAATTAAAAGAGTGCGTTGAAACAAAAAATATGGCCGATAGTGAAAGGATTTATGTAACAGGGGGAGGGAGTCTCCAGGGTGGGAACAAAACAGGCAAAAAGTGTGTAAACATTCACCAACGACAGCAAACGAATTTAGAAAAACAGATGAAACAACCAATGAAAAGCGCTGGGTGTGTGTCAAGCCCAAAGAGTGAATCCTGCACATCTTGAAGACAGTGTATGCAGGCTACCTAGGCTCGACCTAACAAAAAAGGCAAGTTCACCATATTTAATCAAATACAGCAAAACAAGGTGGCATGCTTGTTCACATCCTCAAGTCATCTCACTCAGGAGGCTTGGGTGAGAAGGGGTAACAACTGGTCAAACAGTTCGACTACCCTTTGACTTTTACCTTTGTTGTCAAATATTGGTGGGAATAATGTATTATTAGCCCTGCTGCATCACATGATTGATTATTCATAATCTGTAATGTGTGGTGCACAAGAACACTGTCGATTTTTTTTATCGCTGCAGAGCTATGCCTAATGCAAAATTAACATTGTAAGTGCTTAACAAATGTTAGAAGTTATCCCCTGCATTGTCATCAATACATATTTCAATAAACTGCATGCAGAAACTTTAGAAATAGCTTACTTACTAGAGGGCATAGTGTAAGTATCTTCTTCATCTATAATTTCGGCATAGTCATCAGTTTCTGTTGAAAAAAAAATGAAAGAAAGTTTAATGGCAGAAACAGCATTATTATTCTGCATCACTATATTTGCTGTGGTTCTTTTCTTGTGTAGGGAATATGCGTGCACACCTCCCACATGAATGCAATTTCTATTGGTTGTAATGGAGATGCTTTTCAGTCTTCTCCACTAAAGCCAAGGTAGGCTCACAGACGTAATATTTTGGTCAAAATTGACAGATACAAATGTGCAGGAGAAGCGCAGGAAATAATTATCGAAAACATCCTTGTAGCTTGTTTGAAAGGAGGTAAGGCATATGGATTGAATTTGCAACAGTCCTCTCATGCTCCCTCAAAGAACGAATACAAAATTATGCTAGTGCAGGAAGACAACAAAACTGCTCAAGAGGTGCCTTTATAAACCACAACTGAAATAGGAAACAGAGATTTGTTATGGTGGCACAGACATGCCAATGGAATCCGTTTCTCATCAAAGTGCCCATAACAAAACTTTCCTTGCTCCATTTCTCAGACCCTATGGCTGCTTATAAACACTCCTTCTTCCTTTGGATCTTTCAAACATATCTATATCCTGTTGATGAACCATCAATAAGGCCAGGGTCGAAACTGCGAGGACTATCATATACTTGAACAATACAATGCTTTGAAATCTGTAATAAACCTATTATGTTTACCAAATAGTTTTAGCTAAGGGGTATTTGGTATGCACACATTTGCATTTCAAGTTAAGCACCATGTAATCCACTATGAACACTGACCATAATTTTCAAATTTTGTAGTTATGCATTTAAAACAAAATAAATTGCAACGTCTCACATTTTTCAACGGAGTAGGCTAGGTTCATTGATATACTGATGCATTAACGGGCAACTTCTGACCCCCTCACTAGTTAATTGTTTTATATAATTGCAATACATTGCTTTGCTGGATCACATTTCTTGATCCTATTACTCTTGAAAGTATATGTTCAAATAACACCATGATTAACCACTGTTCTAAGGTATCATGTTGTGTTTGAAAAAAAACACCAATCCTTGTTGGTAACACTTATTTACGTCTAAACAAACTGCTAGCCCCTCTACAAGCTGCCCTGTGCTTCCATGCATCAGTTAAATATTTAGCAGGTATTTTGTTTCGATCTTTAACCAGTGTGGTTATCTCATACAAAGGTTTCACCAGTGACCTACACTCCAGAAAATCAACATTCATCAAGAAACGACGGTAAACAATCATAGAAGACGCCAAAGTTAAAAATAAACACAAATGCTAGCCTATACCACTTTTAATCTAGTTAAGATTAACCGCCCCACCCAAGAAGATAAACATCCTAATAACATTACTGAAAGCGTTTCAATCGGCACTACAGGAGTCACCTTCAAAGTACACTATAGAGACCATATCAAGGCCCAACAACTGTAGAATACACAGAGAAACTCAATGGTGGACAACAGGAACCACACCAAAGTACAAAATAATAAGCACCCAAATGGTACTTACTCTAAAGGAAGGATCTCAAATGTTGAACAACATCATGCACTACTAAATGGTGCACAATAGGAAGAATCTCAAATGGTTTGCACAATCGGGAGGACTTGAAATGGTGCACTACAGGAATAAACTCAATGGAGCACAACAGGCAGGATCTCGGTACATAAAAGAAAGGTACACAATACTGCACAATAAGTCACACCTTGACAAATCACAAGGGTACACCATACAACTGCCTCAATGGCGCACTACAAGAAGAGCTTCAAGGGTGCGATTCACCAGATGTGGCTGGGTCGGACTGACTCTAGGTCAGTGTTGTTCGCCCCACTTTTCAGGACACCAGTTCTGCATGTCCAATGGCCTTGGCTCCAGGTTCAAATTTCTCCCCAGTCTAATTCTAAACTGCAAGTTACAACTCTTCACAAGAAATACTTCTTCAAGCAAGATCTATCTCTTTCTAACGCTCAATCAATCAGTTAGCCTGCATCCAAAACTCTGCCTCCTTCAAGCCACCAGACACAGCTTCAACAAGACAAGCAATGTTCTTGGTGGACATTATGAGCTCTCCTCCAGACAATCCACCTGTGAGGAGAGTAATACGCGCATCCATACAGTTTTTGTCACCACCTCAGCCAGTGCCCTTACAAGGATGTTAAATACCAGGGGTAGTGGTGAATAAACCCTGTAAAACTCAAAGGTCAGGGAGAGCATTTAGAGTTGTTAGACTTGGATAAAGGGATCTAAATCGATGGCACGCTTTGGCAAGTGTCATGTCATTTTTTGACCATCTATCTCTTGTAATAATACTAGGTGATGGCATACATCAAATGCAGCTAATAGATAACATACTTTTGTCTGACCCTCATCTGTTACCAAAACAAAATTGTGAGATATTCACCAAATTAGACCGCAAGACTGCAAAACCAGTTTTAAACCATATCTTCTTCCACAGGCACTACCACTGACACCAATGCGCTCAGAGTATGTGGTGTAGAACACAGACTTGGCTTCATTGTTAAAAGACCCAGTGAGTAATGCATGACCTTTTACTATCATACACTAAAGTTGCCAGCTCACTGGCCAGTCAGCATTCTAATACCTTTCACTATTTTCGGGCCTTCTGCGGCAAAATGTTTGTTGTAGTTTAGAGTGCCGCCTGTAAAGGTGTCTACATCTCCTTCCTTTCAACCCCAATGCTATATCCTAAATAAAGGTATTAACAATCGAAAGTTTCAAAAATACAAAAAATGAGCAAAAAGCAATTTCACCCATATCTCAATGCATCACGACAGGTATCATATGCATGGTTATAACTCGAACATGTATCTGCTATTAAAGAGCTCATTCGTAGGCTTGGAATTAAAAGCCCCATATAGTTCTAAAGAATGGAATAGATTTAACTTCAATTTCATATGGGAAGGAACAGCCACAATGTGTGTTGAGGTGTTCAATGTCTGGTTGGAATAAGCCTGTCTAGTAGGATAAACTTTGTTTAATTGTTTCAAAACTATTAACTTTACGTTAAGGTTAACCTATGAATACCGTGCACCAATAGTGTTGTAAAGTGATAAGCTATAAGAGTGTGGATTTGCCAGATGATGAGTGTTGGGTGACAGGAAGCCTTTGAAGTGAATCACAGAATTCATAGGTACTGTAGTAGTTTTGAAAAAAAAAAAGGGTTTCCAAAAAATTATACAAATATACAAATCAAAATTAAGAATCAATTATTCTCTTTGGCTATTAGGCCTGAAAAGAGGAAACCACATCCAGCCAGCCCTGAAAGTACATTGGACACCGGGGTAAAATAAAAAATACAACATGAGAATATTTTCCTTGAATATCAGGCCCTCCCTTGCCACATGCCTATCTACCTATCAAAGAATTCCCATTCCAGCCAGCCAGAAGATTTAGGTCACCATTCCAGACACTACCAGCCACCCTCCAATTCTTGTATATACAATTCGGCAATAGAATTATAAATGACAAAGTCTGTGTGCATGGAGGAACTCCCTTCTACCTCATCTTGTGTGGCTTACTTTACATTTCTTAAAATGCTCAATTTTTACCTCTTTTGATCGACTATTATTTTCTGGTAAGGCGTTTGCTCTCCACTGAATGCATTAACTTCTTGAGTCTGTGTCTCTCTTCCAGCCTGGTTGCTATATGCCTACAAATGGTTTCTTTCCCGTTACCTAAAAGTTACTGGCAGATCCTCAGTGAAAGTTTTCACTTCAAAGGCTTCTCTATTCTCGTACATGAAGATGGCTGTTAAGAATATGGTCAATAATGTTCCAGTTTCGAGCACAAACCATATTTTCTTCTTCCAGCTATAGTGCTTGCCCGGTCTCGTGTCGTGAGACAGTTCCATAGTGGTAACAAGCATTCAGCAAAAAAAGAAATACATTGAAAAATAACAAATCTGCTCAAAACTGCATCGTATCAGTGGCTTTCAAATAAGGGGATCATTCTGGTAATCAATGGTTAGCTTGGCCGGGTAGTTGAGGTGCCTGGAACATAATGCAGTTATCTTGGTAAGAAGATAAATGTTTTTTTGTAGTAACACTACATACTGCACAATCAAGAGGATGGTCAATAACTGGTGAAAAAGCGGAGTTGCCCAGATCGCAGGTGATGTCAGCTAAGAACGCTTAACTCATTGACCTATTTCGCTCACTATGTGATGTTGTCGTCATCTACTGTGAATGCACAGCAGAATCTCGACAAGAGGTTCTTAACAGCATTTCAACAATGGAAACATCCATATACAGATTTGAATGCTTTGCATCAATTTGCTTGTGTATGGAGCCTATCTGATGACTTTTATGACAAGCTAGAATAGAAAAACTTTTCAACAAGTCACCGTACATCCATTCCCTACTTTCTTAACTCCCTCCGCACTCTCAGGTGTTTGCTGTGAACGGTGCACTTGAGTCGGGTTACTGTTTGTTGGTCTGCTTCTTAGGCTAAGAAGGTTCCAATGATAATGAAAAATAGTTGCACTCAAACTTACACTTTCTATAAAATATAAGCTACTAATAAAAGCAAGTCAGCAAAGAGGCAGCAATGATGTTCTATTGGTCTGGCACTGGACAAAGATGCACACTTACCTGTGTAAACATGAAGGGAGGCAATAACACAGTTTGGTATAGCTATCAGTCATTCACAAGAATAAACACATGCAGAAAATAAATTAAGCACATAGATGAGAAGCACATTCAAGTTATTAACACAAACATCTGACAAAGCTTCATTATTAAAACACAGATAGCATTACCGTCCCCACTAAATTCATCTGCAGATCCAGGTGGCATGCAAGGAAGGAGCAGAGAGGGAGAAGAAAGGAAAAACACAGCATTAATATCAGCAGTACACCATTAATGATAAACAGTTCAAGATATCCCAAGCTGTAACTGACAATAAATAGAAAAGCAGAGTTTAGGTCCAATGACACATTAACATCATTGGTATCTTCATACACATGCAGGTAAATTTGAAGCTTGCGTGGTGAGAATATTCTGCCAGAACAATATAATAAATGTTGACCCTTTAATTACGCATTATCAGGGAAGTCCTGCGAAAAGTGTACATGCACCTGCATGCGTCAGTATATGAAAATTATTACAGAGGGCAACAGCAAGGCATGCACAATCCGCAAAGCAGAGTTGGAAAAAACAGTAACAAAACTTGAAGTGTGCGGATAGCAATCACTGGCATATGAATCGCACACACAGAATAGATATTCATTAGTAAGGGATAAGACAAGCATAAATGTAACTGCTCACCAGCTAGTGCCAAAATCTCAACACACTGTGTGGTCCCCGCATCGTCATTTCAGAACACAAGGTAGATTCAATGGTGGGATCAGACAGGATCGGCAGGAGCCACTGACTGGTCAATAGTTTATATGTCCCCTTGTTATGGAGCATTTGGCACAGTAATTTAAAGTAAGGGGGTGCAGGGGTACTTCTGCGTACGACGGCACAACTTAGGCCCAACTTTAACCTTAACATTAGATATCTTGTGTCCACCTTCTTTGTTGAAAATGCTCAACATGTGTTTTCACTTATGCCTCCAAGTATGATGCTAATGAGAAAGGCTTCCACTGATGAGTTGATCATAATATGTGCACAAATATGGGTGCAACATATGCATCCTCTATTTACCCTTTCTGTGTGATGCAGTTAATTATAGAGGGTGCACAATTTGCATCAAATTTCGAGTTGCAGGCATTAAAATGGAGAAAGATATGTAATTGTACATGGTTTTCCTGGTTCTTAGATATGTTGTGCAACTGGAAGATTTTAACTGAAGCAAATCATGCAAATAAACACCAGGGTTGGGCGCAATTTGTGTCCAATTAACGATCCCATATCAAACACAATTTAGAATCTGCTTTAGTAACGAGATTAGTGAGCAAACAGGAATGAGGGTCAAGTGTGTACAAGTATATAAATATTCAACGTAACCTTTCAAGACAGGCCCATAACCAAACAATGATAAACAAATCTGGTCAGGATAATTGATTTATCTTATTAATTCCCCTTTCATTTATTTGCAACCAGTAGTAAATCTGCATAAATGTTAACCAGAAAGCACACACAATGAGAAAGCATGATTTGGGATACTGGGATAATACTCTATTCAAATAGAATTCTGGTTCTACTTCTGTAGATTCTGAGAGAATAAACCCATAAGTTAATAAAATAGTAGGCATAGTAAGGATAAGATAAATGTAGTAACCCAGACTTCCCATAAGTCAGAAACCCTTACCCTGCTGGTTTTAAGCTCTGGATGAACAAATATTAATTATTAAATAATGTATTTGTGCATCCCTTTATTGCACCAGCCACAGAATGAAGTGATGTACTGAAAAAGGTTTGTGCAGGCTACAGCAGGTTGAGGATATTGATCCATACTGAGGCGGTTGGTGACTTTATAAAGTAACTGATTTCTTTCTTTTCCGGGGTCACAGAACTCAGTGAAAAATTTTAATTTCATTGTTATATCATGCATGAGGAGAGATGATGGCATTTAGATATTGTACATCACTGCCTTTCCTTTTTAGATTGAGACTAACGGCAGCACGCGTGCGCTGCTCGCTCTGTGAGGCATGCAGTAGTCGAGTATGTTGTGGAAGCCGCGCCTTCTCTCCGCCCACATTTCTAATCAGCTGGTGTCATTGTCCTTGGTAAATACTGGCTTCCGATTGATAATGAGGCTTGCTAGTCCCTCCTTGTTACCGCCCTGTCGCCATTTGTTACTTCCCATGAGGACTGGATCTTTTACTTGTGACATTGTCTCCTTCGTAAGTCGGTAAGCACTATTTTTGTTTTTTTTGTAGCCCAGTCCGATTTCACTTTAGCAGCTGCGCTTGTTTATTCAATTAATTTGCTGTGGTGGCCGAAAGGGAGCGTTTCTACTCACTAATCTAACAAACATTTGCAATGCAATAGGTCTCGCATTTATGGGAGTTTGAGCTATTGACATTGCAAATAACAAAGCCTTTTATTTTTGTTTTCGGTTTTAAAACATAAATAAAAGACATTGTAATTTACAATGCCAACAGCTTAAATTTACGTAAAAGCGAGACCCCTGGCATTGCAAATGCTTGTTTTACTGTGGCATTATGCAATGTTGGTGCAACAAGGGCTGGCAGAAACTATATTTTCCATGTGAAATTAGATAAAAATCTTACGATGCTACGACGTTACTATCTTGTGGAAATATCCATTTAACAGACCAAGGTTATATATAATATTCCTATTGCATTAAAATTGGTTAATCACAAAAATATATCTTGTAGTGACCGCCACATGCTTCTACCTATGGTGTGTTTAGACCAGTTTACATACACATAACGACATTCACGCTGTGCTTGCTTTCTCTTTCATAGCACCAAAGCCATTACAAGACATTGAAGGCAGCTTTTTCTTCTTTCCACAACAATTCTTCTCTCTTGTCTTTGAAGTGGAGTCGGAACTATCAACTGGCTGTTGAAGAACAACTTTTCACCTAACCGGACTGTGCATTCAGTGTTCATTTGATCGCAAAACCGATGCAATGTCACGATGTATACAAGTTGTCACAATAAGGTTCGCGAAAATCTCTGCCATACCAAATGTGACAGAAACAAGGGCTGAACCCCGAAGTCTACAAGATGGGTCTAGGTTGAACACTTGAGGGACCAAAGAATTCAATGCTCACACAGTGAAACTTCAGACACAGGAACTTTAACAGATGTGTTGTCTTCTCATTTTGAATGACATTCAGTGTCATTTAAGAACACTAAATAGCGCAACATTTCTTGTCTGTGAATCCAATCTTTAAACTACATGAATAACAAGCATAGGCTAAGCCATCAGGTCTCGCCCTTTGGCTTCACAAATGCTCTTTTGCTGATGTTGTTCAACATCGGAAAAAATAAGGAAAAAATATGGTTATTGCTGCTGTTTGTAAAAACACGAAAATATGCCCATATGAATCATGAAGCTTTGGTGACAGGCACCACAACGCATATTTGTGGTGGGTATTTTATTTGTGGTCACAACTCTAAGTTGGTGGATGTTGATCTTGGAACAACAAAAACTCGTAATAAGTGCAACAAAGCACATTTTAAAAACGAGTAGCCCAGCAGCAGATTATAGCTACAGAGTCCTCCAATTTCTTTTTTTATCAGAAAAATGATAGAGGTAGTGGAACAAGGGTGAAGTTGGCGGGGAGTTTTTGGGAGCAACAGAAGCTGGGGGTGAAACACAGAAGAGCTGTGTGGGGCAGGGAAATTAAGAATTACGACCATGCTCAACTGAGAAGACTGCTCTATTTTCACATAACATTAATGCCCCATACGTGCTACAAGGTGTACAGTTTTAGCATCAAATATCAAGCAAAACTACCATTAAACTTATGACATCAATTATATCCCCGTTGTAAATATTTTTCAGTGTCACTATTAGAATTGCGAAATAATAAAATTCAGGTCAATTTGGAGTTACGCCAAATTTGATTCTAATTAATTCGACTTTAAACACTGATTGCCTATATAAATAATTAGTGACCAAAATTATAAAATTAATCATAGATCATTTGCCCCAAATGTACTGCAAACCTTTTGCAAAGTTCCTTGATGTAAGTTTCACTTAGCGTCGTAAACAAATTGCGTTCTGCCTAAATTTTCCTTAGAAATGATTTTTAATATTGAATTACACACGATAAGAATACTGCTTTGGTGCCATTGGAAGGGATAATAAGTAAAAATAGGTCCTGGTGCATGGACACTGTTTCCTTAAGCCCGCTGAGGGTCATCCACGACACTGACCGGTTGATTCCCAATGCTAAGGGCTCATCTAGAACTGACAAAGTCAATAGTTCATCCAGCACTGGAGATTTCAACCTCCCCAGTTGTTCAGCTGTCTGACAAGCAACCAAAAGGACCTTTTCCTGATGGACTCGGCCACCGTACACTTGTTGCTATCCTCTGGTGATTCCAGCTCAGATGACACAGTGACACAATCAGTGCGCCTACCAGCTCCTCACGAACCTACACCACTCCAAGGAGCCAGGTATGATGCACTGAAAAAACCTTAAATTATGTTGCTGCAAAGGCAAAAGTACCCAAAGGAAATTCAAGTATGCCCGAGCTGTGCACATCAATAAATGACTGTGTTATTACACTATGGGTGACTACAACACAGCTACTACATAGGTATGGTCAGCATTTAACCAGATTACCGACTTCGAAAGTATTCTTGAAACTAACCTTAGACTTAGCCTTAAACTTCATTCTAACCAGAGCATGACCATAACCCTAACCCATAAACTCAACCAGTCCTAACCCTAAGCTTCACCCCAAGCTAGTCGAACCCCAAGACTAACCCTAGCGACATATTACCCTTAGCTTAACCGTAGCCTTCAGCTTAGCTCAAACTCTTGGACAGGGCCTCCCTCTAAACTTTACTGAGAGCGAAAATCTTGCCCTTTTTCCAAGACTGCCCCTATTCAAAATCCTAACTTTAACGCTAAAATACACCAATACTTTCCCTAAACCCTAACCCACCACTATCATTAACCCTAACTTTTGCACTAGTCGGAATGGAAGTAGTGGAGCTCCCAGAAGCTGTACTTTCAAACTAGCGCCTTCTCTATAGTGCCTTGTAAATGCAATGGAGTTGTAGTAGTGGAAGCACACATAAGATGTGTCTGTGATTGCCTTGCGAAATCAAATTTGTAATTATTTTGCGTGTCTGGAACAGGGATCCCATAGAAAAAGAATACTGCCCTGAATGGGCGACTGGCCAATTCTGATTGTCTGAACTAAGCATAATCCATGCCCTCCTTTTAGAAGAAAGTCAAGCCGGCACTTGGTCAATGGGACACTGTTGCACTGTAATGGGAGCTCTTTCTTTTTGTTGGAGCACTTCTCTGAACCTTATTCAATTACACTGAATGGCCACAAATTTTCTTAGAAGCAGACAGTGCCCTTAATATACCTTTGAGAGTCACATGTGTATTGACGGTAAGTTAAATATAACTTGTCTTGAACAAGCCAGGTGCAACAAGTCACTCCTCAAAGCATTATTCTGCACTGCCCCAGGCTTGCTCTCTAAGACAGCCATGAAAAGGACAACAAGAAAATATCAGCTCGTTTCTTGGCAAGCTGCCCACCCACAATCTTAGACCAGTATTGGGATAGCTCCATGAAGTTATTTACTTGTCTTCTTTTTTTTTTTACTTTGTAGGACTCCGTTGGTAATGACACGTCACACCAGGGGCTGGTCAAGAGCTGTATGTGCTGGTAAATAAAGGCAATGCTCCTCTGCTTCAAAAGTGAAAATATCAAAACTTTCAGCTCCAAATCTTTACCACCCACCAATTAGCATGGAGCAAAATGAGCATTGCCATTTCTGTGGAAGCTCCTCCAGGAAATGGTCACCGTGCTGGATGAGGCATCAATCACGGGTGCTTTAGCTGCCCCTCGCCTCTAACCTTTCATCGCCATCTTGTAAAAGACTGCAGCATATGAGATACTGAGCAATTTGAGAGGAGCAGGGTCACAGCCTCTCACTGCCACCCTGTGACCAGTTTCAACTATCCCTGGTTGGCATAACACAAGTGCAGCAGTCGTGGATAGGGGGGTGTACACTAGTAGCCAGAAAGGGGGGCAAGGCGCTAAAGGGGCAGTTCCACAGAATGTACAGGAGTAAGTCTGAATGTGCACACAGTGGATATGAGCGGATCATGGCTGCAAACCAATGGGTCTCACCCTGTAACTCATCAGACAGGGTGTGGATCTGAACCGTCAGGACGAATTAACACTATGCACTGGGAGGGAAGAGACAGTGCTGGAGTACGCTTGGCATCCAACCCTTCACTGAGGGCTCAGGCTCCTTGAAACTGAGAGGGATCATTCAAGAGAGAAGGACATTGAGGAAGAATGCTGTGAGGGTCAGTCAAGGACTGAAAATGTAAAGTTGAGAACATTAACAGCTACTCGTTAAAGTCACAAGCTGCAAATGTATTTGCTTCGTGACAGAGATCCTTACTGCCATGTACACAAGACAACTCATTATCGTGGCATTAAACTGGTACATAAATGACATTGAAATGATAGTTAAGGTTGGATGTGGCCGCTACAAACCACCAGGACAAAAAAAAGTCAAGGTTAATATCCATCCGAGAGGTGGGGGAAGCGCTTTACTTCAGACTTGAGATACCTGTTTGAAATTAACTTTCGAGACATGTCCGGAAACCACCTTTTCCCACAGAAACGCTTAAACCGGACTCGAGGAATGTGACGGTGCACAAGGGGCGCTTTCAGGAGAGATTAGGAATCTTGGCACACGAGTCAAACAGTGTGCGCACTGTGCTGCTCCAGAAAAGCGAAAACATGAATTCAACTGGAAATGTACTTATGCAGAGCCACTCCGTGCTTCTTACGATTACAGTTTCCTTCCTATGCCAAAAATATTCTTCAAAATAACTAAATATGCATTTTACATGTTATGAAACAAAAACAACAAAAATAATTACTGAAGAACAATTACTTGCAATCCTTTCCAAAATGAGACGAATGGCTGGAGGTCGGGGGCAATACAAGCAGACGATGCGATGTGGCCTAGCGGCGGGAGCTGCTGACTTTGGACATGGGTAAACAGGGTCGAATCCCTCCCAGCATACCTGCGAACTGCACCACCCTCCCACTGTTCAGGACCCAAATGAAACCACCCCACCTTCTGCATGGTCATGTCTCACTGCTAACCCTGAAGTCTTCGCAAACAGCCTGTCCCAGCTTACTTTAATGCTCACTGCTGTTCTACGTCAGTTGTATTCTCTCCAAGCTCATTGCCAAGAGCAATAACAGTACACAGTGCAGGAGAAAAATGATAAAACCAATAACACAATGAAACGCGCTTCAATACAAGACCAGGAAAGTTCATTTGAATGGGCTCCTGGGTTCTGAAGAAAGAGTTTATAATACATCGACAGGAGACACTGTAATTTTACATACATCACTGCCCGCTGTCACCGTTGCATCTTCCGTTCACGTAAGGTAATGATGCCTATAAATAGCTGAGTGGGTTCAGTGGTCGCTCACGCGCCTGCGAGTTACAGGTTCGAATGTGAGAAGGGCAGAATCAGCTTCTCATCCTTCCGAGCTGGACACACTGAGTACCTCGAGAACCTCCAATAATTGAAGCGCCTAGTGAAAACTCAATCTCTGATGCAAGACACAATTACACGTATATCACTGGACAGGTTCATCCACAAAAAAGAAATACAACAAGAAAGGTTGGGCACGTCACTCGAGAGTATCCTGAACACGGAGCTTTCTCAGAAGAGACTGATCTGGTAGGTTAACAGAGGTGACCAATAGGAGTAAACATAGAGGCTAACATTTGAGTGACAGATTACAGGTCTTGCTTTTTATACGTGATCATTAACATATTTCCACACTTGCTACATATAACATTTTAAAGCAGTATAACACAATTCTTTTTTTCTGTAGATGAGCACTACGCATGTTATACGAGAAATCATATTTGTTACATATACTATTCTAACTCAACACTAATCCTTTATGGGTTTCCGAGTAGCGTCTACTCACCGAAAATGCGCTTTGACGCCTCGTCAGGGGTAGTAAGTGCTATATAAATACAATATCATTCGGCATGTATAGTATACAGGGGTGTATTCAATATATGAACACCTGCAAACTACCATGCTAATATCTTAACCTGCTGCAAGCACATCTAACCTACGATCTGCCAAACTTCACCAGGGCTGGATTGGCCCGTGGGACACAGGAACACCTCTGGTAGGCTGAGAACAGTCCGGCTTCTTTTAGGGGAGGGTGGACAAGAAAGCATCACCTGTCCAGCAAACAGAGGGCACTTCATTTTACCTTGGGCACGTGTACACTCTCCTCTCCAGCCCCCCTCTTCCAATTCTCCTGGAGGTGGTCACTCATTCATTGGACTTCTTACAAGATGTGGCTGCTATTTCACTCTCAGTACAGCACTGATTTCTCCCAAACTACCCTGCACAGAGGCAATCCTTCAATCTTAGGGACAGTCATTTCCACCCCTCACTGCTAGAACAAAAAGCAACTCTCAACATAAGTAAAACCCACATCTTCACACTCGAAGGCAAGGGATACTGATTGGAAAGCATGAAAAGGGCAAGACTAGGAGGTAAACAGACCTCTGCTCCACCACCGCGAGTGACTCATCAATGAATTTGTACTCAACGTAGACTCATGGGGATAGTTGGCGGTTCATTTATACAATGACACTAACACAAGTCATTCCAAACTCACCACACACACTGCTATATGTAAACTACCTGTTCTTCCTACAGTCCCATAAACTAAACACCATAACAGTTTCTCTATTACACTTATATATGCAACCAAATGCACTGATCAAGACCTCTCACGTGACTTCACAGAGGATATCACAAATTACATCACCAACATTTCTGGTCACATCAATAGGACAATGGTCACACACACGACTGAAATTCTATTGAGTAATTTTCTTATACTGATTACATATAAAGTTAAGGTTCCACTGCCACCGTCAGCAACTAGATGTCTCTTCTGGAAATTATACGTCAAAACAAGGTTTAAACATGGACACTCAATGTAATTAATATCTTCTCATGCATTTAACGCAGGCTTACTCAGTAGTACTGTCAACGTCATGCTCCCGCAGATAAACTTTAAAAAAAGTAAGTTTGTTTTGGACACAGAAGCAGCATATATCCTCAAATACATTATATGCACACAACTTACATCAACTCATCCTCCAATCCAAGGCAGAAAAGGGGACTCTGTGGTCTCCCAAGGGTCAATCCTATCCCCACTGTATTTCAACGCATATACACAAGCCATAGCCCCGACTCCACAACATCCAAGGGCTAATTTTTACATGTACTTGGATGGCACAAGGCCACGTTTAGCTTATCTTTAACCCTGGTGATAACGCACCAACAGAACAAGATGTAAACCACTTATTAACTGCCGCATTGTAACATGCAGGTGAATGTCGGTGAATTTCCTCAAGTTAAATCCAGCTGAAACGGAGGTGCTGCTAATGTCCATTATCCCATCCTCCTGGCTACAACATGCTGGACAGAGTCTGCAACCTCTGCCTTCCTTGGCAAACGTGGTACATAATCTTTGACACCAACTTTTCTCCTAAATCGCAAATAACTAAGAAGTTAGGTTTATGTTTTAGTCGATGCAAAATGCTTCGGAAACTCAACTCTACATCAGCAACCAGAACATTCCAGTGCCAGCCGCCTTAATCCAGTCTAAACTGGACTATGCTACTGTCACTTATTTGGTTCCGCCTGAAAAACCCTACCATTGCCTCTAACTTGTGCAAAATGCTGCCGCCAGTTTAATTTCGGGCATCTTAAAACGTGTTAGGGCATCTCCTATTCAAAGGTCTTAATATGCTCGCGACCCAGTTATTTAGGAGTGTCCTTCAAAGAACTCACTCTCATACACACAAAATCCAGACCCTCACATTCGTCTTTTTATGCTTTAATTCTAATATTACGAGATTAATAGGTCCCTAAATTCGGCAAATCTGTTCTTGTTATCCCTGGATACGTTAGGAGACCGGTCCTTTTCCAATGGAGGAACGAGATTAGGTGATTCCCTAACAGCTGCCCTGCACGCAGAACCAATTGAGGCAAGTTCAGCAAAGCTATAAAAACCTGGCTTTTCAACCAGTAATATCAACCTTTCCTATCTTGACAACAGGCTCGTTAGGTTTCCCTCTTACCGAAAAAAACCTAGCATCAGTGTGCTCTATAAATAAACAGAACGATTGAATTCATACAGTACCACTGCCGGCAAGGCGATGGCCTTGCAGAAATGATGCACAGAACGATGGCTGCTGGGCCGGCACTTTGAATTAACAGCAACGAGATGTAAGGGCTGCAGTTCCTATGTCAGCACCTAAAAATTCTTCAAGAGGTGCACAGAGGAGCAACTCGGCTGCTCTACGATGAGAAATAATCCATACCATCAGACAATAAATGCAGTAGCAAGGTTGAAGAACCGATGCCGGCAGCTAGAGGTCCTCGCAGAAATGATATCGATAATAAAGGCTGTACAACAATAAATATGTCTAAATACATTCAATGAGCTGTGGTACTGGTGCAAAACATCCTTGTAGACATGACACACTTTCGCTATCATCACACAGATGTGAGGTGTCATCTCTTGAAGGCTGTGAGCTGTCAGAGATGATGCATTATGTGATGGTGTCTGTGATGTCAATCATTATGTCATTTGTCAGACAATCTGTAGTCATGTGTTGAATTATCAGCAGGGTGGAGTTCTGACTTCATTGCTAAACAAGTCTGCAATTTCAGTGGGTTTTAAGCAATGGACACAACCATAATATTCTTGTGATGAGTTTCCTACTGAGACACGCACCCGCCCATTCATATTAGCTAAATCATTAAATATTCATGCAACCTAGAACAAAACAACAGGTCTCAACAATAAAGGCGCCCTTATCCTCGTTCAGAAATCTGCCTACTTTGATCTTTGCATACTTAAAGGTAGCATGGGGGCAGACTCTGGAAGCACTTTAAACCGGCTAATCCAATTTCTTATTGACTTACAGGCCGAAATGTCGGCAAAAAACAAAAAAACAAACCAGGAATGGATAAACTGTGAGAGATGACAGGCCTCCTCCCAATAGGTATTTACTAGTAAGTTGGAGCAAATGGATGTTCCCATAGTCCGGCATCACAAACGCCTTAAACGTAAGATGCATTAGGAACCTCAAACTAGCTGCATATAATAGCCCATGCTCAGAGACTTTAGTTGTGGCAAGAACCACCTACTGCTCTACTATCAGCTGAACTGAGGACTTACCCTTCCATGGTCCAGAATCCAGACAGTCTGGGCCCTGGAGCTTATGATCTAAGGACATAAAATGAAACATTTTACAGCTGCCATTACGTGTTTGGAACACAACGACTGAATTAAATCTGTAATTCTGATCCTAGGTCAGCTACCCTTTTACCACTCATTCTTTTTTCAAGTTTTATGCCACATACATTTGGCACGGGAGACAATTTACCCCGATACCAGCAAAAGACATTCTCTTACTATCAATAGAATTAAAACCATTGTTTCGTTAGTAAACCCCGTACCCATGTGAGCCAGAGCTGTGGGCAGAGGTATGACCATAAGATCTAGAGACGTCAGTCTGTGCAATAACCTACCCAGACTAAACTGCTGAAAAACTTCAAGCAGGAGGAAACCCACCCCTTAAAGCAATCATATCAGAATTGATACTCAATCCATTCTCATTTCCAGCAGCTGCATTTCCAGCAAACTATTGAGAAGTGAACTGCCCGTGGCTGCACGAAATACAAATACCAACGGATACCACAAAGAACATACAAACTAGATGGTCTGTTGTGAAACTGAGCTGGATTTTCATTAGTGGTGTAAATTAGTACTTTATTGCTTAATGTGTGAAGAATGTAAAAGGAAAAGAGGCAACTGCAATAGAAGATCAGACCAAAAAACACCAGCAGCGTCATTTATAAATTCTAGTGTTTAGTCGGGCGCAAAAGGTTATTTCGTCTGATACCAGTATACAATCTGTGCGTAAATTTCGCAGTGACCCATGGCTTTCCATCATATACACTTCTTCTAGAATTAACAAAAAAAGAAAAGGTAAAAAGGAGGAAACATTGACAGTTTTCACGTGCTGGAAAAGGGTTCCCACGGGTTATTAATCACACTGACCGATCGTGAGGCAGCATTCAGTTTAGTATGTTATTACAGTTCCATAGCTCACCTGTTATATGCACACCAGGTGCAGGTATTTAAATGGTATGGATTTGATTCTGACACAAGGAGGAGATCTTAGTCAATCCACAGAATGTCCCACACTGAATGCAGTTCTTTATTCTGAGTCCCTATTGCCACGACTACCAGGTTGGAATATCAGAGACACATCTCTCATACTGCCACAATGAACAGGCGAAGCACTAGAATAGTGCGCGCCGCCCTTATGGCGGTCGAGCCCGTCCCTGGGAGAAAGGAGGAGGGGGGGGGGGGGGGAGTACCCCCCCTCCCCCATTTGCCTACAGTGGGCGGCTACGGCAGGGTGTACCGGAAGCACTTTAGTGCTTCCGGTTCACACGGGTGCACAACAGCAGGGACAGACCAGTTTAGACTGGCCAGTGCCCCCGTTAAAAGGGGGTGTGGGGAGCGGAACGTTCTCTTGTTCCTACGCTCCCCACGGATGCAGCACCCGGGCCCTCAGCGGCCCGTAATTACTTTTCCCCACCCACCATCCCCTAAGGCAGGTAATTTAAACGCGTTGGTCAGGGAGGTATTTTGACGTTTCTCTAAAGAAGTTTTATTATAGATGTCTATGGTGATAGCATTAGTGTAAGATTGATGATTAGGTACCTGCTAATGATGTCTGTCAGTAACCGGTCCACTATGTTCACTTACAGTTTATTGCAGGTATCTCAGGAGACGGAAGTAATGTAAATGTGATATGTTTGCTTTGTTCTTTTACTTCATTACAGGTATTCCAGGAGTTATTCAATATCAATGCGATGTTTTGGTGAATTTATAATAAAAGTGTCAATATGTGTGAACTTGTCAAGAACAGAATCATTTAGGACGAAGTTATCCAATTGACGTATGTAATGTTGAATAAAAGTCAGTACATGTTATTTGATACCAGTTAAAAAATGTCGTATTTAGTTTTGTGTCTCCGGTCAGGCGGTAAGGTCATGATTGGTAAGCATAGTCTTTGGTCCTTAGCGGTCAAACATGTAACTCCAGGGGCAGTGACAGCCAGTAGGTAGGCTGTCGGGGTGCGGGGGCCGGGGGAGTCTTTCTTCCCAGTGGGCCTGTGGCCACCCCCGCATGCGCATCAGGGCGCAAGTATGCAGAGTTTCTGCAGCCCGCGTTATGGAGTTTGAGGCACTGGGCACAGAGGTGGCCCGGTGGAAAATATCTGTCCGATAAGCTGTACCCCCTGCACAAGCCATGCAGAGTTTCTGCAGCCCCCGTTCTGGAGTTTAAGGCACAGGGCGTAGGGGGGGCCCGGTGGAAAAAGATCTGTCCGGTAAGCTGTACCCCCTGTGCCGACTCCGGCATAGTAATTTCTCGTAGTTTGCGGGGATCCGGAGGCTGCCAGTCATTGACCTTGCCGTAGGCTCTAGAGGGGACACGCAGAAAGTGTATATATGCATTGTTAGATTTACAGTAGGAGTGTCATGTGTATTAGAGTTGAGGTTAGCCATGTGACATTATCGGCCTAACAATGTATCTGGCCTTTCTGCGTAATTGTAAACAATGTTAATACATAATGTTTTTTAAATTTTGTAATAAATACGGCCGGGGGGGGGGGGGGGGGTTACTCCCCCCTACTCCAAAAAATTCCCAAATCGGTGTGGTCTCAATACTTGACTTGAAAGAGGGAGGGAGACTTCATCCGGGCAAGGGATGGCCGTAGGTAAACCAAGTAAAAAGAGGGGACTTGGGGGAGTACCAGGCCATAAAAGCAGTGACGTTTGTTACAACTACTTATCAAGATCACTAGTAGTACCCACTAGGGGGCTCTTTGTGCATTTATAAAAAGGTGGAATGGAAAGCATGAGGCGTCTGGCATGTACATAATATACGTGTTGCTTACCGACCCTGCAGTTCTTATCTGAGCGGTGAGCAATGTAAATCGCCAAGCGCTCTCATGCAGAGTTGTTAGAGAAGAGGTCAGACACCAGACCATTCACGAATGGTTCCGTAAGACACTGTGCCTAAGCACACATTATTGCACCTACATTTGCTTCCTCTATTAGTAAGGTTGGCTTTGTGATGTTCCACAGTTGTCACCAGGGCCTTTTTCAAGTGATTCCCTGACCAGCCAATAAGCAGGAAGAAAATCTGCAGAGATATTTGTACATGGGTTCTGTGCTATGCCTATAATATGCAGGCACCTCAAGAAACCAGGATCTGCACAATGTAATGCTGTGGATATCCGGGGAGGTCGAACCACTCACTGCGGTTCAGAGGATGGGCCCTATATTCTTTTTATATGATGCACCACTGACTAGTCTCAGATGCTTCCCTTACATTCTATCAGGAATAAATCATGCACATGCTCAGATCACAGCCTTCTTCCACGTGGGCTGAAGAGGGCCCTGTCTGCCAAGCCCCCCAAAGCCTCATATGCGACCCACACCTACAGACAGGCTTATCACTGCCCCACGACCCGGCCAGGGCAAGTCATGGTTCCTTTCTGTGCTTCGACTGTAACTCTCTCGATCTCTGTTGCTTGTTCCTTTGTGCTGGCTGCTATAGGACTTGGGTTTTAGCAATTCAAGCAGGGTGGTCGAGGGTATCAATAAACAGTTTAATACTTTCTAGCATTCCCATGGTAACATATTAGACATAGGTGAGGTGCAGACATGTCGGGCCACACACCACCACTGTACGGTGGCCCCGATGCGTTAGGGAAAGAATAATGCAAAAGGATTTAAGAGCCACTGTGGCAGCTATGGCCACACTGACACTAGTTCTCATTCTTAAAGAAACGAGTTTCCCATTTACTGACATTTTTACAACGAAGTTTGAAACCGGGGGTGGATATAAAGAAGACATTTACACAAACGCACTTATAAAACAAAAGTGATAAATGGATGAACCATTCATCTTACAGCCTTTGTCAAAGGAGAGAATTAGAATCCAATGTTCAGACACCATAAATACCCTCTATCTTACACAGTCCTCATGCCACACTTCTGCATTTACTACACAATGTAAACACCAGGTTTTATCCAACTCAATAGTACTCAATTTATCAATGTAAGACGGGTAGAAGCCTGAGTTGCCTTGGTCGGATTAACTCAATTAGCTGCCTAGCAAGCATTACCTGATCACAGGTACAGTCCTGCCTTAGTACATCTTCAAAAGCTGCAGCTTTTGAGGCTGAGAAATTGACACTGAGTTGGGAGGTAACACTGAAATGATAGTTGTTAGACCGGTCAGCTTTACCAAATGGTCTTCCCCTAAAACGTTTTGCCCTCTCCCCTCCTGTTTTGTTGAATACGTTTTTGTAGGATTTAGGAGACTGTGCACTTTAATATTGCCAACAAGTTCTACAGTGCTTATTTAAGTCCCTTGTTAAGTAGTATAGCATATAATCAGGGGCGGTAAATGAAATGCTTCTAATGGGCCTGCAGGACTTATTGTGCCACACACTGGAGTAGCCCTTTAAAACATGTCTCCTGCCATTGCACCCTGTGTGCAGTTTTAAACTGCCAATTCGACTTGGCAAAATCAACCTTTTGTAAATCCTACAACTACCTTTCTAATGCATACAAGTCACCCCTAGGGAAGGCTCTAAACATCGCATATGCCAGGGTACATTGTATTTAAAAAGATAAACATGCACTTTGAAGTTTTATATGTCCTGGTAGTAGCAAACTCACAAATGTGTTTTTCACTACAATGAGGCCTACCATTCCCATAGGGTAACAGTGGGTTACTTGATTATATTTAATAAGTGATCATTTTTGTTTAAGACAGGTAGAAATATCATGTTTGCTGTCTAAAGAACTGTAATTTATAATCTTCTTTAATAAGTCTGATTTGAAGTCACAATTCTGAAAATGCCACTATGAGAAAGTTTAGATACAAAATGTGTTCGTGGACGAATTATTTATACATTATTCAGTAGTCAATTGGTCTTAACAATTATGCAACTAATTGTCACAGTTCAATCACATGTGTATTCTAACAGGCATATTGTTATAATTGTTAATATATTTTTTATATACATGCATCAAAATATCAATAAAAAAGTGTTGTCCAAAGACAAGACATTATATACAGCATTCTATACAGCAGTACATCTGTATAGCAACACTGGCGCCACCCTACAATCCCTTCAAACTAGTAATATACATTTATTACGGGGATATAGGGGAGTGCAAACTCCTCTTAACAATGGAGGTTCAAAGAATCCACAGTCCCAGTAGTTTAAATCCTTATCTTTCAACTAGCTGGAAACGACTGAAGAATCACAAGATGTAATCAATGGTGGTAAGGAGAATAGACTGTCTACGTTTCGGACTCAGGTGGCCCAAAAGTTCTGCGAGACCATCATCAGGACTCCGTGTTGAAAGTGAATCAATCCTGCAGGCCCTTGCCTTCAAATTCTATTTCTGCATAAAGGATCACCAGATGCCTTATGCATCGAGTAAAACTGCCCGAAGGCAATTTTGTAAAGGGTTATTCAATTTGAACTCCAATACAGACCATCCCAACAACTTCTTGAATGCAGCCAAGAAGTTGTTGGGACGGTCTGTCTCAACCAACAACCTAATTTCTCTCAATAGTCAACTGTCTACTATGAATGTAGTTTGTGCTGTGGTGTACTTAGTAACTATGAACAAAGGGAGGGTAGTAGTGTTTTCTTTATTTGCCCTTCTTAGAGACTGACCTATGTAAACCGTGAGCATAGGGTAGCAAAAAATGTTTTTCGAGTAATGCGGGGTGGTGCAATCAGGTTATATAAACCCTACTACCCACGGTGTAACTTGCATACTGGATCCATAGAAACAGAATGTAAACAAATATTTAGCAAAGTAAACCCAAGCACTCAGACAGTACAACAGATTAGTAAAAAATCCAAACTTTGAGGATTCAGTAATCAAAGATAGATAGTATGATTTGTGGTAAAGTCTTCATTACATTCAAAAGTTTACAGTTTCTTTCTACATAGACAGCCAAAGAAACTGTGAACTTTCGAATGTACTAAAGGCTTTGCAATAAATCATGCTATCTTTGCTTACCGAATCCTCAAAGTTTGGATTTTTTACTAATCTGTTGCACTGTCTGAGTGCTTGGGTTTTCTTTGTTAAATACTCAGTAACTATACTTGCATTAAGTTTGATAAAACCACCGAGCAAAGAAAGCAGATGCATCAGTATGACTTTACGTTGTAAAGGTAGCACTGCCATTATTATTTTTATAAGTATCAATTGCCTTGGGCAGGATGCTTCCGGCAGTTCAAGTAAGACATTATTACTACTAAAATTCAAAGGCCTAATTGATTTTTTTCAACCACAGAAAGTCTTGAATGGAAAAATAGACACAAACTCAAACCTGCAGAGCGCTGCCTTCTGAAGAAGGCACAAAAGCTACTGAGCCACGTTATTCACCCAGCACATATGGGCAGTTAGGTCTGCATACCCCAACACTTGTGAATAAAATGTAATCTTAGACCTATTCCTCACAGGGGCCATTCACTGCATACCATGTAGGCCTGTAATGGTCAGGTGACTGTGCAAACAAAGAAAGACTACCACAGCGGGTTGTAATCAATGGCTCTTCTTGTACAGGTCTCAGGTTGCCTACAATGCATGTTAAGAATGTGCCTTTGTGTAGTGGGTTATTTTTCATGCACCCTGCAGAATTCTCCTGCCGGAAAAAACATATTTTGACATACATTAATCTGCTTGGATTCTTGTAATTGCCCAAATTTTAGATCTCTACGTGAACTTTCTGCTTTTTGTGGAACGGTTCTCGCTGGGATGTCTACGGGTCGCCATGTACTCAATAAATCACATAGTATACTATAACATTTCCTTCAATACCTTTAGCAATTTACATGTTTGATGCAGATCAAAATCGGTACGTTGGCACACGGCTCACTGAGACAACGAACACACAACATTCCTGACCATCCTGCACTGAATTGTGAATTTAAAGTTAGAGGATGAGGTTAGAAAAAGTTTTCACTACACACACAGAGGAGAGATTGGCCTAAGGCAAATAATGTGACCATTATGACTAGTAAAAATGCAATTTCCTCATATTTAGATTCTGAGTGGACTTGTGAAGGGAAGCAAGCCGGCATTCTGAACAAGACATTTGCATATTTCAACTTTCTACTTGTGCTTTAACTGTGCAGTGAAACACACATAATGGGTAGCTATACAGTCTGTGTGGATAATAGAGGTCATTCTTTGTGCTGCACACCACAAGAGATTATTTTAGTTGGCCAGGACACTGGCCAGGAAAGTCAAATTTAAGGTGTGAACTGGAAAGTCAACTGCAGCAATAAGAGGCATCGTTAAAGACACAAGAGCACAGAGAAACCCTTTGGTTGATGTATGAGTCGCTGTCCTCTCTACATAAGGCTGGGAGTCTGGAAGGAGGGCCCCCTTATAAAAGAAGATCTTTGCACGACTCCCCGGGGCAGGGGACGTCCCATCACAAGAGACAGCTTCTTTACAATTAGCCAGGATCCTAAGGTAACCAGAGTGGAGACAGGAGGACTTCCAATGTGTGTAGTTACAAAACATGCCCTAAGACCTCAAATGTACAAACAAAGCACACGACAGTGAAATCAGAACGCATTGCTGTGAAGACTGACTGTGGGACAGACTCCATTGTCGAATGAGGAAGCAGCTGATGTCAGTAACTAAGTACAACAAAGACAATCTGGCAGCTTCTTGATGTCTGATGAAAGAAGGATGTCAAGGCAGGGAAAGAACGGGAAGGTCATCACCTCGGTCAAGAACAATTCTGACAACAATTCTTTTACAGCGGCAAGCTCCTTCTCCTACTGAGGAGGCAAGGTCCAAAACAGAAGGCAATGCAATCTGCAGCCAGGAGAGCAGTAGACTGTTCATCCTGCCATGCCAAGTGGCAGGATTCAAACTATCAAGATTCAGAGCACATGTCCTGGGAATCAGGGACAGGTCTGATGCCAAACCCTCCTACAACACAATATGGCACAGAGTTTCTGGCTGCACAAAAAAGGGGTTGAACACCTTAGCAAATTTGACAAAGCAGTCATACAGAGTAATAAAATGCTGAATATTAAAGAACGCTATGCAATCACACAAAAACGACAGAGCAATTTGTCCAAACTTGATAGAATTAACACAGATGAATAGGGAGGCTTAGGGAAATCACTAAATACATAAAATGCAGATTTCAAAGGGGAAAAAAGGGCAGGTAGTGCATAAATACAAATGAAGACAGACCCAAACACTGCAGAGCCAGCACTGGTGCAGCTCATGAACCTGGATAGTTTAGGGGTGAGTCAGTACAACTTACAGACCGTACCATCCGTCGCGGACATTTCTTACATTACTCATACTGGCTGGGTTTACTTGTATGATCAACAGCTGCCCTTTACAAAAGTACACACTACACAATAGTGTCGCTCAATGTCGGCCATTCTGACTCAGCCCTGCTGCTGATAAGGCACGGCTCCCATCACTCTTACTGACAACACTTTCCAAGGAGACATAATACAGGGCAGCGTGTAGACTATGAAAAGGCCAGACGCGGCCTTACAACTCAATGAGAAATGGATCTCCTCTGCAAGGGGACAATTAACCTCAGGCCTACAATGCGCCACTGTGCCACGGCCTTCACATTTCACTTCCTCTGCACAAGGCAAGTGGAAGTGAAACAAGCCAGCCTTTGAGTTCATGCTTCCCGGGCACCACGGGCAAGGAGTGTGCCCCAGCTGTCAGAGAGCTATAAATGACTTTTTTATTCGGCGACTTGCTTAACTGTGTCTCACATAAATGGCACCAGGGGAAATATCTGTATTCTGCAGGGCTGGGCTGCACTGCTGCAAAGGGTATTTTAATGCATGGCTTTAACCTGTCAGGGAAGGGGGTCTCCTTCTGTGCCACATACTCCTAAAAACTGGCATACACCTAGGCAGAATATGTCATACGATTCCGAGAACTGCCGAAGAAACCACGTGTATAGGAGTGTGTCACTGGCTAGGAATTTCTACAATATCAGGAAATTTTGGGGGGGACTTTCGTCAAAACTGCACACTATATGTAACAGGCATACAAAATATCAATGTAATACATCTTAAAACGAACTATTTCTTAGGTAGAGAAAAATTAAAAACGGACTATTGTTCAAATATAACATCAGAAACTACATTACTTCGTGGCGCATGAAGAATATGCAATCCTCTTATAAGACACAATGGTATTCATTCTATCAACCTCAGAAGGATGAAAGGCGGAGTCTAGTCGGCCAGAAAGGAAACCTGTGACCAACAGGTTACACACAGGGCTGTCTGTCTGCTGCTCGTTTGTCTTAAAGCACTCCTCCCACCCAACAGGGGCTCCAGTGAATGTAGCTTTTGGAGTCTGCATTAAGTGCACAAAAGAATACAACTGAAATCGGCTCGGATTTATTGAAGTATAATAACAAGTCAGTAAATGTAACGCTAAATGTAATGTTAACTTGAGGTCAAGTGTTCATAGGAAAGACATACATTCTGTGGCTGTTTGGAGCGTGATGGCAAAATATTTGAAAATGTTTTGACATGTAGCGACGAGCTGGCTGTTTCAAAAAGGCATTTTACTGGGCGGCGCGGAAACAGACGGTCAGCTATTTAGCCGCTCCCTCACACACAAAAAAATGTACACTTCACCCGGCCTCGCAAATGAAAAGAAGCGGCTGCCGCACCGACTCAACAGCATGAAATCAATATGCCATACAACAAATACGTTTCTTGGGTGGTGGGAACAACCGCGGCAACTAGAAGTTAAACATATAAGACAGCAATCAGCATTGTTGGGCAGTCACCTGAGCTTACCTGAGACGGAGACGGCGTGCGTGCGGACCCCCTGCTGCTTCTCGTTGTTGGCCAGCCTGCAAGAGAGAGGGAAGAGGCTGTGAATGGAGATCATTCTCCCGCACACACGCGCGCACGCACTGGCTGCACTCACTCGAAC
Source organism: Lissotriton helveticus (assembly GCF_964261635.1). Taxonomy (NCBI): domain Eukaryota; kingdom Metazoa; phylum Chordata; class Amphibia; order Caudata; family Salamandridae; genus Lissotriton; species Lissotriton helveticus. Next base: position 203,142,477 of record NC_136063.1, on the reverse strand, counting down.
AGGGCACCTACTGTCAGCACCGGGCGCGAGCCGGGGAGGGAGGGCGCGCGGCGCGGCGGGAAGTACCACTGGCGGCCCTCGGAGGGGAGCGCAGGCCGCGGCAGACGGGGAAGTTGTGCAACACGTGTCCAGGGCCGGTTTCTATGCGCCGCTAATGTCAACAGTTTACATAAGCGGGCAGGGCTGCGGCGCGGCGCGGCCTCGGGGGTGAAGGGCTTGTGTCAGCCCTGCAGCTCCGGGGAGCTCGCGCTGCTGCTGACTCTGCTTCTTAAAATGGAGTCTGAACCTATAAACACCGGCCCGAAGCTGGCTCGGAGTCCGGCTGGGGCGTGCACTCACCGGGCACCACAAGTGCACGCTTCAGAGCACGGGGCAGCAATCCCGGGGAGGCCGCGGCTTCTGCAGACGATGAGTGCCGCTGCTGGAAGCCAGAGGGAGCGACATCTTTCTTTCAATAAAAAACAGACTCTTGGCAGCGAGGACGCACGGATCCCGTCCCTCCTAGCTGGGCCGGGCCTATAAACACGAGCGGCTGTGAAAAGGATGACGTGCGAGGAGCAGAGACTCGCCGTCATCCACGGCTCACTTATGGTTGCACAACTGCGCAGACCTCAGAAACATCAACCCTCACTGGAAAAGAAACACAAGGAAACGTGCACCATTATCGATCTTATATAGCGCTAGAGGGGAAAGAAAGTCAAACACCCCACTGATCGTCGCCAGTAGATACATCAAGTTAACCCAGTGATGCTGACGCGCGGGTGGAATCTTCACAGGGACATTCTGCCAGAGTTTATCCAACTCTTGCTGTCAGTCACTCTCACCCTTCCACATCCGTGTGTACCAGGCTCTACCCTCTCACCTGTGTCAGGTATTCATTCACGAGCTGGTTACACCTCTCAACCCTGTAGCAGCCCCACCCACACTCCGTTTCTGTTACCCATTTACTTCAACACCATTTCTTTTGCTAAATCTCCCCCGGACTCCTTTAATCTTTTGTAACCATCACCCAGGGCTCCCTTGTGTCAGTCACAGCCGCCTCATGCTGCAGTCTCTTCTCCACCTCCCTTGCATCGCCTGCGTACACTGTCTGCTCTCCACATAACCTTCCTTTCCCCCTGTGATCTCTACCCTTGGGTTGGGGGATTTAGGGAGCCCTTTCAGATGGAAGCAAAGGCCTCTATTCCAACGGTGGCATCAGATCAGAGGACACAGGAAAGACATGCACTGTAGCGCCTGGAAACCATTCTGAAACAAAGAGAGCCAGACTCTACGACCTAAGTCACCGTGGATGCGGTATTGGGATTTAAACTGGGACAACGTAGAGCTACAAGGGAAGGAGTTGCCATTAATTCCCTGCCGCCTTCTGGAAATATCTGCATTTCCTCCCTACAAAGTTTCAACTTAACATGGAATTACATTTATTTGAAATACTTTTTTTTACCCGACAGTGAACTGCAAAGGTGACATTAACGCTAACTAATGTCTGTTTTGAGAGTGGATCCTCTAGGCTGTGGTACATCCTTTATTCCATGGATGGTACATTGTTTCTCTAAAATAGTAAGTGCAGGGCTCCTGTCCTGGATACTGATTTTGAAATCCCACTAAGCGAGCTTTGTAAGACATTTGCTGCAAGGGACCGCAAGCACCAATTGCAATCCACAAATGGAGATATGTGTTTGCCTCCTAGGGTCCCTAATTCTCAGTCAGATTTAGCTTGAGCAAGCTAGAAGATAAAAGGTCTTCATGCATCAAGCGGTCTGATTTTCAAAATTTAACTTGAATCCATATCTACTACAAAAACACTAGTTTCACTTCAAGTGTTATGGACCATGTATGCTTTATTAGTCGTGGTTTTTCAAAATAATTCAATGTGAATCCAGCACCCACAACTTCTAACACCTTTGCACTTGGAAAAAACGAAAGCATAAATATGCATTATTTTACAGCTGGCTCGCTACACCACCCCTTACTCTCCATACCTCATACAAACAAGATAAAGTGAAGGATAGTGGGAGAAAGACAATGCCAAAACAGCTCTTCGTCCTCCCTTCTCAATGGAGTGAGCGAGATAAGACCTGAAATCAGGGGTGTGGAATTTATTAAAATATCTACTTGTCCATGGGGCAGGTTGCTTTATAAATCTACTTGTCCTGTAACAAAATCCACTTGTCCCTTTGGTGCCATGTTGGGCGGCGACAAATTATGGCAGCAATCTCATAATATAAGAACTCTTATTATGCCAGGGCTCATACCATAGTAGTGTTTGAATACTAGCAATCCTTTTATGTTGCTACGTTTCCGCAGATCTACATACTGGGACTGAAGGTAGTGGTAAACAATAGTTCCAGGGTTGGAATGTCCTTTTGAGTCTGTGCAAACCTACTAACTTGCATGTTTTAAGGGCTTTCAACAACTCTTCTCCAATCTTTTCCAATACTGAGAAATGTTGGAAATTTACTCCTGACAATGGCAGATGTAAACCTTCTTCCAGAGTTGGGAAAAAAGTGGTTGGAGGGAAAATAAGCTTGCAAACACTCAGGTGTTCGCATGAGCAAATCTACACATGCATATTTTCTCATGCTAAAATGCAGTTCAGAAATATTTTCTAGGAGTATTATTTCTTGCCCTACTGCTGTAAATTCTTGTGAATTCATGAAAGCCTTATAGCTGCCCTTAATGCAAGGACATATACCAAGGGTGCACTTTTGAGACTTTCTTTAATAATTGGGCCCCTAATGTGGTCTGGCGTTAACCATGACCTTTTGTGTTTATTAAAATTCTCGCTCTGTATCGGCTGCCTTCACGGTGAGTGACAGCATTCTGCTGTTTCACAAGGAGCATATCGGCACACAAAGTAGTTTTGTTCAGTGACAGTAACTAATGTGGCCGTGTGTGCTTTTTTGAGGCCAAAAACAATTTTTGCTTTTGCCAATGTTTGTTATATTGGTGAGGGTCCGGCAGCTCTCATCAATAAGTTTTACAAAAAGCACGCCAAAACAAGTCACGCATCGCCAAAACTAAAAAGCCGACTACCAGTTCAGACCTACTGGCTTTGCCAATGCTTGTTTCATTTTGATTCCCAAAATCTTATTGAAACAGGTTACACTGATTTTCTAATATGAATATTTTGTGGAAATACTAGCATGCATCAACACATTTTACAAAATGATGCTGAAAAGAAATGGTAACTGAAACTTTACAGTAGTTAAGCAAAAACATTTTTTTCCTACTTCCATTTTTTAGGAACATTTTATATTGAAAGCAAAGAATCATTAATCTTGCTTTCAAGCTTCTGCAAATATTTGCATATAATCAGAGAGCATTTTGGGAGCATTATGCATAGCCTCATATTGCTAAACTTTGAAACCATGTGTCCACATTTTTATACTGAAACCACTGTCAGTAGTGCAGTCAGAACTTACATTTACTGAGAGCGCTCAGCCTAATAATAAAGGCTCTCAATTAATGAACCATAAATACAAGTTTCAACAGCATTAACATATGCACACAAATATTAACTTAACTGCAGGCAGTGCCCTTCCCTGATCCTTAATGTGGTACTGCAAACTGGCAGCCAAAGGGTTTGCCCTGCAAGCGGTTGGGCCTGCTTGTCCCAAGGACAAAATGCACATTAAAACGTGTTGCCCTTGACCCCAAACAATATGTCCTGGGTGTCAGGCTATAGGAATTCCACATCCCTGTGAAATACCAAAATGTTAACATATGACCGCTTACAATTTACTGGTCCCAGCTCAAAATTATAAAAAGATCTATCAAACCTCCCCCAATCCAGGTTACCATGATGGAAAAGAAGAAACACTCTTTCTCAAGTGTAGTACTCCACAAATATTCTATAGTACGTGAAAAATTGTATCATTATTATTATTAAATCTTTATTGCGACATATGACTGTCATAAAAGAAACACAGTAAAATACAACTTTAAGAATGTTAAAACATTAATTGCTATGAGGAATTTAAAAATAAATATAACACACATTATCCAACATCATGGGATGGGCGTATCCCTTAAGCTATCCCTTTAATACAACAGGCACTCATTACCCCCTACCAGGTTACACCACTCAAAATAGTTCATTCATTATTCCAGACATTTCCTCCTGATGTTCCACATTGAAGCCAAAAATTTCGTGACCCCAAAAACAATACAAGGCGACAAGTCAGTATTTAATATTCGGTATGATTGGTGGTATTGCCTAATGCCCAGATTTTTGCAGATGGGAATAATCCACTTCTTCCTAGGGGTCATATAGGAGGGGCAGAAGAAAACCATGTGTACGTCCGACTCTAGTTCGGCATCGCACGCTGGACAGTTTGCAGGGGCGTCGTGGTACCATCATGCTGTTAGACCTCTGAGCTGTAGGGAGTCATATCTCCATTGGAGGTATAGCTTCCTGTGGGCGCTCGGGCTGATTATGTCCAAGACAGGCTCGAATTTGTAATTATCCTTTTGCTCAAGGAATGACATAGTTAATGGCCCTATTTTGGGGTTAGATTGGTAATCAGACAAATTTTTGTGATAATAGGTTTTCACCAATTCCCGCCGGGGTAGCCCACTACACGCTTCTGCAGGGTTCCTCCAAGCTTGGGGATACCCCAATCTATCGAACTCTTGCCTGATATGTTTTAACCATGGGAAACTCCAGATGTTTGGCAGCTGTAGGAGTTCAGTCAATTCATTCCTATAACTGGCCAATTCGGGAGTCGCCCATAGTCGTCTCCAGAAGGTAAGAGGTTTTAGACCTAGTTCCTCCTTTATTGATCTGAGTCCCAAAACTAATCTAGTGGGGAGAAGGGGCGTGCCGGGTGGTAGAGATAGCAGCTGCCTAATAAACCTGTTTTCAGTGGTGATAATGTCTGGGTGGCAGCAGTGTCCCCATAACTCGTCCCCATAACTCGCCCCCGTAGATCATCGCACCCCGGGCCTGCAGCTTAAAAATTTCAAGAGGAGATACAGGTTTAAAGGTAGTTTGTTTAAGGAGTTTAAAAATCCCGCCTATTTTTTGGGAAAGCTTTAGTTTGGATTTGGTCTGGTGGTGGACCCAGGTCATATCCTCGTTCAGAGTTAGGCCAGGTATTCGAATGTTGAGACTCTCTCCAAGGGGACACCTTCTATGATAGGGTTAGGGCGAGACATTCTCGGTGGGTTGAAGATCATATACTTTGTTTTGGATTTGTTTATTTCCAGGCCCCTGTCATGGCAAAAGGCAACAAAGGCATCCAGGACTCTCTGTATACCCATTGGTGTCTTTGCGAGCAGCAAGGTATAATCTGCTAACATGATCGCAGAGATACCTGCTCCCGCCAACCTAGGAGCGTCCCTATTAGGGACCCTGTTCAGGTAGTCAATCACCCCATTTACAAAGAGGCAAAACAGGGTCGGTGCTAACACACAACTCTGCCATACCCCTCTGCCAACGGGGAAGCTTGCCGACAGGGTCCCTTGCCTCCCACATCTTACCCTTGCAAAATTCTGTGAGTGGAGGCGAATTAGAATGTTTAAAAGGGGCGGGGGTATACCTAAATCCCTTAGTACGCTCCAAAGTTTCCCCCGTGGGACCAAGTCAAAGGCCGCACGGAGGTCAACAAAAACAGTATGCAGTGAGCCCCCCTTTATTTTGACCGTTTTCCAGAACAGCATCTTTAATCTAAAAATCTGGTCGACGGTGGATACCTTCTTTCGGAAGCCTGCCTGGTAAACACTCAAGATTTCTGAATCTTCTACCCATTCTAAAAGGTGGTCCAGGATCAACCTTGAAAAGAGTTTCTGCGAGACATCTATAAGGCTGATAGGCCTATAATTCAGCGGTAAGAGAGGTGAGCCCTTCTTAAATATTGGCACCAACTCTGCCCCCAGCCAAGTATTGGAAGGAGCCATTCCCCCTAGGATTGCATTAAAGATTTTTTGGAGGTAGGGGGCCCATTTCTCGGTTTCCTGTTTGTATAAACCCCCCGGTACCTTATCCAGGCCTGCCGCCTTGCCCGTAGGGAGGTTTACTATAGCTGTTCTTACCTCAGTCAAAGAGAAGGTGAGCTCAGGCCGGTCACATTCCGGGGAGTATGCCTTTGGAGGTATGTGCCCCGAGGGGTCGTTAGGTGCTTCCTTATAAAGATTGGCAAAGTGTTGTTCCCAAACCTCAGATGAAATGTTCGGTGTCACTGCTTGTTCAGGCTCCACCGAGCCTGTACTTACAATTTGCCAAAACTTACGGGCATCTTTGACCCCCAAAGCTGAGGTTAGATCGGCCCATTTATCAGCTTCCCATTCCTCCCTGGCATGGCGTGTAAGGTCCCTGTATATTTGCCTCCTTATTTTTATTAGGGGCCTGCTAGTGTTTTGTTTTAGCGCCTCTGGAAGCTCCCTTTTTGCCTGTCTGCACGCCTTATTGTACCAGGATGGCTTCCTGTAGTGCCCAACCTTTGTTACACCAACCAAAATTGTATCCCTCCTTAAGCAGCAACACAAACTCCATCTGAAGGATTTCCAACAAATGTAGTGCCACAAAGCTACCACTAAACTTCCAATGGACTCAACGCAAATGCTATGACAGAAGGGTATAAGGTGCTATGACAGAAGGTTACAATTTCCTTACAGCTGACCAGTGACTTACAACCACTCAAACAGGCAGTCTAAGAGACTTCAACATCTGTGCACTATGCATCTTGGCAGGTCACCACCCAAATTCCTGGAACATTAAGTTGCCTGCTGCCACCAGTTAACTACGGAGGGTTAAGAGATGAGAACACTGGGTAAACATCGGTACAGGAGAAAAACCAGCATTGGCATAACCAATTGGTTTCACCCATGCAACCGAATGCCTTTGTCAATGTTTTCAGTCATGTTGCACAGCAGCCCCTCTGCTGACAGGAGGCAGACACACCTTAATGCAAGCCCCTTAAGATGCCTCCCGCCCTTCTGCCAAGTATTTTTTTTTTAAAGTGCAGTGGGATCAAAGCTTATTTTCTTCTTAAACTTTCAGCTATGCTGCATAGCAGCCTCGCTCCTGTGCACCAAGGCTAAAAACATTGACATAGGTAATGGCGAGCATGGGTGAGGCCTATTGGATTTGCTAATGCTTATTTGTGGGGAGCATTCTAAACACTAATAATCCCACGGCCGCTCCCATTCTTTATGCATCAATCACATGTGCGCCCACAGCTGATAGAGCTGTAGAAGTATACCTGTGATCTGTGCTTGCTTATTTTACCATTCAACACGGGACAGGAGGAGGCACGCAACCACGGAGTGAAACAAAACAATTTAGGACGGGAGGTGGAAGTAAAATAAAGCTGAACGGGCGGGTGGGAGGCAGCAAGCAACAACACAGGCAAGAAACATTGTGGGCAGTGGTGGTTCCTCCATTAAGGAGGAGTGTTAGTGTTGCCCCACCCCCTGCTAGCACAGCAAACATGAAAAATAAAATGGTAATAAACAGATTGTATTACCATTTAAGTTTTATTGCAGCCAGGCCGAGCCAATTGTTAGTGTGGGCCAATGCTGCAACAATGCGGAACAGGTGGGCTGGTGAGGGCAAGCAACAATGCAGGAAATGGCACGCAACAATGCAGGACGGGGGGGCGGGTGAGGGCACACAATGCGAGACGGGGGGGCGGGTGAGGGCACACAATGCAGGACGGGGGGCGGGTGAGGGCACACAATGCGGGACGGGAGGGCGGGTGTTGGCAAGCAACAATGCGGGACGGGAGGGCGGGCGGGGGCAAGCAACAATGCGGGACGGGAGGGAGGGGGCACGCAACAATGTGGGACGGGAGGGCAGGTGGGGGCAAGCAACAATGCGGGTCGGTAGGACGGGTGGGGGCAAGCAACAACGTGGAGTGGGACAGAAGGGGGGAAGATGACCTGCAAACATGCACTCTTATGGAGAGCTGCAACTAAAAGAAAAAGTAAGCTCCTAAAGCGTGAGCAGTAGAAGGACACTGGGCAAGGAAGCATTACTTGGGCTATGCTCCAGGGCAGACAGAGAGAGAGAGGAGAGAGAGAGACACACAAACAAGAAGAGAAGCTGGCATGCCCTAACCAAAAGAGAAGCAAGGAAATGAAAGTGACAATGAAGCCAACCAATGGTAAGCAATGGGCTGGCTTCAAAGTCTCTGTAAGCTGTAAGCATGCGCGGTCTCAGATGAGATCTAATAACTTTACTGGTTAAGATTTCTGTCCTTCTAAGTTTTATTCGCTATTATCCTTTGCTTCTAAACAGAAAATTCTATTTTAAAGATTTATCCTAAAATATAAGCTTTGCTGTGTTGTGCTGCACCATGATTGACAATGCTGGAATAATAAAGGATAGCATGGGAGATGTAACCCGCTGAGAAGTTCAATTGGCCACAAGGAACAGATCAGAATGAATATTTTCTGGCAGTCGCAGTAAGTTAAATAAACCCGTTGGATGAACAGAGGATCTTTTGTGAAAAGCATACACCCATCTTAACTAGCAGCAGCTGAGAGGTGAACAATGCAGTGCATTCTACATGTCCACTCAATCTCGCTTTTGAATGAAGAAGAGGTGCATGGTGGCTGTAAATTACCTTTTAAAACGGGTCTATGCGTCAAAACCTACGAAAAGGTGGGTCCAATTTGGAACAGGCTTGCAAAGGATAACAACCCCTGCTCCTAAAGTTTTGGCAAATTTATTACTCCTCAAATTGCAAATCCAGACACTATACTGTTTATTCGAATAAACCCGTTTTGGGTGCTTTTATAGCAAAGACATCCAGTAGCATAATTAATAACTGATATTTCACAAGAAACCAGAAATATGGAAAATATGAAGCAAAGTTATTTAAATTACTCAGCAAAAAAGCACACACTCATTATCAAATAAAAAAGATACTTAATATAGAAGATAAAGGCATGCCTGTAATGCTGGTTTGACAATCTATACTGCGTATCAGCCTAGAAACTACACCTGTCAGATACCAGATTATCCTAATTTTACAATTAATGTCAAATCTGACGTGAAAAGAAAAAACATGTAATCTACCCTATTACATTCATTGATGTTTTAGTGACAAAATTCAAATCACTGCTCTGAAATTAGCAGCATTAGTTTCAACACCCCATGTTACTAGAATATAGTGTTAACCGTTTATACAGGGCGCTGCATAAGTAGGCCTGTCCCTTATTGTCCCTATAAAAACATACTATTAGTATTTTGAAAATATACACTCTGAAAATGATGTAAGGCCTTGGAAGAATTAAGAGGGATCAAGCCCATCACAATTACCCATTAATCCACAAACCTTGTGGCTTCAGCAGTCCGCATAATCATAAACATGGAGTTCCTTCGCAAGAAAACTCCATTGGAGGGGAACATGGGGATGAGGATGTGTATTCTTCAGAACAATTATGAATACATCTACACTCTTAAGAGAAACTAAGAGTGGAAACAAAAAATATCATACAAATATCAGAAAGTAGTAAACATGGCTCACCCAAACCACAAAGCCACAACAGCATATCAATGCAACAGGCTTAATACAGTAAAACATCTTGCTCATACAGCTTAAAACACATAACAATGGGGGGAGGAGCCAAGATGGCGATCGGGACGGCTGCTTAAACGCTTGGCTCCGTGTACCCTCCCGCCCCGCACGTATATCCTGGCGATTACCCTGAGCAGCATTTGCTAATTTGAGTAGGTGAAGGGAAGCATTCTCTTACCGTCTGCTTCTGAGGCTCCTCCGTGCAGTGGACCCGACGAAATGTCCCCGATTGTTTGGCGGCCCTCGAGGTGTTGAGACCGGGATCTCGAGTGAGGAGAGTGTCCGGCCGGAAGTGATAACGCTAACGGCCTCTGGTTACACTGGGAAGCCGATCGGAGAGAACCTGGGATCCGAGAACCAAAAGAGATGAGAACCACCCACTCCCCATAGTGCGTTGCCTGGCGGACGATGATCTATCGCCGGGCCGGAGTGAAATTTGTGTTGCCCGGCTCCCCTTCGGAGGGACGCCCGATCACGATTACGACCCGCCCCGGGAACCTGTGGAGAGCTCTCGAACAGCGTCGAGGGCTGGTTTAGCCTTTTGGTGCCTCTCCTTTCTGTCGCCTGCCCCGACTTCTGAGATCCGGCTGTGAATCCTGCAGTGTCCGGTTGTTGGGCCCGATCCCATGGTGAGGTGGAGGGACGAGAAACCGGAACGGCTGTTATGGCGGATGGTGCCCTCCTGCGTGCCCCTCACCCGGGTAGGGAAGTCGATGCACGAGAGAATCCCGGGGTTTGGCGCCATGAGAAACCACCCACTCCCAGGGATGTCCTGGCTGCTTTAACATGCCTGCAGACTACCCTGATCCGGGAGGCTCGAGAATTGGGGAACAGGATGGCCGCCATTGTTGCTCTGCCGTTGTGTGACGGCGCGGATCGCTCTCAAGGAGGCGCCGCTGTGTCTGCCTTTGCTACATTGACGTGTTCCCCGGATGAATCTGCACTCGTGGAGACGGGGATGGCTTTGGTTCATGAACTGGCTGTGGATGACCCTGTTACATATGTGATTGTCTCCTTGGGGCCTATCCCTGAACTGCGAGTTGGGGAACAGCACCGGTCCATGGTCTTGACAGCGCCGGCGGGGTTTCAGCGCTTCCCGCTTCGTGTGATTCCTTTTTCAAGGCAGGCGGGACTGTCCTCGGACTCGAGACTGTTGGTGCTGTTGATACTGTTTCGATCCGTCTTCTGCCGTGCATCATTGGCGATAAGCCGGTGGTTTTTGTTCAATGGCATGTTGGCACTGCTGGGTCCTCCCGGTGTATTCGGATCTTTTGTGCTACTTTGTGCCCTGTCTGAGAACTGGTTTGACGATGGTGCTATTGACAGAAGAGGCCAGGGGTGACTTTGTTTGGGACATGGAGGGACTTATAGCTGGTCTATGGTGATTTAGGGGCGCTTTGCTGAGCTGTAATTGATTGCGTTACACATGACTGCTGTTATCTGTATTTTTCTACCGTGGCTGTTTAGACGTTTTTTGCATGCGGAGGTGGGAGGGACCGGAACACTAGACCGAGGGCCCTTCTCTTGAATTTTTCTTTTTCTCTTTTTCTTCTCTGTATTTCGGGTCTCTTATTTAGGGCGACAGGCACGCTGCTGGGGGGGGTAGGCCGTAGCCTTCTGCAGGGGTGCAGGGTTGGGGGATGGGTTTGTTGTTTTGTTCCCTTTCTGTCTCTATGGCCCTTTGCCCTTTTCTTTTTCGATGTCGTCGTCTTCATGTCTCCCATAGTGTGTTTTGCCTTGAGGGGTGGGACTAGTTCGCCATGATTGCTTAGTGTTTATTGCGCCTCTCCTTACCCTGATGCCCCTCCCCCTTCATTCTCAATCTATGTACGTCGCTGGCGTAACTTTTGCTTTAGTTGGCTGTGCTGGGGGACTGTATGACTGTGCGACGTTGATTCTATTTTATTTTCCGTTATTGCAAAATGAACCGACTCAGATCCTTCTTATTGTGTGATACTTTAACTGTATGTCATATCCTGGATGCTCGTCAGCCCTCGACCTCCGGACCGCTGTATTTTGTACGCTATATTGCTTCTTTTTGTACTTTTTCCTGATCTGCGTAGCGGCCGGCCGGCTTGGTTGTAGGCCTATGGGTGTATTTCTATGTTGAAACAATAAAGGTTCTTAAAAAAAATAATAAAAAAAAAACACGTAACAATAATAATAATAACCTGGTATTTGTAAAGCATGAACTAATCACCCCTAAGGGACTCAAGGCGCTGGGTGCCATCGGGAAGATTAAGCCAGCTATTGCCCAGAGTCACATGGTGCTGGGCTGAGCTGCCGCCAGGGATCGAACCGTGAGACCCGTGCTTCAGAATCAGCCGCCCTTGCCGCTGTGCCACACCTCTCTCGTATGCTACTTGTTCCTCGTAAACCGTAACGCTTTCCTCCAACAACCACTGGTAATTTCACTGGGAACAGGACACTGACTTTTATCCCCTAGTCAATAAAGGTCTTTCACAATTCCTGCGAACAATTCCTTTTTAGGTCGAGCCTAGCCGGCGCACATGCACTGCTCTATGGGAGGCTTCTTGTGAGCACTCCAAACTTCTCCGTGTGGGTCGGACTCCTCCCACACATTGGATTGGCTTTTGCGAATGTCTTTCAATAATGAAAGCACACAAATGACCAAAGGCGGGTGCATGTCCCACCTCTCCTCCACAGGTTCACTCCCACGGCGTTTTGGTCTAGAGAGCGAGCAGGCTGGCAGCTGCATTCCTTCCTCGTCATGGATCAGGTTACTAATTAAACACAGCACGGTCGCTTTCACTTTAGCTGCCATGTTCACTATGCTCCCGCCCCCCTTCCCGCCATGTTCACCATGTCTTTGTCATTTGTAGCGTGGTACGCTTTCACTTTGGGGACCGAGACTGCCGACGTCTTCATTATCTTTAGGGCACTCTTCGGGGGCCGTTTCTTTAAAGGGGTGTTGCTTCTTTAAAGTGAAGTATTTGTTATTTGTAGCGCAGTCCACTTTCACTTTGGGGACCACGCTTGCTGACTCCTTCATTATCTTTAGTATTTAAATTTATATGTGTAAATGAAGTGTCTGGTGCAAGCTGGGGGAGCATTTTCCCTTTGTCGACACCAGGACAATACGAGTGCATTGCGGTGTACCTACGGTGTACCTAGAACTCCTGCGCCGCCTCCTCCACGGGCACAGCCGCGTGGGAGCTGTGCTCGTGGGACAGGCTTCACACCACACAGCTCGTCCTCTGGTCGTCCCTGCAGAAGAGCATCAGCCTCTCGTCGTGCTTGTGGCACCGGAAGTGGCTGCCCTCTGGACCCCGCTGGAGGCTGAGGCGTTTCAGCCGGTCTGCCATGGTGCCCAGCTGCACGTTGGCTCTCAGAGTCGCTTGGTCGGAGGTCCGCTTGCACTACGGGCACAAGAAGTTTGCAGACGGGCCCACCATGTATTTTGAGGTACGTGGATGGCAAAAGTTGTGGCTGCTGTCCAGGGTCACAGGATCTGTGAAGAAATCCAAGCAGATGGCGCCTTCATGGACGATCTCCTCAAAGTGAGCAGCCGCTATGGTTCAGGCCAGAAGCTGCTTCCCTGTGCGCAGGTGAGTTCACCTCGCATTGCTTGTTGAGCCTGTCAAGGGTGGCGGGAGTGGCCCTGTTATAAAAAAATTATGTCTTATCTCAAATGCTACTTTAACCTGCGTATTATTCAGACTGATTGCAATTCAGATAGATAGAGGTGCAATTTTAAATAGTGGAGAATTGCATTGCATCAATTTTAATTCTCTGTTCGCTCAAAGGATCAGCTAAATATGCTCAAGAACTTAGCTAAGAAGAATGCACAACCATTCAATTGTTCTAATTTTCCAAGTTTATAGATGCGAGACCTGGCATTATTGGTGAAGTTTCCTCAGACTTTTTGCCTCCCAACCTCCTGTTTTTGCTGCCTTTGTTTTTGCTTGCCTTAGGAATCTGTACACTTTACCACCGCTGACCCGTGCTGAAGTACTTGTGCTTTTCCCCTTAGTTGTTGTCAAAAGTCTGTAAAGCCCTGGAGGTTAATGTTACGAAATTGAACAGGAGACAAAATAGTATTTTTTCTTTTGTAACGGGCAATTTCTGTATTTGTTTATGTTAAGTATTAGTAAATGGGTCAGCTCTAGCGCATATTTAAAAGTGATTTTTATTCATATTTGTATACAATACCTAGCAACACAATACATAGGATAATGTGCTGCATACCTAAACGCTTATAAGGTCCCAAAGGCAAGACCTATTGGCTATGCCAATGCTTGATTGTTGTTGTAGCCAGTCACACATCCCGAAAAAACAAAATACGTTGGTCATGGTAGGTAATCACTATCTGTTCGGTTGCCTGCTCCAAACTCCCTTCTTTCTGGAAGTTGTCTCACATGACAGCCAAGACCTTACTCCAGAACTGCTCATAATCTTTTGCACCACTAGACAGGGTTCATAAAGTCCTGTGTTTCACCCAGTTTCATCCATGTCTGGTTTGACGAGAACTCATTTCCCTTGAATGAGTTGGACTGCAGAAAACAAACAATGAAAACTGAAACTCTTGCTAGATAAATTCAATGCCATATCTTGCAATATCAATTTACTGTGGTTCTGTTTAGACAACATGGAGCTGTCACAGACAAAACCAATACAGTGTGCGCAACCATATAGCTAGGATGGGGGAGGGGGGGTGTAGCAGTGTTCAGGAGGTGAGGGAGCATGGCAAGCTTTGAGAGCGAGTTGCATTGATAAAAGCTCAAGGAAGTTGAAGTGACGATCCTGATATTGTGAAGGTCACTTACCCTGCATAGTCTGGCGGTCTATGTGAGGACCCCCCGATAGGAGAGAGGTGTGTGTGTTATAATGGTCACAGGCCTGACTGGGTACGCGAAAGGCCTGCCTTGCACCACGTTGGTAGGTGTCCACCACTGTAGGGAGTGGTGTGCTTTGGCCAGAAACAACACTAGAGCTTCGCACTGACCCTGATCTTGTGACCATTGGACAAACACTCCTGCAAGGTTCACATATGCAACCTTGTTTATGGGATTAATGCAATCCATGAAGTCATCATGCCTAGCTGACAAATGGATGTGAGAGCCAACAGTTTGATTGAAAATGAGTCAGTGTTTATTATAGGTTGGCAACCCTTTGCTGAGTTGGATAGGCTTTGGCCTTGGTAGGATCTAGTATGTAGTCTAGAAAACGCAGAATCTAAGTAGGCACAAGATGAGATTTTGTGGCGTTTATTGTGAAACCCAATGCGTGAAGCACAGATTCTGTTTGACTATCTATTAAATATTGTGTTTTGTTGCTGCTCCTGATCAACCAATCGTCCAAGTATGGGAAAACACAGATCCCGTCTCGACGCAGAAGGGCTGCAACCACAGCAAGATATTTGGTGAATGTTCTTGGAGCTGTGGCAATTCCGAAAGGTAGAACTTTGAATTGAAAATGATGACTACTTACCACCGAGCGCAGGTACTTGCGGTGCACAGGGTGGATTGTGGAAATACACATCTGAGAGTGAGCTCCGTCATTAAATCCCCTTACTGCAAAAAGAGGCTGACCTTTTTTGAGCGTGGTCATTTTGAAGTGTTCTGAAATTATTTATCGGTTGAGTGTCCTGAGATCCAGTATTGGTTTGAGGGGCGCCCATAGACTTGTAATTTTAGTTTCTTTTTAAATTAATTCTACCATCTCATCAACCTGCAGTCCAAACGCTGACTTGTGCATGACAGCAGTACTGATGCATTAAACTACATCAATTACATACAATACACACCTAAAATTGACTTCTTCTCATGACAAAGAAACACTACAGGACTTCTGTAGATGTTAGCAAACAATCCCAATGTTATGGCAAATAAAACCAAAAGGAAACACACCTTTAATGGGCAGTAGAGAAGAAACATTCCCTCCGAGCACCTTCTCTATTACACTATGTCCGGTTAATGAAGAGGGTTTGGCTTAACGGTTACGTCGGCTGACTATGAAGCTAGGGAACCGAGTTCAAGTTTGGCAGGAGGCTCAAACAGCCTGTGATTTTGGGCAAATCACAATCTTCCCGTGCCCGAGAAATAATTGTGTCCGTCTGTAATGCAACTGGTGCTCATGTAAAGTGCTCTGATACCTTCGGGCAGAGTTTACGCTATATAAAACTACAAAAAAAAAAAAAAGGAATCCAACCTAGAATCACAGTTTCAGCAGCAGCAGTGGGGATGCAGATGTTTACAGCGGAAATGCTGTTTCTGAGGATCTGCAACTGTTTATACCCTAAAGAGCGTCAATCTCTGATGAAGACAGGCTATAAGCAGTCCTACCTTTAGCCTAGGATAGGATTCTGAAATTTGGTTGGAATCCTTGTAGATCACTAGCAAGCATTCCTTACATCATGTTTTGCTCATCCTCAACTTCTTGCTAGACGTATATTCACGAATAGGAACTCAACAGTTTACATGAGCAAAGCAGTTATACTCCATAGCAACATATCCGGAAGATGTCCTAAGATACTTTTTAATTTCTGAGGTAAGGGCACTACATAGCTACTAAGTGTAAAACAGATCAATTTACCAAGCTATAAAAAACTTACCATGATCAGTTATCATTACTTAATATATTTTATTTATATTTATGGATACAGTTGCACATTTTTGCCAATACAAATAGTTTGTTTTAGATCCGTTAGTTTTGGAGCAGGAATCAAATTAGACTTGATTCTTGAAAAGCAAATAAAAAATCATACAATGCTTTAAACAATACTTACTTTGGTATGGATGGTAAAGCCCGTTCGCCCTCTACAAAAAAAAAAAATAGAGCAAAGGAAAGTTATAAAACAATTCACATTCTTTTACTTATTACTACTAATACTTTTTTACTGCATTCCCATCACTTCTTCCCCTTTTAAGTTCCTATTCTTTTGCATTTTATTTTTCTGGATTTTTAAAGATGTATTTTCTTAACAGGGATAAAGCTTCTGCAGTTTGTTCCTTTTTCTCTTTCCCTTCCTTGTGTGATTGTTCGCTTCTCTCACTCTGTTCCTGAGAAAGGGAAATGTTCCTTTCTGTTGTCCCGAATTGTTTATTTGTCTACGTTTTGTATTTTGAAGTAATGACATTTTTTATTTTTATTTTACGTAGTCACTTTAGAAGAGTAACATGTTTGTAGTACTAATTTTTCAGGCAGCACTGTAGAAAACAACACAATGAAAACTTAAAACTCTTGCAAAGTTGGTGCAATGTGTTGATTTACTGTACTTCTGTGTAGACAACATGGCGGTGTTGCAGACAAAACTAACGGTACAAAAGGGGGAACTGCCAAGCCATGTCTTCCCTGGACCGGAAACAAGCTTCCGAGGACCGGTTTCTGGCATTCCAGCCGTCTTCAGCCCGGCTTGCTTGAATCCAGTGGCAAAGTGAGCAAGGGACTCACGTCTGAGCATGCATGCAGCATGGCTTGGCAGTTCGGGCTGGACTGTTCCCATGAGGCACAGGGTCAGACTGATTTGCATATAGCCATGTCTGAACTGGGGTGGCAGAGTGGGCTAAAGAACGGTGATGGATCAAACCCAGATCTTTTGACTGGGTGTGAGTGTTTGATTGGTTCAGATGCTCCGTCCATCACCACCCCCTTTTGTACCGCAGACAAAACTAATGCAGCATGGGCAACCATGTGCTAGGAGGGGGCGGGGGGTTGAAGTGTTCAGGGGATGAGGGAACTTGGCAAAAAACTAAAATAAGAAGGCATCAGTGGATAGCTAAGTGGTGATATTTCACGGGAACCAGCAGTATGCTTACTAGGAACTTTCTGCTCATGCAGAAATGGAAGGGGCATATACGGCAGAGAGGAAACACCTCACTGCGGCGACCAGAGGTGGCAGGAAAGTGTGGCTGTGTCAAGGGGGTCTGCCCATCCACATAGAAAACATAATAAAGGTGTAGGAGAGGGGCAGGTCCAACATCCTATGCTGTAATTCCAACCGTAAGCTGATAAACTTCGACCATGACCCGCTGAAGATGACCCACAGCAGGTATGAAAGAAATGCATGCACACCACATCCAAATACCTCAGAGCATGCTTAATGGCCGATCTGCCTTACTTCATAATATTTTTACCTTCATCCTGCTGGTCATCCATCAAGAACGGGAGCAGTTTTGGTATCTTTTCCTACTGCTGCCCATCATTTTGAGTAAGCAGCACTGTCTGCCCATATGGTAATGGATGGCATCTCAGAGATCCTCCTGCTACGCCCTCCAGTTTCCTGTTGCCCTTCTTCCCCAGCACTAATAGAACAAAGACAGCCATGAAGGGATGCCAGCATGTGACTGCAGCAACCTAAGGGGCTGGTTTAATAGCCAGCATGCATACTGGCAGAGTGTGGGGCCCTATAACTTTTATCTCGCCTCCAGCGGACTACCAACATCAAGGATGGGTTATTGAAGACAGTGTTCCTCTTTTACCAAATGTGGTCACCCAGAAACATGGTCAACAATGACCATCTCTACTTCTACTTCAAGGTAAAGAAGAATCCAGGATCTTCAGCACCGACTGTATGGTCATACCAAAATCAAAGGCACTGTGCGCATCAGTGCCACATAGGATACTGTGAAATGGGGTGAGGCTTCACCTGAGAAGATGGCAAAGCCCTTGGGGAAAGAATTTACTCAGCTCCTTGACCAGAATTTTGGGTAAGATATTACTCATCTCCTAGACCAGAATCCTTCTGAGGAGGTACATCCTTCATAATGGTTTTTCTCAACCACACAGTCGGGTAGAGGGGCATTTTATTCCTTACAAGACCGTTAGGCCACATTCCCCAAAATATTTCTCCATTTAGCCACGTGAGGTCAACATCCATTGTTTGCTGATCAGTTTCTGAGTGGTCTTCTGAGATCTAGGTGTTTTGTCTTTGTAATCCATGCAGATCTATTACACCACATAATGAATTCCTCTGACAGCCTCATTTTACCTGGGAGGAGTGACCTGGAATGAATGTATCTTTCCTTCAGCCTAGCTCGATCTCTTTTCAGGACGTGATGTTTATATTCCCTCTTTTTCTGCTTTTTTTTCCGTGTCCATGCCTTTCTTGTACCTTTCACAATTTTCTGCTGTTTTTTTAGTGTTTTGACAACAAGGCCCATATTATGTTAGAAGCTTCTAGTGCTGACCATGATGGGGGTAGCACCAAAGGTATTGACTGTTTAGTTTCCACTGAGGTAGTTGCAGTCATTGACTTGGGAGGCATCAAAGATCTCAGTCCTGGTGATACATACAGCCATTATGCTAGGAGTCTGGCTTGACAGCTTGGAAGCCCATCATGTCAAGGAGCGCACCTGGGTGAAGGTAAGGAGGGAAAATGGATTCCCCCGACCGAGAAGAACGTAATGGCATAGCAGTTACGTTAATGGAGGTAATCCAAAGGATACTCCTCCCTAGACTTTCTAGTACACATCCCAAAAAGGGGGTTTATACTAACGTGAAATCCTACAAGAGCGGACAATTTAGATACCACTTTGAGCTGTTTTCTTGATTTGTCTAATACCTTTATAGAGCTCCAATACATAGACATTACTCTAATTATCATCTCTTTCTTTGTTCTTGTAAAAAACAAGCATTGACATATGCATGTTATGAGATATGGTCTGGATGACGGGAGTCTACCCACTTCAGTTATGGATCTTCTTCAGAGATTTAACTCGGACCACAATGACCACAAGCTTTAAATAAAGCCGCTTTCTTGGAGGTTCCATTAGAGAATATAAAAAGTACACCCTACATTGTTCCGGAGGCAATACAGGACTACTAGAAATAGTTTTGATTAAGTAAATTGAACGAGCACAGCTATTACAGGAGTCCCATGCATTATTAACACATGCATTACTAATCTTCAAAAAGCAGAGGCTAGATGGAGGAATCCTCGCACATAAAAGTACATTGGGTAAAATTGAGCTCCAGCACCTGCAGCAAAGTGTCTGCTTCTTTCTCAATGGCACAAGATGTTTAACTGGAGGTTGCCCAGCTTCACGTATTGGAATGATAAAAGAGCATGTGAATCTATAAAAGAGCAAATGCTGGAGAACAAGCCCAATCTAACACCAACTTTACAACGTTTTAATTCAATGCTTTTCAGCATTAATCTTTCGGCGCATCAGACCATTGCCATCGATATAACAAGCTGAAAAGTAAAAAGCCACTGTGTAATCTAAAATAGCAATGGAATAAAATAATAATTTGCATATTTGAAACATTCAAAAAGATGAAACGGAAAATGTACAACATGCATGAAGTCATGCTGGCATGAGAAACAGAAAGGCACATTTACAAAATCTAATCTAATACAAAATTAAACTATTAAAACAGATTTACCACATATTTGACCAAACTTGCGCGTTTTCCTGGCATCTGCTTTCAACGTTTCACCATTTAAGGTTGCTGCTGCAGGAAAATTTAACAGGACATCTGTACCTTATTGCAACTGTGGTGGACACATATAATGTAATAGTTGAGGATGATGCATATCTGCTCTGTTTTGGAAAGCAGGAAAAGCAAGAACCGCCTATCTCAGGACACTAGCACCTTAGAGTTCTCTTATTTGCAGCATAGTTCTGAGTGGCCATCTATCATAACCCCACCAATCTAGAATTGACCAAATAACTTTAGGTACGTAGGTAAGGGGCACAGCATTAGATTCTGAAAATACATTAAAGTGTAAACAAAATGGGTCCTGTTATGAAAGCCTGACAAGCTTATCGTTTTAAATGTACTCCCACTTTTTCGGATGACCTTTCTGATATAGTATAGTACCACTCTCATTGGGCAAATTATTGGGACGTTTTGGGGGCAGTATACCTTTTTGCACAGCTCCTCATAAATGGGTAATCATTTGCAAAGGCTTGTGTGTTACCAGTGTCTGGGAACTAGCCAGAAGTCCTGCAATCAGAACCGTATTGTACCCCTCTCTAGCGCCTCTGTAGCCTACCTACTACAACTACAGAGATCACCGAAGTAAAAGTAGCAGTGATCTGGGGCTACGTCTGTTCGAACTCTAACTATATTTTATCTATCTTAGGTATAAATACTCAGAACAAGCACATCAGCAGAACCAAAGAACATTTCATTAGAAGCATATCTAATTTGTTATGTGATTTTTATGTTGTCTATCTTTTTTAAGGAGGCTACGAAGCAAAATGAGACGAAAGGAAACAAACCCATGGCCCTATTTCTACCTGCTACTCTACTAAGTGCATTAGACTAAAAAAACAAAAAGAAAAAAAAATACTTCAAGTTTTTAGGCACAACCAGGGGCAGTGACACAACTTTGTGTTTCTCCTGCAACACTATGCCTCCAAAGAATGGGGGTTGAATTGCAACAAAAAAAAGGAACAGTAAAACAAAAAGGAGTCAGTGGATAGGAATGTCAAAAAGTCCGACTAAACAACAAGTCAAAAATGGGGCACAGAGAAAGGATTGAGTAAAAGAGAATAGGTAGGCAAGAAAAAAAGGCAACCCATGCTCCGAAAAAAAATTAAATCACGTATTAATAAGAAAATATACAATCTAAATTTTTCAGGATTGATACTTGAACAAAGAATCATTAAAGGGAAACCGTTTGATTGATTGTGATAATTTTAGAAGAGAAATACGAAAAAGCTCTTCTAATTTTTTTTTTTTAAATCACAAATCTTCCTAGTTAATTAATACATGATCTGTGTGTTTTGGGCTTTTACGTGACACTGAATATATTATTGACAAAAAAAGTTACTAAGTCACTAAGTGGAGGGTCACTGAGCTAAACACATATTAGTTAACGTAAGGTGCTCTATTTGCAAGGGTTCAAGTACATTTGATGCAGAGATGCTTAATGCCTGTATATGTCCCAAAATGCAAGCTTAATACAATCAGCATCGACTTTTCTTAGCTTACTTGGATCAAATCATAATCTTGTGCAAACTGTGTGAAGACCTTGCCGAAGTCAGCACAAAGTCCTGATAAATGCCGATAATGTTAGAAGGCAAAATAATTAGCCGTAATAACAGCATGCACAAAAGTTTATTATCTGTGATCCTTTACAGTTCAAAATTTGCCTGAGTGGCTGTGAACCTGGCGGATGTCTCAGCACATCTTAGATGTACACGGATGGCCGAAGGGACTTACCTTTCTGCGGCCGAATGATAAAGGATTCCGTGGCGCCGTTCACCAGTCGACAGTATCCATCGATCAAGTCCGCCATGTTCTCAGCAATGGTTAAGGACGGCGCTGTCACTGTCAGAGGCTAAGGGAAGAAAAAAAAAGCCAACAGAGGCACGATTGTTGAGAGGCACCGAAAGGAACAGCCGCATCATTACATCAGAGCCCTTTAGAGACATGTAAACAGAAAACAGAAAGCTGTGGTGGAGAAGGAACTAGGGAATCTAGGAAAACTACTTTAATATATAAAAAATTGCAAATGAAATATGGACACTTTGATCTTTACAATGGAGCACTGGGGTTTCTCTTTTCATTTTAAACATTAGATATAACAAGCATTGGTAATGCATCGGTTTCGCCTATGTAACGCATTAAGAGCTGTTTTCATCTATCATCATCAGGGAGGAGGAAAGAGCTCCCTGACAGATAACACGGGAGTGGAGAGGATGGAGCGCAGCGCAGGGCTTTAAGTGGGATGAAAAAAACGGGTGGTCTCCCATGGGGGCGTGGCAGATGTAATTAAGGGCGTGGCTTAAAACACATAAGCTAAAAATCTGCACTTAGCATAGTGCTGCCCTACTAGTATTTTGCTGCTTCTGTCCATTCATCCAGATATATAACACAAGTAACATCACACCTACAACAAGCCAGGACCATTGGCTTTGTCAATGGTTGTAAATTGCATTAAGAAAAATAAACAACAACAATGTCTTTGTTGTATATAATATTGAAAATGCTTCCATTCTTGTGGGTGAGATTGTGGCAAAGGCTAGAGCTACCAAATTTCGAGCTGAGAAAGCAGGTTCGAGCCTCACGTCGGCTCCACTTCCTGTGATTCGAAACATGCGTATGTCCTTGTGTAATATAACTGGTACTCATGTTTGCTCCAAGTTTGCGCTATATGAAACTGAAAAATTAGTCTCTTTGAAGGTACATCAAAAGCAGTGACGGGTTGTACTATTGCAGAGTTAAGCTTTTTTTCCCCCCACCCTGAAGGTAAAAATGGAGAGCCCGGTAGGGACCCGTCTCAGCACCTGCTTTTAAGTACTGACGGTGTTCAGCACCGACAGGACTCTGCCCATTTAAAGCCCTGGCTTAGCGGCCAGAGTTGCTGACTCAAGAGCTGGGGATCCCGTTCGAGTCTCGGCTTCGCCGCACAACATCCTGTGACTCTATGCAAATCACTCAATCTCTCCGTGTGAAAAACTGTTATATAAATTTGCTGCAATAGTAAAGGGCAAGACGTTATGAAAATATAGACCCACCAAAGTAGATGTTAACAGTATATGGGCGGTGGGAAACTGATGAGAAGCAGACGAGGAACAAGCTTTGGTAAATGCAGGAAAAAATATGCTACAGCCAATAGAAACGGAGGAAAGGTAAGTGGCATGCACAGGAACCAATGAGAAGCCAGGAAAAAGAGGAGACGGAATGTAAGTTCCTCCTAAGTTTATATTATAAATAGTGTTTAGGCACAGCGCAAGCGCTGTGCAGTCAAAACCTAAAAAGGAACATCAGGTTTTTCCTTTTTTCACTTTAAACATTATTTCAGTGGATATTTAGTGCCTGAAAAACTCTCAGCTGGGAAAGCTCAAAAACACGAAACTAAAAAAAATAGAATGATGTAGAGCATACATGCTTAGGGATTACTAGATAATGACGTTTGTGGGGCATGAAATAACAGAAACTGACCTCAGCAGCACAGTGGTGCCTTTATATGGTTGCTACATCACTTCTGGAAGTAATGATAGCGACTCTTTGGCGTAAGCTGCTGAGCCACCAAAATGAGTGGTTTGCAAGGACAGCTAAAAAAACGTGTTGATTCAATCTGAGGTCTTGTGCTATCTCTAAAAAGATGAATATGTGAGAAAACTCCAGATATTTACACCTTTTATTGGATTTGCAAACAGAATACGAAGGTGGTACAATGCATCCGGTTTGAGATGAACCGCAGACTTTTTTTTCTCAAGCAAATAAAAAATTAAAACATCGTCATTCAGTCCAAAAGCGACAACATGGGAACAACAAAACAAATATGTAACAGCAATGCACTCCTGCAGGGTGTCCAGTTCTGCCAAAACATATGGAAGTGCATAAACAGATGGGGACACTTGAGGGGTGATTATTCAGAACTACTGTTCTCAATACGAGCATGATTACGTCTTTGTGCTCTCTTTCAGACTGACATATCCCTTTTTACAGGTAATCAATACTAACAATGGCTGACATGGGTAGAAAGCGCACATCGACTGGGACAAAATGCTATTGACTAGTCTAGCGGACACCCCCTTGTACCCCTGTGGACATTACCACATGTATCACACACTGAGGGATCTATATGTTCTCTGGCAGCCTGCATGGACATTTAAGGCAACACATTTTAAGAAAGCTCACTGTCTAACGATATGTTTCCAGGATCAAACCACCCAAGCTCTACCATGGCCAGGTTATTAGTGTACGATGCCTCAGCCAAAAGCAGGAGGAAGCCTTCTCTGGACAAACTCAAGAGTCTGAAACAAGCCTCACGGCACATGAAAGTGCACTGCCTTTAAAGAATTGAAGCTGCCACGGCTTGGAACTCACTTCCTCTGGCTCTTCCTAGTATGCAAGACTTCTGTCTATTAAAAACAAATTGAAGACTCATCTTTTTGTTTAATTTCTGGCACTCTTCCCCTCTCCAGGCTCGTGCCGGGACACTCCTAGGAGTATCTGTGCGCGCTATAAGTTTAAATAACATAACATATTTGTAGCGGGATTAAAAAAAAAAATACAATGGACTTAAACTACAAGGTACTATCTGTGAATTCTTCACCCCAGTCAATGTGATCACTAACTGTTCTCGGCAGCACGCAGCACCATTCGCCTGAGGTACAATGCTCGCACTATGTACACTATCCCGCGTACGTCGTACCTTGTAAACTTTAAAGTCAATGGGAATTTATAAGGTTCCACAAACCCGGAGGTATGCAGGTGCTGGCACTGACACTCAAGGTTTGAAGCTCTTCCTAAACCTGCCTGATCATGTCACACTTCTGCACAAATTGCTCCACGGGTCATACCTCAGGTGCGCCTGCTATTTTGAGCTGCAGCATCCCTTTCCGGTCCTTCTCTTCGCTGTTTGAATACTGGATGGTCTGGACTTGGTTTAAATCTGCTAGATGCGTGGGCTATTGGAAAACAAAGAAGGCATAAGAAATATTAATATAGAAAGATGAAATACCACAAAAGCATTATATTCACACTGCAAAATACAAATTGGACATGGGTATTTCATGGTATCCTGACGTTTCACTGCCCTTGTTCGAGTTAGCTGTCATCCCACTACTATGCAAGGTTAGCATAAAACTCAAAGAAACGGCATATTTGAAAGTGAGGCTAAGAAAGTGCATATTTATAAATCAGCTTAAGAAAGTGCAGATTTCCAAGGGAGACTAAGACATTCTACGTATTTATTAAAGGTTTGGGTGTGGTCTTTACCATGGCCACTGGTACTCTGCCATGTCTTTGCTGCATTTTGGTTAGGATTTTTTAGAAAGTGGCATACGGTTCCCTGAAAGGGCATTCACCAGAAGGGATAGCAGGCTACAGCATATCGATCAGATCACTGATACAGCAGACGAGCCGCCTCCTACTTTAATCGCAGGCTGCTTACTTAGAACTTCGGTGCGACAGTTTCTGCAGGCATCTCGGAAAACTTAGTGAACAGTGCACAGAATCCATAAAGTGCAAATTACCTTATAAAATCTAATGAATCAAAAATATATTTACAGGTAATTTATTTAATAAGCTCTTGAGAGGGGAAATAATGTATATTTACCTCAAACAAGGAGCATGATTAAAATAAATGTGCAGGGCGTGCTGTGAGTCATTCCAGTCTTTCCCATCACAATCCGTGCCTTGGTTTATTTCTGCTGCTTGAGCAGGCGCCCTGGCTCTGCCGCTGCTGCTTTGATGGATCCGGATGCTGGCATGCTTCTCCCATCTAGCGGCTGCATCCAGATTAGCGCCAACACATCTCAACTTTACACAGCAGAGCGCCTCATCAGACCCGCACTGACAGGAGCATCAGAAGTCTCTGGTGTTTATTTATAATTCAGCCCACCAGCTCTTCCAACATTTGTCGAAAGGGACATTTACCTTTTAAGAATTTAAAAGTTAAAAATGAACAGACCACTCCTAATTCTCCTTTAAATTGATTCTTTCTATTTCTTTCTTACTTTATTAATCTTTACATTTCTTTTCTTTCTTTCCTTTCTTTCTTCTTCTTTCCTTCTCTTCCTCTTTTCTATCTCTCTTTCTTGCTATCGTTTCCTTTCTCTTTCTTCTACTTATCACCTTATCCTTATTATTTGCCAGTTTGTTTTATTTATTTCTGTAAGGATAATTATATGTCTTAATCTGGCATTTTGCTTTGTATTTGAAAATCTCAATAAAAATTTCTTAAAAAAAAAAAAATGAACAGACCAAAACAGAAGAAACAATCACACGTGCGATGGAGTTGCATCTGCAGAGGTGGGGGGTGAGGAGAGGGATGGTGTTAGGCAGAAAGAGATAATGGTAATAAAATAATATTAATAATGATATACACCAGGCATAACACAAGATCTCCCCTCTCAGCAAGCCGCAGGCTCTTTCTGACTACAGTATTAATATTTAGCTCGCTGCTCCCTTGGTAGCCTTTCTGCTGACGTTGCCTGTCAGACCCTGGGTGCTCTGTCTGTGACTTACTCCTCCCCCCACCCCAGTGAATCCACGGCAGCTCATGAAGGGACATCACTGGTACAGGGTCTCCATGCAGGGTTACTCTGCTGACGAGGAGCCCAGCTCTTCTCCGGCTGCAGCGGTGGGATCAGGGTCCCTTGTCTCACAGTGCACACAGCAGGAAGAGCTCCACTAATTTACTGAACTCCAAAAGCATCAATTCTCTTTCTAGGAGTGCACGCTGGCGCGCCTCCTTGTGTCCCAAAGGTACCCAGGACTTGCATCTTTCAAAGATAAACACTACGGTATGTGTTTTGCAGAGAGGCTATCCCCACTCCCCCGCGCAGTAATCCATCACTCTGTGCCAGAGTCCTCTTCTATCTATCTTAGTTCAGCAGTCTTTAGACAACTCCCTGTGGCCAACGGTGAAGGCCCCCTTCCTCAGGATTCATGATCTGACAGGTAAAATGTGGCAGTGCTGTGCTCCGCGCAGTCTAAGTGGAGAGAGTCCTCAGTACCGTCTGTCTCGCAATATTAAGTGAGTATTCTGGTTCAAGATCAGTGCTGTGCGATGGAGTGTACAGAGGGGCATGCCGCTGCTTTGCAGATTTCTGACGGTGAAAAGGGTTCAGATAGAGCAGCAGTTTCTTTCCATCTACTGGACTTCTGCTCTTCGAAATTTCAGTAAAAAGACTGATTAATGCTACTTTTAAAATCCCCGTTAATAAACCTTGATTTCAGATTACTCTTTCAACGAGCAGAGGGCTGCAAGGCTACACAAAACTGTCGTGAACTTTAGTGCAGATGTATTATTTAGTTTTGGCTCAAAAATGATTCACTGCTTTTTATCATCTGGTGCACCTAAAGCATATCTGCTGATAGAAGGGTGCGGGGGTGAAAAACGACAGCAGCAAAGCAAAGTTCTGATTAACATGGCCTCAAGTAGAAGGAGCCCAGTATGTTTTGCAGTTATTGAAACGAACAGTGCCATCATTTTCAACTTTTCCCAGAACAAATCCGGCTATTGTTCTGTTGAAAACGAAGGGAGCAAAGAAGCCTAGACCCCTGGAACATGGGGCGAAGCAGTTGGATATGGTCGAGGTGTATTCATGTAGTCTGGGGTTGCTACAAGGTCTAAGAAATGCTTCTGCTCTAGCAGGTTTGCTCTCGGTGGTTCAAGGGCCTCAGACAGAATGCACAGTGACACACACACAGAGCTGAGCTATTCAGAAACTAATGAGGCTCTGGAACATAGCGTGACCGAACACGGCCTTGGTCAAACCAATAATGTTTAGGTACAGTATAGCAAGAATATCAAGCTGCAGATAGAAGGATGTCTGAATGGACTGAAGCAGAACCTCCAAGAACAAGCTCACCTACCAAAGATTTAAAATCAAACTAATGTAAAAACAAGCAATTAGAATTGGTACAAGCACCAATAATTGCATCCATACAGGGGGGGGGGGGTAAAGCTTTGTATAGAGCGAGCGGCATGCAGTTTATCCTCGTCTATCAGCTTTGACTCCTTGATGCATTTGGTACAGCAGACGTACAAGGCTTACAATAAACCTGATCTTTATTAAATGCAGCAGGTGCATCCTGCCACCCTGTTCCACGAGGCAGTACATTACCATGGTGAACCAAAAGTGCTCCTTCTTTGTACCCGAGTCAAGTTGTTTTATTCTCTTTAGTTCCAAAGGAATGACGTGGAGCTTCATTTTTTAGATAAGGGAGTTTTTTTTGGCGTGCTCCTGATCCGATAAGGGAAAATGCTCTTGCTATCACAAGAGCAGACTGTCACAATTGACAGTTCATTCCTTCAGTCAGAAAGCTCAGTCTGGAAGGAAGAACTGATTGGGTCTCTTAAGGACTGAGACAGTAAGCTCAAGAGAATGAAGGGAGGAAGAATGACCCCTTCAACAACCCCCTCCAGGAGGTGAATGATGACAACATGTCAATTTCTACCAGTACCAGGTTAATACTTCCAGCTAGGGGAGGCTTCCACACAAAAAAGAACCAGAGCTGTCACTTGAAGAGAGACAGCTTGAGGCTCAGTTGGCCTTCATAGCCTTAGAGAAGGACAAGCTAGAACTAGAGAAGAAGTGGGCAAAGGAGGCAGAGAGAAGAAATGGTGATAGCAATGAAGAGGAATATTTTGAGATGTCCAGAGGTGGTGGGTTTGATCTTAGGTTCCCCAAAGGGGTTGTCCCTAGGTGCCAGGAGGGGGATGACATTGATAAATGGCGGACTGTATTTGAGGGGGCCCTTGAGATGTGAGGGATCCACTCCAAGTATTGGGGCTCACCTTCTGTGGGAATTGATCCCGATAGCCAGGAGGAATAGGCTCCTGGCCATACCGGGGATGAGGTAAAATCTTACTCCCACATGAGAAAATGTCTACTCAAGAAATTTTGTCTCACCCCAGGGCAGTATCGGGTGAAATTTAGGGACACCCAGAAAGTAAATACAGAGTCTATGTAAGAATCTCAGTAGAGGCACTAGAGGGCTAAATTGAGGGCAACCAAGTGAGTACTTATAAGGGGCTGTACAATTCATTAATGAAACAGCACATCCTGACTCATTGTGTACAAGAGAAGTTACTCCGGTATCTAGTGGACTCTAAGCTGTCTACTCCCAGACAGCTGGGGGAAACAGCTGATGAGTGGCTGAGAATCAGGGATTCTAATCAATACCACAGGGTGATCCTAAGAAGGGGGAGGGGGCACCCCTGAAAGGGAAAGCCCAGGGGAAAGAAGATACATTTCAAGAGTCCTCAAAAGACACACAAAAATCTGCGCAATGAGGGGGCCAGAGCCAATTCAACTTCAAAGAGAAGGGTTATCAGGGAAACCCTTTTTGACTCTGCAAAGGCAACAACGTTCTTTAACCCTTCAAAGGTGGGTAGATGTTTTCACTGTAATCAGTCAGGACAAAAAAAGAGGAGATGCTGTCTGCACAAAGAAGCTCTCCACTAGTGGGCAGTCCCAGGGGATTGTCAGTGTAGGTGTTTGGGTGGAGACTGTCCCAGAGATGGAGAAGGCTGCAACTTTAGTGTCCTTGGGTTGGGTGGAAATTGCACCTCTTGCCTCCCAGCTTGGAGAGGTACAGGCAGAGGCCTACAATCAATGGAACTGAGATTGAGGCTCTGAGGGATACTATGGTCACAGATAAAGTGGTTACTCCAGAGCAGATCATACCTGGTGTGTATCACCAGGTAACCTATGCAGACAGCAGAGACAAACTCCATCCCATGGCAATAGTGAGATTGGAATGGAAAGGTAGGACAGGCCCTACGCAGGTAGTTGTGTCTCCTGCACTCCCAGTGAAGTGTCTACTGGGAAATGATCTTGAAGTGTCTAACTGGTCAGGGGTGGAGAGAATGGTCCATGCAAAGATACTGGATCTCACTGAGTGGGTTTATGCTGTGACCAGGTCACAGACTATCCACAAGGGAAATGATGGACACGTGAACCCTGAGACAATGGGCCAAGCATCCAATGACACGGGAAAGGGCAATGGGACTGGTGAACCACCCCAAGGAACTCCAGAGGTGCAACAGGATTCTTGCCCTGAGGGGAAGGATCTGACCTCTGAGGTAGGGATTCCATCCCTGCAAGGTCTGTCAGATTAGGCAGAATTGACAGGAGCCAGAGGACCCTCCAGAGAGTAGTTTTGTCAAAGACAGAGAGCTTTGGTCATGTAATCTCATGGCTGAGAAAATAACCTCTTATAAAGTATTTATGTATCAGTTTATGTACGAACACACTTTTTCACTATTAAAGTCCGAAATAGGGTGGTATGTTATGTTGTTCTTGGTATTAAAAAATGTAACAGTATATGTTGCGTCATGTATTGAAAATTGGTGATATACCTCACATTCACATTTAAAAATAGAGATACACCCTTCTCGCGTAAGGAAATAAAGCCCTGGCTTATACTATGGCTGAGAAGTGGAAGTTTTGGGAGGTGTCAAAGGAGGAGAGAATGTGAATTGGAATCAGTAGAGCATTATATCTAGGCTGTCCTGTTTTCAGTTTCTATTTTTGGTAAATTCTGGTGGTTTTTTTTCAGTGTTTTCAATATCTTAAAAAACAGTTTTTATCAGTGGTTACACATTTTCACGCCACTAAAAACAACAGAAAAAGTGTTTTTCCGGTGTTTATGGAATGTTTTGCTTTTATCATTGTTTGCTTTATGCACTGAAAGAACATGGCATATAGATAGTGTACGTATAGTGAATATGAGGTCCAAAGAGATTTTTGCAAATTAATCATATTGTAGTACACCATACAATACTTCTTCAGTGAGTCTTTGGTCATGTGTGCTCGCGCTTTCCTTCCCATGTAAACTTCTGTGAAAAGGCTCTCTCAGCATTCATAGCCCCTTGGGCTGAGAACCGTCAGCTAATGGGCAAAGTTGGGATGACTCTTTCATTGATGCCGCATAAAGCACAAAATAATAAATATTTGCGTTTTAGTTCCTGGGCATAAGAAAACAGTGCACCAGAATGGACTATAACGTCAATAGCATCCCTCATTAACTCTGAAGATTGTAAAGAGGCTTTCAGCATACCATCTAACAAGTGGCAAGGATCTCCTACAAGGAATCACTTCAGCTCGGGTATCAGTTTTGACAGGTCATCACTCAATTTTTTTATATACGTAGCTGAATCACTACAAATACAAACAATATCACTCCAATCTTTGTTGAACTTGGAAAGAACCTTTTTTGCAGAGCATAACAAGTGACACATGCGTTCCATGTTTTCCAAAAGTCTGGTGTCACGTTTTCACCACTATCCCAGATGCTTGGTGATATATATATACTTGTCACTATACCTTGCATTTAATGTTTAAAGCCTGAGGTGTTAGCAATTCACCCACTATCAATACTTACCCACTAGAAACTATGGTCTGATGTATTAAGGGTTTTTACCCATTCTCTGTGGGAAAATGTGATGACACATATTAGGAAAGATTTTTATGAAACTAGCCATTTTACCTATCAGTAAAAGAATCAAATGCAGCCAAAATATCAAATGTGAGTTTGATATGTCCCGATTCTCTACAGTTTATAAAATAATGAAACTAAACCTAAAACGTGAAACTAATCCCTGCATCTTTAGACGAAAGGCCATAAAACTGAAAAAAGTAAAAGGAAGAAAAAACAATATTTTAGTGGCATCCCTAAAGAACAAAACTCAAGCAGAATAATGTTAGCCAGTCTTTCTTACTGCTAGCTTGTATAACAAAGTTACATTTTATTGACCCCTTCAGTTAGAACAAAATGACTCTTTCCCTTTATTTTTCCTTTCTTTGAATGGCATTTAGTTTGTGGTTGTGCAGGTGTTTTTTCAGTGTTTATATGTTTTCACCGGTGAGGGCTATTTTTCGTTCAGTGGGGTTTTATCAGTTATTATAGGTTTAAACCTAAAACCCCACAGCCTAATTATATCCCTGTTGGACGCCTTATGCTATTCGTGGTTAACTCTAATCACCAGTCCTCACCAATTGGAGGACATCTTTGAAAGAAGATACTAAAAGCTACAGCGATGCTAAGCATGACAATATATTCTTCACCACGAGCACGTCATCACACTAACTGAGCATGCATCCCGGGTTGAACATGTATTTCATATGGATCCATGCAAAGAAGTAAACACAGAGAAAACTTTTATTAATTGCTATGTTATTCGGTCTCATTCTCCTGAATGTACTTTCATTGATGCACAACAGTTAATGAAAAGTTAACTGCACCCAATGAAAAGGAAACTATAAAACTACTCCTATTAAGAGGTTTTACAACTCAGTCTGTCCAAACTGGGTTACAGATTCTGGTACTAGAGGCGCAACATAATAATTAAAGTATATACAGGAGGAGAACAGATAATAGCTGTAAAGATCCAAACAGCAAGAACACAGCAAGACAAAATGGCAGATTAGTTTAGTTGGATTATCCCTAAATAGATGAGATTACCTCCCAAATTAACGTTTCACTTGTCAGAAGACAGTTCAACTTATTCACTCTTAGACACAGGTACTTCACGAGGTCCAAAAAAACCCACAAAAGACGTCTTGTCACTCAAAACATATTCCTTTGGCGGCAAAAGATTTGTGGTACTGGATGTTTTCCTGTGGATCTCCCTAGTTCAACACCAGCATAACACACAAGACTTATTTCCCTGCCATAAAAATCTGAAAAAGTGTTTCGTAGAAACATGCAATGTTACTTTTCCCCACTTGCACTGGTTAGGTGTCGCGAGGAATTTTGTGAAAAGATCTTCTTAAGGACACTGAGGAATAAAATAAAATACATATTGGTCTGAGCTTCTTATTGTCAACAAACATTTGCTCTATATCTCTTTCATATGACCAAAACACTATTGTCTGATTCACGTTTGATCAATTTGGATTATTGCAATAGTCCACTAGTTAGGTTTCCTCAATGTGCACCTTAAGTGAGGCAAGAACCCCATAAGGCCCTACTAAGCACATGTCAGCAAAAACAGTGCAACTCATAAACTACCAGTTCTGGTACTTTGGTTTTTAAAGCTATAAACGATCTGTCTCAAGCTAATAACTTGAAGGCAAACCAGATTTTTAACTTTGTGCAAGCTTCATGCGCTAGTTCATGATTCTTCTCACTGGAGCTGTTGAACCATACCTATACTAACACTTACTGATAAATTAAAGGAGGAGATAGGGAATAAGACAGAGTATTCTCTCCAAACACCAAATGTTGTTAAGACCCCTTCAGGTAGACAGACAACTGTGCCGACAGACCAACAGAGGCCATAATAAAAATGTTAAAAGAGGGTGCCCGACGGGTACTTTATGCCTTGAACTTAACTATGATACTAGCACCATCTTTACATACACATGTACATATAAAGAAGTACAGTGAATAACAGGCTAAGAAAATACAATGGATGCAAAGTGATATTGAAATTGAGACCAGTTACCTGAATGGGAGTATAATCAGGCAAGGCAACTTCAAAGTAGGCTAAGGCTTGTTTCATAAAGTGGAATCCACTCAGGGTGATAGTGATCTCTAGAGTGATGGGGATTCGCACCTGGCGAAGGTACATTGATGATATCCTGGTCATCTGGGATGGAGATGCAACCATGATAACTGAATTCATCGACTGGCTTAACAATCAAAATGCCTTTTTGAAATTCACTCACCAGGCATCTAATACCAACATGGTTTTCCTAGATTTGAATATCTATTACGAAGCCGGCGTGTTAAAAACGGAAACACATTTCAAACCTACGGCAAGGAACTGTCTCCTCAGATTTGACAGCTTCCATCCGCGTCATCTGAGAGAGAACCTTCCTTATGGACAGTTCCTACGCCTCCGTCGGAACTGTACTGATGTGGCCAGATACAAAACTCAGGCCAAGGATCTCAGTGCCAAACTAAGACAGAGGAAATATCCGGAGACTGTGATCAAAAAAGCCTTCACCAGAGCACGAAATAACAATCGGGATGCCCTTTTGGAGGACAATCCACGTAAGGAGAATGCCGAAAATAGGACTGTTTGTGTCACCACATACAGTCCGGTCAGCAACCAAGTGACAAAACTGGTCCACAAACATTGGCGCACTCTAACGAGTGGTGGCTTAACTTTGGAGAAACCTCTTTTTGCTCACAGAAGGGGTAGAAACTTAAGAGATATACTAGTTCACACTAGACCACCCCCTCCTATCAACGACCAGACGAGGTTACAAGGCGTACATGGGCACTACCCGTGTGGCAACTGTAATAACTGCCACCTCACAAAAAAAGAGTAAGAATCTAATTTTCACCAATGGAACAACATGGGAACAACGTGCATTCACGAATTGTAACAGTAAAAATGTAGTTATCTAATCACCTGCCCATGTGGAAAGGAATATGTGGGTATGACCACCAGACCTGTTAGGGTCAGGTTAAATGAACATAAAAGCAACATCAGGTGTAAGAGATTAACGACTAAGATGTCAACTCATTTTATTGAACAACAACACTGTGTGAATGAGCTACAGTGGACAATAATTGAACAATTGCCCTCAGAGACAGGTCTCCTGGAAAAAGAACAACGGTGGGTGTTCCGGTTGGGAACGGATACCACTGGGCTGAACGATTCCATTCCATGGAACCTTCTCAGATAAACACTTGATCTGACTACCCATCATAATGTGGTTGGTGTTCACATGTGGTTACATACAACAAATGTCTTTTTGTTGGGTTCATATGGATTGTGGTGTGAGTGTGGATAGATATCACCAAGTTGTAATTGTGGAGGTACCCCTTAGGGATTAAGTTCCAGGGGATTCCCCTATTCACAACCATTTTTCCTCATTGAACCGGCGTGTGTTAAATCCATACGTAATAGCAGTCCATTTAACTACATATTCAAATACATCTCTGTAAGATACTAGATTCACCTTGGCTTGACCTGTTCGGCCAGCAAGTTGCCCTAATGCCTCGCCTTATTGTCACCAGAGCACTTTATCCATAGCGCCATTTATCTGCAGGCGTTTTAACGCATTACCGAGTGCTCCGCGTCTATGCGTAGTGTCTCCGCTGACGCATGCGCACCAGCCATGTCTGCCGCACAGGCGTCTTTCCATAGCGGTAGTGCGCATGCGCGACAAAGTAGCGGAGGGAGCTAGCGCAACACCGGATGCCCGGAGATTCCCTCTCCGTATTTGGGCATTCACCGGGTTGCATTATTCAATTAACCTCCGCGAATTACCAACAGGCACAACATATATAAGGGCCTCGATCCCTTTGCAGCTCACTTCATCCGAGCCGCGTTGAGGATTGTCTTGATGCAGGATTTTCGTAGATTCCAAATGGTGGACATATAGTCCAGCCAGACTCGGGGCAAAAGTGCTGCCCATGCTGGTCCCATGCTTCTGCCAGAAAAGAGTGCCCTCATATTCAAAAAAGTTTTTCTTGAGTGCCAGTGAAATGCACTCCAACACTACATTCCGTGGGGTGTGGTATTCCCAATTCGTAGAATGCAGTACCTCTTCAATGATTTGGATGGTTTCGTCGTGGGGGAGACTCGTATAGAGGCTCTCCACATCCAGGCTTAGCAACATCTGTGAAGTAGGATCGAAGGTTTGATTATTCAACAGTTGTAGTACTGCTTTGGTGTCCCGTAGGTAGGTGTCAGTAGCCTGTACAAGTGGCCTCAAGAATGCATCCGCAAACTTGGATAAAGGTTCCAGGATGGATGAGATTCCGGAAACTATGGGGCGACCAGGGGGGTTCTCCAGGTTCTTGTGCACCTTAGGAATGGTGTAAAAATATGGAATGCGCGGGTTCCTCTGTGTCAGGAATTCGGACTCTTTTTTCGTGATCCAGTCATGTGTAAGTGCCTCTTCCACCATACCACCTATCTGGACTCTCAAAGATTCAGTGGGATCTTCCGTCAGTATCTGATACTGCACAAGAACCTGGAGAACCCCCCTGGTCGCCCCATAGTTTCCGGAATCTCATCCATCCTGGAACCTTTATCCAAGTTTGCGGATGCATTCTTGAGGCCACTTGTACAGGCTACTGACACCTACCTACGGGACACCAAAGCAGTACTACAACTGTTGAATAATCAAACCTTCGATCCTACTTCACAGATGTTGCTAAGCCTGGATGTGGAGAGCCTCTATACGAGTCTCCCCCACGACGAAACCATCCAAATCATTGAAGAGGTACTGCATTCTACGAATTGGGAATACCACACCCCACGGAATGTAGTGTTGGAGTGCATTTCACTGGCACTCAAGAAAAACTTTTTTGAATATGAGGGCACTCTTTTCTGGCAGAAGCATGGGACCAGCATGGGCAGCACTTTTGCCCCGAGTCTGGCTGGACTATATGTCCACCATTTGGAATCTACGAAAATCCTGCATCAAGACAATCCTCACAGGGCAAGGATTCGCACCTGGCGAAGGTACATTGATGATATCCTGGTCATCTGGGATGGAGATGCAACCATGATAACTGAATTCATCGACTGGCTTAACAATCAAAATGCCTTTTTGAAATTCACTCACCAGGCATCTAATACCAACATGGTTTTCCTAGATTTGAATATCTATTACGAAGCCGGCGTGTTAAAAACGGAAACACATTTCAAACCTACGGCAAGGAACTGTCTCCTCAGATTTGACAGCTTCCATCCGCGTCATCTGAGAGAGAACCTTCCTTATGGACAGTTCCTACGCCTCCGTCGGAACTGTACTGATGTGGCCAGATACAAAACTCAGGCCAAGGATCTCAGTGCCAAACTAAGACAGAGGAAATATCCGGAGACTGTGATCAAAAAAGCCTTCACCAGAGCACGAAATAACAATCGGGATGCCCTTTTGGAGGACAATCCACGTAAGGAGAATGCCGAAAATAGGACTGTTTGTGTCACCACATACAGTCCGGTCAGCAACCAAGTGACAAAACTGGTCCACAAACATTGGCGCACTCTAACGAGTGGTGGCTTAACTTTGGAGAAACCTCTTTTTGCTCACAGAAGGGGTAGAAACTTAAGAGATATACTAGTTCACACTAGACCACCCCCTCCTATCAACGACCAGACGAGGTTACAAGGCGTACATGGGCACTACCCGTGTGGCAACTGTAATAACTGCCACCTCACAAAAAAGAGTAAGAATCTAATTTTCACCAATGGAACAACATGGGAACAACGTGCATTCACGAATTGTAACAGTAAAAATGTAGTCTATCTAATCACCTGCCCATGTGGAAAGGAATATGTGGGTATGACCACCAGACCTGTTAGGGTCAGGTTAAATGAACATAAAAGCAACATCAGGTGTAAGAGATTAACGACTAAGATGTCAACTCATTTTATTGAACAACAACACTGTGTGAATGAGCTACAGTGGACAATAATTGAACAATTGCCCTCAGAGACAGGTCTCCTGGAAAAAGAACAACGGTGGGTGTTCCGGTTGGGAACGGATACCACTGGGCTGAACGATTCCATTCCATGGAACCTTCTCAGATAAACACTTGATCTGACTACCCATCATAATGTGGTTGGTGTTCACATGTGGTTACATACAACAAATGTCTTTGTTGGGTTCATATGGATTGTGGTGTGAGTGTGGATAGATATCACCAAGTTGTAATTGTGGAGGTACCCCTTAGGGATTAAGTTCCAGGGGATTCCCCTATTCACAACCATTTTTCCTCATTGAACCGGCGTGTGTTAAATCCATACGTAATAGCAGTCCATTTAACTACATATTCAAATACATCTCTGTAAGATACTAGATTCACCTTGGCTTGACCTGTTCGGCCAGCAAGTTGCCCTAATGCCTCGCCTTATTGTCACCAGAGCACTTTATCCATAGCGCCATTTATCTGCAGGCGTTTTAACGCATTACCGAGTGCTCCGCGTCTATGCGTAGTGTCTCCGCTGACGCATGCGCACCAGCCATGTCTGCCGCACAGGCGTCTTTCCATAGCGGTAGTGCGCATGCGCGATAAAGTAGCGGAGGGAGCTAGCGCAACACCGGATGCCCGGAGATTCCCTCTCCGTATTTGGGCATTCACCGGGTTGCATTATTCAATTAACCTCCGCGAATTACCAACAGGCACAACATATATAAGGGCCTCGATCCCTTTGCAGCTCACTTCATCCGAGCCGCGTTGAGGGAAGGCAGGCGATTAGCTGTTGCAGTAACCGTGAGTTATAGACCACAGACAGAAGTCGTTTTACACTGTACTTGTGTCGTTCTGAAAACATAGTTCTCCTACTGAACCCCTGACATTGATTTTGTAGGTTTTCTGATTAAGAAAGGAAGGATTCCCCTATACGCTAAAGGCTCATGAAGTCCAGTATTTGGGAACTCTAAGTAAGATTTGCATTCCTTTCTGTTGTGCTCTCTTGACACCTGAGCACAGAGTAATGTTGGTGTTGTGTGTATATATGTTTGTAGTGTCCTTTTTCTTTTTCTTTTTCTTTCCAGGTACCAATTATTTTTTTGGGGTCTTACCTGATGTTTTTTCAGAGAAGGAATATTCTTCTCCTTAAATCCTGTGATAGTTAGACTTGTATGTTTATCTATGATTTTGTCTCCACAGGTTCTGACGCCAATTGGGCGCAACGACACTCACTAACATTTAACATTGTGAGGAACATTACACATTGTGGTAATATTTTTTATTTTCACTTTTACATCTTACATGTGAGTAAGGGGGGTTAGTGCATTAACCCTTGTCCTGAAGAAGGGGGCTTTGACCTCCGAAACATGTTGACTTTTAATACAGTGGTTTGATACCCTTACACGTATCTTTCATAACCACGCCCTGCACTTTCATTTTAATAATACCAGCCGGGGATTAAATAAAGTTTTTTTCTCCCACGTGCCAGGTATTTTTTAACTACTCACCTTTTTTCACCTCACCTCACTCACACTTTTGTAAAACACACACCCCCACACTTAGTTCACGTCAAGTGCTCCTGCGTATTCGCGAGTCGTAGCACGCCGCATTCCGTAGAGGGGTGCGAAGGCCCCGATGATGAAGCATGACACCAAGGGGCCTGTTGGTGTGTGAGGGGCATTTAAACAACATTGTGTGTTCCCCATCACTCTAGAGATCACTATCACCCTGAGTGGATTCCACTTTGTTTATTCGCATGACTCGGGAGACTGAATCCACTGACTCTCTCTCTCTCCCCCCTCTTGTTAAAATTTGTTTAAGGCTTGTTTCAGTCTGTCTTTTATTATTTGCGGGGGGAGGGAAGTTTGCTCCTCATGAATTACTGAGATAGAAAGTTTGCTGGAGGCATGAGAGGATTCTGAAAGGCTATGGTACATCTCCACTATTAACATTCAATATCTGAACGAGCATAACTTGAAGTATGGAGCGACAAAAGAGACATGCTCATTCGCCTTTTCTCGGAAGAGGGTACGTTATGTATAAATATTTTTGGGGATTAGAAGATGCACCCGGGTGTGGCCAAGTGAAAAGACTGGTTCAAGACCCAAATGGGCTGCTGAGTGGAGTTCAGCTTTCAGAGGAGCCAAATAAGTTGCGGGAAGACGAGTCTGTACTTGACCTGTACTTCAACTGGCCCATGGGTTTGAAGATATAATTGGGTACGATGGTTTACTCTAGTAGAGTTGGTGAACTGTATAGCAGACAGTCATGGCTGCACTTGCTACATGGAATTTTAATGATGGGTGACAATCAAGAATAGACTGATAATTTGTCCAAGTCCACCGGCCTAGCTAGGGTCTTGTGGAAACAGAGAATCAATGGAAAATAAACAGAAGGAATTCGGCTTTCGGAGTATTCAATTTAGGTGGGACTGCTCATCTACATATATTTCTAAATCTCCAAAGAATAGCTTCAGGCACAAATGTCACCCAGGAAAGTCCCCTTCAAGTAGAGCCTCATCTAATATTGGCAGAAGACTTCATGTACAGATACAAGGCTGTTGGTACCAAGACCAAGGCCCGAGAAACTCTAGATGACAGCAGTAAATGTGCAACTCAGGAGAACTAGGTGATCACTAACTGGTTCCAACCAAAGAGGAAGGAGTAGAACCAGAATGGTCCCACCAATGCAGCACACTTTCCCTGAATGCAAGGCAGTAGTTAGTGCCACCAATCTTTAGCAAAAGATCTTGGAATTTAAGGTCAAAAGAAAAGCTGAAATTGGGAATGAATGTCACAGTCCAGAAAATGTAGGTACCTTCAGTTAAAGTAGTGTAGTGTTTTATGGAAATAACTTCTGGGCAATTAACTAATTGGCATTATTGCTTTAAAACTGAACTTTCCTCAACTGACAAATATTAAGCAGTGTGGAAGGTAAAAGCATAGAGCACATGATAGGCATCGGTTGGATTTTCAATTTGAACTTCCTGAAATTACTATAACCAACTGAAAATAAATCGAACATCTTCAAAAAAAACGTTTAGAGTTTTCTAGCTTACTTCATATTGATGTGCAACCAACCAAAGGAAACAGTGTAAGAGGAATTGCAGTTGAGTAATTTTATTGTTAATTATTTAAAATCTTACAATAAAATCCGAAACATGTCCGGGACTAAGTATTTAAATTGCAAAAACGCTACATCCATGAACTACTCATAACAAGCAGATATTCTGATGTCCTTTTATTCATGTGATCTCTCGGTGCTTCTGATGAACTGTGGATGCAACTCATCAAAAAGCAGTTAATAAGCCTTCTCTGCCAATTCGCTAGCAAATTAAGACAAATTGCATAAAGCACATGACAAAGTCTTTCCTTAGAAAGACACCATCGATTGGCTCTCATTCATAAATTGTCCCAGGAAGACGGATATTCACATAAAGGTAGTAACACAAACCTAAGACGAAGAAAGCTATTCCTCCTTTTCCCTTGCCAATGGCATCCTCACAAGATTTGGTAACACATTTTCAATATAGCTATGTTACATACAACTTGATCATTGTTTTCAAATAACAATTATTAATGACACTGCTCAATGAAAGCTTCATTTTTTTTTATTGGCTTAGAATTTTTAAAATACGAGGTATGCTATAATCTCTACAGATGTAGACACAATAGACACAATCTTTTAAATAAGTTGCCCACAGTCAGGACGACTCGAAGTTCTTGGATATTTGCAGCCATAGTCCAAACTTTAAGATTTTATACGGAGCAGAATACAACAATAACAGTTGTAGAGAAAAGGTGAAAATAATTTAGGAGGCTGTTGCTGCAGATTAAATGCTAAATGTCAAATCGCATAGAAAACCAGATCGAGGAAGTCTGAAAATCAATTTGAAAGCAGAACGACGAATTAAATCCAACCATTTTACAGTGTAGCCATGAATAAGTGAAGGGATACATTTAGCTGCTGTAACAGATGGAATTGCGATAATGTCAGGGGAATATAAGCGGTTATAAAGCAGATGCATGGCATGCATTAATAAATGTGCTCTTATTTTCAGATGTACAAAACGGATTTTTTGCATGGCGTCCTCACAACTCACACCCCAAATATTTATATTTTGCATTCTATCCTGTATCGTATCACCAATACACGAGGTAACTTATCCTGCAATATTCCTGCTGAGTACAAGCTCCACAGATTTTCTGTTGCTAACAAATAATTTGTTCTTAAATTTTAGGCTCTGAAAGAAGTTAAGGTGTGCTGCAAACCTAGAGCTGTGCGATCCATTACATTAGTATAATCAGCAAACTGAAATACTTTCATACAGAGTGTACCCAGACTGGGAGCATTGGCACTTGCTTTCAAAATTTTAAATACTATATCAGCTGTGTAAAGGGTGAATAACAGAGGTGTGAGAAAGCGATCCTGTTTTTCTATGCCATTTGTCGAAATACTCTTAGAACGGTGGCCGCTTTTAACTAGCTAAACATGGTACTATGTATTTCAATACAAAGATTGGATAGCTTTCTGAAATGAGGATGGAATACCCCAAATTGTGAATTTAGACCACATTATGACTCAGTGGAATTTATAGGTATTGTCTTAGCGTAACATGGCGGCAGCCATGTTGTAAACCACTGCTAACAAGTTGTGCCCATCTCTGATGTGTAAAGCCTCATCCTCATACCCAGCATTGTAGACGAGAATTCCTGAATAGCTTCAACAGCTGTGAAAAGTTTACATTTTTCAATCAGTGTAATGGTCAAGTGTGTACTATCACACAATTTTAGTTTATGCACCTGTTTAGCGCCTTTGTTTAGGTTTCGTCACACAATTACCATGGGAGCTGTGTGTAAAAAAGCAAACATTTCTATTCACACATCTGTGCTTTAGCTTTTATGCTCACTGGGTGTCAGCCAGCTCTATGATTCACAAAATATTTTTCTTCTGTTAATAAACATGTTCAGACTTACTCGGCATGCGCATAGATTTCTTTCACAACCTGATGGACTCCATCGAAAGTCAACCAATCATCAATGAAACAGATAAACTACAGTGTTGCTAGTAGCATTATAAATCAACATTGATAGTGCTTAGGTGATAGCTAAATTACTGCTATTTACTCTGAACCCCATTTGATGGAGAGGAGGTAAGTTTACTTCATTGGCTTATTTCTCAAGCGGATACATGCATTCTAACGAGTCTTAACCTCCAACAGGGCTATCACTCTTTAACTGTGTACTAAACTGTGGTCGCTTTTAATGTAAACAGAATGAACAATAAATCCTCTCATACAGGGGTTAATGATGTGTGCTTCAAAGTATACAATGGAGATAACGATTTGGCCCAACAAATAAAATAGACTATCAGAAATCCCATTAGAGCCTGGGACACCATCAATTCTAGAAGATTTAATCAGTCCTTTACCGCTACAGTTATAATGGAATGTTCTGGAATAAAGAGTCTCAGCTGGCAGTGCCATCAACATTTAACATATTTATATGTTCCCCCCACAACTTCCCCAGAATGTAGCGTCCTACAGGTGGCTCCTGGATCGCCGTTTAATTAATGAATGACCAGAATCTCTTTGGGCAGCCATCTTTACAAATATGAAGTATGGTTTCTCACTGTCTTTGAAATACTCCCCTTATGTGCCCACTATAATGATTTATAGTTTTTGCTTAATGTTTTAATCCTAGACAGTGAGACCAGTGTGTCTGGCAATTTCCTAAGCACCCTTGTTTTTTGTTAACAGATCCTATTTGGCGTATGATGCGTGCATTTAACCCTTTTGCTCATACATTGCTTCTTTTGAAGTTTCACATCTAGATAAAGGCCAAACTTCATTTATAAGAATGTATTAAACCAAATTCGGCAACCTGTTATACCTTTAGGGAGGATCGTTACTCACAGTTTTAAAAGCTAACAAGCCATTTGGTCATTTCGTAAGAAGCTAGCCTAGCTTTGTCGTGCACTCGCAAAATCTCCAGACTGGATGTGCTTAACCTTATGAATGAATGTAAGGCACCCTATATTTCTAATTCTTTATACCTCGGAGTAAACCTAAGGATGCAAAATGATCACTGTTGTATTCTATGAATTATATAAAACACTGAAAAGTAGTCAAAGGCAGACACAAATGTATAGTCCAACACCACTTTCCTAAAGGAACAATAAACGTTGATAGGAACACTCATCCCATCTCCCATTTAAAGTTTTAAGACTTAACAAATGGAGTGGTGTTAATTCCCTTTTAAGTCTCTGCGCCAAGAAATGTATTTTAGGCAAGGTTGAGATTAAAATCACCAGTTAACATAAGGCAAACATTGTTCTGGCCATTAGACAGCGAATATAAAGTATGTCTCAGCTCTTGTGCATTTTTGACTGTTTTG
The DNA here is from genome assembly GCF_964261635.1 of Lissotriton helveticus. Classification (NCBI taxonomy): domain Eukaryota; kingdom Metazoa; phylum Chordata; class Amphibia; order Caudata; family Salamandridae; genus Lissotriton; species Lissotriton helveticus. The sequence goes on along the minus strand of NC_136063.1, from coordinate 203,098,790 downwards.
AATGTTTTTACAATCATAACATCACTGAGAAGAGTAAAAAAAAAAACATTCCACCATTTTTTGTACAGTCTACATACGTTGTACATACTTGCAGAAACATCCACTTGTGCTTTGAGGAACCCCTCTGACTCCTGAGAGACTTGCCGTCTCCATCCATTATAGATCTCAGTTGTACTACCCTTCTCCGGTTGACGAACAATAGGGTTACAGCGTAGAGGGGTGGAATTTCCAAGAGAAACACTGCCATGCACTCTGATGTTCTAGTTGATTTCCGGGAGCCACTCGAGGCCAAAATGTTCTCTCCTTGGAACCTCACTAAGTGAAATTTCTATGGGCAACCTCTCGCAGTGTAGACAACTCTCTCGTCCTCCATAAACAGCATCACCCCCCTCACCCACTGAGTCAATGAGGGGGGGCTTGGGGTGTGCCATCCCTCAGCAATTTTTCTCTTCGCTAGGACAAAAACCAGGGAGCTGTTTCCTCGGAAGGTCCATTTCTCCCAGGAGGCCTTGTATGAGAAATTTGGGGGTGTAGGCAACCTGTTCCCCTGGAATTGAGGGCAGTTTCAATGTGACCGTCCACCAATATGGTTGAATATGTGGAAAGTCCCATACTGTATGGAAAATAGTGCCCTCCCCCTCTCCACACCGTAAACACATAGGGGACTTCACCCTGCCCATATTGAACAGCATTTGCCTATGATAATAAACCCTCTGGAGAACCTACAGTTGTATGAGTCTTAAGCTCTTTTTTATAGTCACCTTCCTGGGGTGCATCAGGGCCGCCTCCCAGTCCATGTCCTTCATTGGGCCCAGGTCGTCCTCCCATTTATCCCTAAGAGCCCGCAGTTTGTCGGGTCTATTATTTATGAGTGTACGATGTATGCTGGAGATGGCCCTGAATGTCATTTACTCAGAGAGCATTCTACTCTCCACAAGGCTGCATTCTAACACCTGTTCCCAGTCCACTCCTATGGCATGTAGTGCATGTCTAACTTGTAGGTATCTGAGGAATTGTGCGCCTCGTAATTGTATCTCTTACAGAAGATCTAGGACGGATTTCAAACCCTCCCTTCCCGCAAGGTCCCCGAGAGTTGAGATGCCTAAGCGGTCCCAGGGCTTCAGGTCGGGAAGCTGTCTAAGATCTTGCTGCCAACAGAGGAGTTGTCCGAGTAAACCTTCCTTCCCACCCAACGAAGGCTGTTGCTTAATCCCATGCCTTGATAGAGGCCTTTGTTGGACCAGGTAGTGCGGATCTGGCGTGTCTTTCGTAAATTTAGAGTATATGCGACTTATTTTCCATCAAGTGTCACTTCAGTCTAGCAGCCGGGTCATCTCTAGGGGTGGAGCACCATTCATTCATGGCTTGCAGTTGAGCTGCCCAGTAGTATGCCCTAAGGTCTGGCAGTGAAATACCACCATTGTATACTGATCTGCATTAAGTGTGCAGAGCAATGCGGGGGGCGCCCCATCTCACAAGAGGGTACACACTGCTGTCTCCACCCTTGCGAAGAATGTCTCCAGCATGGGCCAAGGGGAATGCTGAAGTATATACAAGAATTTGGAAACTGCTATCATTTAAAAAAAGGCTGCCCTAACCATAATCGAGAGGCACAGACGTCTCCAGCGGTCCATGTCTTTCCGGGCTCTTCAGTATACCACCTCCAAATTTCCTTTGAGGAACAGTGCACGCTCACGTGTTATTTTGATTCCCATGTAGCGAAAGATCTCCGTCATGACCACCCCACCTCAGGACTACCAGCAAGGCTATCGCTCGTTCAGCGAGATATAACAATATGTCATCTGAGTATAATGATACTTTTAAATATTTGTTTGTTACTTCCGGGAAACTCACTATGTCCACCCAAATTCTCCGCTACATCGCCAGCGGCTACAGACATAGTGCAAATAGTATTGGCAACAAGGGGCACCCTGCTGCATCCCCCTTCCCAATAGGAACTCTCTTTAAATCCACTCGTTGACTCTCACCCGTGCCACTGGGTGGCTCTATAGGAGTCATATCCAGCTACAGTACTTCGGGCCAAACCCTAGTCTCTCTGCAGGACCTAAATGTTATACTGTCAACTGATGGAGTTGAAGGCCTTCTCCACATCCACCACGAACAAGACCAGGGGCTACTGCATGGCACTGATGTGATCTAGTCAGCAATAGAGTTTCAGCAGGCTCTGCCAGGTATGAAACCAGTCTGGTCTCCGTGCACCAGTGTGGGGATGACCTGCACCAAGCAGAGCGCCAGTACTTTTGCCAGGAGTTTGACCTCTTTGTTTAAAAGGGAGATTGGTCGGTAGGATGTAGGCCTTTGAGTTTTTCCTGGCTTGGGAAGTACTACAATGGTTGCCTGTCGTAGATCCGAGAGGAGGACTCCCCTTCGGCAGCATTGCCAGTATATGAGGCTCCATTATTGAAAAATTTACTTTTACAGATCTCCACCGGTAGGACATTGGAGCCCTTTTGCATTCTTGGACTCCTCTTTAGCTGAGAGATGCAGATAAATATTGAACTAAAACAGGGTGCCAATGTCTCCAATCCCTTCAAAAGTTAACCGGACTACATCTACTTTCGACAAAAAGGAATATCAAAGAGCTTTAATGAACAATTGAGGTAGACATATATACACTCAACCCTCCGTTTGTCCAACCTTTTAAGCTGACCCACAGAGCATCTCCTTAAAAAACAATACCCCAGTAAAGGAGCCATTTTACTGACCGGGGTTTCATTGGTACAACATAGCTCATATTTCGAAATCAAATTAGTGTCTCTTTATCTTTAAAAACTAAAGGTAAAACTGCTACGTTTCAAGAAATTAGACAGATGCAGTGAGTCGAAAGCACTTTACTGGGTTCAATAATACCTGAAATAACTGTTAGGTAAAGTCGTGCTTTGTGTCTCAGTGCTAGCCAGTTGCAATCTTCAGTCTTACAAGTAGTCAGGACATACATAAATACAAACATACATACAAACACGGTCTAAGGGGCTACAGCTGAACAGAGAAAAGATGGACATTTTGTAAAGTTACCCTTAATCTCAAAAGAAGAATCAAAGATAACCTGTTAATTGTGCCTGAGAACACCCACTGGAAAGTTTAACCAAATTAAGTTAGAGATTGAGCACCGCAAAGATACTTACATTTGAACCTTTGTCTGTCAGGTAACTAATTCCTTCTTCTGGGCCAATGGCCAGCTCGACAGAGATAATCCAACTGGACTGTGTATGTGAAGGTAAAGATAAAGAGCAGGAGACAAAAACAATGTCTTGTTAGCAGAAGGGCATAAACAGCATCTTCTGTGCTTTCGTTCTAAGTGGATTTTTGAAAATGCTTGCCTTGCTAATGAAACAGTATACTACTCCCTCAACACTTTGATTTATCAACATAATCACTAGCTTTTTGAGTATTTATTTTCAGCTCAGTCGATGCTAGTATTTGTTTCTTTTATTTATTTTTAAAAAAGCAGAAGCAAAAAACAACCAAAATCTCTTACAAAATAACTAAGGACCCAAAATCTCTTACAGAACAACAAAACTGAAAAGCACAACTTGTTTAGCTATACGCGCTGTTTAATTGAGTTTTATACTTACACCCAGAGCACATTTGAAGCATTCCTTGTCAAATCTGTAAACCGGAGACAGGATCTCAAAAAATTTCAAAATACTTTCTTCCCGATTTAGGTTGGCAAATTGTCGAAACGTCTGCTGGATTAATTTCCTTAGTGTTTTTGCCTACAAAACAACAATAGTTAAAAACTGTTGAATACCAAATTAACTGAAAAGGTAACGCTTCTTTGGTATATAAAAACACTCTGATGGAAGTTAATGGCTTGACGTATTATTGCAGAAATACTGAATAACAGACAATATGGGTGAGATCTGCTCAGTATGCAAACCCTTGTCAAAACCATGGTGTGATAATTATTAGTTTATTAGTGTGTAGTATACGATAGTCCCCCCCGCCCCCAAACACATTAAGCAGATGAAAAGCTCCACTCCCACATGTAAGTATGTAATTGTAATGTGTAAATTAATTAAACCACCCAATAATTATTTTGGGAAAAAATCCATTACAAAATGTGCAACAGCATTTCATTCATAATCGATTTAAAATAGAATAGAATAATTTTGAGGATTTTTTTTGCAAATTAAGAGGAAATTATGTTCATAAACTCAGAATATTGTACATAATAAGAAATAATACATAATATCGCTCTTCAATTTTAAACATATATTAGGTTTAGAGCAGGATCGAAGACACAACATACTCACTCTTGCCCATCTCTTATCACTACTATGCAGTGTATTGTTTTTACTATGTACAACAGATATAAGTGCAGCCCTGAGTAAGGCTCTGGAAATTATTATAAGAGATGCCTAGAACAAAAACACTATTATTAATGGTCATGTCAACATAGCTAGCGTCCTCCAGGGAATATCTTCAAGTGGAAGAATTCTAGAATGCTTTTAAAACAGATACTGACACAAAAACAACACCATATAACTGCCTTCTCCAGGATAAGTAGCACCAGTTTTCTCCTCACATAAAATGGTCAAGAAAACCTGGAGTCCTGGAAGATGAGGTTTGGTACATTGGCTCCAGGCTACTGACCATTGAGCGGAGCATCTCGCCTTGCCAAGAAAACAGGATTCGGGACTCTTAGGCGTCTCCAACGAGTAGTTGGTGAGCTACCAATAGCTCTCCAGCTACATGTGAGTAGCTCTCCTGTGTGCAGCTTATAATATAGACGCTTTTGCTTGGTTGAATTATTTTTTGTATACCAGAATTAAAAAACATATATTTGATATGAAAGTGTTTATATTTTTAGAATTTACAAGCCGATGTTTGGGGAATTTCTTTTACATTTCTAAAATCAATTTAAAGCTATTATTTGAATTGAATAGATGCATTACTCACATTAGTACCCTGGTGCCAGGAGGATTGCAGCTATGATCGTTATGTATTACCCATGTAGTTGCATTCTGTTATAATCTGCTAAACTTGAGGTGCATTCTGTGCACATCTCCATTGTTCCCTGCTTTGCTCAGCCAGTGTGAGATGTCATGGAATGGTGGTGAGTGACTGGAGGCTGGTTGGCAGTTAGTTAGAGTGGGCTGAGCAGACAGGATGATGCTCCTGGTGGAGTACTTGCTATGTAACCTGTAATCTAACCTATACGCTCTTCAATAAACCTACAACATGTTATTCTACACAAGCCAGCTACCTGACTCCTGCTTACCAAGAGGGTAACATTTGCAACACTTTCAAAATTGATAGTGCTTTTAGAAATGTACTGCTGCCAACCCCGCCTAATGCGCTGATGTTATCACTGTTGACGATCCTGGATGGGGTGGTCGCTATCAAATCACAAACATTAGTAGCTCGGTATGATTTTCATGTAACCTAAGTAGCTCTTATTACAGGAAAGGTTGGAGAACCCCCCCTGAGAAACACCACTTAGGTAAAGAGCTATTGCTGGAATGGATCCTGCGGTGATATACGCCCATCTCGAGAACCCCACCCTCAATCTTTGGTCCTCTAAAACAGGATTTTCTAAATGTTTCGCTTACACTTGGTCCCTATTTCCTGCCTATATGCTTAGGTGCTGCTGAACATCTGCTAAGTTAATTAGAGGATCTCCTTGCCTTATAGTTTTGTTTTATATTCTTTGCTTGAAAAGGCAGGCTGCCCGAAACCTCCAAAATAAAATTTTGCAGTTTTATATACAGAATGCAGGTACGCTGGGAAAAACGCCCTGGTCTGTTTGTTAACTGGCATATCTTGCAGGTATTATTAAGTACTCAGTCCTTCAGTATGTACAAGCAAGAGGTATCCAATGTTTACCTCAGACAAACTCAGTATTTGTGTGTTTTAGTCTGAAACTATCTTATATGTTGACTCAGAAACCCTCACGCCATGATCTGTTAACATTTCAACTGAATTACACATTTCTTTTAATAACCAGTTATGACCTGAAATTTCCATTTGAAACTTCTCTAAGGCGATCATGAAACTTCACTGGCTGATCTGGCCCAGACTGTGGCTGCATGGCAACCTTCTGCCAACCCACAAGTGGGGAAATACTGTCTTAGACAATATGCACTCTGCTCTACCTACACAATTAGAACTGATGCCACACTGGGCCCAAAGAAGAAGACGCTCTAAGCTATAACCAATAATAATGTGCCACCCGCATTGGGCGGTATGTTTAAATTGCACCCCAAGCCGCAGTACTTGCTATTAAAGTCCACTCTAAGGGCAAAGCGAAGAGGAAGGATAAGACACGAGTTGCTTAGTCCCTCTGATGCCCAATGCCCTAGTCCTGCCTGAAGATTAAAACACAGGCCACATAAGGTCAGATCACTGTATCACGTGACGGAACGTATGGTATGGTATACTGTGGAATCTAAAGTTCAGCAGACTCTTAATTTCAACCATTTTCCAGTTTAGTTCAAAACCCTTTCGTCAAGTCAGCTTGCTTTTCTTTTTTTACTTTAATTAGTTGTAAGAAAACACATGATCTCGTCAAAGCAGCATCTCTGACCTTAATGGAATCGTGTATAAATTGGCTCATCGTTTGTAAGTGTTTCTTCTAATGCACCTTCCATCCTATTGACTTACTGGCTGCACCAGCTCTTGAATTAATGAACTATAACCCTGCATGCACTCGAGGGCTAATGTCTACTGCTGATGGTGGCGGGACCATCTCTTACAAACGAAAATTCAATGGGATGCGGCTGTTAAAATGTAAACCTTGATTATTTGTAGAGAAGAACTAACTACCCTGGGCTATTTACAGTATTCAATGCTTCTTCAAAAGACCCTCTTTCTTTTAGCTGAACCAACATTATTTTTTTTAAATAAGTGGAAAGGCTACACTTTTTTTCAATAAGTATATTAAACAGAAATGCAAGCTGAAATACTAATTGCCGATTGATAAAGGGTTAATCTAGAACTCATGGTCTAAATTGTCAATTAGGGCCATGTGTCAGTCTGGGATGGGGCTAACAATTTGGCTATCTATAGAAACGTACAGCCAACTGTAGCACATTGTGTGCGGTGGCCATCAATATAATCGGACCAAACTGAAGGCAACTACTACTGCCTGGTGTGAGTAGTTTAATTTTGATAATTACCAAAGTTAAAGGGGTCATCAAGTAAAGAATGTCTCAATCGGTCTCGAAACCCAAGCAGACATCAAACACTAAAAGCACATCCTAGAATTCCTACTCCTGGTAAATGCTGGTGGTACCGGAGCGGCTAAATAGACCTGTTGTGTATGGCTTCCGAAAGAAACGTTTAATGTGAACAAGCGGGCCATATCTGTTGCAAGCAGGGCCAGGTTATTTGGGGGAGGAATATACAACAAAATATTACACATGGGAAAAATGAGAGTAACATGACGGTATTCACCTCCCCGTTCTAAGCGACATCATGGACAAGTCAAACCTCACTCGTTGTCTGGTTGAGGTCACTCAGAATCCACCAGGGAATAACATCCCAGTTATTTGCCGTTATCCATCTATAAAGCTGCATGTACATTTTCCATTCGAAACCTCTATAGTGAATATCAGACTCTAAATCTGGCTATTCATTGCAATAACAGTGGGAAACAAAAACTGCTGCCCACTGTTTCCAAGTCATAAAGTAATTTCAGGCAGCTATGACGGGGCTCTCCTAGAGCCTCAGAGAGCAGCACTGGCTCTAATACAGCTTAAAGAGAAGAGGATGAGGGAGAGAGTGAAAGTGTTGACTTGGTTTTGCTGATGATGACGATGAACAATAGTTACTTACCTGTAATCTGTGGTTCTCCAGTATTGGTGTCTTTCATAGATTCACATGCCATAATCATTCCCCGTCGTCAGAGTGGGAGGACTCCCACTCCGACGACGGGGAATGATTCAGGCATGTGAATCTATGAAAGACACCCCAATACTGGAGAACTGGAGATCCCTGGCATGGGTGGTGGGGACGGGTGTCGGTCCTACTTTGTTGGTCACCAAGTAGAGCCCCACGGTGAACTTCTCTTCCTGTAGATCACAATTTCGGCCCTGTAAGAGTTTAGCGTCAGCAAGTTGGTTTTCATCCAGCAGGGTACAGGGCATCTTGTCTGTGCGGGAGAGAATGAGCTGTATGTCATCGGCGTAGCAGAGGACGCTGATGTTGTGAGAGCTGATGATGCAAGCTAGAGGTATGATGTATGTGTTTAAGGGGGTGGCGCAGGGAGGATCCTTGCGGAACTCCACTGAATAGGTCAAGGGCGTCCAGCATGAATGGTGAGAGGCTAACTGACTTGGCCCTTCCAGTCAGAAAGGAGCAGATCCATGGCATGCTGCGCCCGCACCAGTTTTGCCAGGTTAACAAGAGCCAACAAGCAAGCAATAGATACGGCGTGAACCTCTGCAGGACTATCACACTACCTGCCTTCGGAGATCAGTCACAGAGCCAGCAGCTCAACGGAAATGTGTGATGAGGTAAACACAAATGAGTGAAATCCTCCCTCTGTGAAAGGCACAGGGGCTCATTGCAACTGACAATACTAAAACAGACTACCTTATACTCTAACGCTGATCTCTCCTGACAGTCATTTCTAAACCTTATAGCGCAGGAAGCTGGGCTTCTCAGAAGCAGGGGCAATATGTTATAACTTGATATAACGCAACGACTCAACCTCGAAGGGGCATCTCAGCACTTGGATAGCAGATCAATAAGAATCAACCAATACAAAAGCCAGGTCTTAAGAGGTCTTTTAAGCCTGAAAACTCGGTGCATGCCCTAATATGAAAAGGATCGACCACCGTATTTTAGACTTCGAGTAAGTAGTGGGTGGAGGAGAAGCTGGTTACTTGGTCTGAGGTTTCTTTGGGGAAGATAGGGGACTTGTTTATTCTGCAGATATCTCAGTCCTTTGCCTGACCTGGCTTTAAAGGTCAGACGGAGTAGTTTAAAAATTGCTCTTTTCTTTACAGGCAGCCAGTGAAGTACCCTTAGCAGGACTGTGTGCCCGGTGGCTGTTTATTAACCATTCAGGCAGCAGTATTTTGCACCACCTGTAATTTCGATACAAGGGATTAGTTGAATGCTGCGAGTAGCGCATTTCAATTATCCCGACAACTGAATATCAGCACCTGGACTAAGGTCTTCCGGGAGGACACCGAAAGCCACTGGAATACCTTCTTAAGGAGGCACATTACCCCAAAGAACGTGCCACAGGTAGCTATCACCTGCTCTTTCATCGATAGTTTGTTGCGTATCAAAATACCTAGATTTCTTGCTGTATTTTTAGGAAAGGGAGCAAGGCCGAGCTCAATGGGCCACCAATCAGTTGTCCAAAGGGACGGTGCCTTTCCAAACAACGAAATCCAGTTCAACTGAAGGCAGTTTAGGGACATCCATGTAGCAATGTTTCTCATGCATGTAGTAAAATGTATTTTGACATTCTCTATCTGTGTTCCAGGGGCGAAGACCGGTTGTGTGTCTTCCACATATTAAAGCGTTTCAAAGCCAAAGGACTTAACCAGCTGAGCTAAGGTAGATGTAGATATTAAAGAGTGTGGGGCTCAGGGTAGAGCACTGAGGCACTCCCTTTCCCAGGGACAGAGTCTTGGATTGGAAAGGACCTAGTATAATTTTTTGGAGTCCTGTCCTGAGAGAAAGTCAGTTAGCCAATTCAATGCCGTGCCATGAATTCCCATCTCGTGCAGATGCTGAATCAGGATGGGATGAGACATGGTATCGAATGCCGAAGACAGGTCAGGAAGAACCAGCATCGCAGTTGTACTTGCCTCCATGGAAAGGCTGAGCGAGTCAACTACCGGGTGGTTTCTGTGCTATGAGTGGGACGAAAGCCCGATTGAGAGGAGTCCACCATATGATGCGTCTCTAAATAAGAGGAAAGTTGGCTATTGACATGAGATTGCAACAACTTGCTAATGAAGGGCAAGAGACAAATAGGACCGAAGTTTGGCAGGCCCATAGGATTGGCCGATGGTTTTTAGGTTTTGACTAGCGATGCATGCGTACGAAGTACGCATGCGCTAGCAAAATCTAATGATATCCTCTAATCCTCTATGTGGGGTCGGGTATCTGCCCCCTCCTCCCATTGGCTAGCTCCATAAATGGAGGCTAGCCATTGGGAGCCGAATCTGTCCGTCAAAGGCCGGACCAGATTCGGGGGCGTTCCCGAGATTTTTTCCCTTCTCCGCCTCTGCGATGTCGTCATCGCGGCGGTGGGCGGAGTTACGTTTTTTTTTTAATTCGTTTGTTTTCCCCATTACGCGGCCGACTGCCGCCGGAGGAAGTCGAGGTGAGTGCCTATCTTGCCGTTCTTTCCCCCCTCCCGCCTACCGTGTGCCTCCCCGTAACACCCTCCCGCTGTCCGTGTGTCTGCCCGCCCCCTCCCGCTGTCCCCGTTCCCGCCGCCCCCCCTCCCGCTGTCCGTGCTTTTCAAGCGTCAAGTCGACAAACGGGGTCTGAAACGTTAGTGGGGTGTGAGAGAAATCCTTTATTAGGCAACTGAACTACAGTTTTCCCTCTGACATTTAGCACGATTGTTATGCCGAATAAGCAAAAATGATCCAATTGCGTGACGCCAGCACCTAAAACACGATGACTTGTGTAGGGAAACGAGACAATCCGTTTGCGGTAACTTGACGAGCTTACTGTGCCTCCGGGATTTTCTTTTCACGCACATTAAACTCGCACCGTTTCCATGTGCCTGTTACATAAACTCTTATCTGTCAGTATCCTCTGCTGAAGGCTTAAGACTCCCAGTCCCACGCGCCCCCCCCCCTCCCCGTACATGCTTCTCCTCTGTCATTTCAAACTCCTCGTTCCCTATTCCGCCCCTTTTCTTCTGGACCGTCTCCCGATTTAAGACTGCATCCCTCTCTGCTCTCTTTCCCTCCCTCTCTGCTCTCTTCCCCTCCCTCATATATTCTCGATCGCGGTGGTAACATGTCTTTCACTGGGACCAAGCTTAAACTATTGTGTGTCAATGCTTGATTTTGTTTTCTGTATATGGAATGTTTCCGGATGGCATAATTTGAATGTTTCCGGCAAACATCTTGGGCTTTATCCACTTTACTGAGTCACTTGAGGCTTCCTTCAAAACATGCATACTCCACCCACTGCCCCAGGGAAAATGTGCCTCCGGGATTTTCTTTTCACGCACATTAAACTCGCACCGTTTCCATGTGCCTGTTACATAAACTCTTATCTGTCAGTATCCTCTGCTGAAGGCTTAAGACTCCCAGTCCCACGCGCCCCCCCGCCCCCTCCCCGTACATGCTTCTCCTCTGTCATTTCAAACTCCTCCTTCCCTATTCTGCCCCTTTTCTTCTGGACCGTCTCCCGATTTAAGACTGCATCCCTCTCTGCTCTCTTTCCCTTCCTCTCTTCCCCTCCCTCATATATTCTCGATCGCGGTGATAACATGTCTTTCACTGGGACCACGCTTAAACTATTGTGTGTCAATGCTTGATTTTTTTTTTTCTGTATATGGAATGTTTCCGGATGGCATAATTTGAATGTTTCCGGCAAACATCTTGGGCTTCATCCACTTTACTGAGTCACTTGAGGCTTCCTTCAAAACATGCATACTCCACCCACTGCCCCAGGGAAAATGGTGGTAATTATTTTGTTTACTAAATGACACTGACGTATTTAAAAAAAAAAAGGCTCACATCAGTTAGACGCTGCCGAAAAGAATTATTATGAAATAAGACGGGTATGAAGCCTTCTGTACTTAAATTTAAAATAAATGAATAATGTGAGTTGGATGTATCCATGCAGCGACTGTAAAATGAACACTTCATTTCCCTCTCCCTATTAGAGCTCTAACTGTGGTTGGATTAATGTGGGCGATTTATATTTAAGGCTCCAGCTTCAACACTGAAGCCATGGGAGAACTTAATGGCCGTAAACACTTAATGTTTGTGCAATATATGGCCACACTGTTGTCTTTTCTTACAAGAAGGCGAATAGAGACATTTAAACACAGTGATGTCAAGAACGTTGTTCCACAGCCCAGCAGGAAATTAGCTTGTCTCAAAGTTGAGCGTGCAACCTTTAAGGTCACAGGTTAAAATCCTTTTGAAGTCAATTCATGTTTGCAAAGTATAAGAAGTGAGTGCATGTAATGGGGTAGTAGAAGTTGTGTGTTTTTTCGGCATGAGGGGTTGATCGGATAATTGATTAATGTCCCCTCTCCCCCCTACCCCCCCCCGCTCCTATGACTATATGAAAGGAATCGGTAACGAGAGCAATTAATAAATAAAAATCAGTTGCTCTCTCGGCCTATTGGGTTTGACTAAAGGTTTCATAATCAATACGCTACTTACTTTAGGCTTTCACAATGTGCTTCAACAGGATTTTCAAAAAACAGTCCCTGCCTTCAGACTCTGAAATAGAGGATTTCACAAGCAATAAGCTTCTGCCTACTGGCTTTATCAAGGTGTTCTCCACTGGCTATGTGCATTGACAACAGTTGTTTATATGACAGCAGGCAATTACAGAGTTAGTATTTACAATTCTTAAACGCTACTCGCGCACAAGGGCTAGAAGCACAGGTCTTAGTTACCAGACAGCTGGGCTAGTATGCATAAGGACAAGGGTGCACAAAGGGTGACTTGTGCAAGACAACAGACAATTTTAGGGCACAGTTTTTAAAAAGTTTTGGAAAAAGGCATAGTACCCAGTGTGTCGTGGGCCCTAGTGCAAGGAAGGAATGGACCCCGCTGGCAGCAGCTTCAACGGTGAAAGATGGGGTTAATCAGGGTTGAATGCACCCTTTCCCCCCACCCACCCTCCATTCCAGGTGCCACTGCACCTGGTACACAATTGGAAGCTACGTCCTTGGCTTTGGATAAAGGCCACCTTTTTTCCCACCGTGTCTGGAGACAAACTTTCCGTGGCCGCAGGATCTGGCACCGTCCAATGCATCGCAAAATATTTGCACTTATAAGAACATTGGGTGCTGCTCGCTGTCAGCTGGAGAGTCACACAAACAAGACCCCAGGGGTTCATCTTTTATTTCCCTGCACACTAAACTCACTAAGGAGCTGTTTGCTTCCCTGCCCCCTGGCTGTGCTTGCTTACCTGCCCCCTGGCTGTGCTTGCTTCCCTGCCCCCTCGCTGTGCTTGCTCTCCTGAGTGTGTGTGTGTGTGGCTTTGGGTGGGTGTGTGTGGCTTTGGGTGGGTGTGTGTGGCTTTGGGTGGGTGTGTGTGGCTTTGGGTGGGTGGGTGTGTGTGGCTTTGGGTGGGTGTGTGTGGCTCTGGGTGGGTGTGTGGCTCTGGGTGGATGTGTGTGGCTCTGGGTGGATGTGTGTGGCTCTGGGTGGATGTGTGTGGCTCTGGGTGGATGTGTGTGGCTCTGGGTGGATGTGTGTGGCTCTGGGTGGATGTGTGGGGCTCTGGGTGGATGTGTGGGGCTCTGGGTGGATGTGTGTGGCTCTGGGTGGATGTGTGTGGCTCTGGGTGGATGTGTGTGGCTCTGGGTGGGTGTGTGTGGCTCTGGGTGGGTGTGTGTGGCTCTGGGTGGGTGTGTGTGGCTCTGGGTGGGTGTGTGTGGCTCTGGGTGTGTGTGGCTCTGGGTGGGTGTGGCTCTGGGTGGGTGTGTGTGGCTCTGGGTGTGTGTGTGTGTGGCTCTGGGTGGGTGTGTGTGTGTGTGGCTCTGGGTGGGTGTGTGTGTGTGGCTCTGGGTGGGTGTGTGTGTGTGTGTGTGTGGCTCTGGGTGGGTGTGTGTGTGTGTGGCTCTGGGTGGGTGTGGGTGTGTGTGGCTCTGGGTGTGTGTGTGTGTGGCTCTGGGTGTGTGTGTGTGGCTCTGGGTGTGTGTGTGGCTCTGGGTGTGTGTGTGGCTCTGGGTGTGTGTGTGGCTCTGGGTGTGTGTGTGTGGCTCTGGGTGTGTGTGTGGCTCTGGGTGTGTGTGTGGCTCTGGGTGTGTGTGTGTGTGGCTCTGGGTGTGTGTGTGTGTGGCTCTGGGTGTGTGTGTGTGTGGCTCTGGGTGTGTGTGTGTGGCTCTGGGTGTGTGTGTGTGGCTCTGGGTGTGTGTGTGTGGCTCTGGGTGTGTGTGTGTGGCTCTGGGTGTGTGTGTGTGGCTCTGTGTGTGTGTGTGTGTGGCTCTGGGTGGGTGTGTGTGTGTGGCTCTGGGTGTGTGTGTGGCTCTGGGTGTGTGTGTGTGGCTCTGGGTGTGTGTGTGTGGCTCTGGGTGTGTGTGTGTGGCTCTGGGTGTGTGTGTGTGTGTGGCTCTGGGTGTGTGGCTCTGGGTGGGTGTGTGTGGCTCTGGGTGTGGGTGTGTGTGGCTCTGGGTGGGTGTGTGTGTGGCTCTGGGTGGGTGTGTGTGTGTGGCTCTGGGTGTGTGTGTGGCTCTGGGTGTGTGTGTGGCTCTGGGTGTGTGTGTGTGGCTCTGGGTGTGTGTGTGTGTGGCTCTGGGTGTGTGTGTGTGTGGCTCTGGGTGTGTGTGTGTGTGGCTCTGGGTGTGTGTGTGTGTGGCTCTGGGTGCGTGTGTGTGTGGCTCTGGGTGCGTGTGTGTGGCTCTGGGTGCGTGTGTGTGGCTCTGGGTGCGTGTGTGTGGCTCTGGGTGTGTGTGTGTGGCTCTGGGTGTGTGTGTGTGTGTGGCTCTGGGTGTGTGTGTGTGTGTGTGTGGCTCTGGGTGTGTGTGTGTGTGTGTGTGTGGCTCTGGGTGTGTGTGTGTGTGTGGCTCTGGGTGTGTGTGTGGCTCTGTGTGTGTGTGGCTCTGTGTGTGTGTGGCTCTGTGTGTGTGTGTGTGTGTGTGTGGCTCTGTGTGTGTGTGGCTCTGGGTGGGTGTGTGTGTGTGGCTCTGGGTGTGTGTTTGTGGCTCTGTGTGTGTGTGTGTGGCTCTGGGTGGGTGTGTGTGTGTGTGGCTCTGGGTGTGTGTGTGTGTGTGTGTGGCTCTGGGTGTGTGTGTGGCTCTGGGTGTGTGGCTGGCTGAGTGTGTGTGGGTGGGGCTCTGTTGGTGTGTGTGGCTCTGGGTGTGTGGCTGTGTGTGTGTGGGTGGGGCTCTGTTGGTGTGTGTGGGTCTGTGTGTATGTGGTGGTCTGTGTGTTTTTGTGTGGCATTTGCCAGAGATTAAACTATTGGCATTGTAAATGACAATGCCATTTATTTATCTGTTTTCAAAACCAACACATAAATAAAAATTTTGTCATTTACAATGCCAATAGCTTAAACGTTTCAAAAGGCAAAACCATTGCATTGTAAATGCTTGTTTAAAATAGGTGTAACAAAGGCAGCTTTCCAATCCTTAGGCACCGTGGCTGATGGCAAAGATAGGCTACATAGAGATGTAACCAAGGGTGCAAGAGAAGTGGATAGCATGGCTGTGATATGATGGAGACAAAGATCTGCTGGAGAGCCAGATTTTGTTATAACTAAGAGATCCACTACTTGAGTATATGTGATCAATTCAAATCTTTCTAATATAGCCTGGGAGTTATTACCTGAAAAATTATTGAGTTCTGAGAATATTAGCACCAACGTGTTATTATGAAAATTGTGATAGATATTATCTATTTTTGTTTCATAGTGCAAAACCAGGGAGTCACAGAGTGTTTGGGAAGCTATTGTTGCTGAAATGCAGGCAAGAGGTTTAGATTTCTCCTTTAAGAATTAAAAAAAACTTTTTTGCACATGTTCCTGCTTGGTCAATTCTGCCCATAGTAAAGAGTCTTCCGCCTGATTAAATTTTTTTTGCTTGGTAAGCTCCTAGCGCTTTTTTTTATTGGTGTCTATGGGGGGGGGGGGCGCCTTTCGAAGACCTCCATATACGTTCTTATTTCTTACAATTTTATTTGTCAATTTTTAATTCTGCCGTGTACCAAGGGGCATTGGGTCTGGACAAGTTAGTCGTATTAGTTTTGTAGGAGACGACTATGTCAAGAGCCCCAGAAAAGGACTCTGAGAACTCATCTCACGCCGCATTGCTGTCCGGTATATTTCCCAAATCTGGGGATTTAAATACAGCTTGAAAGCTGGCTGAAGATAGCTGCTTCCAGGATCTTGTTCTAACCTTTTTTCCCGTTTGAGATTTTGTAGGGGAATATTTAAAAGAGATATTATATTTGATTAAATAGTGATCTGTCCAGGTGAGAGCTTCAGGTTCGTCGATATGTATATACTGGGAATTGTAGAATAGGAGGTCTAAAGTGTGGCCGGCAGAGTGCGTAGGGCCAGTTTTTGTCAAATGGAGATCGAGCATTTTAAGGTTAGACAACAAGTTAGAAGCATCTGGATCGGATGCTAGCTCAGCATGATGATTAAAATCTCCAATTAGAAGGAAATTAGGCGAGGATAACGCATAGGGAGCCATTAATTCTGTTAACTTAAGACTGAAGTATGTCTTAGGGCCCGGGTGACAGTATACTATAGCTCCTTTCCAACTCTCCACCGTGGGGAAATTCACGTGCCAAGAAACTAACAGCTGAAACTCTACCAGCACTGGAAACCCAACCTCTGTGATGGGGAATTACTTGAAGTCCTCAGTGCTTGCATTTGATGTATATCAGAGTAATAAAGGGACAAAATCTCGTTGAAGTACTAGTAGAAAAAAATAAGAATTAGAAATAACGTGCACTAAATCACTGAAACACAGATTCATTCATTCATATTCTCTCGCTCTCATTCTCTCTATCTGCACTCGTCACAACGACACCCCTGGCTGAAATGCAGCAAGGTTCCTTCGCACACATACTCCCAGCACAGGCAGCAGCAAGTATATATCACACGCACACACCTCCTTCCCCTAGGGTAAACAGAATTGTAAAGCCAAAAACCGGAATATTTCACAAAAATAGAAGGACTACTATTTTACACAGATCGAAAACATCACCACAGAATTAGAGAAGAGACAGTGAGAACATAAATAAAATGCACATTTTAAAGACAGTATCATGCCTCTTCATTAAATTGCTTTCTTGTAGCAGCGGTCAACTATCCTTTCTATGAAAAACATAAAAAGGCACCTGCCACCGTTTTCAGTTGACCCTCTCAGAAAACCTGGACACGAGGTAAATTTCCCAGAATCTGCTGGGACAGTTGGTGAAAAACGTGGACTGTCCCAGCAAATCCAAGATGCCTGGTCACCCTACTTCTCCTTCACTGGAAGCTTGTCTCATACACCGAGCACAGGCACAACACTAACAGCTAACACTGCAAGGTTCCCTTACATGGCACGGGAGGCACTGTAAGCCACCGACACACATGCCAACATTCAGCACATGCACCCACACAAGAGACCGGAGGGCCAGCGCACACGCTCTCCTTCCCTAAACAGGTCTAGAATCATCGAGGTTAAATTCTATGCCCTGTCATCGCCCCGTAACCAGGCAGCAGCAATGAAATCTGCAGACCTAATGAATGCTGCCTCTTCTCACAGTGCAAACGACCAACCTGGGTGTGTGGCTGCTGTGGGAGCAAGGAAGGTGGGCTCTAGGTGCCAAACCACTCAGACGTCTGTGCTAGTTACCCCTTGTATGTGGAAAAAGTGTGCATGACCTTTGGTGCTGGGTGACTGCACATCCTTTCCCCGCACAAAGCCAAAACCTTTTAAAACAACAACCCAATTTTTAGAAAGTCAAACATGTGCTACCTGCCTAGCTTTAATGGACACGAGTTGGAAGTTTTTAAATGTAACTAAAGCATCGTATCGTAGCAAATTGTTGTTTACAGACAGCACATTTTCTATTGAGATGCCACCAAAGTTGCACAGTCATACAGTTTTACTGATAAAACAATATTGCACACAAATTATAATGTGTGCAAATCGTGTTTCAGTTAATATTTATCATTTGTGCATCACCAAGTAAATGGTCTTGATTTGTTTTGATCCTATTAAAATCTTTTTTTCCCATCACACTCCAGATTTTTTTCCTTTCCTCTCTGCTGAATCTGTGCAGTTCATTTACAGGCATTCATATTTTGTTGTGTATTCCCCCAAAAAATGACATCCTGCAGCCTTTTCTTTCACACACCCTGTACCAGAGCAAGATTGTCGCATAATTCTCTTTTACTCGTCTTTCTCGGACGGCCCAAACAAAAAAAAAACATATGCCGTAATTTATTAGAAGACACAGCCTGATATTCAACCTCTGTCTCTGAAGTGCAGCCAATGTGACACGATAAATACAGAATTTAAAGGCATCTTTATTTATTGCTTGCATTTTCGCGACCCACCAAAAACAGGCAACCTTCAGTTTGGGAAACACTGCTCTAAATTGAGGGGAGAGGCCTGCAGAAATAGTCTAGGATTAGGTGTGCAATGCACTGTCACTGTCCAAAGCAGGAGTCATTAAAAAAACGTGGCCTCGTGCTGTTGGGTAACAAGGGCACATATCTGCCCCAAAGGCTCCCTTCATGTAAGGCCCCCCTTCTCCCAACTGGCGGCAGCAACCCTGGGCAAAGTTCTTTCCCTCACTTCAGTTAGACCAGGGCTCTTCAAAGTCGGTCCTGGAGGGCCGGATCCATGCCAGATTTTTAAGATAACTACATTTATTGCTAGACAAAGGGAGACCTCTTCAGCCTGCATACAGGAGGATCAATGCACCATGCATTTAACCCCTTCGATGCTGATGACGAGCTCAGCTCGTCATGAGGTACACCTCTTGTACGCTCATGACGAGCTGAGCTCGTCATGAACCGCGGCTTTTTAAAAAAGTCAGCGCACAGCGGGAAAATGCGCCGCACGCATGCGGTTAATCTGCTCTTCACTGTGGCTCACAAACATTTAGAAGTCCATGTAGAATACAAACCTACAGGGTACAAGCCTTTCCGACTAAAACAATATTAATACAATATTTCACTTTCCTCACTGCAGCCACAACTAGAAAGGGATGGTTTTAAGGGCATTCCTACATTTCTATTGCTAAGTTCCTTGTTAAGGATGTTAGTCGAACATATGTTTGTATAAGTAAGATGCTTACAACATTAAGAAAAAGTTAAGAAATGGAAAATGTTCATTGACAAGATTAATACTTGTTTATTTAAAGTGAAATCTAATCTTGCTTTACACATTTAAGTGCAAAGTAATGCTTAGTGTTAATGAATAAATAGCAATGCAAATCAAATAGTTAAATAGTTTTTAATTAAAATATTTTGCCTGCCTTTTTAAAACCAGCACTATTTTGTGATTGCTGCATTATTAATGAAAACTGATAGATTACTTGAGCTGCAAGGTCAGAAGAGGAATGTGGATCCATTCCATCGGTTTAATGAACCTTCAAGACAGTGATGAAGGAAAGTCTCTGGACAATTCACAAACAATTCTCCAAAACTTCACTGGCTGCGTTCTACTCATATGCGATGGGCACCCAAGCAGGCTCCCATTCCAGTAAAACGTGGCAGTATTTTTCCAGCACAAAATGAAAGAAAGGGCCAATACAGCAATGTGCTCAGGGGTTGCTGTTTAAAGGTGTGCCGGCTTTGCCACCTATTAATGCTAGATATATGTTTCTGCTCCTATGCTCTACGAGCCTGTAATGTATGATATATAAATGCCAGAAGGGCCACTTATCACAATGAAAGAAAATTCTTAATACAGCACCTATAAGTTTTTTTTTATTTCAAAGTATTTTATTAAGAATTTTTACACATACATTTTAATTATCGCTCTTCACGGGGCAGCAACCACAGCTGGGCGTACCTGCTTGCGGTACAAGTTACAGTATACATGATCGGATGCACCCCTTACTTATGTCCTACAATATCGGCCTTACTTACAACTGTTGCAGACAAAACATTGCACTGCTGTCTATGAGAGAATACAATGAAGATACCTCGTTGGTAAACTGATTGCTGGCTGCATTCATCCTCTACCAGAAATAAAGTGCTAATTCTTCAGCTGCCCAGAAAAGGTTATTTACCTCTAATAATAGTTTTGAGCTTGAAGCGATCCTACACTGACACGCTGTGTGTTATCCCACCATCTAGTGGCCGGGTCTGGAAAATCACTCTGCGACCTGTAAATAATACATTTGGTAACCGATAGTAGGCTTAGAGTGAATCATGACAACGTCAAATGCCACCTTCCGCATCAAAGTGCTTTTTTGTTGAGCCTGTGCCATTCGCAAACCCTATCAAAGATTGATAGTCGCTCTGTTTTGATAGATCATTTCTATAAAATATAACATCTTTTATAATATATTAATTATTCTCATTTTTAGAAGCTTTTCTAGTGCTCTAATACCTTGGAGTCTAGCTAGCGCTATGTAGAACTCTCAAATAAATAATTAAAATAAAGACTCGTACTAGTTTCCAGGCTTTTAAAAAGATTTTTTTTTACTTCCTAGCACCTTGTAGTAAGACTCAAGGCAGCCTTTTTGCAGCATGGGTCACATCTGTATACATCCAAAAACTCGAATGAATCACAGTCACATGGATTTAAATTCCAGTGCATGATGTGCTGTGACTGGTTTAAGGCACAGGTTGCATAGCACTTGACACAATAGCTCCCGTTTCTTCAACACGCGTGCTGGGACTGGTGCTGTGAGGCCTTGCACTATTCAATGCAACTAGACAACAACTAATTTAACTGTGTTGGTAATTATGTCTGGTGAGGTTTAAGCAGCCAACGTTACACACAATTACGCAAGGTGTGTCCTTCTCTACCCCTTCTTTTCCACCAATGTAGGATAACGCAGTGACTTCCTTCAACTGGCAAGATACTCAGGCTCTTATTCACAGGACAATCACTGTTTAGTCGAAGCCTTTCACACTGTTGAACATGCATTGAAAGGCAATATGTTTACGACTAAAATGTACAGAGAGATCAATGAAATCTATACCACACAAAGGCATCTGATAATCAATTTGTGCTAATAATTAACACATGACACCTATTTCACACAAAATATATTTAAATTGGAACTCTACTGAATATGGGCACCTGATGCATACTTTTTTCTTGCACAAGCGTAAACATTTTTTTTTTAATTAAGTAAATTGTAAATGTGATCTGTTATCTATCAGGGCAGCACACAAACACCTGTAAATTGTAGAAAGCTGCAATCTACCTCTAAAAATGTTAATTTTCTGCCATCTACCTCTAAAAATGTTAATTTTCTGCCATCTACCTGTAAAAATGTTAATTTTCTGCCATCTACCTGTAAAAATGTTAATTTTCTAATTTAGCAGAGGAGATTAAGTTTACTACAAAAAAGGTAACACCTTTACAAAGTAATCCAATATGAATGCACGTGCGGCATGATTGTTATGTACAAACTAAATGTCTCTCATCATTACATTTGTGGAACAGCCTGGCGCATAATATATTGCTTGCTTTTTTTGGTGGACGAAAAATATTTCTGGGCAACACATTTTCCATCAATTCACATGACAGCGATGAGAATACCTTGACAGAATCCAGTAAGCTCTTCGGGAAAAACCTCTTCAACCCTACGTCTTTCCTGAAACACAGAAATAACATGTAAGAAACCTCAAAGTGCCACACAAGTTGTCATACAAGTAACGGAATAAAGGCTCATATTACCCATTCCAAATAGCGAAGAATCTTAGAGGGATATTTACATCCATATCATTAATTGATTTGTTTTAAATAGCGCAGAAAATCAACAGGAATGACACTGCATTGAGATATATCGACCACATATGAACGAGGACACATGTCAGGGCCTTCTCAACATGAAACGTGCAGACAATCCCCATGAGTAAAGTACACTGTAGTAGAAGAATGCATTTTAGACTATCTGCTTTATGGACCCTCTGCCCTAAATCTCACTACATGAGTCTCACTCATTGTAAGCTCTATTATAATTAGGGCTCCTGCTTTTATGGTATTTCTATTTTTAACGTTTCCGTCTATATTTATCCATATTTAATTGTTGGCCAACTTATTGGTATTTCTCCTTATTTATTTTCTGGTTTGCGAATAAATGAAGTAAAAAATCGTACATTTATACAATTATTTAACTGATAAACATGCACTCGTACTTTGATGCCCGTCACAGTATAGCAAATTCAGCAGCCAATATAGCAAAACACTATAACCGCAGGTAAATATTAGCAATTTACTACAAATTTACTTAAACTGCCCTTATGTTCGCTGATGATACCCTTCTGGTGTCAAGATCGTCAGGGGGTATACAGCGTACATTGGAGGCATTTTGTTCTTTCTGCTGTCTAAGAGATTTGGAGATAAATAGCTCCAAAACAAAGTTCATGGTCTGTAATAATAAATCGGCTAATTGCCCCAGCCCACATATGGAAGGAATGGTGCTGGAACAAGTATCCACTTTTGAGTACCTGGGTGTCATACTGAACCACAAAATGGATTGGGGGACACATAAGGCCCGGGCCAATTTAAAGCTGGCCCAATCATCGGGCGGTATCCTAAAGATCTTCAATGATACCTCACTGAAATTGCTCAGCCAGCCCCTCGAGATCTACAAGGCTCAGGCAAGAGGGGGCAGCTTTACGGCGTAGAGTTATGGGGCCATACTAGTGTTGCCCCCCTTACGCTTACGGAAAACAGCTTCATCAGGCGCTTGCTTCGCTTGCCCGTGAGCTCCCCCCTGATCCCGCTGCGGCAGGATCTGGGTTTGGTACCCTTACAGGATATTGTAGCCAACCGTCCTCTCCTG
The DNA here is from genome assembly GCF_964261635.1 of Lissotriton helveticus. NCBI lineage: Eukaryota > Metazoa > Chordata > Amphibia > Caudata > Salamandridae > Lissotriton > Lissotriton helveticus. The sequence continues at coordinate 203,076,174 of NC_136063.1, read as the reverse complement.
TACTGGAGACGCCTGTGGGCGACCCCGGAGCTGTCGTCCTATAGGGAGGACTTGAGAGACATTTTACAAAGGGGTTCCTCGGGGAAAATACCTTGGCTGACTTACATCAAACATCTCTGCCATTCCATAGGCAGAGGTGATCTGTGGTCGTCCCCCCAAGACACTTGCCCATCGCTCCCCAAAAAATTATTGAATGCGGCGCTAAGGAGCCACCGATTAGAGTTCTTAACATGTAATTCCACCTTGGGTAGGTTGACTGAAACTTTTCTGAATATTAAGGCCCACCCTCACTTTGAAGCCTTCCTGGACGATATCCAACCTTCCTTGGCCAAGAAACTGTACATCCAGTTTAGACACGGCTCATTGCCACTGAGGGCTGTAACACATAAATGGCGGAACGCCCTCCCAACGGCGAGCTCCTGCCCGGGGTGTTTGAACGGTAGAGAGATAGATCTGCACGTTTTGCTCTTCTGCCCTTCCTATGCCAGGGCTAGGGAGAAATGGATTCTGCAGCTGTGTAGGGCTAGGGGCTTTAGGGACTACCGGGAGGTTTTCAGGATTCTTAAATAGGACACTTCCCCCCTGATAGCGTTTGCCACAGCTAGATTCCTCCAGTCTATGTGGTACACAAGATGTGCAATATTAAAGTTGGAAGCCTGCATCCTGCACTAAGGGCTATCTTTAGGGGAATGTTGTAACCTACTGCAATCTATTATATCATAGGAAATGCTTACATATCGCTGTTCTTGTGTTTTAATTGATGTTTTAACCTTGGGAGGAACGGACTATATGAAATCTCCTCCGATTATTCTTAAAATTTGTATTATCAGTTTTTATTGTCATTTTATGTGTGTATCTGTGTTTGGCTTTTTCATGGTATGTTTACCGAAATAAAGCTCTCTGACTGACTGACTTAAACTAATGCCTGTATTTAAAGATGTCTTGACTTGTTTTGAACTCCTCATGCTGTCTATCTGTTCATCTGTTGTATTGGAATTCACAGCAGGCAGCATGGAAAGTCCTTCATTAGAAGCACAACTTTCAGTATTTTTCAGCTTTTAAAAATAAAAACAGACGGGAAACATTTCTTTCTGTCTGTATTTATCTGTAAAAATCAGTAAAAACAGAAAACTAAGTTTTATTTACAATGGATTGCCCTTCTGCAAGAGCAAGTCTCACTACATGAGTCTCACTCAGTGTAAGCTCTGTTATAATGGACTGGGAGTGCTAACCACCAGTGTCTGCCTTTTAAGACAGATAAGAGTCTCTAAGCTGGCTACATGTGAACATGTATGCCCATGTGTGCGAGTGGAGTCTGTGAGACTACTGTCTAGGTCAGCCCAGTACCTGTGTAACGTAGCTTGTCCCAGAACAAACCCTTCAGAGACTTGTGCTGACCTGGTGTAGGCCTTATATGTGTATGGGCATTGGCAGTGTGAGCAGGTACACCTGTAGTGATAACTGAAGTGTGTTTGCTTCTATGTATTATGGACTATGGGGAAAATCAGCAGCAAACTACAGTTTCAGTATTGTGAGGCCTAGAGACTAGTGTTACAATTTAAAATGAACCCCGTGTGCAGATTCAATGAGACTGTTGTCGTATCGGAGTTCCTTCTGGAGCTTGAGGGTTCTAATCCTCATGGAAGCCAAACCTAAACCTCACGGAAGCCAAACTGGAAGAGGAGTATTGATGTGACAGCACTGTCAGTATGTGCCTTACTTGAAGATATTAACCTTTGCTGCAATCACTCGGATGACAGCAGCTATTTTGTGACATCATTATTACCGACATCATTATTACTGAAACAGAATATAATGAAAAGATGTTGTAGGAAGGTGGAATCTGACTATATGGTTACCCCAACTTTTTTTCCCTGTGTTTTGCTGGTTTTCGACTTAGTTGGCCTGGGACCCTGCTATTCAGGGCCCCAGACTATCTGCTTTCTCTATAAAATGGACTCCATGTACTTTAGGTACATACCAGATTGGTTACTGGGTCACCCTTGTGAGCCCCTGTATAGTGTACCATAGGTACCCAGGGCATAGGTGCACCCTAGGCCTACCAGGGGCTGCAGCATGTATTGTGCCACCCCTGGTTTGCCTACCAAACTGACACCACAGGTCTCTTCACACAGCCTGGGTAAGGTGGTGTAATCACCCCTTACTTAGGCATAGTATACCTATATCTATCTTTACATATAAACACATATACAACCCTGGAGGCAGAGTGCTTGTTTTTATGTGAGAGGGTGCCCTAGCATGAGCTGAGCCCCTCTGCAGCTTTCGGAACCATCTTCTTATAGCTTTTCTATGATGTAGCCATACCATATACTCTTAAGAGCATTATAATCCTCGCAGTTAATGCTAACTTTGGTTTGGCTCTATCAAAACATGTCGTGTATGGTGTCAAACACTTTGGAATACTACCCCCCCCCCGCCAATTCTGGCGGCGGGGGTAGCATTCCACCCTTCTAGAGGGAAAAGACATGTATGCTACTGCTTTACCCGGTTAAAGTTAAACAGATCCTCAGCATCACAAAATGGTTGCTGCTGCCACAGACACGAGTCTGACCTCCTGTTGCTGGGGGAAACCTCCAGCAAGGGCAGCCTGGACAATAGGTTTCCTGTCCAGGGAGGTGCCAGTACCTTCCCAGACAGGTGTTTTGTGTATTGGGGCAGGGAGGGCTGCATTCAGTGAATGCATCTAGACACTGCCTGGGGCACACCAGGTGCTCCATGCATAGCCCAGTTCAAACCAGTTGCTGGGGCACTCTAGCCCCAGCTCTGGCGCGAAACTGGACAAAGGGAAAGGGATGTAACCACCCCCTTCTCAGGTCCACCCATAGGAGGGACCTAGTCGGGTAATCCAACCCCCATCCTTAGTATAAGTATAGGAGCTGTGTCCCCAGGACTTCAGATTATCCTGGAACGAACCTTTGATCCAGAACTCTTGGACCTTCGACATCCTATTCTGACTAGAAGACGGAAGACATCTCCCTTGTGGTCAAGGAGTGATCACCCTGTTCAAACAGGCACCAACAGCAACTTTGCCTGTCTGCAGTTTCAAGGCTCCCGCCGGAACAGGAAAGACTCTGCGACTCAAGAACTGGACTTCCATACTTCTCTGACCCCGACCCACATCCACAGCAAAGCTGAGACCCATGGGGGAAACGAGAGACGTGGGACCGGACGTCTTGGACATCCTGCATTTTGCTACCTGCACTCTTTTTCAGAAGCCTCAGTAAGTTGTGCATTGGGGTATGAGAAGCCCCAGGCCTGAGCATCATTTGACCCATGCCCAGGCCCACACACTCCGCGAGTGTCCAGTGGGCCCCGCCTTTACATTTGTGCTCGACGCGTCTTCCCGGTTCCTTGCCCGTTGGCTAGTGAGCCCCCTGAAGACACCATCTTGAATCTAACTTGCGATCCTGGTTGCCCCAGGCTTGCCACTGCTGGTCTGCAACAGAGCCAATCTCGACATCCTGGGTGGGTTGCGGTTGCCAAGGTTTGTTGGGTCCAATCCGGATACCGACGCAGCAGTCATCTACATCCATCGTGGGACAGCTCGAATCCAGGTCCTGGTCATCGTCGGTGCCTCCTGGACCTCGTGGCTGAAGAGACAAACTCACCTTCTTCATCTTAAAGCACTCGACATCGCCTGGCTCCTTCCTGGTCACTGGCAAGTGACCCAGACTCTGTCCCCTCTGCTTTCAGGTTCTTCACATCTCCGATCCACCCTTGGATCCACCCGGACACTTTTCCTCTGGTCGCCTGCAGCACTTCTTTGCAGCTCTCCATAGAAAACGACGACGAAACCCGACCTCAAAAGACACCTATGCACCCGGCTTACGTGGGTGAGGTAACACAAGTACTCTGGTAGTCTCGAGGGTATTGGCCCTCCTAGTGTCTAAGTCTAAAAGGGTTCCATCCTAGTCCATCCGGAAGTGTCCTTAAACTGTAACTTTTGCGAACTCCATAGAAAGTCAATGGGAGCATGCACCTCTGTTTAGACACTGCACACGACTCCCGTGTGTTTCCTACTTGTTAACCTTTGGTTGCTTAGTGTAGCCCCAGCGATTCTACAGGCCCTAGGCCTGCTTTCTAACTCTCACGTGGTACTTATACCACTTTCCTAGTATATGGTTAGTTAGGCCCCTAGGGCATAACGTATACTGTGCAACTTATTGTGTATTAACTGTGTGACTTGTATTGCATTTTTACCTCTGACCTCATAAAGAGTGCAGAGGGGTTGTGTTTAGATTAAATACATATATATATATATATATATATATATATATATATATATATATATTTGATATATACATTGTGTGGTGTCCTTTCATTTGGTATTCAAGGGATTATATATGGTAAAACAACTTGCTTAACTCGCCTACTGAAGTCTTAGCCTGAAGACTGCTAGTTCATGCTACCACTAGGATAGCTTTCTACAAGGTTGACTTTACAACTACCATCAATAAGGGTCGAGTGGACTGGTACAAGGTGCCCACTAGAAATAGTGGACATCATATGCCAGGCTAACTTCTCACAGATGTATCAAGCTATCATAAAAAAATATGCACCATTGTAAGTCTTCTATTGTGGAGTAGTGATTGACTTAAAGGCTAGTGACATTTGCAAAATGGAATTGCTCTTTGTTATATTCTAAATTAATGTTTTGATATGTATTTTTCATTTACATTCTATGTTATGTAAACTTAACTAGATACTTGCTCACAGCTGTCACTGTATTTATGATGTCATTGCATCTGGTCAATTATGGAATGTTATGTTTCAATGCCTTGGAGTTAACTGACCTGGAGAAGGGAGAGAGCCAGTAGATGATGAGCTGTGTAGTGAATTTCTACAATAAAACCTTTATTGAACATATCCAAAATTTTCCTGAGATCACTACACTCTTGGTAGCTGGGATGGGCGGAAATTGATAAAGAGTGTGCTGAGGTGGAGACGATGCTACATACACAGATAGAAACTCTGCCAGACTTTACTAGGGCTGTGGAGTAGGCCGGTTCATCACTAAGTGACATCTTGCGATGACAGAACAATAAAAGCAACCAGTAAGGTTTAACCTTCAGGTAACTGCTGTTGCCTGCAAGGTACTTGAACAATAAGACTCTGCAAATTTGAAGATTACAAAACGTTAAACTTCTGACTTTTTTTTGGTCAAAAATATTTTTATTGAAGTATACAAGAGTAAACAGTGCGGTGACAATCATGGCTAACGCCAAGAATCCCTCGCAGGGGGAGTAAAACATCTGACTTTTTAACATATCTATGGACCGTACATGAAATAACACAATGGGTGAGAAGAAATAACCCCTTGCATAATGTTTGCATGAGAAACATTCAAAGTTGTAGACAAGCATTCAGGATATTTTCAGTCTCTTTTGGAAAATTATGTTCTCGGCCAGTGCCCTGAATTCTATACCTTATTATAAACGTTGAAAACAACAGCTGATTATGTTTTATATTCAAATGTATATTTTATAAATAAATTCATAAAACACGAAAAACAGTGTGAACACTACATCAATTTAATGAACAACGTGATACATCTGGTTCTAACAGAGTGACCCGCCGAGTTAGTATAGTTAACATTTAAATCACGCGAAGCGAATACCATCTGCACCGGCTGACTACTGCGAGTGGAGCAGTTGGTTTGCCGTAGGAAGCCCATTAACAGAACTCAAGGAGGTTTCTAGTCATCAAATGGAAGACACGTCCTCTAACAATGTTCACATTACGTCATGAGAGGACATTTTTGCCAGCTTGCCACTAGATCCCAAGTATTGATGGCACCTTTCTTTGTGCCATAGTGTCACATATACAAGTCCAAAGGGCTTTCAAGCAGCTACAACTATTTTCTGAAACACAACTGCACTCCTGCATCACATGGAGATAGAGCTTCAAAAGAAGCGCTCGGGCTATTAAAAAAAGCCCACTAATATTATACAAATTCACTTGAGTCTTGAAAAAGCTCTTGGTGTCTAAGAGGGTGTCCTGAACCATCCACGCTGCCATGCCGTCTAGACATGCCCCTTCAGATGTCAAGGGTCGTCATACCACAGCAAAACTCCTAGCTCCACCCTTATGCTGCCTCCTTGATGCATAGCTGACTCCAGCACCCAGTCCAGATTAGGACTAAGACAGCAATTTGCTGAGCAGAGTATACAGTGTGGTCAGAGGGGCCAGAAGAAATCACAAAAGTCCCTTGCCAGGACTTGAGGCTCTTTTAGCTACGACTTTCATGTGGCAGCACTTTATCTAAAGCAACCATTCCAAACTACCCTCTCCACTGCACATGTTAAACCAACCTATGAAAAAAGAGAAACACTACCAAATGCATAGACACTGGAACATCTCTAGATCCAGGAGCACCTAAAACGAGGATTTCTAGGTACCAGAACTTTTCAATGCGTATTATAGGGCTACAAAACATTTATATTATTTCTCGTTATAAGCTTGGATCTGTATGTGCTACAAATGTACAGTTTCGGTAGGACAGAGTGTTTCAAGTTGTTCTGTTATTGTGTATTGCTACTTGCACATGCTCCTCCCCTAACTCCTGACCAGTGTGGTTCCTCTACAACACAGCTTTCCAAACTTTTCATGTTGGGGACACACCTTTTAGACAATCTTCATTTTGCGACACAGTAGTGAAAAAATAGTGGGCAAATGGTGCATTTTCAAGGAAATGTGAGAAAGCAGGAAGGTAAAGAAAGCAATTGTGAATCTGTACTATCAAAGACGGTGCCACTCTACCTTCTCTAGATAGCATAGCATGCACCCTACTATGCTTCATTAGCATTGCTTACCACTACCAGGCAGCGCTGTACTTTCACAACAGTGCTGCACTTACACTGTCTTCACAATTATTTTTATGGGTGGTTTATAAAGCTTGTCATGTATTCTGAGGGTTTTGTTAGCTTTCTAGAAAGGTCCCGGTTCTTTTAAAAAAAAGGTGGTGGTGTTAGTTTTTTTTCATGCAAGCAGCAACACAATTCTTTGATGAGTTACATCTTCAATTTCTTTCTGTTTAGCTGACAGGTTGATTGAGATCTCAAAGTCAGGTACAAGTTGATACGCATGGCGACCTTCCTTCGTGCCTCTTTCTTTCGAACCTAAAATCGGGTAAAACTTTGCTGGTTCTCACTTACTACCCATTTCCTATACAAGGACTTGTGTGGCTGTAGGCACAGCCCAGTGCTGTGAAATAAAAAGAAGGCTTGCATGACGTCAATTATTAAAGCAAACGCAACACCGCCTAAATACCTTTCTCAGTGTTTGTTTTCTTCTATACCGCCAGATCGAACATCAAAATGTTTCCAGTATTCTATAATTGATTTCTGTACCCCCAGGTTTCCTTCAGTACAGCAAAGAAGGAAGCTTCTGGCAGTCCTTGCATGAACGAGCATAAGTTTGCTCAACAGACGACTCATTAATCTTTTCTGCAACTATTCACAAGGACCAATGCACCTCGCAGGGTCTATTTACCAAGGTAATTCATCCAGTGGTTAAAAGCAACACGTGCTAATTCAAAACCGTTCTCCGATATCAACACTGTAATTTGCAGAGGTGCAGGTACATAAAACATGAACACTGCCTGTGCAACGGACCAACAAAGTTAGAAAAGGGAATTTATAGGTTCAAGTTTGTATATGATTTTCACAGGGTTTTTATAGATGATTTGTATAGTCTGTGAAATGGCATAAGTCGTGAGGTGCTTGACTGAACGATGCAAGATAATGGAGTGACCTGCTCCCTAAGATTCCAGCTGTGGCTCTGTACTTCCCTCCAATGTGATGTTAGTAAGTTTGGTTTTTCCCCTCACAGTGCTTCAGTTAGAAGCACCGTAAATCGCGTGTGCACTTGACCTGTCACTGCTTCTTTGCTTAAGTGGTTACCGTTCATGTTCCCGAGATCTGTATATAACCTACGAGGGGGCCAGATAAAATTGGGGGCGCAAAGGAGAGAAAAGGGCAAGTTATAGAAAAGGACTGGAAGTTTAAAGGAAATAAGGTGTGCGAGAAAATAAACACCGCGGTGCTATAGAGAATTGCAAACCTTTACACAGAAAGAATACATTTACTCTTACAGATTTAATAACCACCTACACGCTCCTAATGTATCGATACTGAGTCTGTCTTTGCAGAATTCAAATCCGTGACTCTGCAGCTGGCATGCAAACCATCGCGCACTAATGGACAGAATGCTGACAAATGCTCCGTCTTTTACAACGCAAACACAAGAGCTTTGTTCCTCAAACCCCAGTGCAGAAAACAACAAACTATTATGAGCGCACAACAGAAAACGAAGTTACAGGCCGACAAACTTACCGAGTGCCTGGGATGGCAGATTCTAACGCTTCTCCTTCCTTGGCGTACTGCGTCACTGAATGCAAACGTCCACAAGAGCATTTGCCATAATCTGCCCACAGAAGTCATTGCGCGACACACCCACACATGGGAGGCGACACAGTACCGTGTCGCGCCACACAGTTTGGAAAGCTCTGCTCTACAACATACATACATACATACAGTGGTGGCTGCCAGCAGGAACAAGTGGTGAGGCAGTGCGGGGGACAATATAAAACAAATTGAAAAGAAAACGTACCACCTGCCTCGCCGCCTCAGTGCTCTTCTGCTCATTATCACAGGTTCCCAGACTCTCCTGGGCCAATCCAGACAATGCTCTCATGCTGGTAATACTAATACCAGCATGAAAACAGCGCTGGGATTGGACGGAGAGGGCTGGTTTTACACTCCCAGAGGTACTGGGAGCCTGTATCTTGAGCACAGAGCCTGTGCCTCATGTATCTCTATCCAACAGCTTGGAGATATCTAAGTCCGCATGAAGGTTTGGCTGTCCTAAGACAGCCGGCCAAACCATCATGCGCACTTGCAGTACCCTGTGCCCACTACTCTTCCTGCTGCTGCGGTCAGAGGATGGGCTCGCCTTCAAGACTCGGCTGCGGCTCCACCACATAAAATGAAATGATAATAAAACCGCTTTATCATCATTTTATTTTACATGCTATTATCTGCTAAATGAGGCAGTGGGGCGACGCTCCTCCACCATACCAGAGGAGCTCAGCTGCCTACATAGTAAAGTGTCACAGTCGTGTCTATTAGGATCCTACACATCATAGAATAATGCCTCGCCTGGCCCTAAGCGAGCCGATGACACAAAGAATACAATTTAGTTTTGCTGCTTTCTTTGGAAGAAAGATGCAGTGAGAATTTCACAGTGAAGAAAGACTTTTTTTTAAAGGTACTGACCATTATGCCTTTTCAAACCACTGGTCAAAGGAAAGAAACAGTAAACATTTACCCAAAATATCTGATAAACCTTGGCAATGTTTTCACATTTCTGTACAATCTATACGAACGTTGAGGAAATCTCAGGATACACCAGAGAAGATGCTGATCCAATTCAATCAAAATAGATAATTTTGTTTTATGACGGCGTTCCCCAGTTGTGTAGACATACCAGAGTCATCCCCTCTGGAGGATCGTCTGTTGGATGGACAGCTGCACACCAAGGCGATCTCCCTCACTTATAGGAAACTTAGTAATAATGTGCCTGATTCCTTCGGGAAGCTTAAAGAGAAATGGGAAGGGGACCTAGGGACAATTGAGGAAGAGGATTGGAGGCAGGCGTTAATGTCTTCCAGAGAGGCTGCCATCACACTTCGATTCCGCCTTATTCAACTCCGTATTTTACACCGCTCATATTTGATTGGGGTCACTCTTGCGATGATTGGGTCTAGGCCGGTTGATCTCTGTCTGAGGGGCTGCCGGCAGTCCGCTACCTTTTACCATATGATGTGGGAGTGCCCGATGGTGCAGAGCCGGTGGGACAAAATCACGACACATATGCATCCCGCACTGGGAAAGCCACTTAATTTGACGCCACGATTGGGCCTGCTCAATATATGGCAGGCAACTCATACGGAGACAGAGCAACCGTTTGTAACATTAGGTTTCACACTATTTAAGAGGGAGATCGCTAGGGGATGGGGCGGAGTACGGCCTCCTGTAGTGGCGGTTTGGCAAAGGGAGTTGGATACGTGCATGATAGCTGAGAAAGAAGTGTTTGTTGCGAGTGGGTGCCCTAAGAAGTGGGACAGGAAATGGTCCAAATGGAATTTGTGTAGGGGGGAGATTTGCATATCGCCTGTAGTGGAATTGGAATTGCGAAGGCATAGGGATGGGGAGCAACATGTGTAAGATGTATGTTTAATTGAACTTGGTCCTCAATGTGACGCTAAATGTAACTTGCATTGTGAACTGTATGAGCAACAGTGAAATTGTCTGTCATTCTTTCCAATAAAATATATATTTTTTAAAATAGATTATTTTGGTCAATGACCGTAAAAAACACTGAGGAACAAGGTCTCAACATAAAAGTTACCACAATATTGCCAATGCAATTTACAAAATGTGCCATCATTAATTTTACACAATGAAACAAGAAATTAAAGATTAAAATATGCCTTGTCCTAGACAGGCTTGCACTATATACCCATCTGAAAATAAAATGATATTGCCTTGAGCTTTTAAAACTGGCTGCTAAATCTATTCTCCAACGTCAACTATTACTAAGAGATTCTTTAATAAATCGGGATAACCCCGAAACAAATTAAAAAAAAGTATTAACAGATTTCGAAAAGCAGGTTTTCAGTTTCGGTGATCAACTGATCTAGAAGATTCATATTTTTCGATTCAGTGCAAGCAAGAATTAAATTATCTACACATTGCAGGCTCTGTATTCGTTATTGGCTACACGAGGAATCTGGTTTACAGAAATATATAAGGAGTCAACCACGCGCCGCCCTCTGCAGAAAGGCCCTTGGTGGGTGCAAATATCAAGGTCTCTGCTCACAAACACCTCTCACTGGCTGCCTGTGGTCTGATGGGTTGGCCTCTGCCCCCCTTGTTGTCCTAGCGCACACTTGTTCACCACATTCAATCATAGGTACAAGAAGAGAGCCTTTAGAGTATTAGTATGCTGGGATAAGCAAACAGGGCTCAACGCTTGGCTGCAGTGATTTAGGCCCTCGGTAAGTGCGAGCAGCGCTGCTAGGCCGAGGTGGCATCTGCTGCTATGTGCCCTTGGCCACAGACTTCTTCCTCTATCTCTCTGACGCTTCTGCATGCTTTCACTATAGAAAACATATGTGTAATTGCCAATCTTTCCAAAATCTGGATATTATAAATTAAAAAAAACACTTGAATTTTCTGAAGAAAATTCCGAATCACTGTCTTGGAAAAAGCATACCTGTTACCTAGCAAGCCCTTACTTATTAACCACGTCGCTGCTTGAGATATTCCTCTCCTGTGCTGGGCCATAATAGAACTGGGTGTGGTCATGACGAGCTCAGCTCGTCATGAGCACACGAGCACCGTGCCTCATGACGAGCTGAGCTCGTCATGAGCACCGAAGGGGTTAAAAGTAAAATTACAAGCTCCTAAAATGTAGCAATAGTTAGTGCACAAAAGAACCTGCTTCAGCCTACAGCTGTGATGCACACGCCGCAGGTGATGATCACACACACCATGACTGGTTTGGAATGTTACTAACACCATCAAGGACTATGACTGTGCTGAAAGGTTTGAAAATCAAGGTACAAATAATGCAATTAAGATATACAGAACATGACAACTATTAATTGTGATAGGGAACCACTGCTTGTTTCCTTCAAGAACCGTCCAACACAAGGTTAGACCAGAGTGAGAATCGGATGTGTTATTGGGAATAGCCTGTAACCAACCTTGTCATGTTGGTGATTCAAAAAACTCGCACTATGGGCCACATCGTTCAAACCTAGTTTGCATTTGCAAACGGTGAGAATCTCTAAATTTGACAGTTTGCAAATGCAAAATAGCCTTTCACGATACATGAAAGGCTTTGGCAGTGCATTTTAGGTAGACACATTTTTATTTTTTTTGCAATTACCTAAAATTGAGACTGTAAATGGGGAATCGCATTTTGCGATTCTCTGAGCACATGCACCAAGCATTTCCTAAATGCAATCTGTGCATTTAGGAAATGCTATTACCACTGACTCCTAGTCGATTGTAACCATGTGAGATTTTTTTTAAATGCACAAAAAATGAATTTTTCAAATGGTCATGTAGAACCCCATGCCCTTAGGGCATGTGTGCGCTTTACATGTGCAGTTTTCTTTGGGTGGGGAGGGGGTGGAAGGATTCTTCGGGGGGGGGGGGGCTTAGGCCCCCGGGCACCCTTGCTTTTGCATTACTTTAAATTAAGATTACCAATTGAGTAATAGCAAATTAGGTAATGAAAACCATTCGCACCTATGGGCGTTTACGCCCATAGGAACGAATGAATTATTATTACCTAATTGTGATCAGGACTCTTTAGGAATCACTATAAGGTAATCGCTATTTTTTACATACCATTTTGCATTCCTTAAATTGCGGATTAATTAATTAATTTTACACAATGAAACAAGAAATAAAAGATTAAGATATGCCTTGTCCTAGACAAGCTTGCACTATACACCCAACTGAAAATAACATTATATTGCCTTGAGCTTTTAAAACTGGCAGCTAAATCTATTCTCCAATGGCAACTATTACTAAGAGATGCTCTAATAAATCGGGATAACCCAGAAACAAATTTAAAAAAAGTATTATTAAAAGATTTTGAAAAGCAGGTTTTCAGTTTCGGTGATCAACTGATGTTGAAGATTCATATTTTTCGATTCAGTGCAAGCAAGAATTAAATTATCTACACATTGCACGCGCTGTATTCAAATTTAAATTTGACAGTTTGCAAATGCAAAATAGCCTTTCACGATACATGAAAGGCTTTGGCAGTGCATTTTAGGTAGACACATTTTTTTTTTAAATTACCTAAAATTGTGACTGATAATGGGGAATCGCAATTTGCTATTCTCTAAGCACATGTACCAAGCATTTCCTAAATGCAATCTTTGCATTTGGGAAATGCTATTACCACTTACTCCAAGTCGATGGTAACCATGTGAGATTTTTTAAAATGCACAAAAAAATGCATTTTTCAAATTGTCATGTAGAACCCCATGCCCTTAGTGCATGTGTGCGCTTTACATGTGCACTTTTTTTTGGGAGGGAGGGGGGCACCCTTGATTTTGCATGACTTAAATTGCGATTACGGATTAAGTAATCACAAATTAGGTAATGCAAAACCATTCGCACCTATGGGCGTTTAGGCCCATAGGAACGACTTAATTAGTATTACCTAATTGTGATTACGACTCTTTAGGAATCACTATTAGGTAATAGCTATTTTTACATACCATTTTGCATTCCTTAAATTGCAAATACCTTCAATTAGCTATTTAGGGAATGCAAAATGGATTTTTGATGCATGTTGCTACATGTCTCCGATTCATCACTCTGTGCCCTAGCAGCGAAACTGAACTAATTACACAAACTGCCCAGATGCTGTGGGCAGTTTAAGATGGTGTCTAGGTACTGGAAAGAACGACAATGATAGTGGGGAATTTTGAAGTCAGATGTATAAGAAATGAAGCAAGTCTCGCTGGCCGTATCTCACGATCAGATGTTGGGTGTGAGTGATGTGCAGTCTGTGGTGGTCAGAAGCAGGTGCTACTGAAGCAGATGATTTCTCAGCTCCTGGAGGGAGGGCTGGTTAAATGTGTTTGATGAGTGGGGTGGTCAGTGCAGGAGCTGCTGACACGCGTCCCTTGTTAGCTGCAGGAGTGCAGGCTACAGGGGTACACAGCCGTAAGAAGTACATACTTCAGATAGTGGTCATCTGCTGCAGACACCTGCTTCAGGATGTGTGGGCTGTGAAGTGGGCAGGCAGAGGCAGAAGCTGTTCCTGTACATGGAGTTTACTGCAGGTGCTGCTGGCCATAACAGCATCCAAGTATATGATGTGCTTGACTGTGCATGTCGGTCAGATTCAGGAATTGGTAGTCTGTCAGGCTAATAGCTGCCCTGGCTCTAAAAGGTATTTAAAAACAAAAGCTACTGCTTCTGCAAGCTTCATTCAGTTGCAGAAGAGCTTGGTACAGATTAGCTCAGTTGTGGGATCTTTAGATTGCGTGGGTTGCTTGAAGGCAGCAGTTATTACAGTCGAGTTCTGATGTCACCATGCCTGCTGCCAGCAGCAGGGGTGAAAAGGGCAGGTCAGGTCATGGAACAGTTTAACCCAATGAAAATGAAATGTTGCTTTTCTTTCCGCTGCACTACTTTCTATTTTTCTAGGTTACAGTGAAACAGAAAGAACATGTTTATTTGTTGCACTCCTTAATTATAGAAAAGTTAGACTCTCCATTCATGTTCCTACACATTCCGACCTACTGCAGCTCTTTTAAAAATGTGTCTTGTATTGAACTGTTTCTAAAATCTTTTTGTAACAAATATCTAACAGGTTTTTGATGCGTTTACTTTTGCACTAGAGGTTCTATTTTTAGGTTTACAAATATGCTTCTCTCTTTCATATGAAAAGGCTATGTATGCACCAAGGTTTTAAATGGTTTGTGGGGAAGGTGTGACCGTGGCCATGTATTATATGGGCTAACGTACTCCCTGCTATACATGAGGATACTGCAAGTCACCTGGGAGTACGCTTAGTTTCTCTATATGGTTTTGAAACTCCTAAGTGACTTGCAATAACCTTATGAAATACGTCAGGGGGTACTTTATACCTTACATAATAAACAGTGCATGTTCTGTACATCTGGCTGTAAAGGAGAACCTTGACAATATTGAATACCAATACAGAAAGCACATTTCTAAGCACTCCGCAGAGGAACTTAATGAAACCTTTAAGAAAAGATAGAATTTGGATCAAAATGATCAAATGGGAATTCGCTGGCAGTCTCACAATTTATCAAATGAGAAAAAGAAGCCAAATGTCTGATAAGCACAAGTACAAAGGGAGGACACAACAGGTAAAAAATATTGTCATCTATGGTTTCCGGAGGCATAACCAACCACGAGCCAGAAGGCCTTGTTAGTTGGCATACGACACAGAACCCTAAGATGGATATAGAGGACAATATTAGCTATTTTATCTCTGGTGCATTTTTTCTATTGCATTATTTTGGAGCATTTGAGTGGGCCACATAAGGTATGCAAAACTAGAGACAGGCAAAGCTATATTGAATAATTAAATCTCTTTACCATCATTTTCAACAACACGAAACTGCTGGCCTACATCTTTGAAGACTGTAGCATCATCTTTTCACATGTATGTGGATCACAACCAAACTAAAAGCACTCCAAAGTCAACAACAAGCAGCAATCTGATGGAAGCAATTCTGCCTTGAATGCACCAGAAAATGGCTCTGCTGCAATGGGTCAAATACAGAGATCCTGCTCATATGCTCAGGTAACCAAATGAACTGCCCATTTGACTTGGAGCATGCACTGGTTTCTCTTTCCAAGCCTTTATAAAACATATGCATCCAGGGGCAAAGTTCCAATTAAGACGTGCACTTTAATTCTCATGTTAACTGAGGCACTATAATGCCAGCGCTGGTTATGACCCATTAGAATTACTACAGCATCCTCAATAAATGTCTGCCTTTCAAGTGTATCTCCAAGGTCCCACACATCCAGAACAAGATGAGAAGCTTCAGTGGTTTAAAATGCCAAGACCACATTTTGCTCTCTGTTAGCTGCTAATGCACAGTGCATTTAGTGCATCATGTGCTGAGGTAGACACCACGTGCGGAAGGTGACACTGTAGCCAAAAGTGCAATTAGGTCTGTGTCTGGAAGTAGAAGGTAATGAAGTTGGCGAAATTAATGGAAGAAGTATGCATTAAAGTAGCATTATCAGCTGAAGAGGCATCACATGCTGGAGTGCAAACCATGAGATGAAGTGGCCACTATGTGCCGAAAGCGGCCCACTGTCAAATTATGCTTTAGAAGGGACCCTTTGAATTAAAATATTCTGGAAGATTAAGTATTTGTACCGTAACATAAGATAATACTTACTCTAATACTTCATAATTCGACTTCTTTTCAAGTGCATTGCCTCTCATTTCCCAATAGGACCGCCTAAAAAGAGAGATCATTATAGTTAGTTATAATCACTTTGGAAAAACATCAAACTAGAAATGAACAATCCTACTAAGCATTTTTAGGGGTATGTATTAATGTTTCACTTTTAGTATGTTGGTATATATATATATATATATATATATATATATATATATATATATATATATATGTCATTTCAATTGCCTCAGCTTTTCAGGGTGCACTCCACAGTGCGTTACCTCGAAGGTCATTTAAATCTCTCGCCTTCATCCGGGTAAGTACGTTCGCCTGACGCGTTTCTGTGGTCCAATTACCACTTCATCAGAGGCGTTCTCCTGCATTCAATTGAACCGCGCTGCTTTGACGCATGCTCATTTCTTAATTACCATTTGTGGGACTGTCATGATTTTTAGTTGAGCCACACTGCATGCTGGACTTGGTAGTTCTTTGCGCTGCATTGTTCGTTCATTTGAAGCAGAAATTGGAGAAAGTGTTTTTTCCTTTAGTAGGATCCGATTTGTGAAAGCGAGTTTATCTGATATAAACGCGCTGTGCTGACAGACTGGAGAAGTTCCTCTGCCTTGGCCGCTCGGTGTGTGAGCCGGTGCATCCTGCACGGGAAGGCCCCCGTGTCAAAATTTTGTCATTTCAATTGCCTCAGCTTTTCAGGGTGCACTCCACAGTGCGTTACCTCGAAGGTCATTTAAATCTCTCGCCTTCATCCGGGTAAGTACGTTCGCCTGACGCGTTTCTGTGGTCCAATTACCACTTCATCAGAGGCGTTCTCCTGCATTCAATTGAACCGCGCTGCTTTGACGCATGCTCATTTCTTAATTACCATTTGTGGGACTGTCATGATTTTTAGTTGAGCCACACTGCATGCTGGACTTGGTAGTTCTTTGCGCTGCATTGTTCGTTCATTTGAAGCAGAAATTGGAGAAAGTGTTTTTTCCTTTAGTAGGATCCGATTTGTGAAAGCGAGTTTATCTGATATAAACGCGCTGTGCTGACAGACTGGAGAAGTTCCTCTGCCTTGGCCGCTCGGTGTGTGAGCCGGTGCATCCTGCACGGGAAGGCCCCCGTGTCAAAATTTTGTCATTTCAATTGCCTCAGCTTTTCAGGGTGCACTCCACAGTGCGTTACCTCGAAGGTCATTTAAATCTCTCGCCTTCATCCGGGTAAGTACGTTCGCCTGACGCGTTTCTGTGGTCCAATTACCACTTCATCAGAGGCGTTCTCCTGCATTCAATTGAACCGCGCTGCTTTGACGCATGCTCATTTCTTAATTACCATTTGTGGGACTGTCATGATTTTTAGTTGAGCCACACTGCATGCTGGACTTGGTAGTTCTTTGCGCTG
This sequence comes from Lissotriton helveticus, assembly GCF_964261635.1. Classification (NCBI taxonomy): domain Eukaryota; kingdom Metazoa; phylum Chordata; class Amphibia; order Caudata; family Salamandridae; genus Lissotriton; species Lissotriton helveticus. The sequence continues at coordinate 203,058,767 of NC_136063.1, read as the reverse complement.
CATTGTTCGTTCATTTGAAGCAGAAATTGGAGAAAGTGTTTTTTCCTTTAGTAGGATCCGATTTGTGAAAGCGAGTTTATCTGATATAAACGCGCTGTGCTGACAGACTGGAGAAGTTCCTCTGCCTTGGCCGCTCGGTGTGTGAGCCGGTGCATCCTGCACGGGAAGGCCCCCGTGTCAAAATTTTGTCATTTCAATTGCCTCAGCTTTTCAGGGTGCACTCCACTGCATGCAGTGTGGCTCAACTAAAAATCATGACAGTCCCACAAATGGTAATTAAGAAATGAGCATGCGTCAAAGCAGCGCGGTTCAATTGAATGCAGGAGAACGCCTCTGATGAAGTGGTAATTGGACCACAGAAACGCGTCAGGCGAACGTACTTACCCGGATGAAGGCGAGAGATTTAAATGACCTTCGAGGTAACGCACTGTGGAGTGCACCCTGAAAAGCTGAGGCAATTGAAATGACAAAATTTTGACACGGGGGCCTTCCCGTGCAGGATGCACCGGCTCACACACCGAGCGGCCAAGGCAGAGGAACTTCTCCAGTCTGTCAGCACAGCGCGTTTATATCAGATAAACTCGCTTTCACAAATCGGATCCTACTAAAGGAAAAAACACTTTCTCCAATTTCTGCTTCAAATGAACGAACAATGCAGCGCAAAGAACTACCAAGTCCAGCATGCAGTGTGGCTCAACTAAAAATCATGACAGTCCCACAAATGGTAATTAAGAAATGAGCATGCGTCAAAGCAGCGCGGTTCAATTGAATGCAGGAGAACGCCTCTGATGAAGTGGTAATTGGACCACAGAAACGCGTCAGGCGAACGTACTTACCCGGATGAAGGCGAGAGATTTAAATGACCTTCGAGGTAACGCACTGTGGAGTGCACCCTGAAAAGCTGAGGCAATTGAAATGACAAAATTTTGACACGGGGGCCTTCCCGTGCAGGATGCACCGGCTCACACACCGAGCGGCCAAGGCAGAGGAACTTCTCCAGTCTGTCAGCACAGCGCGTTTATATCAGATAAACTCGCTTTCACAAATCGGATCCTACTAAAGGAAAAAACACTTTCTCCAATTTCTGCTTCAAATGAACGAACAATGCAGCGCAAAGAACTACCAAGTCCAGCATGCAGTGTGGCTCAACTAAAAATCATGACAGTCCCACAAATGGTAATTAAGAAATGAGCATGCGTCAAAGCAGCGCGGTTCAATTGAATGCAGGAGAACGCCTCTGATGAAGTGGTAATTGGACCACAGAAACGCGTCAGGCGAACGTACTTACCCGGATGAAGGCGAGAGATTTAAATGACCTTCGAGGTAACGCACTGTGGAGTGCACCCTGAAAAGCTGAGGCAATTGAAATGACAAAATTTTGACACGGGGGCCTTCCCGTGCAGGATGCACCGGCTCACACACCGAGCGGCCAAGGCAGAGGAACTTCTCCAGTCTGTCAGCACAGCGCGTTTATATCAGATAAACTCGCTTTCACAAATCGGATCCTACTAAAGGAAAAAACACTTTCTCCAATTTCTGCTTCAAATGAACGAACAATGCAGCGCAAAGAACTACCAAGTCCAGCATGCAGTGTGGCTCAACTAAAAATCATGACAGTCCCACAAATGGTAATTAAGAAATGAGCATGCGTCAAAGCAGCGCGGTTCAATTGAATGCAGGAGAACGCCTCTGATGAAGTGGTAATTGGACCACAGAAACGCGTCAGGCGAACGTACTTACCCGGATGAAGGCGAGAGATTTAAATGACCTTCGAGGTAACGCACTGTGGAGTGCACCCTGAAAAGCTGAGGCAATTGAAATGACAAAATTTTGACACGGGGGCCTTCCCGTGCAGGATGCACCGGCTCACACACCGAGCGGCCAAGGCAGAGGAACTTCTCCAGTCTGTCAGCACAGCGCGTTTATATCAGATAAACTCGCTTTCACAAATCGGATCCTACTAAAGGAAAAAACACTTTCTCCAATTTCTGCTTCAAATGAACGAACAATGCAGCGCAAAGAACTACCAAGTCCAGCATGCAGTGTGGCTCAACTAAAAATCATGACAGTCCCACAAATGGTAATTAAGAAATGAGCATGCGTCAAAGCAGCGCGGTTCAATTGAATGCAGGAGAACGCCTCTGATGAAGTGGTAATTGGACCACAGAAACGCGTCAGGCGAACGTACTTACCCGGATGAAGGCGAGAGATTTAAATGACCTTCGAGGTAACGCACTGTGGAGTGCACCCTGAAAAGCTGAGGCAATTGAAATGACAAAATTTTGACACGGGGGCCTTCCCGTGCAGGATGCACCGGCTCACACACCGAGCGGCCAAGGCAGAGGAACTTCTCCAGTCTGTCAGCACAGCGCGTTTATATCAGATAAACTCGCTTTCACAAATCGGATCCTACTAAAGGAAAAAACACTTTCTCCAATTTCTGCTTCAAATGAACGAACAATGCAGCGCAAAGAACTACCAAGTCCAGCATGCAGTGTGGCTCAACTAAAAATCATGACAGTCCCACAAATGGTAATTAAGAAATGAGCATGCGTCAAAGCAGCGCGGTTCAATTGAATGCAGGAGAACGCCTCTGATGAAGTGGTAATTGGACCACAGAAACGCGTCAGGCGAACGTACTTACCCGGATGAAGGCGAGAGATTTAAATGACCTTCGAGGTAACGCACTGTGGAGTGCACCCTGAAAAGCTGAGGCAATTGAAATGACAAAATTTTGACACGGGGGCCTTCCCGTGCAGGATGCACCGGCTCACACACCGAGCGGCCAAGGCAGAGGAACTTCTCCAGTCTGTCAGCACAGCGCGTTTATATCAGATAAACTCGCTTTCACAAATCGGATCCTACTAAAGGAAAAAACACTTTCTCCAATTTCTGCTTCAAATGAACGAACAATGCAGCGCAAAGAACTACCAAGTCCAGCATGCAGTGTGGCTCAACTAAAAATCATGACAGTCCCACAAATGGTAATTAAGAAATGAGCATGCGTCAAAGCAGCGCGGTTCAATTGAATGCAGGAGAACGCCTCTGATGAAGTGGTAATTGGACCACAGAAACGCGTCAGGCGAACGTACTTACCCGGATGAAGGCGAGAGATTTAAATGACCTTCGAGGTAACGCACTGTGGAGTGCACCCTGAAAAGCTGAGGCAATTGAAATGACAAAATTTTGACACGGGGGCCTTCCCGTGCAGGATGCACCGGCTCACACACCGAGCGGCCAAGGCAGAGGAACTTCTCCAGTCTGTCAGCACAGCGCGTTTATATCAGATAAACTCGCTTTCACAAATCGGATCCTACTAAAGGAAAAAACACTTTCTCCAATTTCTGCTTCAAATGAACGAACAATGCAGCGCAAAGAACTACCAAGTCCAGCATGCAGTGTGGCTCAACTAAAAATCATGACAGTCCCACAAATGGTAATTAAGAAATGAGCATGCGTCAAAGCAGCGCGGTTCAATTGAATGCAGGAGAACGCCTCTGATGAAGTGGTAATTGGACCACAGAAACGCGTCAGGCGAACGTACTTACCCGGATGAAGGCGAGAGATTTAAATGACCTTCGAGGTAACGCACTGTGGAGTGCACCCTGAAAAGCTGAGGCAATTGAAATGACAAAATTTTGACACGGGGGCCTTCCCGTGCAGGATGCACCGGCTCACACACCGAGCGGCCAAGGCAGAGGAACTTCTCCAGTCTGTCAGCACAGCGCGTTTATATCAGATAAACTCGCTTTCACAAATCGGATCCTACTAAAGGAAAAAACACTTTCTCCAATTTCTGCTTCAAATGAACGAACAATGCAGCGCAAAGAACTACCAAGTCCAGCATGCAGTGTGGCTCAACTAAAAATCATGACAGTCCCACAAATGGTAATTAAGAAATGAGCATGCGTCAAAGCAGCGCGGTTCAATTGAATGCAGGAGAACGCCTCTGATGAAGTGGTAATTGGACCACAGAAACGCGTCAGGCGAACGTACTTACCCGGATGAAGGCGAGAGATTTAAATGACCTTCGAGGTAACGCACTGTGGAGTGCACCCTGAAAAGCTGAGGCAATTGAAATGACATATATATATATATAAAGTAATTATGTTCTGGGATAGTTCAGGGAGTGATCTGATTACATTTAGGTAAGATTAAGTGACCTAGACGTTTTAGCTTTTTTTGCTCATATGGCTGCTGAGATTTTTAACACCGATTCGTGAGATGAACCGAAAGCTCCTTTCCAATCATCTATGAATAAGGTTGAATTGCCCAAACAAAACATCAAAGGGACTGAACCCAAAAACCTTCTGTGAAACGTCACTGAAGACAAATAAGAGTATAAGAATAACGGGGGAAGATCCTACTTCATCCTTAGGCTGTTGGGCAAAGATCTCAAAATTCCCCTTAAGGGTCTTGTTGAACCGTTTCACCAACCCATTTATTTGTGGATGGTGCAATATGAAGAACTATCTTGCCTCCATAAAGCCAAATAAGAAATCTGTTTCTCTGTCAGAGATCAATCTCTCATGGAATCTGACCCTAGAAAAGATTCCCACGAATGACCCTTACTACCAGCATAGAGGTGGTGCCTCTCAGAGGTACCAGCCTGGAAATCTAGTAGTTTAGTCCACATGAACTAAGATGTACTTGTTGCTAGAAACTCAGGGGGAAATCAAAGGGACCAACAATGTCAATATCCATTCAATGTAATGGCATATCTACAACAGGCAGTGGCACCTATGGTGCACAGGTCTTACATTCTGACTTACAACTCAACTGGATTGATATTTTCCAACGCTATGTGTTGAGAGGTTTGGATAAAGTACATTTAACTCATCACCATCCAATCTTAGTACACAACAAATTGAAGTTTGAAATCTCTGTATAACAATGATAAGAACCACAGATGAAGGTTGTGGGGAAGTTGTTATAATCATCATGATTATATTAAAGAAGCTTTAAAACAACTGAATAATGTGCTACATGCGAGCTACAAAAATGGATTTAAAGTAATGTGAAACCAAATTAACTATGATATTAACTAAATGGAAGGAGCTTGGTATACTTAATGATGATGAGTATCGCTATCTCTATGTAGCCAAAGCTAGAACTCTTGTTATCTACTTTTGGCTGAATTCACAAATGTATTAAGTCATCCCTGGTAGACCAATGGTCTCTGGTAATAATTCTTTAACCTGAAGAGTCTATGAATTCCCCAAGATACATGTTGCACATTAGTGTAAACCCTGCACTCGTACATTAACGACACCATACATTTTCTGACATCCATTTGGGAGAATAGGTTACTTGTCACAATGAATTTGAAATCATTATATACATACATTTTACAAAAGACGGACTATATACTGTATGAAACAATATTTCAACAGTAGGCCTGCAAACCTTTTGTCCCACGAAGACGAGATTATGGATCTTGCTGTATTTCTTTTGAATCCTAACTTTTACTTTGCGAGAACGTAAATTCCCAAAAGGTTAGAGGTACAGCAATGAGTTCAAGAGTTGCTCCTACTTATGCTTCTCTTTATTTGGGATGGTTTGAGAGGGAGTGGATCTTGAGGACAGATGTTCAACAACTCGAGAATAACATACTACTTTAGCTGCGCTTCATAGATGACACTTTTCTTGATGTGGAAAAGTGATGCTGAAGGTCTGGTTAAGTTCCATCAGGTATTCAATATAAATGAGCCCAATACAGAGATAGTGACCGAATTGTAGCAAATCCAACATCTGCTTTCCTGCCTGTGAGGTACATTTTAGAACATGATATATTTTAAATTGTTTAGAAAGTCTACATTTGTGAATAGCTACTATAAGCCTTATCTGCACGTCCAAAGTACCAGATAAATAATATTCCCTATGGGGAATTTTGACAAGTAAGAAGACTGTATATCTAATGCTGCCTATAATCTAGAGGCAGAATCTATAAAAAGTTTCTTGGAGAGAGGCTATGATGACATTATTATAGATTAAACAAGCACTAGAGCCTCACTGATTGACAGACATGATTTACTTTACAAACAGAAAAAATGAAACTTGTTGATTTTGCAAACAAGTTGTGATTCATCACAAATTACAGACAGGAGAGTTCCCAATTTTAAAAGCTTTTTTAACAGACATTGGTACCTAGTGTTACTGGATACCCATGCTTCGATAACATCTCCCCAAAACGATGAATACTTTTTAAAAGGGGGCTACTCCTAAACAATATGCTGTGCATTATGCACTGGACTAGGCTGTGCTTGCAATTCTTTGTGACATTTCAATAACAAATATTGTTTAATAAAAAAACATGCTGAGGTCAAAAAGGATGATAAAATATTGAAAAACTTCTGCAGCGATTAGGGACTGTCACATTTACAAGGGTTCTTTAGATGGGACAATTGTATTCAACAGGCAACAAATGTTCTTTCAAAGACACCCAATGGATCCGAGGATATATTAATGACTTCATGAGCCATCTGCCATTCCTGCTGTGAGGGTGAAGCTGTGCCCTAAGAAACCCCACGCACCGCTGGGGAGAGTACAGCTCCCATCGAGCCCCTGCCTGACTCACACGCATAAAAGCTCAACGCTGACCAACGGCGAGTGTAGCCACCTGCCGTTCCTGCTGTGAGGGCGAAGCTGTGCCCTAAGAAACGCCATGCACAGCTGTGGAGACTACCGCTCCAATCAGCACCCTGCCTGCCCAGGCCAAAGCTGGGCCCGTCCATGCCCATCATCGCCCTGAGGAGGCTAGGGTGGGCCCCCTCTCTAAGCCATGCTTTTTGGGAAGTACTTGTGATTTCGAATAAATCATAAGGTAACCATTACTAATGGGTAAGCGAAAAGCGTCCATCCAACAGACTGGGGGGGAGACTGCTAACGCCCTTGATTCATTTCTCTCAAGGGCAGCCAATGTACTGTCACAAGAAATTGAACTGATGGAGTGTCGCCTCTCATTGGAGGAGGGCAGAAGAGGCATGTACCCACTAGTACCTCTCCCAGAAGTTCTGCCCGAGCCGGCTGGGAGGGAGGATTCATGCGCACTCTCTAGCTGTCCTTCCTCAAGTTTGCATGAAGTTGACTCAACCCCATTATCAGACACAACAGTAGAGCCACTGGTCAAGAGAAAAAAAGAGGTGGTGGGCAACCGAAATCAAAGAACTCGAATGTTACCAAAACGCCCAAGATTCCAAAAGGGGCAAAGACTGTTGACTCAAACCTGTCTGATAAAGATACCTCGTTGAGGTATAATGAGGACTTATTTGTAAGACTAGAAAACATGGCCTTTTTGTTGCTTTGGCGGTTATTGCACAGATTAACTAGGATCGAAGAAAGTTTATCTACCCTCATTAATGGTGGGATTCCCCAAGAAGGGGGTTTAAACCCATTGTCTTATACCGTCCCAGTGAGAGTGCCCCAATCACAAGGGAATAGCACAGGGGATGAGCTTGACTACTTTGCACCTACTCAGATGGCCCAAAATTTTTGCAACCAATGGTCTCAACCATCTCCGACCACTGCGCGCTCTGCAAAAACTGCTTTAGGGGACAAAGCAAGAGATACTAAAACCATCTGCTAATTTAGGCAACAATGAAAATGGGGACGGGGTGGAGTGAGGGGAGTGGCCCCTATGAGAGCTATGGAAACGGCAAGGCAGGAAATTGTATCAATCATTAGACCTAATCCCAGCTGCCTCACCTTTTGTCTTGGTTTTGCCAAATGTCCTGGAGCAGAGAGAGAGACAGAGGGTAGCGACGGAACAGTTTATGGCCAAAGCACTTTACTGGTTGACAAGCCATGTGAGGAACCATTTAAGAAAGGTTGGTGGCCTGGATAGACATTTTCATTCCGAGGAGAGTGGGTTGGGGTTCCTCCTTAAAAGAGCTAACGAGAGATTGTGTAATAGTTCACTTTAATGATCAATGTGCGACCTGGAATTTGTTAAGGGAACTCCCAAGCGCTCCTCTACCAGGCACTCCGATTTTGTGCTCCCAGTGGATTATCTTTATAGTTCCACTTTCCCATTGTCTTTTGAATTCATGGGAGGTCCCATTCATATGCCCCGTACCACTCCCTTCGCCAATATAGGCCCTGTTAGACCAGGGATAAAGGTAGAGAATTGTTTTGCCGCCTTGGCAGACCTTGAGTCCAGCGATTGACTGATTCCTGGTGAGCCAAATTGTAACTTGGCCAAACCTAACGTTTCAACAATCCAAATAGAAGCAATGCCTATACGGGTGTCCATAGGGGCAAGCAACATATGTGTAAAATTAGCAACCCGGTAAATTGCAGGTCTTGGTCTAAAGTTGGGCAACGTAGAGAGATGTCCTTTATGCAGGATCAGGACATACTATGTTTTAAGGAGACTTGGGCAATAGGCCCAATATTTGTCGACAGATATCGATCATTCCAAACGGAAGCAATCCCTTCCCTGTCAGGCAGAGAAAAAGGTGGCTACTGACTCTAATATCGAATACACTGCCTATTAAAGATCAAAAACTTTGAGAGCCCAGGTCCCCACTTTCACATTTTGTTATAGGAAGGGCAAGGAGACTGGCAGGGCTCGACAAATGAACTTGACCGCTCGCAAATACGCGTGAATTTCTTCAAAGGCGAGGAAGTTTTCAGGCCTACTTGACCTGCCTGGCGAGTGACATCTGCTGCTGCAGTGCCAGGTGCCAATTTGTGGGTCGAGTGCAATTGATGTTGGGTCGAGTAGAATTTTTTTTAGATTTGTCGAGCCCCGACTGGGACTGAGTATTGATACATTTTTATAATAATAACTTTGGAGGGAGCATGGCAGCTGTGGTTGTCTCATTGGAAAAACAGATCAATAGAATTATAGTAGAGCACTGTCCACAAATGCACTAATATTTAGTGAGTAAGGGACTTTAATGTCCCTCCTGCAAGTATTCAATGGACACTGTTTGCGGTTTAATGGAACTTGAGGGCAATGCAATTCAGCATTTCACGCACCTCAAATAGGGTAACTGTTTAAATAGGATGCTATCTACTAGGAACTTGGAAATAATAAATAAAGTAGACCCACGTCCAAGAGGCTTTGCAAAGACATTTGTATGTACTAAGTATGAGTCCACAATTGACTTTGCTTTAGCCTCTGAATCCCTCCGTGGAAAAATTACCCAAACCGACTCTAAATTTTCCACCTTCAGTGATCAAGCAATTCTTTTTTTTTTTTTTTATTTATGACTTGGAAGGGCATCAATACAGCTGTAACAGTAAAGGTGCAAAAGCCAATTCTGGTCAGAAAGAATGGGTACCAACTAAAATGGGACAAAATTAACAAGGAGAAAATGGTCTCACAGATTTTATCTAATAAGTTGCAGATGGTATTAAGGTGTTTGGATCCCGATCTATACCCCGAATCCTTACCATCACTGTTCTTGGAGTCACTTGGGGAAATCAAATTTGCCATGACTCGCTTTAAATCTCCCAATGAGGCCCCTTTAAACCACTGGTTTAATGCGGCTTGTTCAAAGTTCTTAAGAGATCTGCATAGGGCTTTTAGAGTGTCACCTAGAGACCAGGCTCAGATAAAGGACTGTGTAAAGTGTACAAGACAGCTCGAAAATCCAGGGAAAGGGGTCTGAGGGAAGCTGCTTGGGAAAATGTGGTTCAATCTGCTATTACTAGGAGCAGTAGGGAATTCTGGAAAGTGATAAACGCTCCCTTTAAAAAAAAAAAATAAAGATGAGCCGATGTTGGATACCCACATTAGTGAGGACGCTTGGGTGGCTCACTTTGTACACATTTTCTGGGCAGCAGACGAATCCTTGGCTGATCCAGTCCTAACAGTGGTAGTTCCAACAGAGTATTTAATATATTTAATTTGAATGAAGTAAGTAATGGGTTGCTAAGTGCAGCAGTGCTAAAACTCCAGGCCCAGCTGTGGTCCCCGTAGACTTCTTTCTATCGCACCAAGATCTTTGGGCCCGAGCTGACCAATATCTTTAATGTTATATCTAAGTTTGGCCCTTTAGCTTCATGGAAAAGCAGCATAATAGTTCCAATTTACAGAAAGGGAGACAAAGCTAAACCACATGACTATAGACCTATCTCCCTTTTGGATAGTACTTCGAAGTTGATGGGATGTTCACTGTTAAATAGGCTGGAGGATTGGGTCAGGGAGAAAAACATTCTGATTCCAATGCAGGATGGTTTTCAAAGGGGTAGAGGGACTATAGATCAGTGCTTGAACTTGAGCCTGGCTATCGCAAAATATACCACAGCCAAGAGCAGACAGATTTTATTGGCTTATGGATTTAACAGCCGCATTCAATTGTGTGAACCATCCTAAATTCTGGCTAATAATGGAAGCAATGGATATAGATGTAGCAATAATCAATTTTATTCGGCAGATGTACTCACAAGCCACAGCATATGTGCGTTACGGTAAAAATGGGGAATGTACGAGATCCTTTCAGATCACGAGATACGTTAGACAAGGCTGTGTCCTTGCCCCTTTTCTATTTTCCATTTATACTAATGGAATTGAGACCGCAGTTGTATAATACAGTCCCACTCCTGATAATGGCATATGCAAACGATGCAGTTCTAATAGCAAGAACTGGGTTGGCTTTACAAGTCTTATTGCAGCCTATGTGGACTTCATGAAAAACTTGGATCTGAGGGGGAATGAATCAAAATCCTCTGTATTAGTGACCGGGACGTCTCCTTCCCAAAAAATCCCATCCTCTCACATAGGGACCCGAAGATTGGAAGTGGTGGACACCTTCCCTAATCTAGGGGTATCGTTTGACAAAAAAACAGTCTTGGTCAAATATGGTGGCCAACAGGGCCATAGTAATAGAAAGAAGAATGGTAGCCATTTTCAATTTCACTAAAAAATTGGGATCAAAACCAATTGAGCCTATACAAAAGGTATAAAGTACAAATTCCCGCTGCTACGTATGAGGCAGGGGTGTTTGGGGCAGGGGTTTGGGGAATGGGGGCTATAGACTCCCTCCAAAAGTTAGAGGATGGATTCTTTAAGAAGGCTGTGTGCCTCCCTGGTACTCGTTCAAATTACATCTGCCACATAGAACTTGGTTTACCATACATGACAGACACTATCAGGCTCGCAACCATTCTGTTACGGCACTCGATCTGGAGAAGGGATACTGTTAATTTAACTCAAGCTATAATAAAAGACTTTATCGTTGGATAATGCACATAAGATCATATGGCTGCATGTAAAATCCACACTGACATTAGGACTAGCCAAGCTGTTCACTAACCCCAGTACCTGCCTGATATTTTCCAAAATAAGATTAAAGGCCATATTTGATTTCAAGGCAGAATACGAGAGAAAAGAAAAAAATCACTTGAAATCTTCCATAATGTTATATCACATGACCCTGCCCCTTATGGAGGGAGATGACTCATATTTAGACACGGTGGGAATCCTACAACATAGATTTATCTTGATGAGTTTTCGACTAAATCTAATCCCCCTGATATTGGGCTTCCCTTCTAAGAGTTACTCTTTTAGCGAATTAACACCATTTACATGTAACAGTAGCTCTGAGTAGACCGATCTTCATCTATTCTCTTTCTGTGGCTTCTACAAAGATTAAGATATATTTTGCCTCTTCTGCGACGATACTATTTTAGCCAATGTCGTCCTTCTCTTTACTTCCTTAAAAAACATAATGATCTGTTTATATCTTCCACGTTAGCCACATTCCTCCAGCCCTGTACGAAATGGAGGAAATCGTGTATAGTTGGGAACCCACAGACCATCTAGGAGGTGAATCTATTTAGATCAATAATCACTCAGCACTTTATAAAGTTAACATCTTGGAACTCTTAGGGGGGAATTACCATAGGTTTTAAACAAAATCTTCTTTTGTAATGGAATTAGTATTAGTCTTAATGAATTTTAGTGTGAGGGTAGTATTGTTTATAATTGATTTTAGACATCTTGTGAATAACACATCCTTCGGGAACACATTAGAATAAGGAATATTTGAATGTGTACGCGATAATTATATCATTAAATAGCACTTAAGTGACTGGATAGCTTGGCTGACACCGAGTAAGGTTTTAAGCATTCATACCACCTATTTGTGGTACCAATTAACTCTTTTTTTCTACATTGTTACGCTTGATGTGTTCACCATATGGAAACCACAATGTAATTTTAACTTTGTACTTTGCACTGACATTTTATGAACTGTTGTTTAATCTTGAATTATACTTTTATGATCTACATTTTAATTAAATCAAATAAAGTAATTGAACTGAACTGACTTCATGAACTGTATTTCTACTTTTTAAGTGCTTAGAATAAAATGGTCTTTTAACAAGATGTACGTAGGTTTTACAATCCGATCTGTTAAAAAGATGAATAGAGCACTTTAGAGCTTTCAGGAAACTCTGGTATCTGTATACATACAAAACTGAAAGTAAAAACAGTATTGAGACATCAATACTTTGGCCATCGGCCGTATCAAGAAAAATGTAAGGGGAAGAGATATAGAACAAATACTTAGGAAAATAGAAAGTTTCGGAATCTATATGTTGCCAACAAACATATATGCTTTCAAGATGCATGATGAACTGCACACATTCTTTAGGGTTTAATAACTTAGAATGGACGTTCACCCTCTCCCGACACTGATTAATCCAAATGAGAATTGGGACACAATTACTGTAATAAAATGTATCAACGGAACACATTGAATCCAGATGCATGTACAAACTCACCATTGTTAAGTGAAAGCAATCGAAATAGGCTTAATATAGATCCGACCAATAGCAACTACATAATATCCAACTTTTAGATTTATATTACATATATTGCAAATTAATGAAGAGAAATATGAAATTATGTTTAGCACAATGATCATATATATATATATATATATATATATATATATATATATATATATATATATATATATATATATATATAAATATGATCATCTGAGTATAAACAGTTTTTGCTCCAAACAGATTTTTTAAATAAATTTTGTTCATTCGAAAGCTTCTAAAAGAATCATATGTCACTAGCAGAACAATATGTTCCCCTAATGTCTTTTGTTAAATGTGTAATGGTGCCAGCATTTAGGAAAGCAAACAAGAATGGTTAATTCTCGTAAAAACTAGAGAGCTGGCTCACTATGAAGTTATCAAAAAACACTATGACCGCGAAAAATATGGCATACAAAATACAGAACTCTACTACAAAACATACTTTCTATGATCCCCTTCCTGTTGCTAAGTTAAAACATTCTAAGTAAGTTTAATATATATTTAACCAATCGCAATTGCACCATATCCAACCACTTGATTTACAAAATAGATGGAACCAAAGTGGGAATCATTATTAGAAATTATGTTAGCACAACGTGTGCTTTCTGACTCAAATATAGTACCCCTGGAGAGGGTTAGATTTCTGCGCTTTCAGATCATCTCAGTGTGAATTACATTTTGTTCCAATCTTTATGTTTTGATCAACTTAGAATTTAAAACGAAGTTTGTCCATTAGAAAGTTTCCAAAATAATCCCAGGAGAACAAAACGTTCCCCTGATGTCCAATGCTAACTGCACAATGGTGCCAGAACAATGGAAAGCAAACAAAAAAGTTTAATTCTTGTGAAAACTAGAGCACAGACTACAATTTATCCGTGGAGAGTACTCTCAACATGGTGTTGCAACAGCAGAGTAGCAGCCAAGAACACAAACTGTATGACCACGTAAAATGTAACGTTGCCAACATAGTAATCTACCAAAAAATAAACTCTCTAAGATCCCTTTCATGTGCATGGTATAGTCCTCACAGTGGCAGATAGAAATAGTCTGGAATTAGTAGCAGCAACAGCTAAAAAGCACGGGATTTCCTGGGAAGGGTCCATGTTGCCGCTCAACTGATGAGAATCTTTGGGGACCATACTTAGATGGAAACGTTTTAATATACACCAACAACACTGAAATATACTAAGGGAACACTGTGATCTTTATTTTTACAGATCATGTTCGGACCGGGCAGCCATTCTAAAATGTTATTGACAATGTAGATCTAGTAATGAGTGTGGTCCCTCCTGCCTCCTTTAAAGGAACCAAGAGGACCTTTGTCTATTTCGTTTATCCGACAAGCAATTACATACAATGAAGCCTGGCAAGCTTTCCCTAAATTTAAGAAAATAAATAAATGTATACATCAGATTAATAACCATGCTTAAGTTTACATTTGAATAGAAAAATAGCTTGGAAGAATTAAATCAATGTGATCAAAAGCTATCTTTGCTGATCTAAAGGACATTTTAAGTTAACATTTATTAAGTATGGGGTCTGCTGTAAACTAAACCTTTTTATGTGAACTAAAAATTCACACACTATCTTTATGAGCATTATTAGTAAAATGTGCATAATCTCTCTATTTTGTTTCTTTTCCCTCTACTCTGTGTTTCTATGAATCTCCTTTTTGACTATCCTTTTTTCTTTCAATTAATCTCTTCATGTGCAATTTCGCACTATTTTTTATTAATTTACTTATCAAGTAGTATAAATCAAAGCCTGTATAGAACATGAGAGAATAAAACTTCCTACATATAATTCACTATGACGTGTTTCTTCATATCCAACCAAGGAAAGATGTTTGTTTGGAACCACTTGATGAAATGAATAAAAACAATTGAGTATTCAAACTCTTAATGGTTTTACTTGTTCATAGGATTGTCTTCTTTGTGTAAATCATGTTGTTTAAAGGTTCTGCAGAGCTTCTGTACCCCTTCACACCCCTAGCCATTAAACCAAAGAGTCCAACCTATCCTGAGCTTTCTAATGCCCAAGTGCCCTGCCCAGTCTAGTGGTAACAGAAAGGTACTGTGCACTAGGGGAACAATTAGTTTCTTTCTGGCTCTTGGCCCAGGGTTCACAGCTTACTCACCCACCCTCTCAACGAAAATAATACCTTCCAACCACTCCCTGGCTGACCTGTGCAGGTTTGGGATATTTCATCTCAATCATAGTCCAGTAAACACTTGTATATCTTAAGGCAGGAAGCTCCCATTGATGTCTAATTCTAAGCCAAAGCCCATGGTATTGGATGGATGTTTTTAGGGCAACTGGATCTATTAGCTAAAGGTCCATAGCAAGGACCTTTAGGTTAAGAGTTGTGGGAGCCTTCTCGGCTCCTTTCACCCAGTTAACTCACTACCCATCGCGGGGGCAGATGGCACAGGATATTTACTCTGGAAGCTTTTGTGTAATGCCCTTCTGTGGCACGTATAAAAAGTCACCACTTTGGGCATGAAGGAAACTTTCCTTACTCCCTTGTTCTTTGCTTCTGATTAAGAAACCAATCTCAATTCTGTTTGTGTTCCATCTTGGACTTGTGGGAACTGCCCTGCCCCTTACTCTCCGATTTAAAAACATTATTTGGAGAAATCCTCTCCCCTTTGGTTTAGAATTGTAGTGTTCTAGACCTTTGTTTACCCTGTTAGCAAGCCACCTATCAGGCAACACTGCAAGGACGAAATAAACAAAAGGTCAATGACTTTCACCTGGGCCTAAGGACAGAGGTCCAAAAGTTTCAGATCAGCCTAGACCGGTGTGTTAACGGCCCTGGTGGTGGTGTCAGACATCTCATGCCTGCTTAAGGACCTCAGTTCCATTGAGGAATGCCGGTTTTGGTGGAGGAGACAAGGTGAACACCAACACAGAGATGTCCTTATTCTCTAGAACGGGTGCCAGTGTTCTAATGAACAGTAACAAACGTCTTTCTATCATCACAAAGTACAGTGGTGGTGGGTAAAAGTGTTTGTGGTGATCAGAAACTACCAAAACTGAAAGGTCCTTTCATATCTGCTTCACAAAGCATGGCTTCCTTGTGTAGAGGTGGTCAGGGAGAATGATTATCATTGCCCACCCCTGAAGAAATACTGGAGTGATGGGAGTGGACACAGAGGGGGCACATGCACTGGCCTCTGCCCGCTGAAAGAGACTGGGCAATGGTAAACAACCTTGACCCCGCATGTTGTTACAACGACCGCGTTGTATTAACGCGTACCATTACACCGCAAGTCGTAACAACTAAATGCAGAGGGGTGAGAAGGTGTTGGATTTAAAATCCAACACCTTCCCTACTGCCCGCACAGACTTGAGTTGGAATGGTAAATTATACTATTCCAACATCCAGCGCCCCCTTCCGCAAGTCATTGTTACGACATGCGGGGTAATGGTATGCGTTGTTACAATGCAGTCGTTGTAACGACCGCATTGTAACAACATGCGGGGTAAAGGGATGCGGTGTCAAGAGGCATATTCCTCCAAGGTACAGGACGCTGGAGAGTCCAGTGTTGCTCCACTAGTTGGATATCTAGGGAGCGATATTCCACTCAAGCACTGTAGGATACATTTTTTGTGGATTCCTCCTAAACAACACTTCTAGCTCACTGCGTCAGTGGTCTTACCCTTCGCAGTAGCCTTCTGCTATGAACAGGAGTTGGGCTCATATGAAGTGGAGGAGATGGACAGACCCTTTCAAGGTATTGACCTCCAGAGATGGTGCTGGGTCTTTACTGACTGGTGCAACCACCATATTCACTATAGCACATAGAGACCAGGTGGAGGGAGGCATGTGTGTCTCACTGGTGCTACAAGAGCAGCTCTGTGCTCAGAAAGAGTGGCTGACTATCTAATGCTACAACAACAGCTCAGCACACAGATGGGGAGTGGGACTCGCAGTAGCAACCAAATCACAAGAGTAAGACATGGTTTGCTCTCGGTTTCTTGGCAATAAGGATCACCCTCTTAGACAAGCAGAATCGGATGAACAGGGTCTGATGTAGCACGTTACTTATATCACTCGCACATGGGCCGTAAGGAGATAAAAAGGGGCTTGTACAGGGAGCCCTGCTGATACAAAGGGTGCTTTGAAATTGCCGCCAGCTTCTAACGCTGTGTCCGATACCTCTTTCTAAAAATAAAATCGAAAATTGCATGCACATGAGGTGGGACCATGTTCTGATAACAGCAGAGATCACACACTTGCAACTGATGACTGCTCTGAAAATAACAGATTCATGGGGTATATGGATTAGCAGCTCTAAACGGCTGGAGGCAGGATACTAAATTCAGAGAACTGCGCCAATCTAGCTGAGCTGAAGGAAGAGCATACAGGGTTACACATGGGCTCCAGTCCCTCTTATGGAGCAGATGTGCACAAGAAAAGCAAGTCCTAATGCATACGTATGTAAGAGGAAAAAAAGGAACCAGGTGGAGCGTATAGAATTGGGCATGTCCAGAAGTGATCTGCACACAAGGTATTGTACGTGGAAAGTTCTATTGATCAGCAATAGAAGCAGTTGCTTGTCTCGATACTGGGTAGCACTCAGTACCCTCAAGTTGATAATGTGAGAGATAGAACGTGAGAGTATGATAATGATGCATTCTAAACTCTGGAAGCCCAAAACTACTAGGAGCAATCAATATATTGAGTTTCGTAAAGGATACACCTAACACTGGAGTATGACAGGTGTCACTTCATTTATATATTTCAATTATTTGGAGAGTGCTGCTATGTATGGACGGATGTAAGCAAATGATCGCAGGTAATCTACCATCTGCGCCTCAGGCATGTTCCGTCAATACTAAATACAACAGGATTGGACAATACTGCAATCACAACAAAACTGAAATTATGTTTAGTGCCAGCAGACTTCAGAAAAGAAAACTCTACACTACCCATACATCCCATCTTTGCTTTAGTTTCCTGATGCAACTTCCCTTCTGCTTCAAAGAGGAACAACTACTTATGACTGGAGGGGCACATTTACCTGTACATGCCAGTGCCTTAACTACTTCTTCCAAACCTTAGTGGCACATAGAGGATATTTATTAGGTAAGAACACCCCCAATAATACGAGATTATTTAATGTGCTACTCCAGACTCCACGCCCGACCCATGCTACCTGCAATAGATTTAAAAGCAGGCATCTGAAGTATGTTTTCACAGTACTAAGGAGGTTGGGTATGGGAGCCAACATGATACTATGGATCAAAATGCTATACACTAAACCAACAGCAAGTGTGTGTTTTGAGTACATGACTTCAGAATTGATCAGACAGAGAAATGGACCAGCCAGGAATGCCCTCCTTCCTCATTAATATTGGCCCTGGCAATGGAACCTCTTGAGAAAACAGTGAGCCATGGTGGCAGTGATGAGGTATTGCTATGTAGGACACACTATGTTTCTTCTCATTATATGCCAAAGATACACTGCTATATATTAAGGACTAACCGCCATCGCTGGTACTATTGTAACAGGTTAGCAGGGGCTCCAGATTATGAGCAAATTGGGCGAAATACTCTATCTTCCCTGTCATATGCAATTTACAAAGGGACACCACAGGCTGGCACAGCTTTGACCTCAGGTGGGCACAAGATGCGTTCTTGCAACTGGGGGGATGGATCTATCACAGCGAGCTGGACACTGCAGAAGCAAAAGTCGGCACAGAAACTAATTACATACTTTCAAGAACCAGCAGAATTTCATACAATAGTCTTTGTATTGAGTCCGAGGAGCAACAAAAGTAGTCGATTTAAATGTTGGGAAAGGTATTTAAGGAAAATGTTACCCTCAGCTGTGTATACCCCTGTCCTTGTAGTTGGTAGCCTCCTGGCCTACAGGGGAGGAACTGGACCTGATCACGGGGTTATGGCGCAATTCAGGTGGTTGAAACAATGGGAGACCTACAGGACCCCGAGAACCTTTCAAGACCTCAAACAAAATTCAGATCTAGCCATTAGAGAATTACTTATAAATGGGAGAATGATGAAAGAGCTGAGAAGACTGTGGGGCGCAACTAACTCTGAACCATCCGCATACAAAGTAATGCAGATGCTGCTTTCACTGGAATCAGGAAGGAGGGAGGTCATGGAACGGTACAAAACTCTACTGAATATTGAAAAAAACCCTTTGATCGACCTAGCGGAGAAATGGTCAGTTGGTCTAGATTGGGTACTCTATGACTGTCCAATGACGTTGAGCTGCATGCCCGAAAACTTACGAATGCACGCTTTACACTAATTCAATTGAATTATCTGCACAGACTGTATCTTATTGTGAGGACGACATGCAAGATGTACCTGGTATCAGGGGCCTAATCCACTAGATGCAGCCTCTTGGATGTGGCGTTCGTACATATCGTCTAGACCTGCCCACCAATAGCAGAACATTGGGGAAAAGTTATCGAGCTACTTTCCGACTCTAGTTGAAACATAAAGTGTGCTTGTGAAGTTTAATGCAAGGCCGAGGGAGAAAAAGGTGAGCAATAAATGTACAGATGTCGCATTAGTACTGGGCAAGTGGAGTATATCAATGGCTTAGAAGTATACAAGACCACCAAATGCTTTTTGCTGGTCGTCACAAGTAACATACTGGGCCTACTGGAAAGCACAACACTGCACAGGGATCAATAAAGAAGGTTAAGGGAACTTAAGGGAGCTAGACTCGGTAAGAACTACTCATATTCATCGAAAGAAATGAGTGACAAACAGATAAGAACCCCTAACACATTTTGAGGGCACACTGACATGGATGCTACCCCAGGGGTAGTCCTTTTGCGACACAACACACCTATGGCACAGCATACTATCACTCCCCTGCTAATAACTCGAGACCATGCACACACTGTGTTTTAATATTCTACATTTGGGAGGATGGGGTTCATTTCTCTTTTTTATTCCACACATGTCATTAAAAACCAATAGAGGCTTCGGACGCTTGACTACAAGGACCTGAACTGTGCAAGAAAAGCCTATAAGAACTGCCAACCTTAAATCAGGCTATCACAAGGTGTAACTCGTTAGTTTTACAAATGCATCAGATGCACACAATCTGTGAAATAATGATATATTTTTTTAATGAAAACCTTAAAGAAGATATATATTTTTTAAAGTAAGAGCAATCTCACCGGATTTCAAGGCAGCCTAACTTCAAAGCAATTTCTTGGTCCACTTGATCTGCTATTTCCATCATGTAGTCATTTTTTACCTACAGAAAAAAGCAGAACTGTTGAAGACCGATAACATTTTCATTAACGCAATTTGTCACAGTCTTTTTTTTTGTAATATGGCACAAGCTGAAAAGGAGTTCTTGCGTAAAAATAAGGTAATTAACTGCATTACTTACGTGAAATAATTCTTCACAAGTTTCTTTGACTTCAGCTGCAATAAACCAGCGTTCAAGTGATGTAAGAAGCCTTGTGCCAAAGGTAGGCAGAGCACAATAGAAGATGAACGATGATTAAGCCAGCAATAACATTTGCATCCAAAACGCTTCTGAAAAGTCTACTAGGGTCATAAAAACCCGAATATTTTCCAATTTTTATACTAATTGACAGACTATTTGTTTCAATCAGTTATCATTAGCTAGTAGAAATGCTGCCATGTCTACTAGCCGCCAACTTTCTCAAAAACGTTTTTAAAAACAACAATTACATTAAAAAAACATTGTCTTTCCCTACAATCCTTACATTTCCAGGACCTGTCTTAAATGTTTGGGATGCTGGGAGGACAAGCTTGTTGCCCCACCTACCATATCCCAGGACACTATAGTGTTTAGTAAATAGGTGCATCCTGGGCGGGGTTGAGGGGCTTCCCCGGTCACCTCAGCACTCACTTTCAAGTGTATTTTTTCTTAATCCCAGGACCTAAGGTATCGGGAAGAGAAAGCATGAGAGCTTGTAGGTGCTTTCCTTTTTCTTCATGAACCTATCAGCTCTGAAACCAACTCCAATTTCCCCTGCTTCAGGACCTGGCTGAGGAACAGGCCACATAAAAAAACAACAGTTTTGCCAGATAATTGATATGATGCATGACGACCAATGGGGATTCAGACCATGTTGGGAGCCAAACTCTACCTTACTGAACATAAGAGGATACTTTCTAACTGCGGGAGACAAATGTAAATTAACAGCATTATTCCAACTGGGACCACCAGCAGGTTGACCTACCTTATCCACTCCACAGCTTCCGTTACCGACTAAATTAAACTAAGTAGTCAACAGATCAATAGTGACAGTGGGCGGGGGCAACCTGGAGAAATTACTTAAATTAAGCTATGCTCAGATGCTCCTCTTAGGTGCGCCAAATAACGATGGGTACAAGACATCTAGCTAGTTTAAACTAGGACATCGAAACAGGCACTAAGCCTGACAAAATCCAACTATGCGAAATCAGGCTTTTGGGACGTTCACTGGCTGATGTGAAACAAACTAACTTTAAACCCCTCTCCGTGGCTCAAAACGTCTCTTGAAGATGGAATCCATGCTACCAACCCCCTGGTAGCCAACACTGCATGATTTGGCAAACCTTTCGGTGATTCAACATCTTTCTACAGGGATTGGAGCTATGAGACTATCTGCCCCTCTCTTTATTTGCAGCAGAATGCTGGGTATGACTTACATGTGAGTGAGTAAATGCTATTATTGGATGCATTCAACACACTTTAATGCCTCCGGGCGTAGGCATAGAAGTGACTGATAAGCGACCCCCTGGCCAACCTCATCACAATTGTCTGCAAACTGTCACCAGGATCTTATTTCAAAGATTAAAAAAAAAAACTTTCCTTTGGTAAAAATGTTTCTGGTGACAATACTTTTGAATATCCTATCAGACATCGGATTGGTCAGGAAAGCTTATCCTTAGTAATGGCACTCCAGAGGTGGCGCATGCAGGTTCAGCCGCAACTGCGCCCACCTGACATGACATCAGAGTATATTCGGCATCAACTGGAACACTGATACCTGCTTCTGTAATTTTTTTCTGTACCCCAGAGTCATTTAGAGGGGAGCCAAGAGAGGACAAAATAGAGTGACACATACCCTTCTATTCTGTGCATGGGGAGAAAGCAGTTTAATATTTTAGCTACCAGTAGCTTAGGAAGAGCTTCCTGTAGAGGACGATGGGCAGGGACACGATGGGCACTCTCCTCAGTGAAGAAGCTTGGACAGCCAGTCCTCGATAAAATTAGTGGCGTCAGAGCCCTCAGACTATTCCGGCACACCAATAATGTGGATATTATTGTGCCAGGATCATCTCACCGCATCTTCTACAGGGCTCGACAAATCCAAAAAATGGTACTAGTCCTGCAGGTCTAGTACCACTGAAAATCCCCTCGACCTGACTGCAACCCACTTGACCTCCGTCTCTGAAAACGGAGCAAAAGTGACAAGATAACAAGATTTAAAGGCATCTTTATTGCTCATTCCCTTTGTGAGCAATAAAAATGCCTTTAAATCGTGTTATCTTGTCACTTTTGCTCCGTTTTCAAAGACAGAGGACAAAAGTTAGTTTGACTTCCTACTCGCCAGAAAGGGCGAGTAGGACCTAAAAATAGCTCGTCCTCATCCATTCTCCCTCGCAAATGCGAGCGGGCGAGTGGATTTGTCGAGCCCTGTTCTATCCCAGCCTTTCTAAAAACATAAAAAAAGTTTTATTAAACAGAGCAATAACTTGCTTGTGGAGGTCCACTGTTTGTGGCTTAAGTTCTTACAAGGATGTTTCACTCTTCTTCACATGTTCCAAAAGCTTCCATTGATCATCTCATAACAGTGCCAACTGGATCACCACTGTTTCCACTTTATTTTCCACTGCAGCTATAGCTTCCACGATGGGTTGAAGGATCAGGACAATCTTCTCAGTTGAGGGGTAGCCTAATTCAGCCACTCCATGGAGGCTGCAGGCCTCTGGGTCGTGCCCTCTAGTTTATCTTGCATCATGGTGTGGGCTATGAGAGAGGGAAGAGGTTTTCCAGTTCTGAGTCTCCCCACCAGGGAGACAGCTCAGAGTCTCCCCACCTGGGAGAGTAATGGAATATCTGGAGTGCAATAAAGTCTCTGACACACCACCCGGTGATGCACTCGGATGGTGCACAGTGGGCAATGAGGCAATGTCAACATGATCCGCCATGGCAGTCTGTGTCATGGAGACCCATCTTCCCCATAGGAAGCAGGCATGAACCACCGGGTTGAGGAATATTTGACCTGCCTGCATCACACATGTCTGACCTACACGACAACGCCCCCCGCCCACACCACGACCCGTCCGACGGCCGCTACACTGACTACCCGTGGACGGATATGCTGACATGAGCAGCGTGTGGCGGCCACTCTTAGCTCCCATTGCACTGATACGTTCTCGCCATGTAACACGCCACACACATCCAAGTTGACTACCCCCCTCTTTCCCCCTCCCCCCTCTCATTTTACTTATCTTCAATTGTTATTCTCACATTATTCTTTTTTGATCCTCCCACCTCCTCCTTTTCTCCTACTAAGGTCACGAATTTTCCTCTTATTTCCCCGTTGACTTCTTGACTAAACAACTTGCCTTAGATCCCGAGAACTGAGGCGGACCCGCTGACGCGCCAACATACACGCTGGTCTGATAACCACGCTTCAGCACACGTGTCCATGATGCGACCGTCTCGCTCGACTGCGACCACGCAGTGATGTACATACATTGGATTACCTGGGTGGGGGAGATGCACACTACCGCATCTGGCATCACATTGGACACACTGGGCAACCGGGTATAGTACCGGGATACGGCGACGGCGAGCCTCCCTACCCACCCCGAGGCGTACGGACAGTACATCAGTCTCGCCGCCTGGCCCCGCAGCTACTGCTGCGCTGACACGCAAAGCCACGACACCAGGGTGGGGTCACACGACACAGGGTGGGCCCCCCCAGTGGATGCTACCTGGCGGCAGTCATTGGGAGCAGGGTCCGCGGTACTTCGCACACAGCAAGAATATTGTGACCACCCATGTGTCATTACCTCCAGCCTACATGAGGTATGACTCTGATGATGTCCTAAATATGATGTAACAATGTATTTTATGAATAGACTCGTGGAGATACCACATACTGTAATAGCATTAGTCAATGAAAAATGCACGGTTCATGTTTTTGTGAAAACAATAAAATATATTCAAACAAATGGAGACCCATCTTACCCCAGATCAGTAGAGAGCACGGCGGTGAACAGAGGGCGCACAAGCAGTCTTAACCTCTGGAAAACTGCCGAAGAGGTAGGCACCCACCCGTGCAAGTAGGTGGCTGGATGCTCTGGACCTCGTTTGACATAAAGAGCCCGATTTAGGGACTAAATACAGGGAAGTCACACACTGCACTCAGCGTCAGTTCACGACAGGGAAGACCATCCATGAAGCTTGTTGCTGATCGGCCTATAAGCGCCCACGAAGCAGGTTCCGCAAAGTGGTTAATGTGCAATCCTGTACAGAGTAGCAGTGGCTAAAGCAATCATTCACCCTTTGAGCCGTGAGGTAATTGTCTGCCAGGAGTGGTACCCGACTCACCCAGGAGGGTGACCCAGTGAGGCAAGAGCTGTCCATGGAGTCAGAATCACTTTGCAGGTAAGCCAGAAGGTTTCTTATGCAGACAATGTAAGGTCTGTGCCAGGAGCAGGGGGCCTGGCCATGGGTCGCATGGGCTTGGGATGCATAGCCCATGAGGATTCTCTGATGTAGGGTGGCCACGCCCCGTAAGTGCAAATAATGGTAGATCTTCAACATTGTCGCCTCTTCAGGCCTGGGCTTAGGGTCACAGATGTACAGGGTCGGCAAATTAAGGTGCATTTCACTTTTGCACCAGAACAGATTAATAGGAAAAAAAGCCAGGCCCAGGACAGGCAGAAGCCACAAGTCACACAGTGGTATGGTCTAAGTGTTGCTGTAGGGTGCTAGTCAAGGTAGATGAGGGCCTACCACAAAGATTAACTGGGTCTCCGAAGGAGAAATATCAATGGTCACCCTGTGGTGTATGTAGAGTATGATCACTCCTACACAGTCTCCAGGGGCCACCAGGCTGGGTCGGCTCCAAAATCACACACCCATGCTGTGCAGATGTGCACTCATGTGCACAGGCCCATCCACACGTGTAGGGGGAAGCAGACTGTGGCTAGGTGACCTTCGGCAGCAATTGGTAGTGGTTAGTGGGCAATAATTAATAAGTAGGGGCGATATGAAGGTGAGGTCGCTTTTTCACAGGCGTACTGTGTAGAGCCTAAGTCACGCACTACAGCGACCAGCCACCCGCACTGCTTCGAATGTCACAGACCCCAGAGTAGGCTAGGCCTCAACCAGCACGTGGAAGAAGCTTATTCAAAAGGAGCCACCAACGCCAAACTAAGGTGCTCTATTGGGAACCGACAGCTCCACGCATGGGAGACCCAGAGACATGTCCAAAGGGTCAGATCGCCTGGACGTCCAGTTTATGGCCCAGAGGAGTTAAGATTAGGTGGGCTTGGTTGGGAGCTCACTTAGAGAGCGCCAACCATCTTGTGGCACCACACCCCCTAATCAGGGCCAAGACGTTGCTACTCTTCTATTTCGTTCACACATTGATATCTGCCTATTTTGCCTGCGGAGCTTGATTTCATTATTGCCAACTGTCTTTATCATTGTCTCAAGGTTTCGCTTCTCCTCAATACTTGTTTATTTCGCTGCAGGTTGCCAGGCTCGGTCTGTCTGAATTATGTACTTCAATTTTATTTTGGGGACATTTAGCATGCGTCTCTGAAGTTGTATTGAATGACACTGTAGTTCTAAAATCCTGTAGACTCCAGTATATCTTCAAGCCAGATATCTATTACTGGAAATGAGCCCATGACCAGGTCAGATTCTGGTATCTCTGAACGACCAGCAGCAACTGCTCATTCAAAACCATGGACACCACTCTGGAAGTGGAATGTGAATCAAACATACACAACAGCAGAGTGCAGAACATATACACTGCATGAGGCTACTACCTCCTGACCTAATGAAAGGTGAATGGAACATCACCCAAGAACTGTCTGTGATCTTATTTGTAAAGGGGATCATAGAAAGTACAAGAGCATGCAAGTGACCTAAGAAGGCAAATGTGACTTCTCCATATTTCCGTCTGTCCTTGCCTTGCATGCACTGGTGAATTTAAATTCTTCGTAATCTGATTGGTTTGTGGTGAAAACCAGTGGCGTCACTAGGGTGGTGCGGGGGGTGCGGACCGCACCGGGTGACACCATCACCTGGGGTGACACCAATCACGCACCAGGTGATTGGTGTCACCCCAGGTGATCGTTGTTAGTGGGGCAGCTGCAGCAGCAGTCTAGAGTTGACTGACAGCCTGCAGGCAGGCCCAGGGGCCCCGGGGATCTTTTGTGAACTGAGCCTGAAGACGGTGCGTAAAAGATAGAGGTTGTCATTGTAGCAAAGTGACATGATTGTGTCGGCAGATTGTGGAGACACGTGCCATGAGTCTCTCCTCGGTGCTGAAGGGACAGGAGGCTCACTGATGGCTGAAGGGAGTCTGCCCACAGTTCTGAAAAGACAGAAGTCTTCCCGGGGTATACAAGGGTTAGGATTCTGTTCTGGGCGCTACAGGATCGGAAGTGCGCCTGGGCTCGATGCTGGCTACGTCTGTACAGATGCAGAGGTGACAAGAGTCTGCCCATAAGGGATATGGGCACTCCATGGTGCTGAAGAGACAGGAGTCTGTCATGATAGTTGAAATAAATGGAGTCTGACCTGGACGATAAAGGAACAGGACTCTGAGGGGCGCACGCATATTCAGTTTTTTGGGCTGAGACCGGGGGTTGCTTCATGTCATGCAGCAACCCCCCGGTCTCCTATGGGGAGGAAGGAAGTAGTTTCCCTGCTCTAGCCAATCACAACGCTGCCATTTCAGCGTTGTGATTTGCGCAGGGGAGGGAGGGAGGCTGCTTGAAGCCTACTTCCCTTCCTGTTGGAAAAAACGCGGCAGCCCGGTCAGGAGCGTTGAAACGGCGCGGAGCGGGACCAGGCTGTAAGGTACGTTTTTTAAAATTATAACATGGGGTGACACCTTTACCCGCACTGGGTGACACCAACCCTAGTGACGCCACTGGTGAAAACAGTCATGAAGTGCCTTCACAACCCTGTTATAACCAGTTTTAGGTTAACCCTCCAAGTAGGACACACAGCAAATTATACACTTCACGCCCACAAAATATATACTTATTTTCTTTTTGTGTGTTACATTACTTCTGTACCTTCTAAACTGTTGTTATATTCTCCTAGCTACACTACCCCGGAAGCCCCCCACCCAAGCTCTGTATTAACGAACTGTGGTTTGAAAATTAAGCAAAGCTGCAGCATCAAAATATTCGTATTCCTCTGTGCCCTGCATTGACCCTCATTTAGGAGGGGTGCTGTGTCCTCATTTTCTGAACTCACATTTTTTGTCATTCATTGCCTTCATTTTTACTGTATTTCATTCTCTTATTTTCATCTGCTCCTATTTAATATTCCTGCTAGCGACCGTTAATAGTCTGGCCACTAGATGGAGCTTTCACCTCAATCTGTAATAAGCATTTTGTATTTTCTGTGGTGAAAAATTCTATGTGTATGTTGAATTGTACTCACACAGTGTTCTGGGCAAGCAAAGTGCCACCACCTCGTCATTCTGATATTACTTGTGGGTGATCTAAAAACACCATGAACTGCGTATATCATTATGCAATTTATTTAAGGGCTTTTTGTACAGCACTGGTCAATGGACGTACCCACACGGCATATTATATTAGAGAGAGAATGGTTTAGGAATAGATATAGGATTTATTAATTTGCAAAGCTTTATACAGCGCTGGCTAGACCTGGAGGTATCAGAGCGCTTTACATGAGGATCAGCGAGTTACAGGTTACATAATTACATAGCCAAGTATATACATGGGAGAAACACATGAGATTACATAAGTGCATTCTAAATGCTGCAAAGGATCTTGTACAACATTAGAAGAAGGGTGGAGAGAGTCATGGCAGAGGAGGGCTTCAGGCGGTCTAAATTTACTCTGCAAACGCTAGTGAGGGCATCTAACATACCCTACTACCTAGGACGGAGAGGTACATTCTTGACTGGTTCAGAGGTAGGATCTCTTATGGAATCAATGAAACAGTTTATGTAATTGCTATCTTTGGCCTAATAAAACACTCCAGCTGTAGTAGGGCCCTGGCTTCACCTCCTGGTGCAGGGCGGGCTGTGCTTTATGGCAGTCATGGAGGGAGGGAGGGTGGGATGATCTCGGCTGCAGCTCCAGTCTTGTAAGGTGCCCCTGCTATTACTTTTGAGCGCGAGGCGATGTGGGGGTGGTATTGGCGGTGCTCTTGGGTTTGGCACTGGTGGTGGTACTAGTGGAGGTGGTGGTATTGGTGGTGGTACTGGTGGCGGTACTGGTGGTGGTGGTATTGGTGGTGGTTGTGGTACTGGTATTGGTGATGGGGTATAGGTGGTGGTGGTGTTGGTATTGGTGGTGGTGTTAGTGTGAGGTATTGTTGGTGGTGATGGTGGTATTGCTGGTACCTGTAGTATTGGTGGTGGTATTGATATTGGTGGTGGTAGTATTGGATTGGTGGTGGTATTGGTGGTGGTGGTATTGGTGGTGGTGGTATTCACATTGGCTGTGGTATTGGTATGATATAGGTGGTGGTGGTGGTATTGGTGGTGGAGGTAATAGTGGTGATAATTGGCATCGGTGGTGGTGGTATTGGTGGAAATGATATTGGTGGTGGTAATGGTGGTGGTGGTACTAGTGGTGGTATTGGTGGTGGTGTTATTGGTGGGGGTATTGGTGGTGGTGGTAGAGTTATTGGTGGTGGTGGTATTGGTGGATTTGGTGGTGGGTATTGGTGTTGTTAATAAAACAGGCTTTTGAAAACAACCCGTCAGGTGGCTTTAGTGCAGATGACATGCAACACAGATGAACTGTTGTCAGCTTCAGCCCATTAGCACATGGAATTCACATTACTTTATTCACTAATCATTTCTAAATCCATTTTACTTGGGGGGGTGGGGGGAATTTGAAACGGACAAGAGATAATGCCGGGTTAAAGGGATTGAAAGCAGGCGCTCGGATCACGGGACGGCCGTGCTGCTTAAAAAACACACAAGCGGTTTCAGCTGAAGCAGCGTATGCCGGCCTGCAGTAAGAGAAACACAATAAAGTAAATAGTGCTTAGAGACTTAATAACAGGTCCTGTGAAACAACCAAACTAAAGGGGCCAGTCACCATGAGAGGGTACAAATGAAGACAAGGTCGTACTAAGGAGGGACTAACAAGCCTATTAAGGCATCCAAAGGCAGCATTTATGAAAGACAAAGACAGAGCCAATGAAAAATATGGGAGGAGAGTGGAGTGGCTTCTCTCCCATACTCTACTACAGAGGAGAGTTGGGTGGCTTCTCTCCCATACTCTAATACAGCAGTCTCGCAGAGCGAGGAGCACATGCGTGCTGCCGCTAGGCTCGACCTAAAGAACCTGCAAGAGTGAAATTAAGGGACAGGGAGAGTCTTGTCATGGTTGAAAGCAGAAACACCTGTAATCTAGACTACGCAGCTTTGGTACTCGCAATCCTGGCATTAGCCAGCGCTGCCTGTAGGCTTCTGAGAAAAACTTTGGACACCAGCACCTACTTTTCTGGCTTGGCCCTGCCTGAATCCCAGCTGTAGGAAGCAACATGGACAGAGAGAGCTCTTAGATCCTGATGCTCAGGGGCCCAACCAAGACCGATAATTCCAAATATTCCGAATTATGAAGTCCATTATGCAAAAATTAAGGGCAGCCCGCCTCTGTTATCCTCACCGACCAACAGGCTAAGAAGCAGTATGATGCAATTTAAGTACTGCTACACCAAAGGGATGCAACATCCAATGTTGGACCCAGCAACTCAAGATTGCCGCGTGGAAGCGGATTATTTAAAATCCACTGGTGCAGAGGTCACCCTTCGTCCACGGGTTCTTAACAAGTAAGGCGGAATCGACACTGGAGTGAAGTACAAACCAAGGGCCATTTATTAGCACTCATGATTGGGGGCTCATCCGTCAAGAACAATAGAGATACTCAAGGAGGAAGCACACTGAACAATGGTTACATGGGTTTTTATAGCAAAAGATCACAAACAAGGTACGCCCAGAGGTAAATAGAGCTTTGGGAAAAACACACAAATGAGGTAACGGTAAGAATCAACAGCCTTGGTGTCTTGTGCAATTGTCACGTCTTAAAACTGCTCAACAAGATTGGCTATCTGTGTAAATTTGACTTGAGGCTTAACCATTGTCTGAAAAAACCTGAGAAGACACTAGCTGTTCTTTTGCGCTGACTCTGCATGAATACACAGCCTACAATGGCCCAATCTAGATTCTTTACTCATGTTTATACAGATGCGGTTTCAAGGATAGAGCAGGGCTGGAAGTAGGGCAGGGGTGAAAAATGGATGAGGCATAGCATAATCAAAAATGAGAGAATCAGATTTTACATTTTAACAACTGTTAATGAAAAGGCTCACAGCTCCAACCCTGTCCTGGATGATGCCTCCAAAAACTGCTGGCAAAACTCAAGCACCATGCAGATTGAGGCATGGTCAGTGCACACAGCGAGCACAGTTTAAAGCAGACTGTGGTGTTGATGGTAAATCAACTAAACTAGACTAGAGACAGAGACAGAGACGAGACGAACTCCCCATCAAGCATGTGTGCTTCAATCAACTCTTGCTAAGCCAGGCTTTGTGTCTGAATCGAAGGTTTAAGAGCATGCACATCACTTCATAACAGCTCAAGTGATATATGGCATTCGGTAATAATTGGAGAGGGTGGCCTGTGTTATGTGATCAAGGGTAGAGGTAAAAAGGTGAACAACAATTTATATACTTGTCAGTTGTAATATTAATACACATTTCACGCTAGGCAGATATTTTGGAAAATGATCTGGGGTAATTTTGTTGTAAAGCTGAATTATGGGTAAGGATGCTGCTCTCATCTGTAGGTGTATTCACACAAATGGTTATTTTGCCAGAATTCTAGTATGCATTTGCAAACGCGCTTGTAGCACCCCATATGTAACATTTCAAAATGTCTAAAGTGATGATGACTATGCTATTAAGATGAGGTTTGCGGCTGCAGAAGTACACGTGCAAGTAGGGATGGGTACGAAGACAATATCAATTACAAATGGATATTCTAAATGCCAAAGATTCATATAGCTATTTCTTTGCAGGGCAACTCCAACATACTGTACATTGTATGACAGAAAAGAAAGAATGAAGCGTTAAAATAATAAAAGAACAAATTGCTTAATCCGTTATGTCTAATCTTGTCATACCAGACTTAGCTACATTCATACAAGGCATACCCATGGGCTAAATAGTCGTAATATGGAGGTGCATGTTTACAGTCAAATGCCCATATAGCATACTGGATTAGGTACTGAACTCTGCGCACAGCAACACTAGGAACTACTCTCTTTAGATTCTTAAGTAGCAATAACATGCTAGGAAACTCTTCTACAAATGATAAATTGATTTTATTAACACAAAGAGGAAATGGAGCAAGTTACAGTAGCAGCCTTTAGTTATGTTATGCTATATTGGTTTATATAACGCGATAATCAGCCGAGAGGGTATCCAGGCAATTGGGAAGGTGTGTAGGTTTGTCATCCCTATGGTGCTTATACGAAGAGCAAGGTCTTCACCTTTGTAACGGAACTCAAAAAGTGAGGAGGAGGCTCAGATGTGTTGAGGGAGATTGTTCTAAGTCTTGGGTGCGATGTAGGAGAATGAAGGACCTCCATTTTTGCTTTTGTGGATGCAGGGAGTGTGTGCGAGTGAGAGTGAAGCATAGCGAGTGTCTGGTGGGCTGGTGCAAGTGTATGCAGCTGTTCAGTATGTAGAGATGTTAAGTAATCAAGTTTAGATGGGCAGAAGAGTGGCAACTGAAAGATAAATGGGCATATGGAAGAGTGGAAAAGAAACTTGGAAATATGGACTAGTAGTAGTATGATCATACTGAAAAGGCTGAGGAGAGACTGGCATCTCGTCAAGATATAAAGTAGGACTTTGGATAGGCAGAAGCAAGAGAATAGGACACAAATACGAAATACATGGATATTTACATATGCAAAAGACAGACATGGACCTACAAGGAGGGAAAATAGAGATACGGATAGAGAAGAGAGACCAACAGAGAAATAAGGGAATGCAGAAAGAGATCGAGGCACATTTGAAAAGGGAGGTAAGATAAATGGCCATCTAGAAAGGTAGAGAGATGGAAAAAGTGTTGGTACTGGAATGTGAATGTGGGGACTTACCTTGTTCCCTATGGGGAACTCTGGCGTGGGTTCAGTTGGAAGTTGCTGCCCGGTGTTGGGAGCCGACAAATTAATGAACAAGAAGCTCCTTAACTCTGTTTCTGATTTTTTTTTCAGGGGTGACGGGTTGGTCTGTCGGATCCAGCATCCGTCACTGGATCAGTTGTGCCTCATCCATGCTGTTAAGGCTGCCCGGGGAGTGTCTGCTCCAAACCGACTGTTGCGTGCTGTGTTGTAGCGGCAGTCATTGTCGATGCATTGTTTCCACTGCTGTTTGATGTGGGTGAGCGCAGCAATGTTCTGGTTCTGCCGCACCTTGGACTGCATTTTTGAGAAGTTGCGGTTACAGTGCGCGTACACGTCTTCACGGCGGCCGATGGGGTTCGGCATTGTGGCACTGCGTCGGATCTACTGTACAAACACAGGTTACGTGTGCTACAGAGTAACCATTTTGAATTGAGGTCATCTTCTTGCCTGCCTGACTCCAAAGCTACTTATGTGAAGGACAAGTTGGGGGTACTGCCCGATTCTAGTTCTGTTCACAACAGGAGCGTTTCATCCAGAGTGAGAACTGCTCCTGTAAAATTTCAGGATTATACCAGATATTAGCCACTGTTTAGGTACTATTTTGGCTGTTGGTATTTCTCAATTCCTTGTATTAATGCCTTAACCGCGGTGGCAATTCCGCCGCGGTGCGGGCATTCTATTAAGTGGGCGAGGCTGTGACAGCCGTTGGCTGTTCGCAGCACTGGGGAGGAAGTGCTCCCGTCCACACGGAAGGGGTTAAGTATGCCTTAGATTGAGTTTCTGTTAATGCTTTTCTGTTCTTTTTCCCTGATATTGTGTTTCATGCTTTTCATTATTATTTTGTGAAGAAGGGGGTGTGTTGGGACTGGAATTTGAATGTAGGCGCTTACGGTGTTCCCTGTATGGAATTCTGAGGTGGGTTCAGTTGGCAGTTGCGGGCGGGCATTGGGAGGCGACGGATTAATAAACAAGAAGCTACTTACCTCCATTTCTGAGCTTCTTTTCAAAAAGACATACAAATATTTAGACTAGAGGAACATCTGAAAAGATAGAAGAGATTCTGGACAGTCAGAGAAGAAGAGACATCTAGAAAACAAGAAGGGAGGCAAACTTGTTAGGTATGGCGTTCGCCAAGACCATGTGCATTTGCAAAAATTACATATATAAACTAATTAGAGGACCTTTTAGCCAACATTATTCTTCTTTTAGTCTGTTGTTGCGTTATTTACATTCATCTTCCTCTCAATGCAGCATCAGATAATGGGTCAGCCTACTTTTACCGTTGGCTAACTTCATTTGGAGTGACGACATTCTGCTCTTTCACAAGGAACACGTCCGCACATAAAGTAGTTCCCACTAGGTCGAGAAACTACTACTGCAATGTGTGCTTTTTTTTTTTAAAAGAAAAACTATATTTTTGCTTATAGACAATATTTTTTTTATAATCCCAGGGGCCCACTACATACCCCAAGGATAACGATTTACAAAAAACCAGGGCAAAATAAAACAAGCATTGGCAAAGCCACAAGGCTGGCAGCCAATGCCATATCTACTGGCTTTGTAAATGCTGATTAAAACAAGGGGGCTAAAATAAAGAAAATAGTCTCAAGGATAGAAACACTGAGTAAAAAGGCATTACAGAAAAATCAGAGCGACTTCTTAGAAAGAATAATAAGAATAAAAAAAATGCTAGGAACATCTGTTGACTGCCAAAAGAATACCAAATGTTGTGGTTAAATTTACAACTTCACTTCGAGTAATAGCAAAAGCCAGATTCTGCATTAAGATTTAAACAGAAAGAGCAAATGTTAGTCAGGATGTGTGCTAAAAATAGAGTTCTAGGCACAAAAAAGAAATACAAAATACACTGCACAAGCCGCAATCATGAGTCAAGGAGAAGTAGTTGGACCGACAATGTTGGCAGGCTTGCAAAACATGACTTCATGCCCTCGAGTATTTCATTTTAGCCTAATTAAAAGCTGTGCTTTCTGGAAGGCCACTGGCCCGCTAAGCCTACACACACACTCTGGTAACAGCATGGAACAGAAAGTGAATGTCATCTCATCGAGAAGCGGTGCATAATGACTGCGGGTGAAAAGTGCAAGTGTGGATAATGTGCACAAAATAACAACAAATGGGAGGAGGGACGGGGAAAGAAGAACAAACACAGATGTTAGGTTACTTGAAGTTTGTATAGCCACATACTGCAGTGTGGTAATTCCGCTGTACATGATTTAGAAGCAGGAGGGACGGGGAAAGAAGAACAAACACAGATGTTAGGTTACTTGAAGTTTGTATAGCCACATACTGCAGTGTGGTAATTCCGCTGTACATGATTTAGAAGCAATGAGAATGTAAATAGGCCAGAGTCTAAGTATAAAATGAAAAGGTAGTCTCTGTTGAGACTGGAGGGGACCTGTCATAATAACTTCCGACATGGCATCAACCTTTGTTGAGAGCTGTTCAACTGGCTAGTCCTGCTGATTCAGAACACACGAAATTATCAAATTCACACCCTAATAGGCCTCCTCCCTTATTATCCCCGTCTTGCCAGGGACTGACTTTATGCAGGCCAAATAAAGGCGTTTGAACGACCACAGCCTACCTACCATGTGCATGTCGTGTCAGTGAGCTGAACTCGCCCTATGTGCTGACATGAGGGATGTGCACATTATATCGCATATCATTCCATGTGCTGCCTCTGCCATACACATTTGAGAATGAGGGGCTAGAATTAAATATTTTGGATCCAACGCACACTGTTAATCTTCTTTTCGTTTCAAGAAAATTGCTAAGCAAAAACACTGATCTCCATGTTTCAAACTATCACTGTGGTGAAGGTGTCCAGCTGACAATCAACCACAACACCAATCAACCACAACACCAATCTTCACTGCTCAATAAAAGTCCCTCCATCCACAATTCCAACCCCACTTGCGTAGATATATTCTGAATAACCAACCACATGCGCCCACAGCTAATAGAACAATTCCACATGCACACAACGAAGTGCACCTCTGTTTTGGGACTGGTCCTCGAGCAATGCAGAGCTGCAAGTGGTGGTGCACACTTCCACAGCTCAGGTAAGTGCTGATGATGGGCACTCCGAAAGCACAGTACAGCAGCAGCTCCCACCATTTTTATGTTTCATTCACACGCATGCAATGCAATACAACACAGCAGTATTGGCCTTCTGCTTGAAACAAATTTCTTGACAAGGTTACTGTTGCCACATTAAAGGTGATATTTTTGGTTGGCGAGGAGGGAGGTGGTTTTAATTGGTTACATTATCCAGGGCCTCAGGCCCCAATATGCTGCCCTGGGTACCACTTTTATTCGTTTTTGATCCACTGGATATCTCTACTGGGAGTCTGTTACAAACCAGAGAAACTTAAAATAAAAAGGAACATAAATGTTAGTCTAAAGGTGTCTAGATCGAAGAACATTTTGGGATACGGCTAAAGGCCTGAATAAAGCAAAGCTCGAGAAATATAAAATGGTTTGATGCTTGATGTAGTCCATAAACTTTGTGTGGGCTTTGCACCTGCGTTATATTTTCGTACTGCAGAACCCTAATGCCCTGATACTGAACAACAGTGGGTTACACTGCTCTGCTCCTTAACAACTGCGGCGGGAAACCAGCAATAATTCCCATTAAATGTGGCCGGCAGGCACCAGTGGGAGAGCGTCATCCGGGGCTGCCATGAATAAATCGGGACACGTTCCCGCCGCTCACTGACTGACTGAGGCATGGTAGGCTGCCATGAGATTCTCTAGCTCGGAAGGCAATTAACTCTAATAAAATGAAATAATTAGAGAGCTGGATGCCCCATTTTCCTTTAGGCTCCCAGATGGTATGCTCTTATTATTCAGTTCATAGACAGATAAGCGGCCCCATTTGCTGACATAAATCATGGGCATGAAATGAATCCAGTCTCTCAATTAAAAGCTTTAAATATATTTTAAATATAATAAACGAGTCTATCTCACAGCACCCCTGCCTACTCGATCTCTTACCAGATATTAATAACAACCGCCTTCTGTGTATTTCGAGATTGTGACACACATATGGGAAGAGAGAGCTGCAAATCTTCATGCATTAACCAAAGCAACTCTTCTACTTCTCATCCCATTGCGCCAGGTGATGGCCTCTTAGTCCTAACCCAACAGCACAAGTGTCCCGGCATTCAGCATGTGCAGACTTGGATACCAGTCCGAAGTTTGAGCAAGTACATTGATTTCGACGCATACACACGCAACAAGATACCTCATAATCAACCAGAAGGCCAAATCTTCCACTAACCTGCCGAGCAGCATCATATCCAACAAACCCCATTGTGCCCTCCACCGCACCTACACCCACAGCGTCTTCACAAGTTGTTACCCACTTCCAAGTGGAAACCTAGTTCTCCCATGACAACATATCCCAACCCTCCCTCGTCTCACCACCATAGCTCCTCAGGTTTAAATATCTCTGGAGTGCCACCACGTAGGAACGGTGCATAGCAGTCAACCATGAAAACTACCAGATAGTTAATAACTCCTGCACCATCAAGAGTGTGAGCAGTGGCACTCACATCACATGCACCCTATCACCGCATCCAGAGACAAGTCTTTGCTCAGCTACCACCTCCATGCGCTCAAAGAGCCTCCCTCACCTAACTTCCAATGCCTCAATTAAAGGGCACTCACATCAGGGAGAAGGCTCATGAGCTTTAAGTTGTTGGGTGAACTCTCTTAAGGAAAGAGGATATCAAAAAGAAGGGAAAATGTGGAACGTCTGTTTACAGAAGTCAGGACAATGTACTTGAATCAAGGATAGTGACTCGTTGTATAAGATAGCAGAAACAAACTAAGACAGTCTTGAGAAGGCGGAGTTAAATTCTGTGTAACATGTGCACACAGTTCTTACACTCCAACCACGAAGCACATGTATGGAAACAAAACACTCAGCTAAGCAGAAACTTTTACACAGATGAGGCCTATAGGCATCTCATTGAAGGAGACAGGTAAAAAGGCTAGTCACTTCACCAGAGATAATACTCCGCCGCCAGTCCCACAAAAACCAGGTAGCAAGAACAATACTCACAGAAAGATGCACGTAGTGGGAGCCCTTCCATCTCACTTCACCCACCCCCACACCCTCGACCTCACAAAAAGGCACTGGGGTCTGAATCCATTTAAAATGAAGGCCACTCATCGATCTTGCATGATCGTCAGGCTCACTTGTTGAAGAACAAAAGATGACGGAGTGGACAGGAGGAGAAGTCAAGCTTGGCGGCATGCTCGCCAGAGCCATGGTGGAAAATTTTAGTCCCAACATTAAACAAGCATTTACAATGCAATAGGTCTCGCAGCATTAAAGTTTGAGCTATTGGCATTGTATATTACAATGTGTTGCATTAATTTGTTATCAAACTCTGAATTGTTTTATAAAGATTGATTGCAAACTGTCAAATGTTGCTGAATAGTAAGCAACGTTGTGAATAATATTGTTTGCTAGTCATCCTTGGGTACCAGAGTACTTCACTTGAGGCAGAGGTATTATCTTTAGACTACAGGTGCCGGTGCCACTTGAGCTAGAAACAGGGCCAGCCACTCACTACTCTGCACTCACTACTCACCACTCACTACTCTGCACTCACTACTCCCTACTCTACTCACTACTCACCACTCACTACTCACCACTCACCACTCACTACTCACTACTCTGCACTCACTACTCTGCACTCACTACTCTGCACTCACTACTCTGCACTCACTACTCTGCACTCACTACTCTGCACTCACTACTCTGCACTCACTACTCTGCACTCACTACTCTGCACTCACTACTCTGCACTCACTACTCCCTACTCACTACTCACTACTCTGCACTCACTACTCACTACTCTGCACTCACTACTCTGCACTCACTACTCTGCACTCACTACTCTGCACTCACTACTCACTACTCTGCACTCACTACTCACTACTCTGCACTCACTACTCCCTACTCTACTCACTACTCACCACTCACCACTCACTACTCACTACTCTGCACTCACTACTCTGCACTCACTACTCTGCACTCACTACTCTGCACTCACTACTCTGCACTCACTACTCTGCACTCACTACTCTGCACTCACTACTCTGCACTCACTACTCTGCACTCACTACTCTGCACTCACTACTCTGCACTCACTACTCTGCACTCACTACTCCCTACTCACTACTCACTACTCCCTACTCACTACTCACTACTCTGCACTCACTACTCACTACTCTGCACTCACTACTCTGCACTCACTACTCTGCACTCACTACTCTGCACTCACTACTCTGCACTCACTACTCTGCACTCACTACTCTGCACTCACTACTCTGCACTCACTACTCTGCACTCACTACTCTGCACTCACTACTCTGCACTCACTACTCCCTACTCACTACTCACTACTCTGCACTCACTACTCACTACTCTGCACTCACTACTCTGCACTCACTACTCTGCACTCACTACTCTGCACTCACTACTCTGCACTCACTACTCACTACTCTGCACTCACTACTCACTACTCTGCACTCACTACTCCCTACTCTACTCACTACTCACCACTCACCACTCACTACTCACTACTCTGCACTCACTACTCTGCACTCACTACTCTGCACTCACTACTCTGCACTCACTACTCTGCACTCACTACTCTGCACTCACTACTCTGCACTCACTACTCTGCACTCACTACTCTGCACTCACTACTCCCTACTCACTACTCACTACTCCCTACTCACTACTCACTACTCTGCACTCACTACTCACTACTCTGCACTCACTACTCTGCACTCACTACTCTGCACTCACTACTCTGCACTCACTACTCTGCACTCACTACTCTGCACTCACTACTCTGCACTCACTACTCTGCACTCACTACTCTGCACTCACTACTCTGCACTCACTACTCTGCACTCACTACTCTGTACTCACTACTCTGTATTCACTACTCTGTATTCACTACTCTGCACTCATTACTCACTACTCTGCACTCACTACTCAACTCACTACTCTACTTTAGACTACAGGTGCCGGTGCCGCTTGAGCTAGAAACAGGGCCAGCCACTCACTACTCTGCACTCACTACTCTGCACTCACTACTCTGCACTCACTACTCTGCACTCACTACTCTGCACTCACTACTCTGCACTCTGCACTCACTACTCACCACTCACCACTCACCACTCACCACTCACCACTCACCACTCACCACTCACCACTCACCACTCTGCACTCACTACTCTGCACTCACTACTCTGCACTCACTACTCTGCACTCACTACTCACTACTCTGCACTCACTACTCTACTCACTACTCTACTCACTACTCTACTCACTACTCTGCACTCACTACTCTGCACTCACTACTCTGCACTCACTACTCTGCACTCACTACTCTGCACTCACTACTCTGCACTCACTACTCTGCACTCACTACTCTGCACTCACTACTCTGCACTCACTACTCTGCACTCACTACTCTGCACTCACTACTCTGCACTCACTACTCTGCACTCACTACTCTGCACTCACTACTCACTACTCTGCACTCACTACTCTGCACTCACTACTCACTACTCTGCACTCACTACTCACTACTCTGCACTCACTACTCACTACTCTGCACTCACTACTCACTACTCTGCACTCACTACTCTGCACTCACTACTCTGCACTCACTACTCTGCACTCACTACTCTGCACTCACTACTCTGCACTCACTACTCTGCACTCACTACTCTGCACTCACTACTCTGCACTCACTACTCTGCACTCACTACTCTGCACTCACTACTCTGCACTCACTACTCACTACTCTGCACTCACTACTCTGCACTCACTACTCACTACTCTGCACTCACTACTCACTACTCTGCACTCACTACTCACTACTCTGCACTCACTACTCTGCACTCTGTACTCACTACTCTGTACTCACTACTCTGTACTCACTACTCTGTACTCACTACTCTGCACTCACTACTCTGCACTCACTACTCTGCACTCACTACTCTGCACTCATTACTCACTACTCTGCACTCATTACTCACTACTCTGCACTCATTACTCACTACTCTGCACTCATTACTCACTACTCTGCACTCATTACTCACTACTCTGCACTCATTACTCACTACTCTGCACTCATTACTCACTACTCTGCACTCATTACTCACTACTCTGCACTCATTACTCACTACTCTGCACTCACTACTCTGCACTCACTACTCTGCACTCACTACTCTGCACTCACTACTCTGCACTCACTACTCTGCACTCACTACTCTGCACTCACTACTCTGCACTCACTACTCTGCACTCACTACTCTGCACTCACTACTCTGCACTCACTACTCTGCACTCACTACTCTGCACTCACTACTCTGCACTCACTACTCTGCACTCACTACTCTGCACTCACTACTCTGCACTCACTACTCTGCACTCACTACTCTGCACTCACTACTCTGCACTCACTACTCTGCACTCACTACTCTACTCACTACTCTACTCAC
This sequence comes from Lissotriton helveticus, assembly GCF_964261635.1. Lineage (NCBI taxonomy): Eukaryota > Metazoa > Chordata > Amphibia > Caudata > Salamandridae > Lissotriton > Lissotriton helveticus. The sequence continues at coordinate 203,018,026 of NC_136063.1, read as the reverse complement.
TACTCTACTCACTACTCTGCACTCACTACTCAACTCACTACTCTGCACTCACTACTCTGCACTCACTACTCTGCACTCACTACTCTGCACTCACTACTCTGCACTCACTACTCTGCACTCACTACTCTGCACTCACTACTCTGCACTCACTACTCTGCACTCACTACTCTGCACTCACTACTCTGCACTCACTACTCTGCACTCACTACTCTGCACTCACTACTCTGCACTCACTACTCTGCACTCACTACTCACTCGGCACTCGCTACTCTGCACACTCACTCTGCACTCACTACTCTGCACACTCACTCTGCACTCACTACTCTGCACTCACTACTCTGCACTCACTACTCTGCACTCACTACTCTGCGCACTCACTACTCTGCGCACTCACTACTCTGCGCACTCACTACTCTGCGCACTCACTACTCTGCGCACTCACTACTCTGCGCACTCACTACTCTGCGCACTCACTACTCTGCGCACTCACTACTCTGCACTCACTACTCTGCACTCACTACTCTGCACTCACTACTCTGCACTCACTACTCTGCACTCACTACTCTGCACTCACTACTCTGCACTCACTACTCTGCACTCACTGCTCACTTGGCACTCACTACTCTGCACACTCACTCTGCACTCACTACTCTGCACACTCACTCTGCGCACTCACTACTCTGCACACTCACTCTGCACTCACTACTCACTACTCTGCACTCACTACTCTGCACTCACTACTCTGCACTCACTACTCTGCACTCACTACTCTGCACTCACTACTCTGCACTCACTACTCTGCACTCACTACTCTGCACACTCACTACTCTGCACACTCACTACTCTGCACACTCACTACTCTGCACACTCACTACTCTGCACACTCACTACTCTGCACACTCACTACTCTGCACACTCACTACTCTGCACACTCACTACTCTGCACACTCACTCTGCACTCACTACTCTGCACACTCACTCTGCACTCACTACTCTGCACTCACTACTCTGCACTCACTACTCTGCACTCACTACTCTGCACTCACTACTCTGCACTCACTACTCTGCACTCACTACTCTGCACTCACTACTCTGCACTCACTACTCTGCACTCACTACTCTGCACACACTCACTCTGCACTCACTCACTCTGCACTCACTACTCTGCACTCACTACTCTGCACTCACTACTCTGCACTCACTACTCTGCACTCACTACTCTGCACTCACTACTCTGCACTCACTACTCTGCACTCACTACTCTGCACTCACTACTCTACTCACTACTCTACTCACTACTCTGCACTCACTACTCTGCACACTCACTCTGCACTCACTACTCTGCACTCACTACTCTGCACTCACTACTCTGCACTCACTACTCTGCACTCACTACTCTGCACACTCAGTCTGCACTCACTACTCACTACTCTGCACACTCACTCTGCACTCACTACTCGGCACTCACTACTCTGCACACTCACTCGGCACTCACTACTCTGCACACTCACTCTGCACTCACTACTCTGCACACTCACTCTGCACTCACTACTCTGCACACTCTGCACTCACTACTCTGCACTCACTACTCACTACTCTGCACTCACTACTCTGCACTCACTACTCTGCACTCACTACTCTGCACTCACTACTCTGCACTCACTACTCTGCACTCACTACTCTGCACTCACTACTCTGCACTCACTACTCTGCACTCACTACTCTGCACTCACTGCTCACTCGGCACTCACTGCTCACTCGGCACTCACTACTCTGCACACTCACTCTGCACTCACTACTCTGCACACTCACTCTGCACTCACTACTCTGCACACTCACTCTGCACTCACTACTCTGCACACTCACTCTGCACTCACTAATCTGCACACTCACTCTGCACTCACTACTCTGCACACTCACTCTGCACTCACTACTCTGCACACTCACTCTACACTCACTACTCTGCACAAGGGTAAGAACACCGCCTTCATTCTTTGAGTCAGGCTAGCCTTAAAACTTTAAGAGCCTGAGCTCCTAACATATCTTCACTAAAGGGTCGGGTGTGGTATATCACAAGCTGAGGGGTCTGTTTTCTTGGGGTTACGCGTGGTGGCTTGGGTACGATTTGCGATGGGCAACGTTTTATTAACTTACGAGAGTAGCGTCACCAAGCTTTAAAATGTAAATACCCCCAGGGCGAGACGTTTCTACTCCTTCACGCCGACAACTCTTTGGTACCCCGGGGGTGCCAACTAGAGCTCAATTCTGTTTTTCGTGAGAAGTCCTGCCTCCTCGTGCCTCTGTCTCGAGCGCGCTCTCGTTTCTCCTCCCTCCTCTCCTTACCTCCTCCCGCAAGCTCGGCCCCTGCCTCCCACCGCTTTCCTCGGCAAGCCGCTCGGTGACGCCCCCCTGCAGTCGGTGGAAGCGCACTGCAGCTGCCCCACTCCCCACGCCTCTCGATGTCAGCCTCCCGGCGGAGCTCTCCCGGTTACATTTCCGTGGATCTGAGCGCGCATCCGGCTCGGCGCCGCTGCAAAGGTAAAGCCGCAGCCGGAGCTTGGGTGGGAGCTGGGCTGGTGTTCGGGGAGCAAGGATAGACGAGGGATTGCCCCAGGGGTGGAGGCGGGAAAAGAGGACACACGGAATGTGAATAAATACACTTACTTTCATCTGTAATTTCACGAAGCACTTGATGTGTGTATGCGCATGCGTGTGTGCTTCACAGGAGACAGCGCCTGGCCGCAGCGCTCGTTCGCGTGTCACTTTCAAATCGCCTCTAAGGCGATGCACGCGGCCAGGACTCTCCTGGGAAGCACACATGCCGACAAAAGGGGCTCGGCGGAGACGCGCTTCGCTCGGCGGAGACGCGCTTCGCGCGGCTAGCCGAGACCTAAAAATGATGAGATCGGACAATTTTTTCCTGCGGCACAAACATTTTATTGCTATTGACTCAATCTTTGTGCCATGGATACAATGTTCTAATCAGCACATATAGGCCTGCTACTGCAGAACAGCAATTTTGATAGGAATAATTCAACTGTATTATTAGATGCATTAATCATACTTAATTTTAAAAATGTGCTTCCACAGACATTTCTCAGAAATATTGTAACTGCTTCCATGCACTCTCGAAGAAAACGCTTGACTTTTTCATTGAATTCACACAATGGCTGTGGGTTGTTTGAATCCACTATGAATTCAGTAAAAATGCTGCGCTCCAACCCTCTTGTACTATGCTGGCCAGAGGAGCAGCTCCCTGATAAGGCATGACTGCTCTCAACACACGTTCTTCTAATAAATAAGAGAGGTCACACATTGCTTCTAACTGCTTCTTCCAGCACCAGCTGTTGCCTAAAATAAAGTCTTTCATTCACAGCTCCATGCTCAAATTATGGCAAGAGTCTGTATTCTTGTCCACCTCGATTGTGGAAATGCTTTATATCTGGTACTGCCCGAAGAGAGGAGAAAATGTTATCCGTTTGATAAAACAATTGAGAAAATCTCAACTAGTCATTGAGGCCAGCATTGGCTGCCCATTCACATTTCTTTTTGGGTTTCGCCTGGCGTCCGCTGCGCAGCAGCGTTCGCGCAGGCGAAATCTTTTGAGAAGCAGTACGGGGGCTTTGTCCCGCCTGCTCTTCCATTGGCTAGCTCCTTAAATGGAGGCTAGCCATTGGAAGAGAGATCTGTCCGCCATTGCCGGAGCAGATTCGTGGGAGTTCCGGCAATTTTTACTCATCCCGCCCCGCCCCGCCCCTTTAACCCCTTCCATGCTCATGACGAGCTCAGCTCGTCATGCAGTACACTTCTTGTGTGCTCATGACGAGCTGAGCTCGTCATGAACAATGGGAATAAATGAGTGCCAGCCCTGAGGGGAAATTGCTGCAGCATTGATGGTGTTAACAACGTCATGCGGCGGTGGGCGGATGTTATTTTATTTTTTTGTCTCGGCATGTTTTGGTCTTTTTCGAAGTGTCTTTTGCAGGAGTGGGCTGCGCGATTGAAGTTGCCAGGAAGTACTTTCAAATTGCGATCAGGTAAGCAGCATTGTTTTCCGTTTCCGTCTTTGCCTCCGTGTTCTGGTGTTCTGTTGTCTCCTTGTATTGTTGTGCGTTTTCGTGTCTGTCGTCTTTGTTTTCCGTCTTTGCGTGGCTCGTGGCTGTATTGCTGTCCTGCCTTCCCCCGCCCCCCCTCCCGCTGTCCGTGTCTCCGTTCCCACCCCCCCTCCATTGCTTTGCTTGTGCTTGTTGTGCTCCCTCTACTTCACTCATCTTTTTCCCTGACTCGGTGTGGAAGGTGATGAGGGTGTAAGGTAACACAAACCGGAAGTCGCTTGGGAAGACTGACCGTCTTAGGGTAAGGTGGTGGAGTAAGAAACTGCTCTTTCCTTTGTATGCATGGTAGAGTGTGGGTTTTTCTATGTGGTAACATGTTTGTGTTAATCCCTGTGAAGCACCATGCGCCAGGGGTTATTCTAATGCTTTTTAGTGCGTATCCCCGCATTACTACACTAAAATACATTGACATGCATATTTGCCACCTCATAGCATTACTCGATGCCCTTTAATTTCAGTGTGACTTGCGCTCATTTGTTTGAATGTTCTGCAATGCACCAGGCAGTGTGCGTCTCGCCCATAGAATTGCGAAATTGACTTCGTTGGAAACGTACTCTGGTCCCAGGTTGTTTCAATTTGTGTCTGGCACATCTCAGCAGCAACCTCCGTGTCACTGGAGAGGCACACAAGGAGAGCAGCATGCAGATCTTGTGCGTGGCTCGTGGCTCGAGGCTGTATTGCTGTCCTGCCTTCCCCCGCCCCCCTTTCCGCTGTCCGTATCTCCGTTCCCACCCCCCCTCCATTGCTTTGCATGTGCTTGTTGTGCTCCCTCTACTTCACTCATCCTTTTCCCTGACTCGGTGTGGAAGGTGATGGGGGTGTAAGGGAACACAAACCGGAAGTCGCTTGGGAAGACTGACCTTCTTAGGGTAAGGTGGTGGAGTAAGAAACTGCTCTTTCCTTTGTATGCATGATAGAGTGTGGGTAAGAAACTGCTCTTTCCTTTGTATGCATGATAGAGTGTGGGTTTTTCTATGTGGTAACATGTTAGTGTTAATCCCTGTGAAGCACCATGCGTCAGGGGTTATTCTAATGCTTTTTAGTGCGTATCCCCGCATTACTACACTAAAATACATTGACATGCATATTTGCCTCCTCATAGCATTACTCGATGCCCTTTAATTTCAGTGTGACTTGCGCTCATTTGTTTAAATGTTCTGCAATGCACCAGGCAGTGTGCGTCTCGCCCATAGAATGGTGAAATTGACTTCGTTGGAAACGTACTCTGGTCCCAGGTTGTTTCAATTTGTGTCTGGTACATCTCAGCAGCAACCTCCGTGTCACTGGAGAGGCACACAAGGAGAGCAGCATGCAGATCTTGAGAGCATGGTTTTAAGTTGCATACTGCCGGGACCGGTGCTCAGCCAAGTACTCTGCGCCTTGAGGCCCAATCCGTTTGAGGCGCACAGCTCTCTGTCCAGACCACCATTCTAAGGTTCTAGGTCTGACAAATAAGTCACAGAGCAGCTTCCCAGCCGGTGCAGCCAGTCTGCAGATGGGACTGTTAGCCATGTCGATTTCTGTATACTTAAACCAGGTGATTCTTGTGAGAGAAGCTGTTCTGTTTTACATTTCACATTTTACTACATTTTGCCTTCCCCAAGTGTACATGCTTTACCAGACGTGTCTGTAGATTATTTCCATGCGATTTGTGATTACAGTGTAACGTTAGAGCACTATTGAGAGCTCTGGAGTTGAGGATTAAGGCAGTGAAAACTTCTCACAGTAACTGTTGGTGGCTCATGAAGGTGTTCAGACCACACGCTTATCAAACCATTGGTGTCTCGACAGAGCACAGAGAACAATGGTAAACCCTTCCTTTAAGGCAATCCGTGTCAGTGATGCAGCCCCAGTTTAGTTCTCGTTTTACTTTATCTTGCATTCCCTGAGAGTATATGATTTTTCCAGATTTTTTTTCTTTTCTTTTTACATGCAACATGTAATTTTTGAATTGTGGATACTGTGACCAGAGGTGTTTTGCTATATTCAGAGTACTGGCCAGTTGCATTACCGGACACATTTGAGAGCTCTGGATTTAAAGCTGAAGTCAGGGAAAGTTTCTCACAGTGCCTGTTGGTGGGTCAAAGTTGTTTTGACTATATAATCATCCAATGCGTTGCCTCTCTGCAGAGTAACACGGTTGCCAATTGTAAGTATATTTTTTTTGTGAAGCTTAAATACAGCTGTTGATATACTGACCACCAAATTAAGGGAAAGAAAATGCTGTATTTCAGATTAAGAGAGAGAGTTTGTGAGAGAGCATGGCCATGAGAGAGACACAAGGAAGTACATGCAGGGAGAGTGAAAAGGCAGTGGTGAAGAGGACGTAGATGATGTGTGCATGGATGTACCGCAGTGTATTCATGCGCCTTTTGTTGTTCAAAGTGAATCCTTGTGTTCTGTAGCTCTTTTTAACACAATCGTGCCATTTTTTTCAGCAGGGGTGTTGGTTCTTCTTGTTCCATCTTTTCATTCATTTTAGTTTTACAGTATCTCGTAGTTGCAGTCTTACTTGATTCCCTTGTCAGCGGACATTTTGTTGCTTCTTTTTGCGGTTCCTCCAGAAGCCTTCCCAAAGCTTTCCTGTTGGTTTCTAGGACGAGGAGTGTTGGGTAGAAGACATTTTTTCAATCGCTTGGTGTCTTTCCAGAATAAAGAGCTTTTAGTGTTGCATGTTAAGGGAACTCCTGAAAGTCAGTGTACGAGTATACCCGTAACTGAATAACAAAATACAGAAAGTCCATACTTATAAAGAACGAGTCTTCAGAGAACCCTATCCTCTGAATCTAAAAACCAAGCTCCTTGTGCATTCAAAAAAGATGAAGGTGTTTAACCAAGCTTTGTATTCTTGGTGTTTTTTTTTGTTTTTTTACAAAAACCACAAAATTGCCCTTTGCCCAAAAAAACACCACAATATTGTTCTCCTCCCCAAAAACCACCTCAATATTGTCCTCTTCCCCAAAAACAATCTAAAAAAAGAAATTGGTGTTTAACAAAGAAATCAATTGTACAGATGAAGACTGTGTGTGCAAATGCAATAGGTCTCGCATTTGTGAGAGATTAAGCTATTGGCATTGTAAATGACTGCCATTTATTTATCTGTTTTCAAAATCAACACATAAATACAAAATTTGTCATTTACAATGCCAATAGCTCTAACTTTTACAAAGGCGAAACCGTTGCATTGTAAATGCTTGTTTTAAGGTGCCTCGCATTATCCACTGGGTGAAGAATGGCACTGGCCCCTCTTTTCTTCACAATATGTTTTTTGATTCCACCCATGCCCCGTCCAGACGTTTGTGCGGGCCATCACATAGGCCATTTATGCTGCGTTTTCAAAGAGATGGGTGAGGTGGACGTTCCTTGCAGTATTAAAACCTAAACGCTTAAATTCTTTTCCTCTTTCCTGCTGGAGAATTGCTGACTGAATGGCCTTCGGTAGTCCATAAAAACATATCAACTTTGCTGATCTAGGTTTACAGTACTTGCTTTTCTTCTGTACTGACTCTGCTTTCAGCTCCAAGAGGTCTAAGGGTAAAGCGCTTTTAACAAATTTACCACAATCAATCAGGTCAAGGAACAGAGCGAAAGCATACTATGCTATTAAATGTCCATGGCATGATAAGTTGGCCTGTGCAAGTAATATGCAGCACTCCACAAAACCATTACAAATGTTAAAATACTAGTATGTATATATATATATATATATATATATATATTGTTTTGAACACTGTTCTTTGCTTCATAAGCCCTAAACAAAAGATGCAATCTACACGCCTACCCTGCAGAATAAGTGCTTAAGCATCTAGAATCATCAGGAAGTAATCCAGGTCTGGACATTTCTGCCACGAAGACGTCGTGCAGGGGCAGTAAGGCACCTGTAGTACAGGTGCAGCAGCGGTGAGGTGGGGTTGAGACTGTCTTAGTGTGATAAGTTTAGGGTTAACAACCACTCTCGATTACATCTCACAAATACAGCCACTGACATTAATATGCAAAATCAGCCAGTTAGCACAAGGCTCATGCTACATAAATCCTCAGCGTGTCCAAAAAAAACTCACAAAACAAACAACAACCCATAGACCACACATTATTGGCTCAAACAGAACAACTTCCGTGGGCTATGTCTTCTTGCCAGGTACCAGTCACTCATTCCAACCACTCACCGTCCTCAAATCACCTTGAGAACTCTCCTTCAAATATTGTTAACCACAAGAAAGAGACATCCACTGGAGTTTTAAAATATGTTGAAATGGGTGTGGTATAAAAACGAGAAGTCTGTGTATTTTAAGATGAATTGATGGATCTCTATGAACTCTTCCAATAAAAAAAATCGAGAGGCATCCACATACTGCTGCCAGAGTCTTTGTCTCCCTGTTCAATTATTAATTGTACCAAGAAACCGTTCACAAACCACTATAATTAACTGTACGCCTTTACAAACCAGCTCCTATCCCCACAACACAGAATGAACTGTAACCTCTGGGCCGCACAGCCATCACAGCCACTCCTGTGATCAAGCTCAATTCCGCCAACATTTGTACTTGCTATGCGATAGAATAATCAATGATACACAGGGGTTTGAATCCTGCACATTAAAAACACAAGACGTATAGGAATATGCATATTGTTATTTTACAAAATTAAATATAGACCCGGTTTTTACCTGATCTTACACGTCCTTTGTTTATTCAGAAGGCCTTGTATTCAATTTCCAATTTGCAACTTTTGCATATGTAAATTTCACCAGTCTTAATGCGTAGCTACTTGTCTAAGCCTTGCCATTAGGGACAGATGAGATGCCATTTGCATGCTGCAAATTACTTTCTAGACTTCCACAAAGGTCTCCAATCAACAGTCATTAAGATGACAAGCATTTACTTGGCAGTGCTGGAATGTAAGGCCACGGGTAGGACATAGCTGTCAACACTCCAGAAGCACAGAGTAAAGCTTTCTGTGAAGCTGGCACACTAATGTAAGCAGGGGTTGATGGTGCCAGCTGGGGCACTGAAGCCTGTGACACCTCTACAAATTCCTTATCCATTTATTAACAAATATCGTTTACTCATGGATACATATAAACCATAGACACAAACTAATATTATAACTCAAACATCAATAGCGTTGACGTAAATATTCAATCAATGAAATTATTATAATTTTGTCTTTATAACTCAGAATCCTGTGCAATCGATAATTACACTAATGAATAAACTTCGAGAACTAATGGTCATCATTTCCAAATACACAGAAAAATGGCACATGAAATAATCATATGCAGAAATTACTCTAATTAGTATTCACAAAGGAAGCAAGTCCTTTATCTTACAGTCCACGCACCTGTGCACCAAAATATTGCTGAATATCCAAGCCTAGATCTCATTTCATTTTCTTTCTCACCTTCAAAGGACAACTCCAGGTGAGGGCAGCTGCTACAGTAAATACAATAAATACAACTAGTCCTTTAATTAAAATAATTTCTGGAAATCTACCTCGACACATTCTATAAAGCTGCTTTTCACAACAACATTAAACACGTAGTGTAGTCGGAAAAGAATGAAAAGGCATTTAAGACCAAAACAATTAAATAATTTAATACTGCTATTGCCATATAACGTTTATGTACCCTTTAGCAATAACTTCAAACTCAACTCATGTTCAGTTCAATACAATATTTGGTGAAGCCAACTGATTGCAAATAGCAAAAACGGGTCCAGTTTTCGTTTTTGTGGATCCAAAAGAATGCAATTCCTTAAGGAATTGATGAGAACAAGAAAAAACAATGGGCAAAACTGCGTTTGGGGAATCCAGAAATCTCCCAGGTGTCTCTACGTTTACAATATTCATAGACATCACATTTCTAAAGAGGTTAAAAAAAAAGTGATAGGTGTTAGTATGCCCACGTGAATCACGGCCAAGTACCCAAAACACCAAAATGTAAACAGCAATATGCTACCTTGAAATCAGATTTCTTAGGTCTGCAATTCTTTATACCAGCAAAACACTAATATCAGTCCCTGCTCAATATGGGTGCAAAAGCAGCACTTTTCTTTAGAAAGCAAAGTTGGCCAAGTCTTTGCATGCAAATCATTTTACTTCCTTCAAAATGGTGGAAAATGCCAACATGGGACAGGGCCCTCAAAATACCAGCAAAGGACAAGTATATCAAAGAAAAAAGCATCCCAAAAGGGTGTGTTTACACAGGCTAGGGAGTTTTTAACACCTTGGCTGCAACGCAAATTCCGCTGCGGTGCTGGACATTCCACTCGCGGGTGTGGCTCGGACGGCCCACAGCCGTCGTACGCACATGGCCACTGTGACTCATGACGGTCGGGGGCCGGCATGAGCACGGAAGGGGTTAACCAGGTGAAACTAGACTGTAAATATTTTCATTCTCACTGAAGGGACCAGAAAACAGAGGAAGTGTAACTTCATTAACCTAAGCTCAGGCTGAAAACAGATCAAACATAGTTATATCAACGATCATACACTCTGTGGTGGGTAGCACAGAGCACAAAGTTGCTATTCAGAAGGCGTTGGTATTAAAAATACAGAAAAATAAGGCAAATCGCACATGAATAATGACAAAATTACAAAATGTAAGCCGCTGGAACAGAGCACCTTTTCTAAAAATTAAGTCGTTTCTAAGGCAGCGGAGTCCCGGAAGCAATGCATCCCTGCCTGTGGAACAGATCTGATGGTCAACAGTTCTCAGCACACACCTGCAGGGTTCAAAGTGTCCAATCATATTTTCTCTCCATAACAAACCAAAGGACTTTCCATGGACATTAGGTCATACAGGAAGGGAGGGAGGGTGGACTAAGGGTCACGAGTACATGCTGGACCAGCGGTTACTGGTATATCTAGTTCAGTTTGTTAAATGCTTTTGAGACTGAATGCCCAAAAATAAAAAGGGTTTTTTGGAGGCGTATGTTAGGTTAGCTAGGTTACAATAACCAAGAAGGCTGTTTAGCCAGGCCAGTCCAAATTGTGCATCCAATTAAGAGTCTGCATTCAAACAACAGTACTTGCAGGATGCATGTGAAGTGGCCATTGGAGTAGCTATGCACACTGCATCCTAAGAGGCACAGCACTGGAATGCCTCATAAAGCTCCTTGGCTCTAACCTCATGTACATGCACAGCCTTAACAGGTGGTATATCCCACAATAAACAGCAGTTAAGGACGTCAATCAACCATTTGTAAAGCGCAGCACTGTCACCCTGGGAGCATCTGGGGGCTGTTTCTCTGTCAAAGAGCCAGGCCTTGATTTTCTTTCTGAAATCTGCCAAAGAGGAGGCTGTACAGAGTTGGAAGGGAAGGTTGTTCCAGGTCTTTGCAGCGATGTTGGAGACTTCCTGGCGGAATAGACAAGCATTTGCTGTCTGCCAAACGTATGTACCTTCAAAATTCACAAAGCGCCTCTCCTGTAAGCAGAAATCCCATGTATGCTGCAGGTAGATGAGAAGATCACTACTAAATTATGAACAGTAGGGGCCGCTGTCAGCATTGGAAGACAGAAATTTTTCAAAAACAGGAAGGCAAACATTACTCATAGGGGAAGTTTAAAGCACCTTTGGAAGAGGGGCCTTGGCAGTATGGCCGCCTGAACAATCAGTTGTCTAGTGGACGAGTCAAAGTAGCCCAAAAGAGGCTTCAGACCCCGCAGAAGGCCGAAGCATGTACCAGCAATCTTTAAGTGTGTTACTGAAGGCTAAGGTTGAATCCATCCATACCCCTAGGTTTTTCACCACGACTTAGGGGTGGGTATGTCCCCCAGGGTATTAGGCCACCAGTTCTCGCTCCAAAGCTTGGTGTTTTTACCTACCAACAACAACTCCGATTTGTTAAAATTAAGCTGGAAGCAGTTGGCGGCCATCCACTCCCCGACCGCCGCAAGACCGCTCCTAAATTTAGGGGCCTCCTGAGTGGAATCATCGGATAGGACCACCACCAGCTGCGTGTCGTTGGCATTATAAACAATGGAGAGCCCCCTGTCCCTGGCTATCCCTGCCAGAGGTTGTATTATTATTATTAAATGAGATTTATAAAGCGCACTGACACCGTGGGTTTCCTGGCGCTATAGGACAGAGGTGAAACACAGGCTGGGGGTTTAGCAAGGTTAGCAGGGTGGGGGGGAAGAGGAAGGTTTTGAGCAGCTTCCTAAAAAGGAGGAGGGAGCTGCTGGATTTGATGGTCAGGGGGAGAGAGTTCCAAAACTTCGGGGTCAAGAGGGCAAACCTTCGTCCACCGAATTTGTTGGTTCTGGTTTTAGGTACGAAAAGTGAGTGAAGATGAGCAGAGCGTAGATTGCGATTTGGGCGGTAAGGAGTGATGAGTGAGGTCAGGAAAGCGGGGCTGGTGCAGTGGAGAGCTTTGAACGTGAGGCAGCCCAGCTTGAAGGCCACCCTCTGTTCTATAGGCAGCCAGTGCAATTTGTACATCAGGGGTTTGGCCGATTGCCATTTTGGAGATTTGAAGATGATGCGGGCTGCCTGTTTCTGGACTACCTGAAGGCGGGAGAGAAGTGTTTTAGGAAGTCCATGATAGATGGAGTTGGAAAAGTCCAAGCAGGAGAGCACAAGAGAGATGATTACTTGGATCAGAGCAGGTGGGGGAAGCAAATGGCTGATCTCTCGAATCTTTCGGAGTTGGAAGGAACAGGATGAAATCACGGAGCCGACATGGGGTCGGAGAGAGAGTTCGGCGTCGATGGTCACGCCGAGACTCTTTACAGAGTTCGAGGGGGTTGGTGGAAGGCCCAGTTCAATGGGCCAGAACTGGGTACCCCAAAAAGAGGGGCTGGAGCCCGGGAGTAGGAGCTCCGTTTTCCCGGGGTTCAGCTTCAGTTGATTGGAGTTCATCCAATCTTGGATGTGAAGCATAACGGAGTGGAAGTTATCTACCGCATTGGGGGAGTTGAGTGGAAAAATGAGCTGCAAGTCATCAGCATAGTTATAAACTGTGATGTCCCAGTTACGGAGTGAGTGGAGTAGGGGCCGGAGGTAAAGGTTAAACAGTAAAGGTGACAGGGAGGAGCCCTGGGGAACTCCGCATGACGTGGGGGTCTTGGGTGCTGTGTAGGGGCCCAGCCGGATGGCTTGAGTTCTACCAGACAAGAAAGACCGGATCCAGCTGAGGGCGGTGTCCTGGATACCAGCCAGTTCGACACGGTGAAGCAAGATGTTATGATCAACCGTGTCGAACGCGGCCGAGAGGTCCAGGAGGACGAGGGCCTGGGGGGTCCCCGAGTCGGCGTTTCTCCTCAGCGTGTCCAGAACGGCTAGGATGACAGCTTCAGTGGAAAAGGAAGGCCTGAAGCCGGCCTGATTAGGCTCCAGGTAGCAAGAGGTCTCAATAAAGTTGGAGAGGCATCTAGTGGCATGTACTTCGAGTAGTTTGGAAAGATAGGGCAGAAGCGATATGGGGAGGTAGTTGGATAATTCAGCTGGGTACGCGCCAGGTTTCTTCAATAGCGGGACTAAGATAGCCTCTTTTAGTGTCAAAGTATGTTTATTGAGTTTTGAAACAGGAGAAACAGGCATGGCATGGCAATAGACAATCAGCAGGCAGGAAAGGCAAGCGAGACAGACAAACACGTCTTCTCTTAGAAGCATTAAGTGAGCAGGGTGAACATGCCCAGATGGCGAGGCGCTGCCCGGAAATCGAGAAGAGCCCCTAATTGGAGCAGCAATTAAAAAGGCCAGCCTTAAAAAAAACACAAAAACCCCGCCCCCCCCCCAACACCCAATTCAAACACCCTCCCCCCGCCCCTACCAGTACGCCATACTTCCGTAGTGATCGTGTGCGTTATAGCCTCTTTAAAGGAGCTGGGGACAGTACCTGTGCTGAGCGAGTCGTTTAGTAAAGGTAAAATGCATTCCGGTAGGGAATGACAGACGCTTCATAGGACTGAGGGTGGACAGCCATCATTCGGGGAGCCTGATTTTATCCGGGACGCAAGCTGTGCTAGGGAGGCAGGGTTGATGGGGGGAATTCGGTGAAGACGGATGAATTGTTGAGGGAAGTGTCAGGAGTAGTGGTCTGAGGGACAGTGGGGATCGATGCTTTGATTTTATTAATTTTTTCAGTGAAAAAAAGATTGAGAGCGTCACAAGTTTCTTGGGTGGGGGTTTGGCCTGGGAGGGTTCTGTCATCAGATGTAAGTTCATTCATAATTTAAAACATTTCTTTAGATTTGTTGTCCGAGGTTGAAATTCGGTTGGAGAAGTGGGCTGATTTAGCTGAGGCGATTGCGATTTTGTAGTCTCTGCGAGCCGAGGTGTATTGCAGTCTGTCTGATTCAGAGTAGTTGCGTCTCCATGTCCTTTCCAGCTGACGTACCTTCAGTTTGAGTTTTTTAAGGTCGTCCGAGAACCATCTGTCGGAGTTGTGGTGTCTGGTTGGGGGGAATTTGATTAAAGGGGCAAATTGGTCGCTGGCTGCCTGCAGCCAGGTGCCTATATCACTTTCTAGTTTATCGATGTTGGTTCGCGAATCGGGCGCAGGCCGGGTATCTGAGAGAGTCGCAAGAAATCCTTCTGAGTCATATGAACTCCATTTGCGAGAGAGGCCGCCAGCCATCAGTGGGGTAGAAGTTCTGCCACTGACCGCGAGGGTGGTATCTATTAAGTGATGGTCTGACCAGGTACAGGGTGAGACGGTTGGGGGGGAGAGAGTGAGGTTTTGGGTCCATATCTGGTCCAGAATGTGGCCCTTAATGTGAGTAGGCGAGGTGATTTGTGGAGAAGTGTGGCTCAATGGTTAGAGCGGCAGACCCTGATGCAGAGGCTAGCCCGGGACCAGGGTTCAATTCCCCGCCTCGGCGGGTCTTGGCTCAAAAATTCCACGGACCTGATAATTCTCGCCTCGGTACCTATTCCAATCATGGAGTCCCACTCTGCAACTCTGGGCAATAGCTTGCTTAATCTCCACAACGGCCCCCACAACGCTAAGGATGCCTGGCCTCCACCTTGGGGGTGCCCAGGAGTGGACACCTCACAGGGAAAGCCAGGATGGGTTCCACAGCGGTATTCGTACAAGCGCCTTGAGACCCTTGCGGGTGAGAAGTGCGCTATACAAGTATCAATTTACATTTACAATTGACATTTTTCAGTCAAGTTGAGGCTGGTGAGAGCCTCGAAGACCTCTAAGGCGTGGGGCCCAGCGTTGATGTCGTTAAACCAATAATTAAGGTCACCGAAAAGGGCGAATCTAGGGTTAGAGGTGAGAAGGTTAATCAGCTGATCGGTCAGGGTGGCCGCGAAGGAAGGCATCTGTTGGGGGGACGATAGAGGAGAAGAAGTGTTAAGGCCCCATTGTCCGTACATACAGATTAAAAAGTACGGGACTCAGGGCAGAGCCCTGTGGCACACCTTGTCCAAAAGACTGAACACATGAGAGAAAGGGTGGAGCAAACACCTGAAAAGTCCTTTCAGAGATGGATGACCAATGGTCACACTGCTGCACATGTACTGAAGCAGTCTCAGTGACCGCTTCCAAAGCCCTCATAACAGGTTGACATCGAACTATCCCTCAACTTCAACAAACTCCTCAGGACCACGACAGAGCCATCCCACAAACCCAGCCGACAGAAACACAAGATCGCACTAGCCCAGATCAGCGAGCAGAAAACAAATAGGAACTGTGACACCTTAGGTTAAGAATACGAAGCAATGATTAACTGTCCCTGAGAACAGAAATCTTAACTGAATGAAAATCACGCGAATTCCTTCTAGTCTTTCATAACACTGCTCCATAACAAGACTGCTCCGAATCACCTTCCACCACGATTCATCTTTGCAGTGGTGTCAAGTCACCTGTTCAGTCGAGAGGCACACCCGGACGTATTTTTCTATTAAACACCTTGACCCCCAAAATTATACAGGGACTGCCCAGTCTGCACTTGCACATTCCATCTTATCCAACTATTGATTTTAGTAGATTTTTACAGCGAAACCCGTTAATTTTTTATGTTCTTCATTTTATTGTACCATTTCACAAAAAATACTCTTAAATAATGCTAATGGGGCATTGTGCTTTCTTACAAAATATCAATGATTGTTTGCCACATTCTTTTATTAGGTTTTTATCACAATTACTGGGAATTTCAACCAACGGGTAACCATCTAACCCAGTCGCCCACATGTAAGGATTTTAATTAATAGAACATTAATAAACTACTACTCCTGAAGCAGTCTCCTCCGATTACAGACGTAGACTTTCCACTATAAATTCCTACACAGTACATATTAGATACCACTTGATACGATTGGAAAAGGTTTGACAAATGGCTACATCTTGGCTACACCAACTACGCCAATCTGCAGTCATGAACCATGTGTAATACATCTATGGTTGTGAACAGGATGAGAAAATTAAGAAATGAGAAAATAAAGAAGAATACTAACACACAAGATTTGGACTGATACTTTCTCGGATTGACTTTCTTATGTTTATAACTTTGATCACTCACTTGCCCTTTGCTCGGGAACGGTATCTTGTTTTCCCTGCATCCAGAAAGCAGGTTAGAGGTGGCCCCTGAAAACCTACTAACTCTGGTGGGATCCTGAGCGTTTTTTGCCAGCCTGCCACCTGAGACACTGTTCTGACTTCCTAGGGTCAGGAGACACAGAACAAAATCTTGTCCGGGTAAAGGGTGTCACACTCCCTCCCACAGGATGACCTGTTGATTAGCCTTCCTAGACCAGCAAGCTTTAAAAAGCTGCTCAAGCTTTAAAAAGCTGCTGCCTTTGAAATGTGAGTCTGGTTCTCCTCACAGAAGAGAAGCCAACCCCCTTTGTCCAGAGCCCCTTTGGCACCTGGACGGGCAGGAAATGTAATTAGTCAGGTCGGTGTGCCACCCCCTAGCTAGTACTACCCCTAAGATGGGCTACACTGAGGTGGACACGACTTTCCAAAAGTAGACATCTTTGTGATGGCATACTTAGTAAATCTGGGACAGGGTTATGCCCACTTCCCACAGGAAGTGGCCATATAGAGGGCGTAATGACCCCCAAGGATCAGCAGCCCATTGGAGACTACCCTACACTCCCCTAAATTGAGTATCTAGGAAAGCCCCTGGCACCAGAAAAGCAGATCCTGACAACCTGAAGAAAGAAGACGGACAAGAAGAGTTGCACAGCAAGAACAGATGACCCAGCAACTGACTTGGCACCAACCCTGCCAGCCTGCCTACTGACTTCACCGATTGCACCAAAAGCCCGCTTGTTCTACAGCTGCTGAGTCCCCAGAATCTGGAAGACCTGCCAGCCTCCGCCCAGGAACCATGACCTGCCAAGGGATAGTGGCGCAGACCGCAAAAGAAGGACAAAGAGGACTCCGGCACTGCCAAAACCCCACGCTGCCAAGCAACACTAAACACAGGCCCCTAGCCCGTGTTGAAGTGGACCAACTGTGTCAGCCTGGTACCCAGGCCCTCAAGGTACTGAGTTCACTGTGGAGTGACCCCTCGAACATCGCCTCCAACTTGTTAGCAGTCCCCCTCAACCACAAATGTTGCTGGACAGAGAAACCAGACACCCCAAAGACCCTCTGCACCCAACTGCCCGTCCCAAGGAGCAGAGCACCAAAGGTGTCCCCAAGTCCCCCAACATCTCAAGAACCGAAGCCACTCTGTTTCACTGGACTGGCCCCTCAGTCCCCTCCTGCAGCCTCTTTCTACCACGACCGTTCTCCAGTTGATAACATTAGGCACCAATGCTGTTTTGCACCTCTGCACCTGGCCGCCCTAATGCCGCTGGCAGTGTTCTGTTGGTGCTGCCTTGGAACTTGCCCACCACTCACCTTAACTCCTGGAGAAGGATCCCATAAGTTGCTGAGAAGAACTGGTAAACCGCATATGATTTTCCTCCCATTGGGTTAACATTCCAGAACTAGGAAATTGCACTGTGTCGACTTTTTGAACTTAAAAGAATTCATATTTAAAAACATACTTAGCTGAATGATCTTCTTCTGATGCCTAAACATATATAAAGATTCTTGCTAAATTTATGAATTGGTGTGGATCTCCTTCTTGAGTCGTGTGTCTCATTTACTGACCACTGTGCAAATTATCAGATGTCTTGTACTTCTCTGTGATAAGCCTACGACTACTCGACCACACTACCCCTTAGCAGCACACCTTGGGCTAGCCATAGCAGGCCCACCGTTAACTCATAAGGGAGCCCCTGGTTCCTTTATATGATACATCTTGTTTTGATATATTAATTCAAGAGTCAGCTTCCAACAACTCAATTTTCATTTCACTGCAAAAAAATCAGCATCCAATAACTGGGTTTTTTGGTTGTGAATAAAAAATGCTTCCTTATCACAGATTTCTCAGTAATCCCTAGTAGCTTACATACTGGGAATGTGCAAGTTTGCTACTGCAAGGTCGTTTGACTTGATATCACTACTCAAACACAGCCAGTCCTCACTGACCAATGGCTGCCCGCATAGCTTCCTACACACATTGAACCAGAATACTGCTCTTCTTGTCGTCAACGTACAGGACCAAGACATCCCAAGTGATACCTGGAAGGAAGCTTGACCCCAGTGTGGTGGGCCAACAAGGCTGGTAGCATTGTTGTTGTCAAGGTCACATACCCCATGCTATGACCTAGATATCCGGCTTCCTTCTTGACCCTTGGTCTCTAACCATATTGAAGGCTGACAAGGACAGGAGGAACAAGAACAGTCGTTACCTTTTTATGTGCAGTGGGTAACCCGTATGCAATCCTGCAGAGATAAGTTGGGGCTTAGCAAAAGAAATAGAAAATGTAGGTGCTGCCAATGAGCGGTCCGTGTTTGCAGTCACCCATCCATAATAGTCCACACAGAAGTAGTACTCCTAAAAGGATTACTGTTATCCAAATATGTATCATAGTTAAGCTCCCTAAAAGAATTACATTTCTCGGTTTGTAAGTCATAGTCAAACTACCTTATTATGCACAAAGGGCTATACTGCCTGCACTGAACTGTTCATGTTTACCCTAGTTATACAACTGTTCAATAGCGCTGTACTGGTAAGCCAACATTTCCTGAAGGTGTTTGGCCCTTTTCTATAAAATTCTAATGTGGGTGGAGTCACGCACCCGTCATTAAGAACACAGAGCAGGGCCCGATGGCAAATATCACCGCTTCATATCCAGACTTGAATAAGAGTGCCTCGTCTGCCTAAAGCCACTCAAGTTAAATGAGAACCGATTAAAAGCATGCCAAATGTGCCACCCAAGCCTCAATGATGTCTCATAATTGCCTTCTTTTTAAAATAAAATAAAAGATTTGGTTGCACAGCTACCTCATGAGTATGAAATATAAAATTCAGCACCCTCTGGGGTAATATCGTGCAAAACGTCCCGCATCGAGCCACTCTAATACCATGAACTTCATTACCTACATTTATTGACAATCCAAAACGGGTACACAGTATTAATGCGATAAATACATCCGAAGTCCGGTTCGACAAATAAAAGAAGTGACCGCTTCCGGAGGTGTCAAGGGCACGAGCCCGCCGCCGCCGCCCGCATCTCCGCCTGGAGGGCGAGCGGGTCGCGCGCCATCTGCGCTCAACGGTCCCTCGAAGGTCACCGTCCGCGCGCGCCCCTCTTGATCTCGGCCGTGACTCACTCTCTTCACCCGCTGTGAGCTAATTACAGAGGCGTCGGAGATTAGCGGGAGTCAGCAGCCCCTCCGCAAGCCGCTGCGGAGGACAGAATGGGAATAATTGCGCCTTCTGTCACAGAGGCGGGAGTGGAGCTGCAGATGTCACCGTGAGGAAGGAACGTTCTCTCAGCGCCGCTGTAACGGCCGGCCAACGGCTGCGCGCGCGCACAGGAGCCGCCCCAAACCGAGCGGGGTTTGAGTCCATTAAACCCGCTCTACCTCTTGATCTCCCAGAAGGCGAAAACCAGGCTAAAGGGTCTTGGAAGGGAGCGAAGGTTGAATGAAGTCTGCTGCCGTAGTGTAGGGAGGAAGCCAGGGCCGTTCCTGCAAGGAAAATGGCCCCATTTGAGCGGCGCTGGGGTATTTCTATACAGCAATTATGATGCAATGGTACCCGGTACCACTGCACCTGTTACATCAATAGTAGCTACTCCCCTCTTGTCTAGCTTTGCAGTGTTAATGTGGCGGCCTAGCTGTCACCTAGTCCTCTCACGAAGGTTAATTTGGGTTAAGTATGTGTTTTTTAAGGAAGGGAGCCGCTAAGAATGCTGGGTCTTGGGAACACTGGTACAGCACATGCATATTGCAAAGACTACCATGCCATTCTCACTGTGGGATGTAAGTAACTAAAAGCCTGATTAGTCGCCAGTTCCTGTTTGAAGGCCAGGCCTTTATATCTCTTCTGCAGTGTATAAACTAGCGAAAACATATTTTCTGAAACCCAGTAATTCAATACTCTGATGTAAGAAAGAGGAAAAACCAGACTCCGATGACAGAGCTCTGACAGAAATTGACCCACTGCCTCCCCAAGACGTCCAATAGTACAAGGGCAGCTGTTGGATGGTGATTCATGGTCTATCATCTTGCCTGCCATGTACCTCCCCGCCCACGTTTCTGCAGACCCAAGGGGGAATGTGTGAATGCAGGTGCCCCTCTTGTACTACCACCAGCTGTTTTCCAAGTATTCAGGTGTGTTAGAAAAGCAGGTAGGGAGATTTACAGTGGCGGATCCTCTGCTAAGGCGGAGGAGCGTCGCCCCAAAGGAAAACTAAAATGATAACACCATGGTAGTATTTTATTTTTCAGTACAGGCTTTGTTGTGTTTCTTTAAGGTGCAGGCAGGGCTGGGCTGACCACAGAGGAGGGGGAGGAGTGGTGGGCACTTTATAAGTGTGCTTGACGGTTCGTCCAGCCAATTTGGCTCGGCCAAACAGAAATGCACACTCAGCATGTTCTCCATGAGGCTGTTTGCACAACCGGATGGAGAACATACACAGGCTACCACTATCTGTCTGAGCGCTGAACCAGGCTGCTCAGACCAATCACAAGCTGCGGTCATGCTGACAACAGCAGCGTTGTGATTGGCTTAGGGGAGTATGGGAGCCTATGTGCTTCCTGCGTCGACCGAAGAGGACGGAGAGGTGGCGGCTGGCAGGTAAGTGACATTTTCTTTTTTCCCCTTTTTTTAAGCCCCATCCCCGTCCTCCCACTACTGCCCAGTACATGTACAATGTGGGACAGGAGGCACAACCGGAAAAAGGCAGGGAGCAATGGAGTCGCTTGATACAAAGAGGGAAAGAATTAAACAAAGCAAAAGATGGTTATGGAGGCAATGAACGAACTGGGAGCAGGGGAGGGGCCAAGGCAGCATGCAGGGGCAGGTATTTAGGGGTGAGGCAGCACCCAAGCGATAGAGCAAGAAAACATGCACAAAAGTAGCTCCCTGAATGTGAGCAGTCGAAATAGACAATTCATCTAATCAAAAGGATGGAAAAGAAGCTATCCTCCAGGGGAGGTTCAAATACATAAGAGGAAGGAAAACTATCAAATAAGAAACAAGCAAATGAATGACGCGAAACCCAACCAATGGTAAGCAACGGACTGGCAAAAAGCCCACAGCTACAAAGATGTCTGTGAAAGAGACCAAAGAAATAGGGCTTATGTGGAAAAGCAGACATATTCAGGACCTGTTTGGAGTAAACCAAAACTATAAACTACTTCAAGAGAAATTATGCAAGACCTGTGTAATCATAATGACCTCTCAAAATATTATCCTCTAAAGTACCTGCTTTAAGGAGAACTGGGAATAGGAGGCGTGCACCCTTGCTGGTCCCACCTTTCCCTTTGCACTATTATTATACTGTTTTGAGATGTCAAGAAAAAGGAATGGATTTAAATATGCAGTGAGTTTCTTGTAATATTTTCATATGCTGCAGGTATTTACTAGGTTTTAAAGATACAGTTTTGACAGACAATTGTGTATACAATATGCACAGTACAGGAAGCAGTATTTGATCTCCCAAACGTAACTGGCTCTAAGAAAACATTACATACAGATTGCAGTGGCGCTGCTGAGAGCTGCCAAAAAATGAGTCACGGTGAAAGGTTTCGAAATGCTGAAATTACATGAAATGAGTACCTGCTGATAGAAGAAATTCAAAGTGGGCTTGTCTTCTGTAAACTGGTTTAAAAATCCTTTTGGCAAATACCGGAGTCGGAGTTCATATCTGCAGGGGGGAGAAAAAAGGGACATTAATATCTGACTATGTAAACTAGCATAACATTAAAAAAAATCTTGTAAGAAAACTGTATGATGTTAACAACCCTTGCTTATAAACCCTAATAATTGATTTTTACTTAATGGCGTCCAACTACAAAGAATTAACCCAGAATTTACCGAGATTCACTCAGGTCTACGGTCTTCCTTGGCAGGCATGCATCGAAAATAAATGCACATTTTGAGGACCCTCTGATTTAAACTTTAAGGGTGGGTTGGTATATGAAAGAAAGGAGCTTAGTCAATATTTCAAGACGTGACCATAGTCCCCTTGGTGTTTCAATTTAATAACTATACTATGGCACCAGTCTTTGGATCTTTCTGTGGCCCATATTTAATCACCTTTGCTTTAAGATACACCCAACGAAGGGGGCGAGACTCTGGTAAGAGTGTGCCACTGAATTTTCTGCACTGCTGTGTGGAGCTAAACTAAAAGTAGCCCTTACAAATTCTATTTTTCATACCCGTTCTGTCGACTAGGTGAGGGACCATCAGGCATCCTATTCAGAACCCTGAACGACCAGTGCTGAGCCACAAAGCCCCACCTTGTGCCTCCTCTTGGCCACCTTCTCCAGGCTTTCCTTTAAGACCACAGGATTGAAGCACTGCCCAGAACTCAAATGAATGTAGCTTTAAGCTACATAAGATTATGACTAGAAAACACAGCACACATTATTTTATAGTGACCTGTGCATAAGAGTGTATACTGCAGCCAGTGAGGTGCGCAGCCCACGAATTCCAACTCATGTAGTTATGTGTATTTTTAAACTAAAGAGACAATTTCTCAATGAAGGGATTACATTAATGTGTACTGGCAATGTTCAATGATCTCCACTATGTTATATGTGTATAGTTTGCACCAACCTCAAGTAACAAACTAATCAAATGATGAAACCATGCATCTTAACCCCTTCGCTGCGGGGTGTTTCCCCCCCTGTGCAAGGGGGAGGGGCCGCGCGCAGCGCCTGCATGCTGGTGACGAGCTCGTCATGAGGCAAAGCAGAGCTGCCCTCATGACGAGCTGAGCTCGTCACGGCCGCACCCGTTTTTAGAACGTTCAGCACAGCGGGGAACGCTCAGCACGTCATGAGTGCAGCTCACCTGTACTCCATGACGAGCTGAGCTCGTCACCAGCATGGATGAGGTTAAACCTACTCCGACGTTATCATGACCTTCCTGTTAGCTACATTGCACCATCTAGAAAGTCCCCATAGGACGGGGCCATTTTAAATTAACCTAAATCATTACAGTACACAGTACCAATGCAATGTAGTTAACTATGTGTTCCATTCACTTGAGAGTAAAATAGAGATTCAGGTGGGAGAGATGTCAACACAATCAAAATCCAGCCCCATTATGAAGGCTAATAGAGCACTTAGGCAAAAGTATGGTATCACAGCTCATCATACATAGTAGTAACCCTGGGCGTAGGACTACGCTACGCTTGCGGAGCATGGGTAGTTTGCGCTACTACGCGCTACGCGAAATGCACATAGCACTGTGCAAGCAGGCATTTTTTGCTTGCTCACGGTACTCAACGTCAAGTTGGTGACCGCGAGCTAGTAAAATCAACATCCCGGCAAGACTTTTTCCTCATTCGCTATCAGCAACATCAAGTTCCAATCAAGAGCGTGGAAAACATACCTCCCGGCGAGATTCTCAACGCGGGGAGGTCAGGCTTCTCATTGAGAGTGGTCTCGTATGCTCGCAACCGCTCGCGATGTGAAATTACCAGTCCGCGTTGAGAAAGCTGCCGCTCGAGTACAAATCTACTCGAGTGGCAGAAAAGGACTGCTTGCACTGTGCAAGATGCCGTTTGCAATGATTGCACAGTGCGGACGAGCACTGTGCAATCAGTGCGAACAGCATTTTCCCTACCGCACTACGCAGTTCGCGTAGCTTGCGTAGTGCAAAGTGCACTTCGAGTAGCGCCACTACGCAAACTACGCCCAGGGTTACGTAGTAGTAAAGACAGAAGTAAATACATGCAGTCACAAAGGAACACTAAAAATGAGGAAGCTTCTCACAAAATTTGGGATTGGAACTTGGGGCTTCTGGTTTCATACCGGAACCTACATAACAGTCACAAGAATGCCCCTTTGTTCCATACATGCACAAGGTCATGTGCCAACATGGATGGTCCTAAGTATGGAAGATGCACCCTTGGGAGCTATACTTCTGTAGGTAAAACATTAAACAGTGATGTATTAGAAAATGACTAAAAGTGGATAAAATCTGAGATGACAACACATTTTCTTTCCCTGCTGTGATAGAGGACCACAAGGATCATGTGCATGTGTGACCCCCCACAGAGCGAGCAAAATATCCTTATGAATGGCATATTAAAACCAATTAAAATGGGTTTCACACAGATTTCAGAAAAATTAAGGTTTTAAAGTTGGAAAGTAAAAAGATGTGAGTCAGCCTGAACACTAACTCCACTTCCATACAAAGCCCTCAAAGTAACCACGGCTTCCAGGTATGGATATCTTACAAGCCTTCAAAAATCACACATACAATTAAAGTATGTACTGGTAAGAAAAACAATGAAGCAACACGTTGTTAACAAAAGGGTTAAGCTAGGTTCAGAGATCACTCACTGACCTTTCAAACAAGTAACAATATGAGTGAGGTCTCAAACACAGGCATCAAAGCCATATGCCCTACATCTGTGCAGTCCTGATTTACATGCCCCAAGTCAGCTAACAAAGAAACACACTCTTCCGTTTAGCACGGTGTATTTTTCATTTTTTGAAACAAATGAAATAATTATCAACTTTGTTGCGGTCCTTTTCTATAAATTCGATACCACTGCCCAATGAACTAGACAAAATAGGAGTAACCGAACTACCCCAATGGAACAAGCAAGCATCTTATTACTATTTTGCCATATCAGGGACATGTTAAACAAAATAATGCATAGTGCTTATCACCTCTGTAAACGTACGTGCCCAAGTGATCCCCAGAGGTTGCACTCGACAT
Source organism: Lissotriton helveticus (assembly GCF_964261635.1). NCBI lineage: Eukaryota > Metazoa > Chordata > Amphibia > Caudata > Salamandridae > Lissotriton > Lissotriton helveticus. The sequence continues at coordinate 202,992,707 of NC_136063.1, read as the reverse complement.
TTTACATTTTATTTCTATATCTTGCACTTGATTTATTTCCAGTGAGGCTTTATGCTGCTCTCCAAAGAATAAAGATTTTCCATTTTGGTTAAAAATTTTCTTAACAAATAAATCAACGAGGTGAAGGTAAAATCCACGTGTAGCTCATATCATACTTTTCCCCGTGACATAAAAAGCAAGACAAAAAGTATAAGGCAGGAAGAATAAGAGAGCGATTTCAAAGAGCACAGAGGAAGAGGCAGGAGAGCCTTTATGTTCTACAGTCTATACAGATGTCTTTCTATTGGAATCTTTCCCACAGTGCCACAATTCTTTTGCTAGATCACTAAAATACGTTAGACCACTTAAATACGCTGCATGAGTCTTCGCCAAAACGCACTTTGAAATATTGGTCTTTGCTTGGTCACAAACTCAGAGGTGTACAAACTAAAGCACACAGGGAGTGATTTCTTTTGCGTTAGTATTGTGTTCAACATATAATTCTATATTGTATTAACATGTATATATATTTCTTTTCTCACTTCTTTCTTCCCTATCCCTTTTGTTTTTTGAAATTATAATTTTTCTGGTCTTATGTAATTTTTATGTTATGTACCATGTTTGGCAATTTCATTAAAATAGTAAAGGCATTAATTCATATGTCCTGATGATGATCCCATACTAAAAAGGGATCGAAACGTCGTCGACAGCTTACACTTGATGATTTGAAAATCTTTTTATTACGAAAACACATAAAGTGTACCTAATTATTAATTGTCTGTTTTAACTGTGAACAATTTACAGACTGTTTTCTTTTGCCTTGCATTTATATGTTTCCTTGTTTGTACTCATGTGGTAGTTGGACACAGGCTGTGTCCTACTTGGAAATTGTTGAATAACTTTACCACATCTGATTATAACACCTATTAAATATGTCCGGCTGGACATTTAATATAGATTTCAATTTGGTCTATATTAATTTTTGTCTTGTTATTTGAATTGAAGTTTGGGACCACTGTCTCTTGTAATACTGTATAATCCCAAGGTCCCAGACCTATTGCTACTTTGGGTTTCCCTTGTTTTGTATATTTCTATTGGAATCGGGCACAAGCCATCAAGCTAGTAAACAACCTTTTGCTTTTACAGTTTCTTTTTTCACTATTCATGTAATTTGTATGCTCATGAAAAACAGAATGCAATACATGTTTTCTTTTAAGCCGAAGCTCTATTTTTCAGCTTTAAAACATGTTTATTACAGCATAATGTGTATAATATTACATAACAACAAATATATAAATCAGTTAAACAAATGTAAGCAAAAAGTATAGCAACAAATTAGCAAGAGTGCACGGGAACCAGGCAAACTGCTACATCGTGAGAAACTGCTGCTATTATTGCTTCCGATTTTTTGCAATTTTTCAGAGTAAAATAAATGCTAGGAATGTCATTTTTGCATTTCGAGTAATTACGTGTAATTTTGCATATTGTTTTGCTACTCTTTACATATTTATGCAATTGGTGTAAATTTCACACACCCTTAGTAAAAACGAACAAGTTGATTGTCTTTGATAACACTCTTTCTGGTTGATACTACATGTAACAGCAGATTCCACACAATATCAGTACCCCCAGTACCCAGACTGAATCTGAAGATTTATCTCAGTAATTCCCTCGCGTGCCACTAGGTGGCACTCGTTGGCTCTGTAACAGGTCTCTACCCCTCCGACCCCCACATCAGATGCCAGGGCTACAATATAACCGCCACCTCTACACACGGACGTCTGTTTCTTTCTGATATCCGTCCGTGCCGTTGGACACAAAACCATCAATATTCAGATTGTGCCAATGTGAAGCTCTCCAAGTGGAATCTTTTAAATATGGACCAAAGAAGTTCATTCAACAGAACGGGGAGGAGGTTTGGTCGGTGAGGAATCTCCAATTAGATAGAGTATCCACCAGAAAGAGCATTTCTGAAGGCATGTAACGTTTTCTTCTGGCTACTTCTAACCGCAGATTCTTCACCTTATAAATAGACACCACTGCAGTACCTCCCCAGTTGACGAGTCTGCGGAATGGCTCACATCAGAAAATCTTGCTGAGCAGAACAGGCAAAGTGCCCCTCTCGTAGGGACCTGGCTATCCAAGCAATAGTGCCTAATAAACCTGTGGACTGACGCCCATGTGGGAGCCCGGTAGATGTACAATTCAGGCACTTCAACGACCAGCGCAGTGGTAGTAGGCCTTCCGAATGCTGATTCATGGCCAATTACTAGCAGATCTTAATACAAAGGACACCCCACCAGGAGAGGGTCAGTTTCTACACTGCCTTTCCCTTCTTTGTTTCAAAAAACCCAAAGAAGAGCTGATCATCCACTCGATGGTCCCTGGTGGGATTAATGTAGAAACTCAGAGCTTTCTTAGTGTCTAACCAATGGAGTCTTTCTTCCTCCTTTGAAGAGAAGCAAAGAATGCTGGTAGAGTGATGGACTGCAAGATGTGGAACGGTCTGACAACTTTTGGAAGGAATGCCTCCTAAGTCCTTAGCATTAGATTGTCATCAGCATTAAATTGTCCAGAAAGGTGGTGGTGTACGGTTACAGAACAAAGTGTGCTTGTAGCTCACTTCTGTGACGAACTGACATGATTGCTATGAGGAACAATATTTCCAGGGTTAGTAATCTTAGAGGACAACCGTGCAATAGTTCAAATAGGGTGCACATTAGAAATGTGATAACAAAATTCATATCCCACTGGGGCATCACAAAAGGTTGTCGGAAAAATGTTGGTCAGCCCTATTAGGAAATGCATCAAAACAGGTGACTGTAACAGAGATGGCTGATCAGTTAACCACAGAAAGGCTGATAGGGCCAACAAATAACCTTTATCTATGGCCACAGCAAGGCTTTTCTGGGCTAATGAAAGAGAAAACAGAAGTACGTCTGATAAGTGGGTTTACAGTGGCTGAACATGTCTAGAAGAACACCACACAACAAAGTTCGGTGGAGGGATGCCTGGTTGCCAGAATTACATTTACTACCTCAGGAGGAAGTTCAAAAGCAATAATCTGTCTCCGCTCAAACTCCAAGCATGGAGGTGTAACTTGTACAGGCTTGGGTGCAGAACCCTGCCCTTCTACAACATTAGATGGTCCAGAAGAGACAACCGGATCGTAGAACCGGAACGTAGGTCAGGAGTTCATGACCAGAAGTTATGGGAACCAAACTCTCCTGGCCCAATCTGGAGCCACTAAGATGACTTGGGCCTGGTCGTTCCTTATATTCTTCAGAACTTTGGACAGAGGTAGAGGTGGGAAGGCAAAAAGGAGCCTCGAGCTCCAGTTGAGGAAACAAGTACTGCCTTGAGAACTCAAACACGCAAAACGCAAAAATATGAACCCTGTGCATTCTCGGCAGTGACCGGAAACAGCAGGATCGCTCCAAAAGTGATTATCTGTGAAAGAGTCAGGTGTGACTTTGACACATTGATGGAAGAAAATCCCAGGTACGTCAATAGTTCGGCTGTGGTCTGGAGGTGGTTCACAACCGTTTGAGGTGAGTCTGCCTTTAGCAACCAGTCCTCCAGTTACATGTCATTCCTAATCTCCTTACATGAAAGCAACCACCGCCATTACTTTCATGAACACCTGCGGGGCACTAGGGAGCCAAAGGAGCATGATGAACTGAAAGTGCTCGTGGACTACCTAAAACGCAGGTAGTGTCTGTGGGATTACCGAAAGGGGACGTGGAAATAAGCATACTGCAAATCCATTACCACCATCCAGTCACCAGGGCAGACAGAACTTCGGTCAGAGTGAGCATCTTTAACTTGTCCTTCTTGAAAAAGTTTTTCACTAGACATAGGTCTAGAATAGTGCAAAGTCCTACGTTCCTCAGCACCAGATCAGGTGTAGCAGTCAGTTCCCATTTCTGATGATGCCACCCTCTCTATGGCTCCCTTCTCTAAGACAGTCTGTACCTCATCAGTAAAATAGACAAATGGTCCTCTGGAGGCAGCTATTCGGGAAGTAGACATGTCTGGAGGGGTGGATAGGAAAGGTAGGGTGTAAACATTCGTGACGATTTCTAGCACCCATCTATCTGATGTGACACTTTGCCACCAGTGGAGGAAATAACTTATCAAGCCTCCAACCGGATGACAGTGCACCACTAAGGGCAAACTAAAGTGGTTTTGCAGTGACTGCAGCAGGAGACAGGAGATTGGGTAGTTTGTTGCCCCTGTGGGCCTGGATGATGTCAGCTGTACCCCTGGCCTCTACCTCAAAAAGCTTGGAAGGCCTGTTGCTGCAGAGGCAGGTTTTGGTGTTGCTTATGTTGAATACGTCTTCTGAAGCCTCGAAGGGGCAATACTGTTGGAGTAACTGCCGCACAGGCATTAAAAGACTCCAGGAGCGTGGTGCAGCCTCTTTGTCTTTAAAACGCTCCAAGGCCAAGTTTACCTTGTCTCAGAAGAAACTGAAGCCATAAATTGACATGGCCATTTGTGATGTTTGGATTTCAATTGAGAAGCCCATGGATCTAATCCACACATGGCATGAAGCACCACGCTGGTACTAATCACCCTACCCAAACAGTTGGCAGTGTCTAGTTATGAATGAAGAACATATTTTGGAGAAGTCTTGGCTATCCTGAATTAATTGAGCTTATTTGGCACAGAAGTCCTCGGGGAATGCTGACAAAATCTCGGCCACGATGTTCCACAACGCATACGCTGAACGTCCTAAGAGGCAACTGGAAGTGGCTGATCTAAAGGTAAGGCTTGCAAAAGAGAAGATTGGTTTTCCAAAGATCTCCATGTGTTTGAATTATCTATCCAGAGGTGTCGAAGGAAAAGAATTTGGGTAAAAGCCTGAACCACACGACTCTCAGGTGTAGGGGGTTGGAAGAGAAAATGGATCGCCTACAGCTGGTCTATGTCATCTTGCTATCTGTGAATTGAGTGGCGGGCAAGATTACGGTTTCACCCAGGTGCCCAAGAGGCTATCTGTTAGCGCCTGGTTGAATGGATGGAGCGGCTCTAACTAAATCGGTCTTGGCTGCAGGACTTCAGTGAGGACGTTAGTTTTCACTTTTAAGGAGGGCAGCTACAAGTCAAGGATTCCCACAGCTCTCTTAACCCCTTCCATGCTCATGACGAGCTCAGCTCGTCATGAGGCACACTGGAGCTGTGCTTATGACGAGCTGACCTTGTCATGAACAATGGTAAATCTGGGCATGCAGCACAGGAGAAAAATACCTTTAGCATTGAAGGTGTTAATGACCATGGCAAACGATGGAGACTAGACTGTAGTAAGGCCAGGTGGAGAATGAAGGCCAGTGTCATGGAATATATCCAGGCCAGTAGCATCCTGCAGATCCAAATATACGTTTTTATCAGAGATTTGAGATTCATCACTACCGTTGTCGTCTCCGTGGTGTTCAGGGACTGAAAACCTTTGACAAAGTGGAAGCCTATCCGAGTCAGAAAGAGGATGTAGCTGAGGTGGTCTTGACTTTGAATGAGGTTACAGCGGAATTGCTTTAGAGTCCGAAAGGCCAACGAGTTTTTCCTCCAGCACCGGTGCTGTCAATGCACGGAAACCTGTTGCAGATCTCAGCCCTGGACACGGAGTCGGGGGAGTGGTGGGAGGACACCGCTGCAATGGGATTGAACCGCTGGATGGGGTCGAGAGGCACACTTGGTCAGAGACGGATCTGCTGGCGGTAACTCGACTGGTGACCTCTGCAGATCTCCAGAGCCCAAAGGCGCTGCACCACTGGGCCCCACAGATCTGCAGAGGCCACCAGTAAGGGCTCAGGAAGGGTACCGAAGATGCTTAACATGGCTTCTTTGAAGGTCTGTTTCAGTTGTTGTGTCGTCAATAGGCCCTGAAATTCTGGCAGAACTGGAACCTGGCTGGGGATCGTTTCTGAGGTGGGAGGGCAGAACAGAGGCAGAAAGGTACCCTATGATCTGCCTGAATTCTCTTGACGAGAGTGACAAGAAGTACAAGAAGAGTCACATTTGGCCTTCTTGAGTTTTTTTCTTCGATTTGGGCTTATCTGAGGATTCGGAGTGGGAGGCCAAACTTTTTTGGGGACGGCCTCGGGATCAAGAACGCATCCACATCCTCAATGTCAACTGGGCCTCCCAGCAGCGCTTGTGATGTAGAGTTTGCCGCGCTGTCCCGGATTGCCTTCAAAATCACCCGAGTGCATTTCTTGCATGATACCGAGTCAAGTGAGGAGCCCAGACATCAGAGACAGACCTTGTGAGGGTCCGTCAGTGCTAACATCAGTTTGTGGCAATCTTTACGGGACTTTTTTTTGGGGGGGAGACATGTCCCCTATACACAGTTTATTTAAAAAAACAAGCATTAAAATTGCAATAGGTCTTGCCTTTGATTAAGTAAAAGCCATTTGCTATGCTAATGGTATTGTATAGCAAAGGAAATGGCTTTAACTTAATGAAAGGCGAGACCAATTGCATGGCTGTTTGGTGATAGCGCCTCCATGTTGATGTCTGTTTTGTTTACATTTTTGGGCAGAGGGGGCATTGGTGGATACAAAAGAGGTGGGATTCCGCGCTCCCCCAAAGGGGTTGGTGGAGCCCCCACATATTTGACACATTGGTGTGCAGCAGGCCTATGTTTCTCTTTTTTTGGGGGTAGTTTATGAGATTGCTTGTCAGATGGTATGGGGGTGTAGTACCCTGGGGGCCACGTCTGGACTCCGCCAAGTGCCATATGGACGTAGACAACAGTCCCCATCCTCTCTGTGTTTGCGCGGGAGCCTACCTTGTTCTGTTTTTTTTCTCTCACAAAAATGCAAGAAACTTTTCACTTTCCCTCTCATATCAGCACTCTGTTGCATACTTTGTTTTTGTGAAGGCCACACTGGCTCCAAATGCCCCGGAAAGACGGCTGATGACGCACAGGTAGCTGCCGTCTGTCCCTTTGCACAATCCCACCTTTTGCAAAAATACCGAGCCACACTCTGTGCATTCTGTCCAACTTTTCTCTGCACATTGTCACCTGGGAATTGTCGTCCTGTCTGTAGGGCGATCTGTGTGATCTTGGGCATGCCGGGAATTAACGAGTAGCGGGATTTAGGGAGATGTGAAGCGCTAAACATCTGACTCTCAACAGAGCGACGGCTTTTATACAATGGCGGCGATGAAAGGGGATGGGCTCTGACGGGGACGTGCATCACCTGTAAATGTCCCGCACCCCCTTGTGTCTTACTACAAGCGACAATACGCACATGTCAGCATGCGGTGTGCCACCTGGTGGGCATGGGCTCACAATGGTACTCAGCCCGTGTGTGCGCGAGAGAAGGGCAAGCGGCGTGTGATCCTGCTGTGAAGGGAGCCCTGTTGTGGTGTCTGTCCTGGAAGGGCTGGCTTCACAAGCGCATGGCAGTGTGCGCTGCCAGAAACAAAGATGGCGTGGCCTTGTCCACATGGGCCATCCTAAAAGTGGACAAGGCAGTAACCTGAAAGCCCAGTTTTCAATCACGCGTCAGCGTTTAACATAAACGATGACGCACGCCAACTGAAAACAAGGCTGCTATTGATATTCCTCTCCTATGCTGGACAATAATAGGAATGGGTGTGGTCATGACGAGCTGAGCTGGTCATGAGCACGGAAGGGGTTAAGTAAGTTTGGAAAGTGTATTGATAGCAAAAGGCACTCGCATGGCAAGAGCAGAGGATGCGCTGCTAACGCCAGGCAAGACCGAAAAAAGAAGAAAGAAAAGTTTTCTGTAAGGTTTCAGAAGTTGAGAGAGCGAGCTCTGTATCCACATAGTAAGGTACAGAAAGAAAGGAATGGATGTGGACGCACAGAGTTGACGGTTATATTGTGGCCCCTACATCACTTCTGGGGTAGGGCAAATCCGACATTGAGCCACATGACGCCGCATAACAGCGAGCAAGGCAATTGCTGATAAATCTCCCCACATTCAGTCTGGTGCCTGGGAGTATTTACAAGGTGAGGAATCTATGAATAGAAGTATCCATTATAAAAGTCATATTGATACATGATGCACACTTCAGTTGGGCAAACGAGACAGACATTGTTATAGAAACTCCCGATTTTTATTGAAGCAATAATACATCAGAGACTGCAATCCCCCCTGATTTCCTTATTACGGTCGAGTTGTGATGTCTGTAGTCACCTGCATTAAATAAATGACTTAGCTACTCAACTGTAATAAGTTAATACAGCGGAGTTCTGACATCACAATTGCTGCTGCCAGCGACCAAGATGAAGGGCAGACATGGAGCATAATTACAGTTGCAGTTTAAACAATGACAACAGGAACTGGCTTTTAGTTCTTTTGATCTGTTTTTCTAAACAGAAAACCGGTCTCAGCCGAAAGGAGTTTGTCAACATGTTTATTTTTTTCCATGCTGTATGTCTTTAAAAGAAAGATAGTATCGCTGCATATTTCTTCACTGTTTAAGCCACAGCATTCTTGCTTAAGCTGATGTACATTAATAAAAATGTAATGTTTTTGTAAAAATTACTACTTGCTTTTTGATGTGTTTAATTTTGTAGTACTGGTTCTGCTTTTATTACTCTTGTCTGCAATGAACATGAAAGAGCAAGACAGCAAGGATACAAGGGGTTTATAGTAAGGGTGATGGTGAGACCAGTATTATGAGGAATAAAATACCCTTTGCCATATATTAAATGATTATTACAAGTCACCGTGGAGTTCCATTTCTTTATGAAAGAACTCGGCCTCGCTTCTCTATGTCGTCATGGCATGCCTCGATGACTTGCAATATTGTTATAATGTATGACAAAATGTGCTTTATCCCATACACACAGCATTCTTACATTATAAAATATTGTAGTTAGAAGCGTGTAACTACTCTAAGTCACTTGTGCACAGAACATGGGTATAAACAGCTAAATCCTGGAAAGACGTCATTAATCTTTGCAAACAGGCAATAATGTTTGTTAATTAGGGGTGCCCTGTATATACCTCGAGGGGCAGTAGACGTAGGAGAAAGAGCAGCAGAGTTAATGGTTAAACTTTAAACACACTGACTTTTAATAGTGTAAACCAATAACACTATGACATCCCTGGCTCCAGCCTCCACTGCACCCACGAGTATGTCACATCCGCTTCATTCCATACCCCACTGGAATCACTGATTAGAGTGTGCTTTGATAATTATCACTTTGTCACTCAACTGCTGTGAAACAAAGTAATAAGCCCCGCTGCGGCTGCATCGGATTGAAAGCAGTAACACACTTTGCATGTCATTTGCGTAATCTGCCTCCAGAGATATGACGAGCGAATCCTGTCAAACAAGGGAAGGGCGCAGCTCTGCTCGAACGCACCTGCCACTCTCCAGATCACGCGACTGACCACGGGCCAGCTCCAGTCAAAGCAGATAAGGGAGGGATGCTTAACTTGACATTCCTTCATCTGCTAACGTCAGAATTTCATTTCTTTTCTAGATTTAAATGCAAACCCCTACATGCACTGAAATACTCGGTTGGTGGTGACATTTAGCAGGCCAAGAAAACACTGTCGGAGCAATGTACTGCCAAAAAAACAGAAAGAAAAAAAAAGTCCGTATGTAAAGTACTGGAAAAGGCAAGGTGTAGAATTTAAATGAACCTGGCGTTCGAAAATAGGTCTTCAATTCGTTTGCATCAGCGTCAAAATGAAGGATGAGATAAACTATGATGATTTAGACGAGATATGGGCCTGACCTACTGCACCTACGAGTGAAGGACTCAATCCCCTTTTGAGACGCCACTAAATCATTCCTGTGTATGCATACATACATTCCCATTATTAAATTGTTATATATAAGCTACAGTACAGTTATACATACAGATGTATACATACTTCTACAAACATTAACTATATAGAAATATATTACTATTCAAATATACACACTTTATGGACATAAATATTTATTATATATGTACATCACATGTTCACCCCTATTAGAGTTGCACAGGTACTATGCAGGAGCATTGATATACGTCCCTTACTCTTCTACTTCCCGTCATGTGACAACCTATCAGCTACATGGCGCGCGTCCTGCAGTTGCAAGGCATTAGCAGAAGTGCCGTGTGAAGTGCTATTAAATAAATGATTAAGAGTAGGATAAGAGGCATGGTGGGAGAAGATGTGACAGTGACTGGCCTGCCGACTTTGGGGACTGGATTAGAGAGCCTGTTCTCAGCACTTAAACTGAAAACCGTGTGATTCTCGGCAAATCAGTTAATAAACCTGTGTGAAAATATGAGCGGTCAATAGTAAATATGTGTAATTCAAAAACAGATTTAAATCACCGATGAATCTGCACGATCTTCTGCACCTTCATATTGTACAGTGCTCTGCTGCACCTCAGATATGGTTGTGCTACAAAGATAACAGTAGATACATTATTATCATCACTAAATGTGTTAGAAACACTTTCGGTGTGCACTAAGGTATATCGTGAAAATATTTTCATGCAAGCCTAAGAGCTTGAGGAGCAAGTTATAGTAGCAAAGCCCAATCTGTAGCAGTATTTATACATAATCTTCTAAAGTATCCAACTTGATAGGGACCAAACAGACATCAACTCAACCCACTCCCCAGGCCTAAGTGTTTCCTTCAATGTGTATTATCTGGTTTTTTTCACTTTCATTGTTCAGATTGTGCTTTTACACTGTTTTGATATATTTTGTTACACAATACATATTTAAGCCTAATCTTTTATTTTAAACAATGGAACAAAGGATTCTCAAGCCGTTGTCTGCCACCCATATTGGTGCCTAAAAGTACTGGAAAATTTGAAGAGCGCCCCATCAGACCACCCTTTCAAAGTATATGTCTCATTAGCCAACTTAAGTGGAAAATACGCTATAAAATGCACAATTTAGATTTTTTTAAATTAGGGGTGACTGCCCCACAATCCTACTGATGGAGGGCTGGCTGGTTGGTTCATTTGCTAAAAACCATCTGTGGGCATCGTAGAGGCAGGCAGTGGGCAGTGCCAGTCTGGGAGTAGGTGGCAACCTTCTGAGAACATTTTTGGGCACCTGGATTTTTTATTTATTCATTCATTTTTAACTAATTAAGTAGTGGCCCTGACCAGGATTCTTTGCCATGGCTGTAACCACAACAGTTGCAACTCACAACACAGCAGGCACAGGGAAGCAGTCATGCAAGAGCACGAGGCATGACCAAGATACTAGATACCTGGAAATCATTGAAGAGGCAAGACCCTCTGTAAGGAACTGGCCTCAAGAGAAATGTGCAGTAATTATAGTACAAACTTTTATTTCACTGGTTCTGTGTGAACACACAGCACAAAGCAATATTTTTGTCTATAGAAGACTTCATAAGTTGTGCTAAAGTCTCGATCTGCTTTATTGTATTTATTTATTTTTGATATTTGTAGAGCGCGAACAAATGCCCGTGGGCGTCTCGGCGCTATAGACCTAGTGCGTGACTCTTGAAAAGATGACAAAGCCAGTCCATTGTTGGATCATGCTGTAGTTTACTGGTCAAACAACCAGGTCTTTAACTTTTTACGGAATAGTAAAAGAGATTGATTTGACCTAATGGAAAGTGGAACAGTGTTCCAAAGTCTGGCTGCAGCAACAATGAACCGTCTGTCCCCCCAGGAGACAGTCTTGGTTCGTGGTACTACCAGTTGGTGCAGTGTCGTGGATCTAAGTTGTCTGGTAGGATAATAGGCTATGAGCTGATCTATGAGGAACTGTGGACCTTGTTTGTGTACGGCTTTGAATGCCAGGCAGAGAGTCTTGAATTTAATACGATTTTGAATGGTCAACCAGTGGTAATTCCGAATTGTTTGGGCAATTGGTTTAAATTTAGGGGTCCTGGAGACATTTTGTATAGATTGCATTTTGTTTACAACCCGAGTTTGTGCATTGGCAAAAAGGCCATTGCAATAATCTAAAGAGGATAGTACCAATGTGCTAACCAATGTTTTTGCGCCACTATCGGGGAGGAACGGTATTATTTTTCGTATGAGTTTTAACTTATAAAATGCAGTTGAGGCTATTTGATTGGCGTGTGCGGCGAAATTAAGGTTTTCATCGAAGACAACTCCCAGGTTCCTAACCTTTGAGGCAGGGGTTGGCAGGGATCCAAAAGATGACGGCCACCAGATGGAGGACCAACCTGGGGAGAGTTTTCCAAAGATGACAACCTCCGTCTTCTCGGAGTTAAGTTTAAGGCAATTAGAGGCCATCCAGCCTCCAATTGCCAGCATGCCCTCCTGGAAGCGTTCCGCCACCTCTTCTCCATCATTACTAATAGCGAGCACCAACTGGGTGTCGTCGGCGTAAGAGGTAAGGCTCATCCCATATGCTTTGATGACTCTTGCTAGGTCCGACACATAAATGTTAAAAAGTGTCGGACTAAGGGATGAGCCTTGAGGGACCCCACAGGGGCGGGACAGCTGGGCCGATTGGAATTGTCCCAAGGTAACAGCCTGTGTTGTTCCGGATAAGAAGGAGGCAAGCAAGTTCTTGGCTGCCAGTTGGATGCCCATTTTTTCGACACGGTCGATCATAGTGGAAAGATCGACCGTGTCGGAGGCCGCGGATAAATCCAGCAGAACAAGCACCGCTGTTCCTCCCTGGCCTCTGATGACTCTAATGTCCTCCGCGGCTTTGATAAGGGACGTCTCGGTGCCGTGGAGTTTACTGAACCCAAACTGAGTGTTATCCAACAGGTGGTGCTCCTCGATGTAATCAGATAGCTGATGATTCATGGCTTTCTCTGCCACCTTTGCCAAAAAGGGGAGGCTAGCTATTGGTCTTTAGTTTTTTAGGTCGTCTTTATCCAGATGTGGCTTTTTTAGAAGTGGTTTTAACAGGGTGTTTTTCAACACATCTGGATAAATCCCAGATTTAAACATAGCGTTACAAATTTGTGTAATCACATCTGTTATTAAGTTCATGACAGGGGAAACATTTTTGGGTGGACAAGGGTCCAAGGCCGATCCTATTTTTATAATTTTGATAATATCCATTGTTTGTGCTTCTGTGATTTCTTTAAATTGGTTTAGGGAGCAATCAGGAAGGGAGGTGCAAAAGGATGATGTGATGGAATTATCTGTAGAAGAAAAGGCTAGGTAGATGTCATTAACTTTAGTAAAGAAAAAATTGGCCAAAGCGTCACAAAAGGATTGGGAAGGGGGGGGGCAGATCGGGAGCTTTCCCTGCTAATTGCTTCACTACATCATAAAGTTGTTTGTTTGAATTCTTGGCACTTTCTATATGTTCGCTGTAGAAATTCCTCTTAGCCTCAGTAATATTTTTTTTGTAAATGGCAAGTGTCTCCTTATAACTGGTTTTACTTTCAGAGTCGTAGGCTTTACGCCAATGTCTCTCATGGTTCCTGCAGGTTTTGTTTTGTTTTCTGAGTTCTTCAGTAAACCAGGGGGCGGAAGGTGCCGCCCTATTTCTGGATATTGTTTTATATGGTACTAGTACTTTCGTGGCATTATCTAGCCATTGTGAGTATTGCATCATGGCTATATTTGGGTCAGTGGAGATGACGGGAAAGTATTGTGCAATAGCCCTCTAAGATCTGCGTTATTAATGTTCTTCCAATCCTTGAAAGGCTCACGGCTAAAAGTAGCCGGTCTATTAATGGGTGCATCATAGATAGACATTGCACAAACAATGGCATGATGATCAGACCACGTGAGCGGGAGAATATCTTGTATGAAAATCCCTTTTAGATTGGAGAAAATGGCATCCAGAGTGTGGCCAGCCTCGTGTGTAGGAGAGGTAACCAGTTGAGGGAGCCCTATAGTTTCCATGTCTGCCAATAAAGCTCTAGGCACTAAAAATCTATTCTTATAAACTGAATCTGCTGTTACGCTATCTACTGCTCCTGTGGCTAGTTCGCGATATTCAGATGGCTAAATGTCTCTATCAGATGAACGAGTTACTTACCTTCAGTAACAATGTATCTGGGAGAGACACAGCCTGGCTGCAGATTCCTTAACGCCCACCCAGGTCTGCGAGGACCTTTCAGGTTGGGTTCGTACCTACTGGGTTGTCTGCCAGTGGTATCGGTTCTCCCCTGTGTTACCCTTCTTCACATCCATTCCAGGCCTGGATGTCCTATTCTGTATGGTCTGTGGTTCTCCACCCAGTCCTGTCATGGGGTGGTGGTCTCACTCATCTATCCACACTTGTGCACCCTGGTCCCTTCCAGGGTGGTGCTTGGTCATGTTTCTACCTCCCTCCTTCCCTGCTGCCTTTCTCCATGAGTTGAGGTCTTCTCGACTATGCAGCAGACAAGTGAACATGCTTAGGGCGTGCAGTTGCAGGTTTTTCTGTTGCAAAAGTGTGGTTCATTGACATGGCAGGCATGTTGTTACAGCCCTATGGTCTCTTATCATTACAATCCTGTTGTTGCAGACTGCTTGTTATTTATCATAACATTCATTTCGGTTGCTGCTTGCCTCATGGGAGGGTATGGTTCTTCGCTTATGCGGCTCAGCCCCTTACATGCAGTCTGCTGTTCATGTCATTCTTCTCATTGTTGTTGTTGTTTCAAATAATTTCACTCTGTTTTAGCACACTGTTCCCACCCTCTTATAGTTTTCGTGCTGGCTCCGCATTGTGGCGTGGAAAAGTTCCTCAGTAGAAAACGGACGTCAGCGCGCCGGCAGAAACATCCACGTCAGGGCGTCTCCCGGAGTGCAGAGGTACTGCAGAAGATTCTCTGGATCCAGATTGACACCTGGAAGATATTCTAAATTAAGGAATCTGACGGCTAGACTGTGTCTCTACCAGATACATCATTACCGAAGGTAAATAACTCGTTCTTCACAACATATATTACGATTCATATCATATTTTACAGTACATCACGTCCGATCTTCTAAGAGCTTTGAGAGTTGTGGATGCCTAGGACTGCTGGAGTAAAGGATACAATTCTGTTCCTACGTACTGTCTTGATATCATCTAGTATAAACTCCTTTAATTTATGGATAAACAAATTTTCAATTGTATACTCCGATCTAGATTTTTCCTATACGGTTCTGTCGTGTAAAGTCCAGTTGAGAACTTTTCTGTTTTATTATGAGCTTGCTTGTAGATTCCTTTATCTCTTTTAGTAGACAGTGTGAAGTTTTTGACACACACAAAAGTGTTAGTATCATGTCTGTGTCCTAGGCTGACATGTTTTCTGTCATTTTTATTATGGTAGCTGCCATATTATTAGACGTTTACAGTGCAAGCTAGCATTTTATTACCATATTTGCTTTGTCTTGTTGAGCCTTCAGTGTCTCCAAGTAAATAACTCGGAGATAAAATCAGATACTATACAATCCCAGGTAACCAACTCTAATTTAGAGGGGCTTTCAGCTATAACTATCAAGGCAGACGATCAAAGCAGAGGACAAGCAAGGTCTGAAGGAACAACAGCCTTGGTTAGGGGCTCCTCCAGGAGAAGTGCAGAGAAGTGACCTTCAGTCTTGCAGTGATTATCATTCCAATGCAAGGCCTGTGATACAGGATGAATAAATAGCCGAGAGAGGGTATACTGTACGGTCTCATCTTGAGAAAATCGATTTATAGGCTTCCTCGTTTCTTCTAAATTTTTCGAAAAGTGCTTAGATAAGAGGTTAGGATGCTAGGAGCTTCCTAACTAGGTCATGAATATTTATATTGTTATCTTTGGCCATGTCATGCTTTGCTGCATTCACCTTCTCGTTCTGTGTGATTAACGTTCATATTTTATGCATTAGGCTTAGATTCTAGAAACACATTTTTTAAAGTTCATTCCCCGTTTCTTAATGCTATTTTGAGTGTGTTATTTATTTGCAAACGTTGGGTGGGAGTTGCACTGTATCCCTGAACTCATCTAGTGGGATTAATCGTAACTGGAAAACACCAACTGCATAGTACTGATACCTGGGTTGATCAAGGGTTGAAGACCAACCGTAATCTTGCAGTGAACGCAGTTCTTGCACCAGAGGGTTAGAAATCAGGCCCCTGTGGGGGGGGGGGGGGGGGGGGGACCACAGATTGTGATAGTTCCTTGGCACTTGACCGATGAGCTGAGTAAAATCATTAGAAACAGAACATCAGCCTTTTAAATTGAGAATCGTGTCAGAAACCATTGGGCAACAGTGTGTAATGTACTCTTGCCAAGATTTAGATAAGATAGGATCGAGACTTAGAGCGCCAAATAAATGATTGGGACTGTGATAGGATTGTAGCACATATACCAGATGTTTCTAGAAATGCTAGATTTGAATAAATTAATTTCTATATCCTGCATATAACTTATCTAACACCTGGCAGGATTAACAGGCTCTATGTGACTGCTGCTGCAAAATGCCCTAGATGTGGGAGTTGGAGGCAGAAATGTTTCCGCTTGGTATGGTCCTGCCCTAAATTAGCGGGGTTCCGGAAGAAAGCAATAGAATATATTAATGAAATAACCTTGCGGGATATCCCTTGTACACCCTTGGTCTGCCTCCTAGGGGGATACCCTTGCCCCAAAAATAAGAAAACTATTAGATTTACTGATTCAGATTTTATTCCGGCAAAACGAGAACTGACTATGCATTGGAAATCAGCGCATGGCCCGCAAATTACTAGATGGCATAAGGAAACAGCTAAATGGGCAAGTTAGAGATAAAGAGAGTGCGTGAAAAACTTTAAAGGGTTAAAGCATGGGAATACCTGGTGGATAGTTTGTTGGCCTTGGAAGTAGACACAGATTCGTCGAATACGTCCTTGAGTCCTTGCAGGTGAAAGAAGGGAAATCTAGTTTAATACAGATATATTGGGTTTATTTACGATTGCTTTACTTGATAAGGGGTAACTGTGGGCGGGTGTTCTAGTTTTATAGTAGTAGTTTTGGTGGACCTAAGATATGTATGAAATTGACAGTAGTTGAAATATGCTTGAATGCTTGTAGATGCATGTTATATGAGATATCATGATTATCACTTTTAATCTCTCAATTATAGTTATCTTGGTATTTCTCCCTTTCAATCTATTTATTATAATTATCTGTGTACCCTTTTTTAAAGCTAATTATTGTATATGCAGCGCACATCATTTATGATCTGTATTATATGCCAGTCTATTCCACTAAGGTCTATTTAATTAAAGTAATAAAAATGATTTAAAACTAAACTAATGTACTTTAAAGGAATCAGGGCGTGAGGTGCTTAATGGCAAACAGCCTGCAGTATAGTGGGGAGCAAATTCCAATAATATATAAAGACAATGGGAAGAGAGAATAAAGCTGTAGGACGTCTGCATTAGCCAGAAGAGAAATCCATTTTCAGAGCTGAAAGCGTCCTAGTGTGAGGATTCTAGAAGCACGAATGCTTGAAGGGGAAATGAGTGTGGACAGAAAAGCCTAATTGGTTACTAGTTTTTTTCAGGAAAGCGAATTTTGTCCTGCGGATTGTGTGCTACTGTCTGTGTGATACAGTAAGGACAAATCAAATAAACTTACTGCTGATCCATGACCATAAACCAGTGCATAATATTTTTGCAGTGGACAAACGGGCTCTTGTACATTATTGTACATGATTTATTCCCGTTTTATGTAAACATGAAGACGATTCTCCTACCTTTGAAAGGTAGAAACATATGCTCTATGAATAAAGGCTATCTGGGGCCTATGCCCCGATGTTATGTGGCTACAGAGCAGTTCTGCATAATTAGTTTGGGGAGATTCCTCATCAATGAAATAATCCTAATCCACGCCTTGAACAGAAAAGACTAGCCCCTGTCATAGCAGTGTTAAGCGCCCTTAAGGCATACAATGCATGCAACTGAGTTACTGTGTGGATGATGCGAACCATTGAGTCCTAGCATTTGACTCTTTAATTATCATGCCATGGTAGTTACAAATTTAATTGTCTTTTTAGCTTGTAAATATGTTAAATATGTTGACTACTTTTAACTCTATATTTATTCAAAATGTGTGATGATTTTACTGGCCGTAATACCATGACTCAAATATGATGATGTATACCGGGATGAACTGAACTGATAATGTAATGTAATTCTGAGTAGACACCCTATATCCCACCTGTGTTTTGATTATTATTATAAAATTGTATTTTAATGAATGTCAACAGTATATCTTTTATGATGCAATTGCAACGAAATAAAGATTATTGAATTGAATTGACTCTGTAACATCAGTGCAAGGTGGAAGAATGGCTCGATACAAATATTGATACAGTAGTCCATGCATGGTCCTGAATGGTCAATAGCAAGAATGACAAACAAGCATTGGCATAGCCAATAGGCCTTGCCTTTGGGACCTTGTAAGTATTTAGCCATGCAACGCATTATCCTGGGTGCTACAACATCTACTAATACTTCATGTGCCACTGGTGACTGGGGCGCATAGCCACCAAACAGGCCTGGTGGGGCTTTTTCAGGCCACAAGAGATGAAGAAGCTGTGAGGGTCAGGTACTACACTATAGAAAGGCGGATGGAACATGCAGTGCACTTATAATAGTAACAGACGTAATGTTGAAACTAGTGTGCCTGCCTAAATGTTACAAGAAGCGAAGAGAAGTGTACATGTTTAATTGCATAAATGCGCACATACAAGCACAACCAGACACATAAAGAAGACCTACTTTGGCTTCTTGCAGTGGGGTGAAGTACAGTTCATGCACAAAGGGGTTACAGACTGGGGGCACCAGCTTCTGGTCAATGTGACCTCACAGACCCGAGCAGCACCTCCGATCCTGCTCGGCCTCATGACAGACGAGGAAGAGGAGATTCCTCGAACCGGGTGTTCAATTAAAAAACAAAAATGACAAAAGCAGGAGAAACTAAAAGCAAAATGGGGACAAAATGAAAGCAAAGATGGCAGTCTACCGTGCTAATCACTGAATAAACAAGCAGAAAGGTACTGCTGGCTCGTTGACAGGAAGAACAAGGACAACAGCCTGTGAGAGGGCACATCCGGATATCAATCCAAACAAGAATGCATTTGCAGTTTAATTTCAGCTTCCTACTTGTTACAAAATAGACCCTTTTAAACCAGCGTTAATAAGAAGCCCTCATTTTAAGCACGGAGGCAGTAAATGTATTCAAGACTACCACAAAATTACTTTACAACATCAAAGACACTTTTGTCCATACCTGGCCTTTGATAAACGAAGTATTCTGGGAGTTGCAATCTTTACAAGAGGAGGCTGGGCGGTATGGGCAAGCAAAAACAAATAAGCATCATAGAAAGTTGTGTGTAGAGACAGAGAGAGTGAGACATGAAGAGTGAGACAGGGACAGGCAGAGATAGATACGGAAGTATAGACAGGGACAGAGAGAGCGAGATAAGGGCAGCGAGACAGGCTATACAGATAAGTGTACAAAGACAGTGAAAGGCGGACATATAAAAAAAGACACAGAGACACGTTTGCTCTGGTCTGTTAGTGGGTGACATGCAACAAGCGCGCCAGTGAAAGCGACCGCGCTAATTTGTAACATGATTCACAAGAGATGGCACCCTGCGCACCGCAGCTCGCTCCTGACAGCTGGATGCCGTGGGAGTAAACATTTACAAAAAAGTTGGGACATGCACCCACCTTTGGCCAATTGCGTGCTTTCATTTTTGAAAGCCACACGCAAAGGCCAATAGAATGTGTGGAAAATAAAAAAAACGAACGCACGAGGTTAGAGAAAGTCTGGAGTGATTCCAAGAGGCCTCTCTATAGAGCAGCGCATGCGCACTGCAGTAAGCTCGACCTAAAATGCAGGAGAGCCCACTTAAACTGTTCTCATCCGCCCTTGCAAAGTGTTTGAATGAGTGGAGCAGTGTGAGGCACCTCAAACATGCCAGACAGGACAAACGGGACCAAAGTTACTATTTATTTATTTTTAAAGCGCATACTAATACCCAAAGGCGTCTAGGCGCTGAAAACCAAGGGGTTATAGCCCTCATTTGTCATACAAATGGCATTTTGCACTAAAAAGAATAGATATAAGTCCATCTAAGAGAACCAAATCCATGCTATATTTTCAGGATAAACAAGTATTATGTTATAAAGTTTCATCTATAAATCACTGTATGCAAATATATCTTATCTGAACAGCCTAAATCTGTGGCGTGGATTTGCCCTCCTTGATTTACCTTTGGCATACATGATCTACCATCGAAGGACAGTCGGTCTCAGAGACCCAAAACAGACATAAACCTGGCAGGCTGTAGTGAAGGTGAGCCTATGCAATAAGTGGATATTACTGACCACATTCAAAAGTAATAAAGTTATTTTCCTGAACTTATCCCAATCCTAGAAGCAATCACTTCTCTACTATTCGACTGTTAACAGGGGCGAGCAATGGAAAGAAATATCTAACAGACCTAATTTATAGCAAGGTGCGGCAATTTCCCGATTAGTCATGGACTGATGTGTCAGCAACCTTTTAGAAAAGCAAGTTAACGGGCATTTATCTATTCCGCAAACACCAAGAGCAAACACATTGATTTACAACAGGGTAACAAAAAACCATAACATCAGTATATGCAATCCCATCAATTATGTCAAACCACTAGACGTCCAACTTCTGAACTGGAAAGATCATGCTAGCCGCCTTTTGTGCAATGGGCATACTGCACTTGTGTTCTTTCGTGTTGCTGCAGTACGCGCTCAGTTATTGCCTGATCAGTGTTGACGCTCCTATGTTAAGTTTAAAGGGCATACTCCTATTTTAAGCACTCGTGGGGCATGCACTGAGGACAACAACCATAAATAATTAATGTCTAGTCTTTAAAATGAGAAGAAAATTGAAGTGCACCTTACTATGCGATGACATACCAACAAACATTTTTTTAAACAAAGCTCTCTAACACACTGTCTTTTGGGGCAGAAAGTATTCACAGAAGGGATGGTCCCTGGTCGCTTTTACACCGTGATCTCAAGCTGTGGAAAGATCAGTTTCCTTGAAACAATGAAAACTGCATAGCAGGCATGAGCGGAAAAGAAAGGCAAGCAAATGCCATTTTGGTTTGTTCATGAACAATCAGAGAAATGTACACACACAAGATCGTGACCCGGTAACGTGCACTTTCCTGATCAGACACCTGTAATATTTAAAATACCAATATTTTTTAAGATCCTACTGCAAAATTATTATTTTTTAAAGATTGCTTTTTTGACACCAACAAGTGCCTTTTGCAGAACACTGGCAGAGTCACCTAAAAGTTGGCACACAACACAATGTGCCATATGCACATTACGAAGGACCCCACAAGGGCCATTATTTTCGAATAACAATTGCCCTCCTCCAAGTTGATGCAAGAAATCTATCTGGCCTGCTCTGTAACCCGGGTGAGGGAACCAGTCTGATTACTGATTTGGTAGAGTAGGTATGCTTTACGCTTCGAATAGATTTAGTGTCTTGGTGTTTGTGGCATTTATCAATCAATGCACCATCGTCATGCTGCAGAATGCACATATTGCCTGATGTCACTGTCCCGACTGTTCTCACGAGGATTGCGATATGAGGTCACTATCAATGACCAGAGGCTCTTAGTCAATGGAAGCTATTGTACCAGGGAGGCACAAATTGAGCATATGTGTGAGCGTTAGGCTCGTAGGAGCAGGAAAAGCCAATATCTAATTCCATCACGCAATAATGCCCTAATAGACTTTTCTAAGGCAAGAGACTGCTATGACAAGACACACAGTGTGCCAGCCTTTGAAAGTTTTATTCCAGTAACCAACATAATCAAACTAACACTGTTTTGGAATCAGGGACAGCTTCTGAATGACACAGGGTATAGTAGCCAGTCATCAAAATACTTGCATTCGGCTATTTAGCCATAAAAAGACCAAACTATGGTGTATTATATCAAAGCGTGATTTGAAAGCTGATTTTCTTCACTGCTTCTTTTTCCAAGCCATTTTTATATTGCGGAAGAGTCTATGGAGTTATACGTAACTCTGGGATGCAAACTATTATTAATGAGATTAACTTTCTAGAGAATTAACAACCAAAACTTGACAGAAAGGATACTTCCCAAATTTTTGTCTATCACATATCTCTTGACTTAGGATATCCGTGGGATACAACCCCATGCAAGATATATATTGACATAGTTTCAACAGAGTGGACATCACAGATGTTCAAGAAGTCCCTGTGGGGATCCGTAGTGTGCTGGCTGCTCTTCGCTGTTCAGTGCACTAACGATAAAGCACACCGACAGGTGAAGGTGAAGGATTTAAATTTATTTCACAATGCATGCAGCACATGCAGTTCCTGCTATAGGAAACTAGAACTAAAAATTCTGGTGCTAGCATTTGAAAATTCAATGAAGGGATGGGAAGCAGGTGAACATTAGATTAGAAAAAAAACAAGCCCTGGGCCTAACTGCTGTTGCCTTAAACGTAATCCACTGGAGAACAGAAAGCAGGCGGCGGTTGGGTAACCCTCAGAGCAATGCTGCTTACTATGGGGTGAATATGACTCTTGCGTATTAGTGGGCTTGGAAAAGGAGAGGAAAGTGTGCTGATGATCAGTTTCCAGCATACACTATTCCTTCATGTTTTTGTGGAAGGGGGTCAAGTCAGTCTTCAGTCGGACCTTACACTGGAAGCATTAGATGTCTTATGCCAGTTAGTCTTGAAGAATGCGTCAAACCCCTTGCTTTCAGAGCAGAGGACCTTGAAAGCTCATATCAAAAACCCTAAAAACAAGCTCTGTTCTAGTTCCAGCTACCTTATATTGGAGCAGAGCCACATGCATCAGACAGTCCATGGGAAGGTCAATGGGATATTGAACAAGCATTTACAATGCAATAGGTCTCGCATTTACGCGAGCTTGAGCTATTGACATTGCAAATAACCATGCCTTTTATTTTTGTTTTCGTTTTAAAAACATAAATAAAAGGCATTGTGCTTTACAATGCCAATAGCTTAAACTTGTGTAACTGCGAGACCTATTGCATTGCAAATGCTTGTTATAAAATGTCAGGGGCCATAACGTCAAAAGAAAACATGGACCAGGACCAAAACATCAGGATAGAAAGGTGCGATTGCATAACCAATGGACTGTAGGAGATGGGGACATGGGAGGAGCCAGCCTACCAATAGGCCAGACCAGAGGGTTAAAACTAACAGGCCAATGTGGAAACGGCTAAACAGATCAATAGGGGAGAGGAATGATTAGCAACCCATTATCAGGAGGGGATTACAAGGATCTGGACACCAATTATGTTGAGAAGAAGGCTAAAACTAGTCTGGTCCCTTCTCCCCCCCAAACACAACCCCCCAAGATAGCAGCTGTGAAGCCTGAGTCGGGTGCTTACCTGCATGCTGCTGTCTGTCCGGGGGGTGCTTGGCTTTCTCGCCACTGTGCTGAGGTCGACTCAGAGCATGCCTATGTCCTGCAACATTGCGTCAATCTTGGTCTGCAGTGCTGGAGGTTTCTATGGCCACGAAAATTTGCACGCCAGTGGGAGAGGCACGTCCACATACACACACACACACACACAACCACACACACACTCAACCAAAACCATACACACAACCACACACACAAATTTAGAGAACTGCATCTAGCCAACTAGAGGAGGATTCCCTTTTAGTTGAGATTTGGGTCAAGAATAATCGGGACACTTGTCCAAGAATGGTGTCATGCAAGCAAGATAATTGCAGACTATTACCATCGAGGAATTCGCTATTTGGAATTGAATCTTTCTTCTTATCCAATTTGAAATAAAAACGATTGCCCTGACGAAGTCTATTGGCTGGAAAGCCAGACGAAACATGTGTTGGCAAGATCAGTTGGCTACTTGTATTTTTTGAAGAAATCTTTGGTGATTTGTATCCAGTGACTAGACTGAAATGAAGAATTTATTTTGGATCAAATAAAGAAGACACAGAAAATTACATCAATTTGAAAGAGCTATTATTGATTGGATTTCTCTCGCCGCATTCACCACAGGGGCATTGTAACCCTCCCAAGCCCGCGGAGGCCGCAGCCTCCGTTTAATCCCTCCAAGTACCTGCTTAATATCAGTTTAAAACTCCTTCCACCCAGTCGCATGGAGACAAAAACGAGGCCCCCGCCAATGAGAAAATGATGGGTGCTGTGCGAGCTCTCCGTCACGGACTACTATCCCTAAAGCAGTTGTGGGCCGGGGTGAAAACGAGAGAGCTCGACATTGGTGCACCAAGTGGCCCTCGTGGTGCAGCTCTCCCGGCCTTCCTGGCGCCGTTTCCCGGCGCTGCACTGGTGAGCAATTTGGCAGTAACCGGAGAGAGGACACACACTCGGAGGCGGGACACCGGACTGTGGGTGCCCTTCATGGCGAAGGCCTCCCCGGCGTTGCGGTGGGTGGCACTGGGCGAGCGGAGCGGCTGACCTGCAGCCTGTACCGGACTACTAGACAGCAGGGGGTGCGTTGATGTGAGGGCCCCACTGGGCCTTATCTCCACATCGAACATCTGAGCCATACAGCGGCTACCTGAAGAGGATGTAGCCTGCACGTCCAGGACGGGCGGGCCACCTTGATTACATGGATGTGACCAGAGAGATCACCTGTGCCTGGAACGAATGACGGCCATTGCTGTGGGCTGGAGGTAGGCTGGGCCAAGTCTGGAGCGAGGGGCTCGCAGACCGTTGGGCTGCTGGGGCATGGGGAGGCTCACAGCATCCCTTCTCCCTCTCCTCGGTGTGGGAAAGTAGCACTTTCACCAAGTATATCAAGGCACTCACGACACTAGGGGTGCACGTGGGCCCAGGGCCACTGCATTTTGCAAGCAAGATCTTATGTCGGCGTCTAGACGCCGACATAAGAATGTTCCTCAAAGATACTCGGATACTCTCCATACTGGCTTTACGTTACGAGATCAACTGAATTTAGAGAATTGCATCTAGCCAACTAGAGGAGGATTCCCTTCTAGTTGAGATTTGGGTCAAGATTAATCGGGACACTTGTCCAAGAATGATGTCATGCAAGCAAGAAAATTACAGACTATTAACATCGAGGAATTGGCTATTTGGAATTTAATCTGTTTTCTTATCCAATTTGAAATAAAAACGATTGCCCTGACGAAGTCTATTGGCTGGAAAGCCAGACGAAACACGTGTTGGCAAGATCAGTTGCCTACTTGTATTTTTTTAAGAAATCTTTGGTGATTTGTACCCAGTGACTGGACTGAAATGAAGAATTTATTTTGGATCAAATAAAGAAGACACAGAAAATTACATCAATTTGAAAGAGCTATTATTGATTGGACATTGATAATTTCTAGAGTTGCTCAGGTTGAGAAATTGTGTTGAAGCGTGACTGTATGTGATCGTGCATGGGTTTGTAAATGGCTTTGAAATAGTTGTGTGCAGGTTGGCTGGTGTGAGGTTGTGGACTAGGTTTGGAAGTGTTCTAGTGTAAATAATAGGTTGTCATCGGGGAGTGCTTCCTGTGACACTGGGCGTGTGGGATCCCGTGTACAGTCTATGTGACTGGAGTTAAAGGGTCGGGCATCAGGTTTTGGTGGGTGTGCGAGTGTCTGTGATGCGCAAGGCATTAGTTGCGCGTGAAGTTATAGGTGTGGGATGGGGATGTGGCTTGGTTCATGCATGTCTGATTGTGGGCAATTGTGGGGCTCGTGAGGTTACTGTGAAGTTGTTCAGATGCTGTAGTGAGACAGTAGTTGCATGATGCACGTTTTCTGTAAAAATGAATACGCACGATGTCAGACGCTGCCTTGATCTTGGGGGCATCTGTAACGCCCTCTCCTCCCTTGTGTCCGTAGCTCGGAGACGCACCTCCGGGTCAAGTGCTACTGGCAGAGCCTGAACCACTAGCCGCACCTGCAGTCTCTGCGGGTCGGCTGCCGCTTCGGGACGTGGGCGGTGCAGACCCTGGCGCACCAGATCTTCCAGTACACCGACAAGGACGGCACGGCCCCCGCCAACAAGATCAGCTCCATGGGCTACAGCCGGTGGAGGTGGCGCTCCGCACCCGCACGCCTCCCCAGGCTCTGGGCGCAGCTCATCCGGAGCCTGCGGGGCAGGCGCCAGGACCCGGCTAGCAGGCTGAACATGAGGGCGGGGCAGGAGAAGCTGCTGCCCTGGGGGGCGCCATAAGGTGTTGAAGCTGCGGCTGTCTGGGCAGGCAAAAAAAACGAGTGGTGCGTGCGCGCGCCATATGCTTTCAATTATCGCGCCCGCGTCTGGGCATGATAATTGAAACCATATGGCAGGAAATGCGCGTAATAGACACCAATAGGCCAGGGGCGGAGCTATGCGCCCGCCTTTGGCCTATTGTGTGCTATTTTTAAAAAGAACACGCAGGGAAAGGCCAAGAGCAGGCCGCAAAAGAAAAAAAACACACACAAGCGTGTTCATTTCCAGGGTCCATTTCGAAAACCCGGACAAAAGGACTCTCGCTGCGCGAACACTGCTGCGCAGATTATCGCTAGGCGCGAGACCTAAAAACAATTCTATAGATTTAAAAAGGGTAGCAAACGTGTTTTGTTATGCAGACTTGTAGAGCGCATTATTACCCAGTAGAGCGTCCTGGTGCCGAGCAGATGAGTCTGGCCACACCTATGGCCTAGTGGAACCAATCAGAAAACCGGTCTTCAGCTTCTTGTGGAATTCAAGCAGTGAGGAGGATGCTCTTGTGTGTCGTGGCACGTGACAGTAACAGGTAACAGTGTACATTTGAAAAGTGTGGCATGAAGAAAAAGACAGACAGGATGCTACCGGTGATGGGGATGTGCACAGACAAAGCTACATTCTGAAGTGTAGTGAACTGAAAGGAGATGATGCATCGGTGAATAAGGTGCCTTGGTGACACTGGCAGTGTTTTAGTAATCTTTACAAAAAGTTGGGTAAATGATGCATTTAAAATTGCCCCGTATAACTATTACATTTGGTGTTGGTGGAATGCTGTACTGCATTACAGTTACATATGCGTAATTAAAATTGATTTAATTTTGAACTGACAAAAGCTACAAACAGTAAAGTTAATTGCTTTCTTTATAAAAACAAATCAAAAACTATTCACTTCCCTCGTCTCTGGGAACTAATTTAAATATTAATGCCTTCTGACATTTGCACCATGTAATGTAATAGAATTACAAATATGGCAGCAACATTATGATTATTCAGAACAAATCTCTTCGGTAATAAAAATGTATTATTTTGCTGCATGCTCTTAAACTGTAAAAATTAAAAGTAACAAGACAATAAATAATTTATACACAAAAACCAACTAAAATCTATTCTCTTGCGCTGCAAGAAAGCCTTCTAAGTTCATCGTCTATAAGGCACGGAATCTTTGTTCTGTACGATGCAAGTCTGTCACAGATTCGTCTATCTAAAAATAATGCATGCAAACAGGTGACGCTATTTAAGTGACTGTAATATTTCAACTCAAAGAAAGAAAACGAATACCATTTTGATCCAAACATCTAATGTCACAGAACAAGCAAATTTAGAAAGCCTAATTCTTTCTAAACTAGTCCCTTTTACCTGAACACATGCCCATTCATCAATTCATCCTCCTATCCTTTCATCCACCATTTTAGCTCACCATCCTTCCATCGACTCTTTCATCCAACCATCCATTTAATTCACCCCGACACCCAATCACCATTCCTTCCATCCACACATCCTTTCATCCGCCACCTTTCATCTTTCCATCCTTTTATCTAGCAATCCATTCCCACACCACACCATACCATTCACAGAGCCACCCATCCTCTCATTGCTTCATCAAATCATCCATTAACCATCCCATCTATCCTTCCCCTCCAGCTGTTCAGCCATTCTTTCACCAGCTGATCAATTTGTAATATTATAGAACACAGAACCCTACAGACGATAGCTTGTTCTGGAAGTTGCATCACATTCCAAAGAAAACTGGCAGCCCCGCTGACCACATTAAAATCAAAGAAGATCTTCTGACAGAAAGGAAGTCTAAATTAAAAAAACTACTAAATGCTGAGTAATCACGGTGTGTTGGACCTGAAACAATGGAGATTACCCCAACAGGAATTGTAGTGACACCTAATACTATCTTTTCCAAAGTAAGACATTCAATGGAGATTAAAGGGAATCAAAAACATGCTCGTCAATGCATGTGTCTAAATGTCACCCAACTTAAGGTAGCAGTACTATCCCAAATCACCTGCCAACACAAGTACCCATTATCTGCACCAAACAAAGTTCTCTCTCACCTCTGGCAAATCAATTCCTTGTTCAGATATCCGACAACTCGCTCAGAGTAGATGGAGTTATCTTTCAACTGTCTCAGAGGCCACAGGTGCCACGTATCGATGACACCCTTGCTCAGCTGGCTTATTCTTTGCTTAGGGTAGACGGGAGAGTAAGTGCTCACCTGTCAAAGCCAGCAGAACATCCCCAACTTATTACAGTAGGCAAAGCTACCTCGCAGGACACACACTGGTGGTACCCCTTACCTTTGGCTCAACTCTTGATCCGCTGACTAATATCTTGCCAAGAGTAAACAGCAGAGATACTGCTTCTCGGTCATTCCAGAGGTAGACAGTACAGCGATGTGCTGGTCTGTTGATCTAGCCATGGACAGGTTTGAAGTCAAATGTCTTATCTCACTAGTTGTACGTCAGTCTTTGAGTAAATCCATTTTTCTATCCCAGGGAACTTAGGATGTACAGTCTTTAGGATCCTCGAGAAACAGGGAGCCAGGAGCAGGTGACCTTGTGGCATGGGAACCTCAGAAGCAACCCTGATGAGACAGGGAAAACTAAAAGACAGATATAGACAAGAAGAGTTGGGAAGGACTCTGGCACTGAGTGACACTGGATCAGGAATCACTAGACACGACACAGGGACATTGCCTTCAAGATCAACAGTCGAGCCAGACAAAGTAGACCTGTTACAAGTACATGGAGTCAGTGAAACATTAACCAAGCGTAGAATGTTTCCATTGGAACCTAGATCAGAAACAATACACCACAGTTGAGAAGTAGAAGCCCTAGAAAAGACTCTGCTAACAAGTACATACTTAAGTCTTTTGGAAGGGCGCTAGACAAATTAACCGGAGATAACAAAACCACCACAGAAGACAAATGTTAGGTGAAGAACAACCAGGCAGAGAAGCCTACTGCACACACAACCGTCACACAGGTTGGGCTCGAACGACCTACCATGACTTTCTGAGCACCTCCATAAGGATAACCCACAAACTTGAAATCACCCATTCTCACAAATGTGGGTTAGGAATTAAGCCCCCGTGGAGAACTACTGAAGGATGGACCTCAAACCACAACCCAGGGTGTGTGCAAAGGCCAATAACACCATGCACATTGTGATTGCTACGCTGGCAAAACACAACATATCACTTTGACAATGTCTTAGTTTGCAAAATAATGAATACTGTCACAGAAGTAGATGCACTTTCATTATCCAGAAATATCCCTCAAAATCAACACCACAAAGACCAAACAACTGTTTGCAACTGAATCTCAACTAATTGTGTGAAAGGAGAAGACATGAAAATAATTGGTACACTAATTGCAGTAAGTGAAGCAACAATTAAAGCCACAATATTTATTTTGTGTCTTGTGGCTTCGGAGCACATCTTACCTGGCACAGCTAGCGGACATCCACTACGTGAGTGTGTGGCAGTCAAATACTCAGTAACCCCCAGATCCACCTGGCAGAGTAAAACCACTGCATTATTTGAACACCACTCCATGGTACCCCCCAGGGTATCAGAGCTGTGGCCCGCTTTATAGTGGTAAGAAAAGGGACAAACAGCAGGTATAGTCAGAAAACTATTCTGTATCGCAGCTCAAAATGCAACAGGCACCCCCAATTATCCACTGCATGCAACTGAACACTTTGTTTCACTGAGTCAATATGGATCGCAAAGCCTCCCCTCCCTCAACAATGGCATAAATAGAAGGACTCTGCATATCTGCTTTATGCCTTGGTACTTTTTCATGTGTACTTGTTTTAATAAAAGGCATTTAACCGAAATCAGAATGCAATGGGGTAAATATTTGCAGTATAGAAAAAGCACATTGTAGACACCTCATCCTATTAGGAGAATTGTTTGCCATTAAAACGTTGTGGAAATATACTCATATGTATGTACTTCAGTGTCATCAGTTTTCACATGTCACTGTCTGTACCAATATACTTTATAATCAAATGTGAATGTTATTTGTATTGATTTGAAGGCTCTTTTAGCCTCAATTATGCTCATACTTTCTAGTAGGCCCAGAAGGCCTTTTATTCAGAGTAGAACATTTCCACATTTCTGCAAAGTGTAACCTTGTTTTCAGCGTTGGCAGTCGGAAGGGAGGATTTAGGAGAACAATGAATTTAGTATTGTACTCATGAATTAATACTTTTTCCTCAAGGACATCTCTTGCTTCCTGAGGGAGAAGATCCTTCCAACTGCTCATTAGATACGTTTTTGCAGAAAGTAACAAGTTACTGTCACATGATTAGGTTCCATAGACTTGTACTGAGAAAAAAACAAATACTGTACTCAATGTAATTTATTTTAGCATTAGTCTCCAACTGACCCTTTTTTTTAGCAAGAGCTCTGGTCCTCTGAAATGGCAATTGTTTTATTGAATTAAATGCATGTTAGATTAAATGGGTTACAGAAACGTAATGTTTTATTTTCAACAAGGTTATAGTTATATATAATCTATGTGTCAGTAGGAAGCGTTTTTCAAGACAATTTTGGTTTACTGGTGTAATAAACTCGAATTTGACCTTTGACTAGTAATACATGTGTGAATGTGTATGTATTAGTACAGCAGCTCTAAATGTGTTATTGGGTCATATTTCGGTTTCATTGCCATGGTGCAGTGAAGGTTCCCCCTGGATTTAGTGCAAGAGCTAAACTACTTGGGTTTAAGATAAAACTTGTGAAGAAACTGGTATGTCCAAACTGGGGAAACCCTCCAGATGGTGAGTAAGGCTCCTTTACAATCAATAACCTGAAGGTGGGGGGTAGTACTCGATCCATACATACCATTAGGCACCAATCAATAAAATGAGTAATCAAGCGCCTTATAGGGTGCAGAGCTATGTGGTGTAGGAACACTTGTTACAAAGAACAACTTTCTAAGGAAAATTACCGGGCTTCCCAAATCCACACCACTAAATGCATGTAGGAAGGAGCAGGGAAGTGTTAGAATAGATAGGCTAGCAGCACTCAATCACTCTGTAAAAGGGAGGCTTGCATTTAACCCCGTGTGAACCTGGAAGGTTTGTTTGAGGTGATTCATTTTATCATTATGAACAGTTTTCTTAGATTTGGTATATCTTCAAAACTTCCTTAATTTTGGGCTTGAATTGTCACTAGGTCATAACTGAATCTTTACCTTTAGATGCTAGCACAGTCAATAAGATACTTTTTTTGAGCCTTGCAAATGTGAAGTCTTCAATTGGTTGTTTGATTCTAAAATGGGCAAAGAGGTTTGCAAAGATACCATTAGTCTGGGAAGAGAGGAATACATTGAAAGCTTCAATATCTTTTTTCTTCTCTCTAAAAACAATTCACCTGGGATTCCTTCAATTGAAAAGTTTCACTGATAATTGGAGTATGATGTTCTCTCACTACTGTAGCTGTAACGAAAGAAATAAAGAAAAAGAACGCCATCTTCGTTTCCTTTGTCCTCTTTACCCTGATTTATGATATAAATAATGTGCAAGAGGCTGATGTGAAGAATCACATATAGAAACTAGCATTAAATAAAGGAACACGTACTCAATAGTTCAATATTGCACAGCAAATTACTTTTGGTTGACCTGGTGGTGAAGAAAGTGGACGATAGTACAAGTAGTCTAAAAAGAATAGCTAACTGTGAAAATGATATTCTCCATATCTGCAGGCAATAACGGCTGTCAATGACCTTCCCCTTAGTTAAAGGTTCATAATGAAGGGAAGATATTTAGCAGCCGCTATTGCCCTGCAGGTGAGGAGAACAAGGATGTGAGCACCCTTCCTTTTGGCCGAAGGCAAGGCCAATCAGTCGAAGAAAAATAAAATATGTGTACTTAGAAGGGGCGTGGCCAAGATGGCATCCATATAGCACGTGCGAAGCGGTCTCTCCCGCTCTGACCGGCCTTGCCCCTAGTTAGCCCCTGGCTTGTGAAGCTCCTGTGGGCTAAATCCTGACCGGAAGCAGAGTTGAGGCGTTCGAGTTCCCTTTGTGAGGCTGAACGGCATCGAGAGCGGACGGAGGAGCTGGGAACTGTCCGACAGCTTTGCAGGGCAGGTCGGGCTTAGTCTCGGCTGCGGCCTACATGGAGACTGGCGAGGCGGAGGCCTTATGGTAGCGCTGGACAGGGGGTAGCAGTTTTCCATCCTCCTCCTGCAGAATCGTTGCGATCTACGAGGTCCGCCTACTGGGAAAGCTGGTGACAAGCTGGGCCGTGGATAGGGCAGCAGCGCGGAGCCCGTCCGCCCGAGTGACCAGAGCGGGCGTGAGACCTTGAAGGAATAGCTGTCCCAGAGGCCGGGCGTGCTCCAGCAAGGCCGGAACTCAGGAGACATAGACCCCTCCCTACGCCGAGAGGGATTGGAAGCAGAACGGAGGCGATTGCTGACCTTCAGCGAGGCGAAAAAGCAACGAGGGCCAACGAAGGAAGGAGGAGTTGGCCAACAGCATAGCTGGGCGGATCTGTCCTGATCTCGGCGGCGGCCTACATCGGGGCAGTCAAGACTGGGGACCTGCGGTGACATCGGATGGGTGGAAGCTGCTCCCCGCCCCTCTCCTGGAGAATCGTGGAGAGGCCCATCTGCCGGGGAGCTGGCAGCGCTGGGCCCCGGAGCAGGAGCGAGTCCCCGAGGGCAAGGCTGCGGAGACGCACTGACTAGGAGAGACAGCGTGTGATGGACGACTTCTTACCGGACCCAGACACAGTGAGTGCTGGCATCGCCGAGAGGGGTTCGGAACTGGAGTAAGGCCCTCTAGCTCAGTGGAAGCCGGGAGGGGCTGGTCTCGGCGGCGGCCTAGTTCGGGCCGTCGAGTGGAGGCCCCCGGTCTCACTTGCAACACCATAGTCCTGTGGCTGGCTGGCGTGCACAGCTTTGACCGCTCCCACCCTCACACATGAAGGAGAGGGCCATAAGCTATCTATCAAAGGGAGAGGGGAGAGAGGAGAGGTTCAAAGCTGAGAGAGAGGCAAACTTGTGCTGTTCTGGATACAGTGCTCACTCAAGGAGGTCCCAGAGGAGCGCAGCTAGCTTATATAGGCGCTCTGACTTTCCAGGCACTTTTGGGGTGCACTAAGGGGCTGAGCCCCGTTTATAAATCTACAGGCAGCGTAGGCCTTGTAAACCCCACAAGCCTAACGGCATCCGTAAGATAAGGGGCTCCTGTACGAGGAAGACCCCAAGCACAGCCTGAGGACCCAACACATTAAACTTTGCCCTGACTGGAGAGGATAGCAGCCGGGGCCCGCGACATACAGAGCTACGAGCCAGGCATTCGACGACAGTGCTCCCCCGCCCCCAAGGTGGGACAGTCCAGAGCATAACATTTACACTGCCTGCTCCTCATAGCCTCCACCATCCGACCACCTCAGGACTGATGACATCGGCAAGGAATAAGAAGGCGGCCACCATCAAAGACATGCTTTTAAAGCAGCCGGCCCAAGAGGGTGCCCCCCGGGCCCGAGCCGCCCTGCCTCCCCTTCAGGAGTGGATACGGAGGCCCCCGTTACCCACCCTTACGTGGTGACGCTATTCTCAGATCTTCGTGCGGACCTCCTAACGGTAAAGAGAGACTTGACCCAAGAACTACAAGCAGTACGCAAGGAGGTCACTGATCTCGGAGACAGGGTGGATGCATTGAAGGGAAGAGAAACTCGACCTACAAATGCATGCTGAGGACCTGGAAAACCGCTCCCGCAGGAATAGCACACGTATAATGGGAGCGCCAGGGAAGGAGAAGACATAATGGCCTACGTCCCTGTGCTATTTGGCAAAATCTTGGGAGACACGACGGCGGGCGGAACCGCCTTGACAGAACCCACAGGGTCAGAAGCGGGGGGCCAAACTCCTCACGTTCGCTGGACATCCTAACGTGCATCCACAGTTTCCCCCTCAAGGAGAGGATCTTGACAGTAGCCTGAGCATCCTCCCCAGTGGTCTTCCAGGGTCACACACTGCACCTCTTCCAGGACCTTGCAGCATCCACCCTCCAGAAGAGGAGGGAGTTTTGCCTCATCACAACATTCTTGAGAGAACAAGGGGTATACTCCTGGGGGCACCCCTTCAGATTGATGTTCCGATGGCCAGACACACTACATCAGGTCCGATCGTTGAAGGTAGCAGGTGGGCTGCTCTGGATCGATCCCCAAGGGGCAACCAACCGAACACACAGGTCTTTTATAAGCAATATATCCCGAGCAGTTGCAATCCGCGTTAGGAAAAGCAATAAAGAAGAAAAAGTCTTTCAGTATCAATCTTCTTCTTTTAATGTTCTTAAAATGATATTTCTTCAGATCTTTAGCCTTTAGCCAACACGTGTTTCGTCTACAGCAGTCTATGCTGATAGACTTCGTCAGGGCTGTCTGATTGTTAGAACTAGATCTGTATTTCTGATTGGATTTATCCCATAGACAAATTCAATATCACTCGTAAAATCTTAAAAGGACTATCCAGTCCAATGAAGTAGCAGAATGAAATTAATGTTCTTGAATCGCAAACCCACGTCTGGGTTGGTCAAATCCCACAACTGTGTGCAGTTGAATCTGTATCTCACGAGTATTCCGGGCGCGGCGTTTCACACAGGTCGCCGCAGAAATCGACTGATAACAGGAGATGGAGGAGAGTCCCCATGAGGTGGAAAATAGCTGGGGCTGACCCGACGGTGATAGCCTCCGATAGGAAAGCCCGGATTGAGAAGCTGGCGGAGGACACGATGACAGAAGATCCCGCTTAAGGACTAGTACACTTGCTTACACTTTAGCACTGCCAGGGGTGGGCTTGGGCGGCCGGGGTGGGGAGAGACTGGGAAATTCTGGGAGGATCGGCCACACATCTATCGATGAGTAGTCCATTAAGTAGAGAGGAATAGTCTTGCTCCTCCCTGCATGGGGACTTTTTTAGTTCATTCTTTAGGGTTTGATTTGTTAGGGGGTCGTTTCAGGGAGCCAACCAGGATTGCTCATACCACAATGCACTCTGGGCTCGTCGAGGAAAAGGAAGGAGGGAGACAGAATCTAGAGGTTCACTCCGGCATACACCATTACCCTACACTACATCTTTCTCCATGGCTAACTTGAAGATACTGACCCTCAACGTTAAAGGCTTAAACAATCCAGTTAAGAAAAAGGTGGGTCTCTCTTACTTTAAGCACTCCCAGACAGATGTATGCCTCTCACAAGAGACTCATCTCCTGCCTAGAGACACATACAGACTTAATTCAAAACTTTTTCCCCAGCAGTACTACTTCTCCCAGCCGCATAAGGTTGTGGGTGTAGCGATTTAGCTCTCACATAAGTTTTGAGGTAAGGTGGGTGCTAAGATAGCTGAAATAAAGGGCCATCTGCTGAGCTACCGGATTCAACTAGGCCACCATTCACTAGTACTGGCCTCCATATACTCCCCCAACGAGGGCCAAGAGTCCTTCATTCACGGGACAGTAGCTGAGGTGTTGTCGGTGCAGGACAGCTGGGTTCTCATAGGACAGGATTTACACATCGGTTTTTTTAACAACATACATCGATAAGTACCCAGGCAAGGAGTAGTCGGAGCTATCAGTCCAGGGAAGGTGTTATGGCTACAAGAAATGGGTCTTGGAGATCTTTGGAGGGCGTCACATCCAAACTCGCGGGACTACACATTCGATTCTCATGCGCATAAGTCTTATACCTGGTTAGATTACTTTCTGGGAACTCAGGAGGTTCAGCTAGCCATTCGAGTGGTCGAAATTGAACCCGATCATTATCCGACCACTATGGTAGTGCTGGGCCTCTCTCTTCCAGCCCTGGCCTGGACATCTTGTACGTGGCGACTCCGAGCAACTCTTTTACGCAGAACTGAGGTGATCACGCAGCTCGAGAAACAAATAGCTGACTATATAGAGCTAAATGACACGCAGGAAGTCTCTATGCCTACAATCTGGGACACCATGAAAGCCGCCCTGAGGGGTGAAAATAATTGCAATAGCCTCGTCGATAACAAATTGAGGCGGAAAAGGAGAACACAGCTCCAACAGCAGGTCAACGAACTGGAACGAATACATCACCAAACTGGGGCCCCTAAGATTTGGCGCCAGCTTAAAGGTGCCAGAAAACAGTTATCAGGACTGGACCTCGATAGTGCGGGATATTCAATTTTGAGGCTTAAACACTACTTTTATGTAGGGGGTAACAAAAGTGGAGGAATGCTTGTGAATAAGCTCAGAGGGGCGCCTTTGCTCCCGGGATTTATTTAGCCAGATCAGGCCGGTTTTATACTGCATAGACAATGCTCTGATAACACCAAGAGAATATACACTTGATATATGAAGTCACTCGCTCCCCACAGGAAACCATGCTTTTTTCTATCGACACCAAAAAAACATTTGATCGAGTGCATTGGCCTAACCTAAATGAGGTGCTAAAACGTTTTGGTATTAAGGAATGCTTTTATTCCTGGATCCTTAGTAATTGTGGCTCCCCAAGCGCGTCAATCCGAGTAAATGGTACAGCGTCCAAATGCTTCCCGATAAGCAGAGGGACATGGAAGGGGTGCCTGCTCTCCCTTCTTTTGTTTGCTCTATATATGGATCCTGTCGCACAAAGAGTGAGGGCCTTGGAGAAAATCTTGGGCATACGATTAGGAGGGGAGGAGCACCTGATCACACCCCACGCCGATGATGTGATAGTAGGTTTAGAGAACCCAGGGAGCACTCACCCGTTTTTTTGGAAGAAGTTAAATATTTTGGTCAGGTCTCAGGCTTTCGCATTAACCTGGCTAAATCCCAGGCTTTGAACCTTACAACAACAGGAATCACTAGAGAACAGTTAACCCAATCTCACTGCATACACTGGGCCTCTGGCCGCCTGGTGGCATACCTATGCAGCCAGCTGGCCCCCTCAATACAAGAGATTGCTTCTTGTAATTACCAAGATTTACTTGGGAAAGTTAAGGCCGACCTAACACAATGGCAACGCTATCCACTATCATATATGGGCAGGATAGCTGCCCTGAAGACGACAATCCTCCCCACAATACTATATAAATTTTGAACCGTGCCATTCAGGCCTCCACGGGGTACACTTGAGACCCGTCAGAAAAACCTCCAAAATTTTGTCAAGGTGGGTAAACGCGCCCTCGGATGAGACGAGACCATAGTTGGCGGCCCCCGGAAGAGGGAGGCTTGGGTATTCCTTGCGTGGCTCGTTATTTTCAAGTGTCACAACTTCGATATTTGGTAGAATGGTCCAGGTCTGAATCGGAGAAGAGATGGTTATTTATGGACAGGGCACTAACTAACACGGCACTGTGGAAGATCCCCTTTCTGAACCGCACTCACCGCTCACCGAATCTATACCTATCTGCCATTGTGGAGCCCACTTTAAGGGTTTGGGACGCAGCTGCAACACGAGCGGGACGGACATCTTTTCCGTTCTCCCCTCCCTCCCCCCATAGTTGGAAATAGAGAGTTTCCCCCAGTAATGGATAGCACCACATTCTCTGCATGGAAGGAGACAGGATGCAAATCTATTGGTCACTTCTTCGACCAGGAAGGGTTCAAGATATTCCAGGACCTGAAAAAGGACTATGGGAACCTGGAGAACTAAGGCTACGGATATAGACAGATACGACACAGGGTAATGCAACCAATGGTGAGGGAGGCAGCACAGCGCCATCTCACTGGCTTTGAGAAATGGCTTCTCTTAAAAGATTCAGATAGACTGGCCTCAGAGATTTATAGCCACCTGGGAGGGAAGGAGCAGGGGATTAAGACGCCCTCCCAGCTCTGGTGGGAAAGAGAGCTGGGAAGGTCACTCCGACGGAAGGAGTAGTGGGACATTTATTATAGAGAGCGGCATACCTCCACAAATGTAGCTAGTATAGAAACAGCAACAAAGGTGGCCACTTACTGGTACCTCACCCCAGAACGGTTAAAGAAAGGGTACCCGGACAGGGATGACAAATGCTGGCGGGGGTGTGATGGACTGTGGACACTGGTTCACATTCTATGGGAATGCCCTCGCTTAAATGGCTTTTGGGAGGAAATCTTATCAGACAGACACATACTGCGCTACCCCACTCCCAAGTTTCCCTCGTTTGTTATACTGGGCAGCCCTAATCTCCTCACCTACCCCCTAAAATCCTGGCGGAGTAAGAATTTAGCATTGGCGGTGGCCCATCAATCGATTCTGGCGCTATGGGGAACGTACAAGGTCCAGACGCACAGGAAGGATCCATCGTTAATGACACCTTCTGGGGATAGAAAGGCTCTCAGCCGCACTTAAAAATCAAGAAGACTTACTGTCCCAGGAGTTGACCGAATTGACTTGCCCCAGGTATTTCTGAATACTGAGACTAGTTGACCCAACTACCCAATAGAGTAATCCCACACACGACATAGAGATCAGTGTTTTGATAATCAGAAAAACATTCTGGTCAGGCACCCAAGGGGAGGAGGGTGGGCTTGGGAAGGGGGAGTTGGGTTTTTCAATGTTTTGAACCACTGCATGCTACCTATAGCTGAATGTTGACGCCGAACTTGCATATTTTGTTTCCGCTTCGAAATACAGTGAAATTTACGCAGTGTAATTATAATAATAAAACAAATTTAAACAAAGAAAAGAAGAGGCAGAGGGAGTGCTACATGAGGATTTTTACCATCCAAACCTTCAGGTGAAAGGCTGCTCATACTCTGGCAGCACTCACTATCTGCCCACATTCCAGACGCTGGAAGCTGACCAGCCAAAGAATGTTCCTTTGGTGGGCCAGTAATCTTAAGTGCAGCCACTAAAGTGAGTATTCTGATTGGCTGATAAGCTCCCAACAATAACTGTTAAAGTAATGCAGATCAAATTAAGGTGGGATGGAATTGAGAAATTTGGTGTTAAATCTTGTGTGCTGGTTTTTTTAATGAAAGTTTCAACGCTGATGTGTTTTTTGACTCAACTAGATTGTTTTAGAAGATGATTCTATGGATTGTTTTCTGAAATAAATCAGAGAATGAATGAATGAAAAAGACTTCCTGCAAAGAAACTAGTTAAAGCAAATAATTAATAACCCATAGGGCTGGATGTATGTGTAACAGAGACAGACAACATTTACAGTTCACATCTTTTAGTACCTCTACCATAGCTTCATAGGGAAGTTCCAGGAGAAAGTGGTTGTCAATCCTATACAGAGGCAAAACACCTTTCCGCACTCAGTTGTTTTTTTAGGCTAGGTTTGTGCTAAAGAACTATCACATATATACATTAGTGGGAGTCAAGCAGCATTACTTTTTGTTTAAGTATACTGGCAATGGGGAGGAGAAATAGGGTATTATGGCAGAGTAAATATGTATTTCACTGTTGAATCATTAAATGATTATGCAGGTGTGGAAAGTGGACAGTGGAAGAAGTGGATTTGCCTTAGGAAGGTTAAATAGGACGCACCATATTGTTATGGTTTCCTGTTTTCAGTGTTTATTTTTTGTTTGAAATTCAAAAGAATACCCTAATTGGCAGTGTTTGCAAAATACACTCACAGATACAATATTTATTGTACCAGGATCATCTCCAGCATCAGGTAAAGCAAACATGTTTTGCCCTAGCTAATTTGTTGCTCATCAAGTGAGGTTGGTTTAGGCGTGTGTGTGTCAGTCACATTCACCGAAAAGAACATGCAAGACACACAATAGTAAGGCTGTATTGTCTAGGGCAGAGGTTCTTAACATTTTGACTTTCGTAGAGACACACTTAATCATTACTGGAATCCAAGGGCATCAACTGAATCATTATTGGAATCTGGGGACCCCCACTGGGGAGCCTGTCGACCCTTGGGGCAGTTTATGAACTGGGAGGAGTTGAGTCCCTTGTGGAATTTGCGCAGCTGTCTATAGAGGAGTTCAGGGAAGTGGCCTTTGGTATTACATCTGGGTCTCCGCTTGACCCGATCCCACTAAAAATCTGGAAGGAGTTCGAGGTGGAGCTCTTCCCTATGCGTCAGCTGGTGTGTAACCACCAGTCGCTTACTTCTGGAGTGGTTCCACCTCAGTGGAAACAAGCGGTGGTGACCCCCTTACTGAAGAAGCCCACCCTTGATCCTGACTGCCTTAAGAACTATAGGCGCATCTCGCTTCTACCCTATCCAGCAAAAAGGATGTTCAGTTTGGCTTCCGGCCAGCTCATGGCACCGAGACGGCCTTGGTGACCGTACTGGATGAGCTACGTTGGCGGGCAGACAGGGGACAGGCAGGGGTTTTGATCCTGCTTGACCTGTCTGCCGCCTTCGATACGGTGAACCATGGTATTTTGTTGGACAGGTTGAGAGAGGTAGGGGTTGCAGGGAGTGCCCTTGGGTGGTTTGAGTCCTTCCTCCAGGGTAGGGAACAAGCTGTGTCCCTCCCTCCCTTCCAATCCTCCTTCTCTACCATCTCGCATGGCGTTCCTCAAGGCTCGGCAGTTAGCCCGATATTGTTTAACATCTATATGAAGCCTTTAATAGCGGTCATCAAACAATATAAGATCGAAATTGTTAACTACGCTGATGACACGCAGTTGATTCTTTCCTTGGAGGAAATGAATCAACCTCCTTGAAAAAATTTCACAACTGCCTG
The DNA here is from genome assembly GCF_964261635.1 of Lissotriton helveticus. NCBI lineage: Eukaryota > Metazoa > Chordata > Amphibia > Caudata > Salamandridae > Lissotriton > Lissotriton helveticus. The sequence continues at coordinate 202,951,978 of NC_136063.1, read as the reverse complement.
CGAGCTACAGCGGACTGGTTGAAAGCCAACTCTTTGCAATTTAACACAGGAAAGGCCGAGGTGTTATACTGGCCAAGGCCTAGGGTACACTCCCTTCTACCCAGCAACTTCTGCCAGTGGATATTTCTCCAATGGTGCAGCCTGTAAAGGTAGTACGGAATCTGGGCGTGATGTTTAATAGCGACCTTACTCTGGAGGCGCAGGACTCATAGGTGGTAGCTGGCTGCTTGATCATCATTCGCCTCCTGAGAAAAATCGTTCCTTCGTTACCGCCTCGTGCTCGGATAGAGGTGGTGCGCTATACCGTGCTCAGTAGGTTAGATTACTGCAACTCCTTACTGTTGGAGTCTCCAAGCTATCTCATGGATAGACTTCAGAGACTCCAGTCTGCAGCTGAAAAATTAACCCTGGGGTGGCAAACTCGATCCTCCGCCTCAGGGGCTCTGGCTTTGCTGCACTGGCTCCCTGTGAGGCAGAGGGTGATTTTTAAGTCTCTCTGTCTGACCTTTAAAGCCCTCCATGGGTTAGGCCCTGCCTGTTTACAAGGGAAGTTTTCATGGCATGTACGCTCCTCCTCGGCCAGGTTGGTGACCATACCAAGGTTTAGGAGATCCAGAGCAGGAGGTAGATCGTTCAGCGTGGCCGCGGCGAAACTCTGGAACTCTCTTCACATCGAACTCAGGCAGGTCTCTGGCCTTCTCGCATTTAGAAGGCACTTAAAAACTTGGTTTTTCCCAAAACCCTGGCTTGTTTCAGCTGCCCCCCTCTTTTTCGATACGAGTCTGTCAGTGCCAGAATGCCTTTCTGAGGTGATAGTGCGCTTTAGAAGTGAAATAAATAACTGATTCATTGTTTGGAATCCATGGAATCCGGGGTCACGGCCTAAGCAATTTCAATTATTTGAACCACAAATAAAGAAACAAGCTTCAGCAAACAAATACACAAATACTCTATTTCATTCACGAACCAATATTTGGAAACAATGTACATTTTAATGGGAAGTTTGGAGCTTTTCTAAATTCAGTTGAAGCCACCCGCTGTCCATATTATATTCTGTTCGATGCACCAGCACTACTCTTACAAATCCGTCTGAGAATACCAAGTGAATTTTAAGTTTCCAATTTACAATTCCTTCACATTCACAGAAAGTTTTAAAACGTTCAATTTTACATTTTTCTTGATTATTTATAAACACTTTATTATTTTGTTAATATTATTACATTTTTTTAAGCAGTCGTGGACCCCCTGAATAGATTTTGCAGACCACCAAGTTCAGCGGACCACAGATTAAGAACCACTGGTCATGGGGTACCCGCAGTCTAAAAGCCTAGCCTACTAAGTAACTTTTCTGAAAATTAAAAATATTGTTTAGCTGAACACATCTTTCTTATCTACCCCCTCTGATCTCCTACAAGCCTCACTCTAACTTGGATCTTGGACCGATGGGCACCGAGAAAGTTCTAGTAATGGAAATTTAAATAAATAATAGGGGCCTGTCCCATTTTATACAGTTGCAATTGCTTGCATGGGGAGCAGCTTGACTGGCCTCAAAGGTTTGGATACAATGTCCCTCACCCCTTGTCTTAACATTTGGTCGACCAAGGACCCAAGTCTGGCACGCAGGCCCCCATGGGATTTCAATTCGATGGAGTGCTCAATTATGTAATACATTTGTTAAGCTGAATACAATGAGGGTGAGATGGAGGTTTCCTGCAGCACCCATGGAGTGTGCATTGACACTCTCGTCCCCCAAAAGGAGTCGCAGCACGGCTGCTGAGTAAGCAGCTGAAATTAGTGACTAGTGCCATAATCTAACACTGCTCTGGGTGAAGGGTGGGGATACAACCCATCATGCTCACAGGAAGAGACTAGACAGGGCGTGCGCAGCTGGATAACAGCTTAGGCTGAGAAAACCAGATTCTCTGTTTAGAATTTGGCCATTTTCTGCAGACCGGTACATCCATCTCTGTCCACACACTTTCAGTGACTGTGATTCCTACCAACACCCCGTGATGACGGATGCCACTTTCTTAAAGCTCCTGGACAGCAACTCTCTCTTCACTTTACCCCTGGTGATCGCGAAACCTAGGTGTCCTGCTTTGCTCCACTCACGCTTTGCTCCTCTTCCAACTCTGATATCACATTACAGAACAAACCATGCACCTCCCTCAAAACATCTCACCTATAGCGGATTACATCACTTGCAGCCTTTCCTTGCCCCGAAGCCCAATTTTAATAAGCTCTGTGGGGAGGCATTTTAGAATGTGTTACATTCTTTGATAAAATGTATGGATTCCCATTTAAACCAGATAGTAAGCCACCAAATGAAATCTTGCTATCAGGCATTGTTAGGTTGAACTGAAAACCGAAAATCCTAGATAATATTCAACAACAATTTTGAACGAGGAGAAGGAGTCTGATAGATACTACATTGAAGGATAAAACTAATTTCAATATTTCAAGGCTTCCGTACAATTGTAACAGAACTAGGTGGAAGCCTTGATTTGTGATACTAGACTGTTCAAGGGATTGGAATGACACATTCTTCAGACCCAAGACGTCACACCCATAGGTGAAGATTATGCATTCTCCATTACAGAAAAAAACTGAACAAGAGTATTTATGAGCGGATGCAAAGTTTGTCACCATACAATTTTCCTAGTTCTCTCGCTAAATTAACTAGCACCACAAACTAGGTTAGTTACATCTTACTTCTGGGACATAAATTGTTCAAATAGCAGTTCGGAGGATTTAGTGACCAATGTATTTAACCGGCATCTACAAATCAAGCCAGAGAGAAGGTTATTCAGGTGGAGGAGAGTCTGCTGCTTTGCCTGCCAGAGGGCATGCCCAACGCAGACAGGAATGCAGGAGGTGCAGTTCTACGGGTAGAAACTAAAATATTATCCATGCCCGTTTCCCATATCACTGGTCACGTCTCAACTTTGCATTCCAATGAGAGTTAACTAGCAAACCACATTTTCAAGAAAAGGGCACCCTCAGGTTCGTGGTGCTTCACGTGTTGTTTTAAAATAATTGAGTTGTCTTTCTTTCAGATGATACCATAAAGAAATACTATCCAGCAATTTAGGTTTTACAACTTCTTCAAGACTATTTCTTGGGACTACAATTAATATATATCACAAAGGAAGGGCTGGCAAAGAACCTTTAGTGAAGCATTTAATGTAATATATAAAACCCATCCTGTTCTCTTTGTCTTGTAAATATATAGCCGTCTGTATTTATATTTTCATTAATCCACCTGCATGTTGTATGCAGATTACAGACAGTGACAGATAAAAGTGTATACAAATGATGGTAACACAGCTGTGTTGGTGAAGATTAGGAGGAGTGGATCAGTACATTTTTTTCATGTGCTTTCATTGCCAAATGTGAAGGGATGTGAACCAGTTACGGACCTACCTGTTGGCAACTGAGTAACCAGAAGAAGTGACATAACAAATGGATGTGTACTGCAAGGGACTCTCTATGGTGTCTGAAGTAAGAGGTCGATCTAGCACTTTTAACAATGGATGGGTTATAAGAACTTGTGACTGTCTAGAAAGGAATAGCTACTGATGAAGTAATCTCTCCATGCATGGGCATTTATCTCATTAAGTAAGTGACCACCGAAGGGAAGCCCAAGTTGATTTAACAACCTCATCCGATCCCTAGTTCCCACTTAGCAATAATTCCAGAAATTGTTTTTTTTGTTAGAAAGTCAGAAATCACTCTAGATTAATCTATTAGTTCAAAATATAATCCAAGGTCTAAATATCCAAGTGATTTGGTGGAACAATAGTATACTAACCGGGGCATTGTGTATTCAAAGGAGGAAGCTATGCGGGTTAACTGCTGGACACAGAAATGTAGATTATGTAATATTATAGAACTCTTAATGCTTACTAGTTAATTACATTAAAGGAGGGGAAAGATGCAAGGCTGCTACGGAAAAATTATTACCAACATCAAGAAGAACCAAAGACAGTGGCTACAGGAATTTGTTGAACAGTGACTAATGGTTGTTGATCAGTGATTAATGGTTGCTCCAAGTGACAAATAGGGCCACTGTGCTATCATCAGGCCTGGCTTGCATCTTTTGAAGAATGAATTTAGGAGACAGTCCGAAAGTAATGCTCATTTAAAATGTCTCTAAATGTCTTCCGTTCGAATGTATTTTTAGGTATATTCAAGGGTCATACTTTCATACTGCCAGCACGACTTTGGCTTGTTACATCTGTATTTAGGGAAAGGTGTAGACACGGTTGATTGTTGCCTGAATTTCATCGAGCCTTTTACCGTTCACTAACGTTTTAGGTCTCTGTGGCTGAAAGACCACTTGTGGACCATAACAAAACTTAGCCTCAAAGCGGGGTTTGGGACCGCCCATTGCTTACCATTGGTTGGCTTTCTTGTCAGTCTCATTTGTTTGCTCGTTATTCAATGGCTTTCTCCCACTATATGAGTTTGGTCCTCGCTTGGAGCGGAACTTCTTTACCATCCTTTTGATTCCACTGCTCACAATCAGGGAATTACTTTTTGCTTTTGGCACTCCATGACCCAAAGCTCATGATACCCCAGACCACCTCCATTGTCTCTCCAATTTTTTCTAAAACTTCGAGACGATCACCACGGTCTCAACTCAAGATTCCACCTGGGACCAATCAGTTAGATGACCTATTCTGTACAGTTGAACATTTGCTAACTATTGTATACGATTTACATGTTGTGAAGCGCTCTGATACCTTCTGGTCTAGCTAGCGCTATACAAAACTACTAAATAAATAAATAAATGATAAGAATTGGTACTGTCCACAGTAGATAGCTCCAACACATGCAGCAATGAAAACATATTCATCAGATACAACACCCTGCATCATCAGTCCTCATATATCAGGTCTCCTTCTGTTCATTCCCAGTCCAACCTGTCAAATGGTACTTCCATTACAATGTCCACAGTAAGAAACTAATGGGCCTGTGCAGAATGGTGGAAAATTCCAAGGAATTAGGTCCAGTGGCCACAAGCACTCTTTACCTCCTAGATTTTTTGCATTAACTGAAACACCCAGGAACTCTTGTTGCACTCTACCATACAAAATGGATGCCCCTGCTCTAAGTACATGGCAAATAACACTTTAAATCCTGCAAAGAGTGGTAAACTTCAACTAAAGGGACTGATACCAGATCGATCAAGTGTTTTGTTCACATTAGTTCCTTTATCGGGGAAAGATAAAATTAAAAAAGTACATTTAAGTCTACGAATAGAATAACTCAAATATAAAATGTACTTGTTCCATTAATCCATTATAGAAAATCTCAAACGTTTTGGGAGACTTTTTGAATGTAGCCCACAGCTTTCCTAGAAAGAATATCCTATAATGAAGGAACATATTGGGCGCCCACACAACGGACAATGCTGACTTCAATGATGTCATGATGTTATTTCAGATGTCGCATCAATGATGTCACAGAACATGTAATGAGTGATGTAGTATTTAGTTTGTTTAAGGTACAAGTTTATAGGTACCTGAGATTACTATAACTGGTGAATTTCAGTGGTTTTGTTAGATTGAAACAGTATGTCTTCCTAACATCTTCACCAAACTATAATGTCCCTCTAAACTTTGTTTTGCGCGGTGAATTTCTACATTTTTGTTACCATAAAGTAACATGTTATTTCTATGCCTATTACGTCACTTTAACATTTGGCCAAACCCCCCCTGTCAATCCTCCCCCGTCAGCAGCCAACTCCACACCACACATGCCTTTGGCCGTGCTTGGTGTAGGGTAAGGGGTCCACATGCCGCCCTCAATTGAATTCTGTTGTATGCAATTTCCACCTAAGAGTTGGGTGCGTATGTGAGCACTTTTCTCGTGCTTTTGGGCGTTCAGAAGATATTGGGCCTTATCACAAGTGTTTCATTTGATTACTATTGAAGCCCTATGGCCAGAATAATAGTGGACTTCAAGTCAAATGAGAAAGTACTCCTATTTGGCCGTTAACTCGGTCTAGTAAGGATGAACAATCATGCATAGGAATACACAATGCAGTATTATACAATAAATAGCACTTAAAAACGTTAACATTGAGTTAAACCTTTAAGTAAATAGAACTTTATTAAGAAACAAGTATAATAGTATACTAAACCCCTTGGTCGCCAAAGAAACCTCAAATATCGTGCACCTTCTGGACTAGAGTACAAATCCCAAATGTTATTCAGTTCCCTCGGACTAGGAATTACAAAACAGTATACCAATGAGCAACTATGGCGCTCTGGGCTGGGTTCAATCAAGTTTAGAAGCTCTCCAATCTCTTCTCTAAAATAGGGTCTTGAGTGACTGGCTCAAATATAGCTCAGAGGCTTCATATCTAGAATTAGCTCAGCTTGCAACAGCTGTCCACCCTTCATAAAGCAACATACCACTCCATCACCACACGAGAGACACTAAACCAACACTCACTTAACAAGTAGTCTGGTGGGGGGGAGGGGTGTGTCCGGAATCACCCAGAGACATAACGCCCTCACGACTCGTTAAAGAAAAAGTATTGAACAAACCTGGGGACCTCAACAAAAGTGTCAGATGCATGGGACTTTGATAAGACGCCATCGAAAAAAAAACACGAGGCACTCCATATGAGACCAATACTTATCAGAGTAACACAAGACCGGCTCATAATTCCCGTTGCCCAACAAAGGCATGGCCATAAGACAGCGAGAAACATATCACTTCTTAAAATCAGATTTTAAAACACAAGATGAAATGTACTGAAACAACTCAAATAAAATAGGTGAGAACCAGTATGAACTCTCTCAATCACCTTCAATGGGTTTCACCAGGTCCTTACAATTGCATTTATCAGATGAGGACATTTATATGATCATCATTTATTTTCTCGCCCTTGGCTATATTTGATTTGGACTGCAGTTTACAGAAAACTGTTTAACTTTTATTTATTTATTTATCCCCATCTCAAAGCTGAATCCTACAATCACAAATGGTGGTGGTGACATCACAACAAAATTAATTAGTTATTAGATCCATGTGCATTTTTTAAAATGCTTTTACTTCTCAAAAATTATAAAATATACGCATGAAAACTTTCCCAGAAGATTCACAGGAATAAACATTTCCAACAAAAGTTATTGCACTACATGCCTTAGCATTTTTGATTTTTTTTACAACTGTGCTTTCGAGAGAGGAGTCATCTTTCTTTCCTCTAAGAAAAGGCACAAAAGCAGGGCGGCACAGCTTCACAAAAGCTTACAAATCCATTTCGTCCCAACTATGTGTGTTTTAATTGTCATGTTTGTTGTTATTTAGCTGTGAGTGCTGTTATGGGCGCGGTGATCCCCAAATGCATGACAAGTCTGCGCTTGTGCTATTTGCACAATGTTCTGTTGAAGATGTTCTGCAGGTTGTGTTAATCAAGAGAGCACCTGGAGCCTCGTGATAGCTGCTAACGACATATCTGAGTTGACCTGTATGCATGTACCATGCTCTATTCTAAATGTATTACTGCACTAACCTGTGGAACATTCTTGGAGAAAAATACTTATGGTCGTATCAATCTAGAGTGATAAATAGAATAACCAAGTGCCATTTACCATAACAAGAAATATTGCAACAGAGTGTGCTACACCTAACATCCCAAATTCTGCACGAACAGATTGACAATCATAAAAAAACTGTATTTTTTTAAAATATCATTTCAAAATTTAAAAGAAGCTAGGATTAAGAAACAGAAAACTGAAAATTGGCAGGAATTATGAAGCAAACGTGTATCCTAGAAAGAAAGGAAAGAGCTGCTGGAGGGCAGATAAAGGTGACTGAAAATGTCGCTTGAGCATTGCTGTTGTTGCTGCGTCTGTGACATCATGGAGCCAGTCCAGGTTTTAGAGGCCAATGATGTGCAAATGCTAGAGAACAGCGTTACCCTGAACCAGGATCACCAGGAACCTTATTGGCAACCTAAGGATAATTCAAATGAACTGCTATCTATCAAAGCTCTAATGCTGGAGATTTAGCACATTATTAAGAGGTCTTAACAACGCACCCCAAGCCAGTGATGCAACGCTAATTAACTCCAGCAAATGGAATACCTATACCATCTCCACTTATAATCTGTATGCCCAGATCTTAGCTGCCTTGCCATGAATCCTCTAAATTCTCTGCCCTCTTCCGATGTGCGAGGGATCTATGGTGGTGGTCATCATCAGAGTGAAAGCTGACATGAGGAGGAAACACAGTGACAATGCCTGGAAAGCCAAGCATTGAATCAGTTCCTTTGGAAAACTGTTTTAATAAATTAATAAAATGGCACATTTTTTCCGCAAGCTTAGTACAGAAGGGTGCTAAAGAGATGAAGCAAAAGCACAGAATGTGTTTCGTCTTACTTCCATTCCTCGGGCGGATGTGCACACTCGTACTTCTCCCGCACATGGGACACGCCCATGTCGGGGTGCAGCCAGTGGACCTCCTCCGACAGCAGGTGGCTGAGCCGCAGCCCGTAACACGACACGTTCTTCACCTTGTGGCTATCTACAATCTTCTGAATGATGCCCTAGAGAAGGAGAGATATGCACATTTTGCATGAGAACCTAAATACTAGAGGTCTTAGAATAAGCAGAAAAATGCATCAATTAGACATATTATAACACTCAGCATCACCCGCTCAACCCTCAAGCAGCAAGTCTATTTGTCTTAGATGTTTTGTTGACAGATGCCAAATACAACACAGTTGGTTAGTTACTTATAGCAAAAAGCCCAAATGAATAAATAAATAAACTGAGTTATCGGCCTACTAACACATTTTCGATTCAAAGTGACCTGAAGTTTTGGGGATGACAGAAGACTCACTCTGCCCTCTTTATATCCAAGAAAGAAAAACATACCCAACACCCACTGTTCATTTCTAACCTGTTCAGGTATGAGGTTTGAGACCGGCTTTTACTACCACAATTTATTAACCATAGCGTGCCAAAGATTCTCTCTAGGTGCTCCATCACTTCCACGTAGGGTGACCAGACGTCCCCGTTTTCCCAGGACGGTCCCCGTTTTTGGAGAAGTGTCCCCGTGTCCCGGCACTTTTCTCCAAGTGACGCAAATGTCCCCGTTTTCAAACAGTGTCCCAGTTAAACACAGAAATGTCCCTGTTTTTCAATGTTCCAGTTGAGCATGAGGCGCATGCTCTCTTTGCACTGGCATTTGGTAGCCTGTGATGTTTTATTGATTTTTGGCAAATATATGCTATAGTCCTTAAAAGTGTAAATGTAATAAGTAGTAGTAATGCTGCTGTGTAAAGGAGAGGGGTGCCAATAAAAGACCTCAGATTTTTTGTCTGTAATGCTTCATCTCGGTCTGTGGAGGGAGCTGTCATTGTAGTCCCTTTTCTATGTCTATGACAGCTGCCAAATAATCCTACTTTTATGTTGATGGTTACTGCAAACTGTAGTCCTACTTCTATGTCTATGACCTGTCCCCGTTTTTTGTTTTGAGAATCTGGTCACCCTACTTCCACGGTCTCTCTATTTTTACCTTCCAATTAAGGCTGCACACACGTATTGTCACCCGAGGCATGACGACGCTTGCTAAGACTTTCTTACCTATCTCCTACTCAGTACAAAGTGACACTAACTGGACAGACTGTTCGGAACTGTCCTAGCTCCCACTGAGTGGCAAATCCTAATCTACCTCACACAAATAGCATGTGCTGGTGTACGACCAGAGTGAGAACGACTCTTTGTGAACTGAAGTTGTTTACTTAAGAACAAACTATGAAAATGTAATTTGTAAACATTTTCTAAATATTACTCACTTAATTCTCAGGGTCACAGTCTTTCCAAACTTCTAAGGACATGGGTGGGTTTTCTTCACCACTGTAGGATATTCCCTTCTAGTCCACCTTTCAAGTAATTTTTCCAGGATTTATACAACCTCCTTCTAGGGAAATACTTTAAAGAGGTTCTCCTTCCTGCCTATTCTCTGGAAGAATGGGTCTCTGTTCCTGGGAGAGAGCTAACAAGCCAGCCGTCAACCCCATTCTCTGTCTAGGAAAGTCCTGAGCGTTCGTATTTTCTTCGCAGCCTTTTAAGGGATTGCCTAGATATGGCTCCTCCTAAAACCTTGCCTCCATCCCAGGGACTGGCTCGTCCCTCCTCCTATGGATGACACTCTTCCCCCACAGCTTACTGTTTGGCTGTTTCAGAAAACAGAGCATCCCTGACACGCCCGCCTCCTTCTCCTGCCACACTGGAACGATGTTCTCATGCTGCCCACTGTATCCCACGGTCTGTTCCTTTTTGGGAACTTCCTGTTGCATCCACCCAACCAGCGAACCCAACATACTCGTTTCCGGGATCTTTGCTACACAGAGTAACTAGTATTATGCCTCTTCATTTACAATTTCTCTTGTCTCTGCATGTCTATGCTTGATTGATAGCGTGAGATTTTGTGGTGATGTTTGTCCTAACTTCTAAATTAGGCATCTCTATCAAATTATGCCAAATACATAGTGGCACTATACAACCAATTTCTCACTAGGGGTATGATGACACTAACTGACCTGACGGAGTGCATATCTCTCACTTTATGCACACTGTGAGATAAAACCTATGCTTATAACGAGTGCATGGTGACACACAGTCATGGTAACACTGAGTTTCCCTCTGAGGTAATGGCAACATTTACTAATACTTCTTACACTACTATTAGACAATTTATAAAGACAGAAATGTTTAAAAAAAAATTAAAACCAAAAAGGATATTTGTACCACCCTGCCCCTGCAAGGTTTTGATCCTTCCTTATGCAGCATCGTTACTACAGATGCGAGTAGTAAAGGGCTAGGGGCAGTGCTTACCCAGAGAGATGCCAAAGGTAATGAATGCACCATAGCTTTTGCCTCTCGCTCCCTCGCTCCCACAGAGGAGAGATAGTCTGTCATAGAGCGAGAGGCTTTAGCTTGGTTGTGGGGTTTGGAGCATTTTAGGCAGTTCATTTGGGGCAACAAAGTGGTTCTGCAAAGTAACCTGAAGCCCCTTACCAAGGTTTTGACCATGAAGGGACTCTATAATGCATCGCCCAGACTAGCTAGAATGTCCGTGAGATTATTCAACTACAATTACGAAGTACAGTACATGCCAGGGTCTAAGAATGTAGTGGCTGATTTTTAAGCCGCATGCCCATTCTACACAGGAGTCTGGGTGCGAGGTTGAGGACTATGGCTGTGTAGCCAGTGTACATGAGGAAATGCAAGGTATATCCTTAGAGGAATGGTCTTCAGAACACAAAAACGATCTCATTTTAAGTAAGGTCCTTACCAGAATTACAGAGGGCTGGCCCGAGAAAAGGTATATCTCCAAAGACATGCATCCCTTCTGGGAAGTCAGGAATGAGCTGTCACACGAGGATGGTTTATTAATGCGGAATGGCAAAATAATACCTCCTTCCAAACTCAGACAAAAAATCCTACACTTCTGTCATGAAGGACACTTAGGGATTAGCAAAACCTAGTGCAGAACATGTAGTGGTGGCCCGGAGTGAATTTAGCATTGAAGGAATGGTCAGGGACTGTCTCCAATGCTGCAATTCGGACACATCACGTTTAGACCCTCCCTGCACCCCATCACATGTCCAGCCATGCAGTGGTAGAGAATAGGCATAGACATTATGAGGCCTGTCACAGATCAAGGAGAACAGACCTATGCCATTGACCTAATAGACCATTTTCCGCAGTGGCCAGAGGTTGGAGTAATCAACAAAACAGATGCCACCAGTGTGGTCAAGTTCATGGATGAAATTTTCATTAAAGAAGGGATACCCAAGTGTATAGTCAGTGACAATGGCCCCCCGATCGTTCCTGAAGTGTTCAAAACCTACATACACAGGAACAAAATCACACACCACATCGGTTTACCACCCTGCTGGCAACAGGACTGTAGAAAGATTCAACAGAGATATCAGAGGAATAGTAGAACTTGCCAACAATAATGGGTTGTTGTGAAGGAATGAGATTTATAAGACTTTATGGGCATACTTCATCACAACATGCAACAGCACGGGACACAGTCCTTTTGAATTAATGAGGGGTAGAATGCATATCCAAGTACAATGTGGGATGGTCATCTGCCTCAAAAAAGAGTGGAATGGTCATCCGACCACGTCAGCGAGAGGGTAAATAAATCTCAGGCAGAAATCAAGGATCATTATGACAAAAAACATGGATGTAAAACTGTACAGTTATGCATTGGTGATGTGGTAAGAGTACGTAAAAGTGGTATCACTCCCAAGGGGCACAGTAGGTTTTCACAACCCCTCACCGTTAAAGAACTGTTCTGCAATTCCGCTCTTCTAAGTGACGGGAGTGTGTGGCATTTCTCAAGGCTATCTGCATGCAAATCTGCCGTATTATCCACACCCATTACTCTAGACAAACCAGAAGAACACAATCCCACTTCCTCTCAAGCCGAGAGAACATCCGAGCCCAAGGGAGAAGTGGTGGGACTATGGGGAAAAGGAAGACAGTGCGAGTCACTTCCATGCGGGAAACATCCTTTAAAACGAAACTTTTACAACGCAGTGCTTTTACAACGCAGGTTTTACAACGAAAACCATTACAACGCATTGCGCTGGGGGGCGCTCTAGGATAGGGAATAGATTTAATTTACTATCCAACACCTTCCCTAGTGTCCACGAAGACTGGAGTTGAAATAGTAAATTAAACTATTCACTATCCAGCACCCCAAAGCGCTATGCGTTGTAAAGGTTTGCGTTGTAAAAACGCATTGGATCAGCATGAGTGGTAAAAGCATGCGTTGTAACATCATACATCCCTTCCATGCAAATCACAAATGCACCCCCGGTACCTCGAGAGGGCCTGCGGCAACCACGGAAAGGGTTGATGCCCCCACACAGAGAGCTAGAGTAGGAAGGCAAATTGTTTCACCTAAGAAATGGGATGATTATGTATGTTAATACCATGCTGTTTGTTTTACTTCCTGTAAAGGGGAAGATGTGTTGTATACTGCTTTGCTTTTACAGTTCACCCTGTTTGTCCCCTGCCCCCTCCCGTACTCCTCCCCTGACATCAGCTGTACATTCTGGAATGTTGACAGACAACAGCTGATGACTCCCCTGGCCGGACGCTCCTCCCGGCTTCTCCTCCTACCTCCCTGATGCGTTGGAGTTCTACTGGAATAAACTTGGAATACACATTCTACAAGTGTGGAGAGCCTCATCACACAGCCTCACCTACTTTGACAGACTGGTGGAGGCAACTCTGGTCGCTGATAGCTATGGAGAGGCTCTCATATGACCTGCTAGATGAAAGGAACACGTTTGAGCCAATATGGAAACTACTAATAGATTATCATGAAGTTCAAACATTGTCCCTAGCATGCCTTAGAACATCGAGCCCCCCTACTCTTCCGTGGGACCCTTAATTCCAGGTACCACACTGTGTTGAGGGAATGATGGGACGGTATAAGGGTACTATGAGGAATTATCAAATAGTAGAAAGAGACTTTGCTTCTGCCCATGCATGAGGCAGAGATGTGGATTGGGGGGCGGGAGGGGCATAGAGACCAATTGATCACACTGAAGCTGTGTATTGTCTAACAGCAGCTCATTTTCGAATGAGCAAACTCAGTAAAAAGCTTATAACAAACAATGACTGTTTTTATATTAAGTAAGAAAAACAGGGGGCCCTAATTCACTAACTATAAATTCTGTGTGGTCCATGACACCCCTTCTTTACTTATTACACATCTCAGACTGCTGGAGTCTATGTGGAGCACATGAACCGTTTCCCAAGTGACTTCCACTAACCGAAGGATAGTGAATAGCTACCCTCAGCACCTGGTTCCCGCTTGCCTTCACTTAGCAAGATATCGGTGAGTTCTCACCCCCTACTTCATTAACTCTATCTTAAAATGTTTTCATGAAACTTCCACGTTTGGGGTACGAGGAAGAAGGTGTTTTTTGCCCTCCATCACATAATGATTCTTTGTTAATCTATTAGGTTTTACCGCTCACATTCCTACCTTTACATAGGTGATGGAGCAGTGATCTAACAGGACTGGACATACTTTCTATGCAATAATTTACAATGGTGTCACTGCCAATCTAATTCTGTAGGTCTAAAAATTGGCAGCATGCCGGTTCTATTGCCATTTGGTGACACACTTGGCACACTGAAACATTGTTTACTCGCAGCATCTGCTCATCAGGTTATAAGGTACAGGGAAGCAGGGTTCAGGTAGCGATCCCTCAATAGTGGTTAATACAGGAGAAATTTGTTATTCCACTGTCAACTGGCACCCGACACAATTCAAAGTAAGTTGTGCAGATGGTTAACACAAAGTGTTCCGCTGTCTTTGGGGCAGTCACGTCCAAACAATCCTCCAGCATCAGCTCCCCAAGTTATAAGGTACAAGTAAAGGGGTGCGAGTTGCTATACCACAATAATGGCCAGTGGGAAGGGTAAAAGCCCTACAGTACACTCCACTTTCACCCACCTAAATACCGCTGCCCTGACATTGTACAAGATGTAATTCAAAGTCACTAATGCAGAAGGTTGAAACCCAGTCTCAAGTGTTCTTTGAAGTTCCCAAAGATAGCTCAGTCTGTCGTAGTTTCAGATGAGGCCTTCACATACATAAATCATGTACTATTTGCCATTGTCATGCCATGTAAAATATGCTTTTCATGCTTCATTCTTTTCAACTTACTGACAAATGTTTATTTTCTGATGCTCTGATGGTCGCACCCTATTTAAATGTCCATAACATGTAAATCATAGGTTCTCTAGGCATGCTACTAAAAATCTGTCCTTTAATGTCTTACTTTACACACCCAGGCGGATGAGCAGCCACTTCACAGGCTGCCAAACGACTGACAGGACCAGTGTGATACCAGTCTTCTGAAGTCTAATGAGGCCATCAAATGCACAATTACAAAACTTGTTGACTGACATTTAATAAGACAGACTCCCCATTAGCCACAACATTCCATGCAAAGGTGATACCAAGTATCACAAATCCCAAACTGCGTCACAAGAAGAAAATGCAGATCAAGCAAATGAAAAGTCTCAAATATTTTGAATTAAAAATATATCAAATTATTCCTACAAACATCCACTAAATACTGGTGTTTTCCGTACTCCTACCAATTCTAGGTCTATTACATAGGTAGTGTAATCTCTGCACGACAAACTTTATCCATTGCTAGCTGCTGCATCGTGTTTCAAAGACTAAGAAAACTAGATTTATCTCTCAAACATTATCTCACTTGGCGCCCAGATCTAGGGAAACTACCCTTAGAAAGCCACTGACATTGAAGCAGCTCTTATTCCTGAATAGTAAAGCACCTGCTTAGACACACACATGGTTAACGTTTTCATTCATTTTTCTCAGCCTTATGTTTGGTTATAACTTCTGGTCCCATGAACAGGTCCCAGTCCAACTTGATTGTTTTTTCCATCCAGCAGAGTGTTGAAATTTGTTTTGATTCTTTTTAATGAAAGGCTAGTATTTACTAATTGCTTGTTTTTTATTTTATGAGAGAGCAGACTCAAACGTTCCATTAATTTAAAATGAATTATGTTTTATGGGTTGTATTATGCCATGCAATGTATTTCCTTCTCCGGCACCCTGGGCTTCTCTGGCACCCTGGGGGCAAATCACACATTGTGAATTAATTAAAATGAGTTCATTGTGCAGGATGGTCTGCTGCCAGGCTTCACAGTGCAGTGATTCCTCCCTTTTCTTTCTTGGTGCACAGAGGAAGGCACTGGATATTATGGCCGGGAAGTTCAGGTTTTGCTTCTTCCTGGTCATGTATCCTGGCCTCCTTTTCCTAGTGTAACCCCCTGGCTGTGGCCGGAATTCCGCGACTGTGCGGCACATTCCGATTGCGGGCGTGGTCATGACGGCTCCCGGCCGTCATCAGCAAACGCCCACCGTAACGCATGACAGCCGGGAGCCGTCATCAGCACTGAACGGGTTAAATGAGTGCCATGAGGCAGGTCATGGAGACTTGTCAAGGGACATGGAAAGATTCAGTCTTGCTGTTGATTGTCGACCCAAAACAAAGAAAAAAAATAATCTGTGGTTTTCCTTAAAACAGGGCACGTCGGACTACACAACAGGTAAAGTCAGTAAGTAAGATCCGAGCGGAATAAAATGCCATAAAAAAGGAGGGCAACATAACTCAGTTGGGGGTCTCCAGATACCAGTAATGATTAAGTGGGAGTCCACAGAAGTCAAAAGATTGAGACCACTGTTTTAGCACTTTAACTCTTCACCCAGTCCTTCTACCCGGTCTAAGTGTGTCAACAGAATCTGCACACCCGTTTCTATCACAAGATTTTTGAAGGACATAGAAATAGGTTGACTTCACTGTAAGGCGAGTGTCATTTGTATTGCTTAATTAATAACACCTCTCGTGCATATACAATGCACCAGTTGAAGCCAGTATGGGTGTACAACCTTTACCACGCAACTTTTACCACGACCTACCTTTACCACGCAACTTTTACAACGCAGGACCCTTTACCACGCATACCATTACAACGCTGGTATTTACAACGCAGGTACCTTTACAACGCATACCATTACAACGTAAGTATTGGTAAGTATATAATTTTATTTAAAATATTTTAGGTTTGGGTTTTGGGTAAATGGGTATTTTTAGGGTTCAGGGTCAGTTTTCAGTTTTTGGGTAAATGGGTATTTTTAGGGTCAGTTTTCAGTTTTTGGGTAAAGGGGTATTTTTAGGGTTCAGGGTCAGTTTTCAGTTTTTGGGTGCAGGGGTATTTTTAGGGTTCAGGGTCAGTTTTCAGTTTTTGGGGTACAGGGGTATTTTTAGGGTTCAGGGTCAGTTTTCAGTTTTTGGGGTGCAGGGGTATTTTTAGGGTTCAGGGTCAGTTTTCAGTTTTTGGGGTGCAGGGGTATTTTTAGGGTTCAGGGTCAGTTTTCAGTTTTTGGGGTACAGGGGTATTTTTAGGGTTCAGGGTCAGTTTTCAGTTTTTGGGGTGCAGGGGTATTTTTAGGGTTCAGGGTCAGTTTTCAGTTTTTGGGGTACAGGGGTATTTTTAGGGTTCAGGGCTGGGTTTGGGTTTTGGGGTTCAGGGGTATTTTTAGGTTTTAGGGCTGGGTTTGGGTTTTGGGGTACAGGGGTATTTTTAACATATATTTAAAAATTAATAAATAAATATTAATATAAATAATTAAAATATTAAATATTAAAATAATAATTTATTAATTAAAAAAAATATTATTAATAATTAAATTATTTTACCATATTATTTACTTACCTATAATTACGTTGTAATGGTATGTGTTGTAATAGTACCTGCGTTGTAAATACCAGCGTTGTAATGGTCTGCGTGGTAAAGGATCCTGCGTTGTAAAAAATGCGTGGTAATGGTCTGCGTGGTAAAAGACCGCGTGGTAACGTCATATATCCCCAGTATGTTATCCTCCTGGTCACCAGTAAGGGGTATAAAATGTCATTTGAAACAACGCAACTAACTTCTAAGTAAAGTGATTGATTGAACAGTTGATTAAGTCGATGGGCGTCATTGGAACTCCAATCCGATGGGGTGGGCCGGCGCCTTGGCACAGCAGAATATGCCATGTCACTGTCTCTTTAATTTTTTTTACCAGGCGTAACGTGGAGCCCTAATAAAAAAGACCTCATAGATACAAATGCACTGGTTGGTTGAAGGTGGACTTTGGAAAAGGGCAACTGCAAAGAAACCTTAGCACTATTACAGAGGGTGTGGGATACTGCCTTAATAGCAGAAAGCATCTTTTACATATACAGTAAGAGATGATACCGGAAAAAGCATTGCAGTGTTTCTTTGAAGCTTGAAAAATGTTGGGGATTTCTCGGTTAAGGCGCTGACATCCTCCATCATTCTGGCTGTGAAATCATGGTGGGTCTGTGGGGTCTGTGGGTGAGGTGTAGTAAGAGGGTAACCTTCCTTCAGTCAACGAATAACAACTAAACCTGCCCGCAGGTGGCCATCCGTGCAGTAGAGCTGAGGCGAATAGTTCCAATCTCTTATGTTCATGCCCAGACCCCCCCGCTGAAGCCATTTGTTCTGAATAACAAGATTAAACTTGAGATTCCTAAATAAACTATGCAAGCTGTCTCATGACTGCAATCAAGGCAGGGAGGACAGAGGTATGGAGCAGAATCCCAAAAACACAGCTGTCAATCCCAGTTTGTACAACCCTCGAGAGGCGGCAAGCACGGAACGAGGCTGGCACTGAACGTGGGCAGCGAGTGGAAGCATTGAGCCAGAGAGCACCGTCTGAAGGTGGCTTTTAAGGACAGCCACAAGAGTCACACCGGTGTAATGACATGGCTGTACAGGGCAATTCAAGAGCACACTGGAGTATCACTGCGCTGGCTGAAGGATCATTGGGATTCAAGACTAGCAGGGCAACTATAATGAGGCAGACTGCAAGAGAGCCCTGGAGTATCCTAGAAAGGTCTTGAGAAATGGCAACTTCCAATTTATACAATATAACAATTTACATAGACGTATCTCACGCCCCAGAGGCTGCATAGGATATTCAATGGGGCTCCCGCTGACTGCCCCAGATGCCGGGCTGATCAGGTAAATTTTTTACCATATGCTCTGTGCTTGCCAGGCGTTCGATGGCAATTGGAGGGATGTCACAGAATGTATAGCTGAGATCAATGCTAAGCTATGACTAGAAACTGTGTAAGCTTGTCTGTTAGACTGTTACCCGCGGTCCCTAAACGTTAAAGCCACTACAAAATTCACCGATCTAGCTTTTATATGGGCCAAAAGAGCGATGGGAGACACCACCAGCACAGCGGGGGTGCACGGCGAGGAGATTCGGAATATTGGGCTGGAGCCAAGAGCAGCGAACTGCAGAGGGAGGAAGCGCTGGGGCTTTGCACTGCCCTTTGGGACCTAGGGAAGGACGATTAACATCCACAATGACAGGCACAGCTTACAAGGTCTGGCAAACCCTACGGGAACCCACTCGCCCCCTCGAGTTGCCTTCCCCCAGGACCTCCTCTTCCCTTCTGCAGGCTTTGCTCTGTCAAACAAAGGGGGCCCACCTATAATACTTTCCAAAAAGTTGCACAGGTTGGTTATTAGTGATAGGTGGCCTTGTTCCGTTGATTGGACGCTCTACTTGGCCAAGACACGTGCATACAGCAGTCACTTTGAGGGTATGGTAGTTCCTACATCCAGAATACGTGGTCTGGCGCTGAATCACTAGGTTGTTCCTGAATGGGTGTGGAGGGAATCTCATGAGAATGACAAAAATCCTGCCTCTCTAATGTAAATGCTGATGGGACCGTGACCTGACTTTTAGGCCTTGAACCCGAAAAATCATTACGCGCAACTATAACTATGCAGCTACCATTATTGATATCACCCCTACGAGGGTACTTTGTGTTTTTTAACAAAAGGCTCATACACAGTCCTGGCAGAGGGGGAGGCATTGCCATGATTTTTAGGGACAATTGGATTCTAACAAAGGAATGTAATGGGGACATTCTAGAAGGGGAAGCGATGGAATTTTCTGTAGCCCTCTCCCCTCACTTCACCTTAGGTGGGATATTGATATATCGCCCCCCGGTCCCCCAGGCACCTTCCTCAAATCTCTGGAGGAGGTTGTCACACAAAGAGCATTGAGGTTCTCCAAATTTCCTGCTGCTGGGAGACTTTAATATTCATGTGGACAATCCTGCAGCCCCGGGGTCAAGGGATCTATTGGATCTGTGTGACGCAACCCTCCTTTCACAACAGGGTCTTGATTCTACTTATTCAGGAGGTCACTGTCTTGACCTAGTCTGCTCCAATTTCGCCCTGGTATCTGTGACTCCCCGCCCTGTCACATGGTCAGACCACTATCTGATCTGTTTTTCTTGGAATTTAGGCAGCCCGCGTAAACCGAGGAATGGGAACCGGGGCGTAAACCGAGGAATGGGAACCACGGCCCCCCCCCGGTAAAAATGAACATTCCAGCCCTATCCACCGCTCTAGCCCAGTCCCGCCCTGCAGGCGTCCGTAACTTAGAGGGGGCAGTGGAAAACTTCTCGGAATGGATGAGCACTGCTATAAAAACACTCCCCCCTCCCTTGAGGGAACAACCGACCACGAGTATCTCCTTCATATCCATGGTACACTGACCGCTTAAAAACCCTGAAGTTAGGTTGTAAAGAGCTAGAGCGGGCCGGGCGACGGGAGTATTGCTCCATAGCCAAGGCGAAACTACGCAAGGCACAATGCGAGTACTATGCTGCCATCAAGCTGGCAAAAGGTGATTTCTTCGCCGAGAGAATCTCTAGAGCTAAGAACAATAGCAGAGAAATCTTTGCTATTGTGCGGAGCTTTCCTTCTCCAGTGGCAGAGGTCTCTTCCGCACCTACATCCCCCAGCTGGTGTGAGAAGCTGTCCACCTTTTTTATTGACAACATTCAAAAGATACAGGCCAGCCTTAAGCTTCCCGCTCCTGTCCACCTATCTCCTACTTGGACACTTCAGGATAATATCAAGCCAACCCAGCTCCTCTCTTGCTTTGATAGAGTAGAAGTGAAGGATGTGACGGCTATTCTTAAGTCCCTTAAGTCAGGGTCCCCGGCAGATCCCTGTCCAGCTAGGGTTCTTAGTGGGGTTGCTGACGTAATCGCTCCTATAGTAGCGACCTTGATTAATGAATCATTGCAGTCAGGCGTGATGCCCTCTCAGTGGAAACACGCTAAACTCCTTCCCCTGATCAAAAAGCCTACGGCTGATCCATTGCTTCCTTCGAACTATCGCCCCATGTCCCTTCTCCCAGCTCTTGCGAAGGTCTGCGAGAAGGTGGCGTTCAGACAACTTGAGAAGTTTGTGGAAGCCTCAGGGGCCCTGCACCCTGCTCAATCTGGCTTTAGATCATCTTTTAGCACCGAGACGGCGCTTGTAGAGGTCTCGGAGGCCATCAAAGAATGCCTAGATGGGGGCGACAGAGCGGCTTTGATTTTATTGGACCTCTCTGCCGCGTTCAATACGGTCCCCCATCTCCAGCTCCTCTCCAGGCTGTCGGACATCGGCATCGCAGACTCGGCACTAAGATGGGTGGAATCATTTCTTAAAGACCGCTTCCAACAAGTATGGTTGCCTCCATTCCACTCGTCTGAAAACAAAGTGGAAACTGGGGTCCCTGAGAGCTCAACACTTAGCCCCCTCTTCTTCAATGTCTATATGATCCCCCTGATCTACCTGGCAGAGAGTTTGGGTGCCAAAATGATGGCCTACGCCGATGACACCCAACTCCTCTTCACTTGGAAAGGTAATGATTTACAGACTGGGAAAGCTCAGCACTGTCTGTCGTCAGTATTTGCCTGGCTGGCCCAGGCCAGCCTGAAATGTAATGAGGAGAAATCCGAAATACTTCTTTACGGACAATTCCCGATAGCTTTTAAAGAATCACTGTGGCCCACAGGATCACCTTGTCCAAAGGGTGACTGTGGGATAGCCAAGAACTTAGGAATTTGGTTTGGGGCTGATATGCGCTTCGGAGAACAGATCAAAAGATTAGCGGGAAGATGTTTTGGCACCCTTCCAACCCTAAGGAAATTCGTTGCCCTCCTCCCTAGAGCAGCTAAGGAAGCTGTGGCCAGGGCTCCCATACTCTCGCGCCTTGATTATGCCAATGCCCTGTATAGTGGCTCTCCTGCGTTTCTTTTAGGGAAACTGCAGGTGGTACAAAATGCGGCGGTTAGGCTCCTTTTTGACATCCCTAGAAGACAAAGTGTCCGCAAACAACTATGTGAACTTCATTGGCTTCCTGTGACCCAAAGAGTATGCTACAAGGCCTTGGTCTTGACTCATAAAGCCCTCCATGGTCCCTGTCCAGCCTACTTGAGGGCTAGGTTTAAGTTCTACCAGCCGACGCGACAATTACGCTCGGCAGCACTTAGAAGCCTGGTTGTCCCTAGGTTTCGGAAAGCTCGCCTAGGGGGCAAATCCTTGGCGGTTAGAGCGGCCAATATGTAGAACACCCTGCCAAACCAACTACGGCATACGATGGATCTGGCCATTTTTAAAAAACTATTAAAAACACATCTGTTTAAACAAGCCCTCTAGATTCCCGGTGTACGCTGTCTTTGTTTCCTCTACGCGCCAGGACAGTCTCGACTAACAGTGCGCGATACAAATCAGCCTATAACATAACAGATAAAAAAAACAAGTGTGTCACCACTGTTGTATGGGCTTTCCTGATAACCACAAGTTTCACACTGCTATTGTGCAAAGAGGCACTGAAAGAGTATTAAAAACAGCTTCACTCGGGTCAGGGCTATTGGCATTGCCCCAAAACTGTTGCGATTGTTCCCAAACCTTTGCTTCATGCAGGAGATTATTTCTGGGAGGGACTACTTTGGAGTTGTCCAGGTCACTGTGCTTGGGATAGTCACTGGACTGCTCCCTGTCCCAGAGGCAGCATGTAGGGAAAACACCCATCTCTCCTTCCTCCCCCTTGCAAAGGACACTTCCTCCCAGTGTAGAATCTACCACAGGAAGAACATGTCAGGGACTGCCATCTCGTCTCCCACCTTTCTCCATTGTACTGGAACAACTGAACTGACTGGAAGAATCACTCATTTTGCTTTTTTCTTGGAGTACCCAGCTCAGTGAAGGAGTAACCTCTTCTTTCCTCTGAAACAGCCCAGTAGGAGAATGCACCTCTTATTTGATCCACAAAGGAGCATCAGGAGAGGAATACACCTTCCCAATCTCTTTGCACGGTGGCACCACAACTAGGAAACATGCTTCCTCCCCTCATGTGCCGCATCCTGGAATCCCGCTCACTACTCTTGAGACGTATTGGCGGAAGAGACCCCTTCCATTTCATGAAGGCAAAACTAGTAGGGATTATTCCTCACCAATGACCCCTGCCCACACATAGACTACCCCACCCCCATAAAAAGCAGGCCAAGGGTCCACAGACTGACTATCAGATTTCTGCTCTAGCCATTAGGGCCACTAGCTGCGACTCCCCAACCTTTCTAGTATAATCCCCATTTCTGCTCCCAAGCATCTCTTGAAGAAGGGTATCTTTCCCCGGCCTCTCATTTTATGGAAACCCTGTTCTAGGCAATCATGTTTGTCTACACACACGCTCTCGGAGCAATGTAAGAGAGAATTTTGTTCTAACGTGCAGTTAGTATGATGCTAGGTAATCACGCTCATCTTTCTATTTCTCGGGGAGAAGAGGTCCCACGGTAGAAAGTAGTCACCATCTTTACCCCAAAAGCCTCCATGCACACCAAAAAAACCACCAGTTGTCAGAACTTCCTCCAAACTGCCCCCATTCGATATAGTTGCCCTAGCTTGTGCATTTCAATAAACACATACAAAATAAAGGAATTTTCATCTCATTCGAGCTCGCACCTAAAAAACTAAAAGAAAACCCAGAGCTATAGAAAAAGAACACAGAAAACACCTTGACTTTGAGCAAGCCATTTACCCAACTTCAAACTTCCAGGTTCATCAATCATTCAACAAGCAGAAGGAAAGCCAATGGGTCTCGCCTCTGCAAATATCAGATTTGGCAAAACATTTTTAGCTATATTGTACAACAGCATGGCTTAAAGTTATAAAAAATAAAACAAAAAAATAAAAGCATTAGAACGCGGCCAGTGCTGGCCAACCCATAGCACTATTTTTCCTACTGCTGGGGAAGGGAGGGGGCAAACACAGAGGGGGAAGCCAACAGACATCAGCGGGTGTGGAAGAAAAAAAGCACTATGATGAGGCCAGTGGTGCCCGTGTCATAGCACTTTTTTTTGTTAAGCAGGTGGGGGGCTAACATTTACAACAGAGGATGGGATGAGTCAACGTAAGGAGAGAGGACGAGTGGAAGCAGAGCAAACCAACATGGACAACGAACTGAGGAAGGGTGGGGCGAGCCAACATGGACAATGAAAGAAGGGAGGCAGGATTGGGGCACGCCAACACGGAGAGGGGCAAGAACATGAAGAGGCAGGAGGCCTACAGCAGCCGACCAATAAGAAGCAAGCACATGAGAGTTATGGTAAAGCCAACCAATGGTAAGCAAATGGTGGTCTCTAATCCCACTGACAGAAAACAAAAGGACTCGAAGAGACCGCACAAGCGCAGTCTAGGCAAGACCTAAAAACCTAAACATCTGCTCAGTTATAAACATATAAAGCAAATGAAAGAGCAGAAAAAAACTTAAAAGACCTTGCCAATCTCGGTTTGCTCTATTCCAGAATACCTGTGATACACGGTTTCATTTTTAAGTCTTGCCTATCAGGACCTATGGTGGGATTACCTAGAGCTTTGAGTGTGCTTAAAGCCCAACCACTGCTTACCGTTGGCTTGTTTAATGGTCACTCATTTCTTTGCTTCTTATTCAATGGTTACCCCACCCATCAGGTTGCGCCCTTCCTCGCGTGCTTCTTTCCCCCGTCCCTCACCCACTTTTAGTTTTATGTATTTTCTCTTCCTGCTGCCCACACCCCAACACTTCACCCCAACTGCTCCCCAGTGCGGTCCCTGAACCCCTAGCGGCCTAATCACTCTTTGTTTTAATTTTGGAGGGTCCACCGGCTATTTGCTGCCAGACAGCTTCACAGCGCATACAGTACTTTCACAGTAAAAACAAAAATGTATTTACTGATCAATGTGACATCCACAACCTTCGATCCTCAAAAAAACTGAAAAAAAGAAGAAAGCAAATGGCGCATACGACATTACACATGCACACACAAGCATCATGACACGACGGCCGGCAGCAGCATCACTGCACCTTTATTTTTCCACTATGCTGCACAGCATCTGTAAAAATATTTTGCTTTTTCCCAGTGCTGCACAGCATCAGCAAAAAGCATATGCAAAGTCAATAGGTCAACTAGTCGAGACCGACTGGCTTTATCAATGCTTTTTTTTAAATCTCAGAGTTGAATGCGTTTTAGCAAAGTTAATAGGTTTGGCGTTAAAGCATCAACATGACTTCATAACTTGGTCAACTTTGGGCCAGGCTCTCATTAGCTTCCTTTCTATCAAATCCATATTGATTTAGTAGTTACTATACATACCCTGAAAGGCACTTCCTACTAGCTATATTACTTACCTTTATCTAAGGTGTTTCCTTATTTCTTGTAAGCGTTTCTTATTAAACCAACCTACCAATAACCCTTACCTGATTCAACTGAACCGAGAATTATCAGATACACTGAAAACTACTCCGAACACTATCTGAATTCTCGGCTTGAAGACTACACAACAAACACAGTACTGAACTAAGCCAATATTTTTTAAAGTAGCAGCTGATGGCCACCTTTCTTTGCTATAACTTCTTAGATGGTGAGAAACTTCTGTTACCTACACATAGTAGTTTTAATGCCATTCAAGTGTTGATCGACACCATGCCTCAGGATCTGAATGCGTTCAACACAGTATTTTATCTCATCCTCATTCTGCATCTCTGGTACGGCTTCAATATCTCCACTGTTCTTTAATTTTTCCAACCTAGAACGGCCATCCGATCTCTCTTCCTCACACTTGTATCACTGAAGCTTAAATGGGTTAATCAAGTGAAAGTGGAAAGCTCACAATGATGTGTACCCATCTGTTGGTTTGTGGCTTAACATCAGCCCACTCCTTAACTCCACCCACAAACTTCAGGCATAACTTTAAATTTAATTTGCAATCGAAAACATTCTCTAGAACTTACTCTAGTTTCTATGGAGAGATCATTTTAACCTTCCGAGAAGCACCAGATCTTTTTTTAAACACAACAGACAGTCCACAATAGAGCAGGTAGAACACTTAGCAATTCAGGCCTTGACTAGACAAAGTAATTTAAAGAGGCACAAACAGCTAGTTCTTTAGATTATAATTAAATAATCTATGTCTAACAGCAGTCATCACATTGGATCACATTGCTGATGTCCACTAACCTGACTAAAAGTTAATCTCCACATAAAATGTGAAATGTGTCTCATCCATAAGTACTTGCACTAACATTTTCCTGTAAATGTATTGAATTATCCTCACTAACACTACCCACCCTGGGCAAACGTATATCCAAAGGACTAATACAATTGTACATTATGGTGTCTAACTACAGAATCGCATTCTTCTTAATCTATGACTTTAAGAACCAAAGCCATCTTCGGAGACTACTTAAGATCTTCGTCGGGTCCATGATGCCGACAGTCAGGCAGCACCAAAGTTCAGGGTCTAGAGGCAGTTTAAGTCATAATGTGATGAGCTACGTATATAACCACAACTTTTTTTCGTTTGTTCACTACATGGCGAAAGGTTTTGTGAAATGACTTTCATCAAAATGAAATTAATACTGATGCAAAGTCTCAGGCGAAGGTGATTTATTATTACATCTAGGATGTTCCTGGCATCCCTTCTACGAACTCTTTCAGTAGATCTTGAAACACAATAGGCCAGCTGTCTTGTTTCAAGTGTCCTTTCCTTCTGGATATTTTCCAGTGATGTGTATTTTCAAGCTTAAGAGCTTAGCCAGAAGAGGTCTTGGGCACTGATCTGGGCAAAGTGCCACATGCGACATTAATAAACCTTATATCACTCTTCGTACTCTCAATTTTGTAAAGTGGGTCCTCTTGTTCCAATGTTAAGATTCAGGATGAGTTGTTTTTTTCTGAATACGAGTTGTGCCTTTGAACCCCTTTTTCAGAGCGGTCTGCTGCCTCTTCATCACCCAGCTTGGAAATATGCTTCTTAATCTCAGCCGTTTTGCTTAAGATAGTCTCAAAATCTAGTCTAAAATTCCCAGAAATTCCTAAACATTATAGCACAAAAAGAAGTAATGATATATTGTAAGCCAATGGCCGCAACCCCTACATAGTATGTAATCAACACATAGATGCATAACATACACCTGAAGAAGGGGTCTATGAAGTTAAACAAGTTAATAAAGTAACAAAATAGAAACTTGAATTCATACAACAAAACATAAAACTTATAGAGGGAAGCAAGGTGAGTAGTTTGATACATCTTCATCAAAAGATAGGCATAAGAATTCAAAAATAAAACTGCCAGAAATCATCCAACAAAGCAACATAAGGTGAGAGGATCATAACAAACACAAAATGATCAGGAAAACTGAGCACCATAACCAAAACACTATGTGGCAGCAACCAAGGAAGGTCATAGCAAGATGCACTGAGAAAGCTCAGACAGAAAGCAACACTTTAAATGTCTTCATGTTTTCAAAAAATATATCAAATCACAGTTTTAACATTATATTTTAGCAATTTGATATTAAATAGTTGTAAGAATGCTTTTGAGATGGGATCCTAGTTTCCTGGCTTAGATCCCACTTCAAACCTTATACAACTTTGACTCTAACTTAGTTGATGATACACAGATGATGGTGTGTAGATGATTCAGAAGTCCAGTGCTCGTGCATTAAATACCTGGTACCAGCTGTGGTAACAAACATCTGTCCTTCACTTTCTCTGCCCGGTTTTGCTTCTAGCATTCTTAGGCTTTGGTGACGCGGCTTCTAGGGTTACTTGTGATACGTTCACCCCCAAACGCAGATCATCAGTTCACAGGATACAGTGCAATCTTTTGACACCTGCATGTATGTGGGCAATGTCAAAGATCTCCCTCAGCTAAGAGCTCAGAGAAGAACTTCTAGGTATACCAGAGTGGCCACACTTGCGGTTCACTTTTTAGGTGGAATTGTGTGCTCATGTGAAGGATGTCATGATGAATGCAGCAGACTTGTACAGCTATGAGAGTCATAGACACCTGAAGAAAGATGAGCTCCTATCTTATTTTTTGTTTAATCTTGGGGTAGTTGGCAAAAAAAGGCCTGTGGCGACCTCTAACACAATTTTTACTATTCTGCAGCTTAATCATATCATCCCATGATAGCCACACTGGTTAGTCAGTAAGGGTGTACCATAGTGAGTGAGGTTGCGATACATGCTCCATTCTGGATTTCAAGAATTATGTTAGCTTTTTTGTATGACAGCTAAAATCTCCACTCATTGAGACAGACCCAATGATAAAACCTGAAGATGCAAAGACTAACACCAAGTCCATACGGTTAAAAGCCCTGAGGAACGATGCTGTGATGCATACATATTTTAGTGTGCATGAAAACAAACCCTCCATGCAGTGCTCTACGGCCATCAGCTAATATTAGCCGTTCACCAATCCATTGGCTTCAGGTTAAATCCCGAACAGCATCACACACAAACCAGATTAGGCGTTGGCACCAGCCCTTATGGAAAAAAGAATCCAGTCAATTATATCATATCTTGAGATCACATGGCAGGGGACACGTCGGGGTGCAGAAGGTACCCTGTTGGTTTTGTCAATGGGGGTCCTGGGGGGGGCGGCCGACCAAAGGGAGGCCTGCCCCGCCCGGGGGAATTTGGGGCCGGGGAGGGGGGGGGGTGGAGTTGGCACCGCCCGGGGACGGGTTGGGCGTGTTGCCAGTAGTTTTTGGGCTGGGGGCGGGCCTTGGTTGGGCTCCTTTTGGTTTGGGGGTTTGTATCCGGCTGGCCACGCGGCAGAGACACCATTTTGAGTTGGTGTCTCGGCCGGCGGGCGGGGGTTGGCAGAGGGACAATTTTTTGATGGGACATTGCTTGAAGGAGAATTTCACGGCGCGGGACACATCGCGGCATACAGAGGAATGGACTTCGCGTTTGTGTGTGTACGATGGGACATTGCAGGCTTTACGATGGGACAGTTCAGGCTTGAGACGAAGTTTTCCCGGCGCGGGACACATCGATGGACGTGGGAGGAGCTCGGGAGAGCAGCATGCGGCTCCGAGCGACCGAGCGGATGGGCCTGTTCTGGCTAGTGCGGGCGGTCAGGCTCCCACGTGGGACTAGGTGAGTCCTTTCTGCCCCTACCCGAAGGGTCTATACGGCCGCCGGGGTGCTACTTCGGGGCAGAGGGGGAGTAAACCCCTTACGTGCGATTGTTTGCGTTTTTGCAAATGTGGAGTATGGTTATTCAGATATTGTTGCGGTTCAAAAATGTGGTTTATTGTTATTCAGAATTGTAATGATGTTCTTATTGGGGGGTGTAAAATGTTTGGGAGTGTACGCTGGGGGTATGGACTTCTTAGTGGTTGGAGGTGGAGGAATGGGCGTTACGGTGCCGGTGGCGTTCTCAGGGCGATGTGTTGCAGGTTTCAGAGGGGCCTGCCTGCTCCTCACAGTCGGGTAGCGGCGGTTCGTGGCCTCAGCGGCTCTCGGAGCGGGAACATGGATCGGCGGGGACGCGGGGGAGGTTTCCATCCCCGCAAGTGGGTGGGGGAGGGTTGCGGGCAGGTGCGTTACTACAGCGCAGGTGCGTAGTAGGGCTGCGCATGGGGAGCACGTAGGTTGCAGGGCGTGCAGTTAGTGCCGCCGGGCTGTCAGCCCGCCTTGTGGGTGCGGGGGTTTGACGGCCACTTGCCAGGGGCGGAAGAGCGGCGCTACGCTGACACGGGCACTGTTCGCGCCTTTTATCACGGGCACGGCCTGGCGTGCGCCACTGTCCTGCAGGATTGCCCGCGATCATGGCGGTGCATCGCCTGTGAGGCGGTTGAGGCGTAGGATACATGTCCTCTCCGAATATTGATGCACAAATTACATTGCTAGAGCGTTCTGTTGGGGAGGAGAGTTAGAAACACTGCTATTGTTTCTCTGGTTAACTTTTGTAAGGTGCGTTAAAACCAAACCATTTATCGAATTAAAAGAAACATCAAATAACTATGTGGTACTACAGCAAAAGAGCCAACTGTCAAAACATACCACTCGCAGCGATCGTACAAATTGGAGCAAATGAAAGGATCAAGTCAATACCTAGCCTTAGAATTAAAGAACAATGTACACAAAGCTGCTTCTGAATAGGCAAAATAATTTATACCAGCTTCTTACATGCCGGGTTTCGCGTGACTAGAACTCATGAGTCTTTACTATTAGGGTCGCACATATCGAATATAAATTTGAGAAAACTGTAATTTTAACACATGTGAACAAATCTACGGAGTGTTGGCGAGTCCAAAACGATGAGGTAGGGATAGGTCAAGGAGTCTGCGTATTACGTGGAGTGGTCTAGTGGGGTTTCAGGGCTGTTGTAACCTGTTGGAGGCAGCTTTGAAATTGTGGGAAGACGTGCATCTTCTTGGCGGTGATACAAAGAAAGCAGAAGGTTGACGCCCGTGCAATGTGTCACGGATAGATAGAGTGACCAGCAACTGAACTGTGTACACGGGCTGTGGTTATCAGCCCTGCATCTCTTGGTAGTTGTCATCAATTGAAGTTTTGCGTGAGCTCTACACACTGGTGGATTTGCTCAGCCCCCGGGGCTGAATTGAGAGTGTTCCATAGTTTATATACAAAAGGTATTGCTGCCAGCACTTTGCCCCTTTTTGTCCTGGCTGTCTGAGTCGTTACGTGCTGCCACCCAGAACAACCTGGCGAGTACGTAACACTGGTAGAAACAGTTGCTCAAATACTCCGGACCCCTAGTTCATACAGCCATGCATATGATGCAACGGGCCTTTGTTTGATACAATACTCCACCGGAAGCTAATGCACTGCCTTTACTGGGGGTACAGTATGTCCGTCTTCAGGGCTTAGTTAGTAAAAGAAAACGGACATATATCAAAAATCTGTTGGCATTCCTTAAATAGGGAATATCAGGTAATCGCAGTTTTGTGCTTTACTAAAATTGCAACCACAAAGCCTTTCGTACATGTTGAAAGGTTAATTTTAATTTGCAAACAGGCACAATTACTGTTTCACAGCATTTGGGAATGCCGAATTGTTTGATATAGGTGGAGCAATGTGACGGTGCCCACACATTTGCTCAGATGCCAGCGCCTGGCACTATCAAAATGTCAGGGGGCGAATAGCGAGACTGCATAGTTCTGATTTCACTTCATCCCTCCGTCATCCACTATATGACAGTAATTGGAGTGGTGTATGTGTGAGTGAGTTATTTGGTTCAGGGGGACAGCGGAAGGATAGTAGCGGGACAAAAGGTTTGCATTCATGTAGCGCAAGTACAGTCTGTTTTAGCACGAGTGCCGTCGAGGACCTATTTGAAAGGCATCTCTTGGAAAAATTTTGTGCTACACGGATTTCTAGAGAGCAAGGCGGAGTTGCACTTTGGCCTCCGTTTCAGTGAAATATATTACATCTGGGCCCAGGTTACTGGTCTTGCATTTTGTGATAGAATCCCAAGCTCTAACTTATATACATACTTTTCGTTAAAGTTTACATATTGCTGATCTTTTCTATTCAAAGGGGCATTGCGGAGTACCACGCTGATATCTTCTGTAGGACCATTTTATTAGTAGGAAACAAGGAGGCAAGCTCTTAAAATTTATACAAGTGACAAATTTCACAGTGGGTGGAGTCTACCCGTCCCGCAGGGTCGGGGGGGGTTTGCCAGAGCGTACGGGATCCTGTACTGCCTTCGGGGTGCGCGTGGGGCATTTCTTAGGTGCTGACACATTGTGGGGTGTCGGCTTCGGTGCAAGTTTTGGGAGGCTCGAGCGGACGGTGCTGGAGTATGGGCGGGAACAGGGTAAGCGGCTTGGTTGGGCCGCAGGCATTTCAAGGGCGTGTGGGGGTCGTGCGTGGGTGAGAGGTACGTTCTTTGTAGTGGGCTTTTTCCTGGTGGACAGGCTCTGGGGGGTGACGCACTGTGTGGAGGACGTCTCCCTGGGCGCCAGAGGGGACGCACGGTCCCGTGTAGGTGTGGTCATTTCTCCGTGGTGAGCTCGACTCCATGGTCAGGGAACACGCCCGCCGGAGGACAGGGGGGTCGCGACGTACGGCGGGGTCTGACGCGGAACGGTGACGCGGCCAGGTCAGGGGCGGCGGGGTACGGTGGATGACAGGGGGGTGGGGGGCGATGCGGCAGGGGTTTTCCGGGCGGACGGGCTCCGGTGTGGGACGCACCATCCGGAGGGCTTCTCTCTGGTGGGACGGCCGGTTTTCGGCGGACTGCCTGCAGGCGCTGGGCGGCTTCCCAGGCCTTGTGGTGACAGGGTGGGGTACTGGGCGCCAGAGAGAGAGTACGGCCCGTTGTCGGTGCGGTCACATTTGGTGGAGAGCTCGATTCCGTGGACTGGAAGCACGCCCCGGGGGGGGGGGGGGGTGACGTTGACTGAGGGCATGGCCCTATACAGTTGGTGCTGGAGGACATGGCCCTATACAGTTGGTGATGGAGGGTGTGGCCCTATACAGTGGGTGATGGAGGACATGGCCCTATACATTGGTGACGGAGGGCATGGCCCTGTGCATTGGTGCATTGGTGACGGAGGGCAGGGCCATATAAGTTGGTGACGGAGGGCATGGCCCTATACGCTGGTGTCGGGGGGCATGGCTCTATACGTGGTGAACTGAGGGCATGGCCCTATACAGTTGGTGCTGGAGGACATGGCCCTATACAGTTGGTGATGGAGGGTGTGGCCCTATACAGTGGGGATGGAGGACATGGCCCTATACATTGGTGACGGAGGGCATGGCCCTGTGCATTGGTGACGGAGGGCAGGGCCATATAAGTTGGTGACGGAGGGCATGGCCCTATACGCTGGTGTCGGGGGGCATGGCTCTATACGTGGTGACGGAAGGCATGGCCCTCTGCGTGCGACAGAGGGCATGGCCCTATACATGGTGACGGAGGGCATGGCCCTGTACGTTGGGACGGAGGGCAGGGCCCCATGGTTAGGGGGTGGACCTGCCTGCAGTACGCAGGGCATGGCCCTATATATGGTGACGGCGGGCATGGCCCTGTACGTTGGGACGGAGGGCAGGGCCCCATGGTAGGGGGTGGACCTGCCGGCGGTTCGAAGGGCATGGTCCTGTACAGGGTGACGGAGGGCGTGGCCCTGTACGTTGGGACGGAGGGCAGGGCCCCATGGTTAAGGGGTGGACCTGCCGGTGGTACGAAGGGCATGGCCCTATACATGATGACGGAGGGCATGGCCCTGTACGTTGGGACGGAGGGCAGGGCCCCATGTTTAGGGGGTGGACCTGCCGGCGGTACGAAGGGCATGGACCTATACATGGTGACGGAGGACATGGCCCTGTACGTTGGGACGGAGGGCAGGGCCCCATGGTTAGGGGGTGGACCTGCCGGCGGTACGAGGGGCATGGCCATATACAAGGTGACGGAGGGCATGGCCCAGTAGGTTGGGACGGAGGGCAGGGCCCCAAGGTTAGGGGGTGGACCTGCCGGCGGTACGAAGGCATAGACATGGCGGCGCGGTGTTGAGGGTCCGCAGCGAGCCATATAGTTAGGGGGGGGTCCTCCCGGCTGGGCCGTGAGGCACGTCCCAGGTTTAAGCGTTGGGGAGTCCTAGGGGGGGGCCGAGGAACGTTAGCACGTCCCTCGGGTGGCGGTTATTCCTATTATATGGGGGAAAGAGTTGAAAATCTGTTGGGATTATCGGGGGGTAGGTCAAGCACAATAAAGTATTTAGCCAGGTGGAAAGGCAAATTGACGTTATGCTAATTGTTATGCTAATGACGCTATGCTATTATGTTATGCTAATGGTTACGGTTTGTGGATTGTGGGAATCAGTTAGGGGAGGGGGTGGGGGTGAGTCAGGAAATTACGTATTTATGTGGTTTAGATTGTGCGGCGCAGGCCGAGGATGGTATTGTGTAGGATGCACCTGATTCCAATAAAGCGGCCTTTATCACACCTACATTGAGCCTCGGGTCGGTGCTTTTCTCCCCCCCCCTCCCTCTCCCCAATGGGCCCCGCCCGGGGGAATTTGGGGCCGGGGAGGGGGGGGGGGGGGGAGTTGGCACCGCCCGGGGACGGGTTGGGCGTGTTGCCAGTAGTTTTTGGGCTGGGGGCGGGCCTTGGTTGGGCGCCTTTTGGTTTGGGGGTTTGTATCCGGCTGGCCACGCGGCAGAGACACCATTTTAAGTTGGTGTCTCGGCCGGCCGGCGGGGGTTGGCAGAGGGACAATTTTTCCCCTCCCACCCTCCCTGGGACATGTTGTAGGGGGGGGGGGGCCCCCAAGGGCGGGTATTTCCCTTTGTCGGGGGAGTTTTCTTTTAAGGGTAGTTTGGGGGGGGTCCCGTAGGATTTTGGGCTTAGTTTTGTTGGAGGCTGGTGCAAAAGGGGGGGTTATGATTGGGTGGGGGGTTTCTCATGTCGCTGGAACAGGTGTGGGGTACATTCTGCATGTAGGGGCCGGTGCTTTTCTCCCCCTCCCTCCCTCTCCCCAATGGGCCCCAATTGGTTGACGAAGGAGGCTGAGCAGTGTTACCTTGTGTCCCAGCACTGCAGCTGCTTGCTTTTACAGGCAAAGGGCATGTGTAACCTGGCTTTAGGGTGCCCTCCCCCCTGACCCATCCCAACCCGGCTTCCTACTTGCAACTTCACCTTTATCTGCGAGATAGGGCCAGCGCGTGGCTATCTTTGAATCTCCTACCTTATGTCGGAACAGAGAACCTCACGCTCTTAACCCTCTATCGCCTAACAATAGCAGAAAACAAACATGCATTACTAGAAAGTTTTAAAGTTAAAAAAATATCCCAAGTACATTTTGTGTACACTCTAAACGCAGTTTAATAGTGATGATAAACTATGTTGCGTATGTCTGTTTAAAAATAGTGTCCCTTTTAGTCATTTCTGAGCTCATTTAAACATAGGTATGTGGGAAATCTACGTGATATATAGAAAAGTAAAACAGACTAAAGAAAAATTATTTTCACATTTCTTCACGATTATGTGTACTTCTTGTTTTTGTAAAATAAGCCAGTTAAATTTTAAGTAAGGAATATTACAATGGTATGGCTTTACTTCTTGTGACGTCACTGAATTACATATGCTTTTTAGTTCACACACTTTTATGCTTTTTAGTCCCCACACTTTTGTTCGCTGTACTTGTGTCATGTCACAGGGTGAGAATTTCTGATCTTCAGCAGAAAGGAGGTTCTTTGTCCAGGTGACAATTTTGCTTCTCTTAGTGAGGTCTAACATCAGCTGAAATGGGATGACGAGTCCATTAGATGCAACTGTATTATAGTGTTCTATCTGGGTCGCCAGCATGTTATATCCTCAATGCTGGAGCATCACTTCACTGTCGTCCTCCTCACAATCAGGGACAAAACTGTATTCAAAGCCCATCAAGACAACAAATCAAGATAATTCTAGTAAAAAGCAGAGACTCTTATGTTTCTATGATAATTTCACTCTACTATGAACCAACAACCCTAGCAGACCTCCCTTCCTGACAAGGAATTGGGCGTGCCCAAGCCGCTCACATGCCACTCCCAAGTTCTCATCGTGAGTACAGATCTCACTTTTCTTGCCTCTGGCTACAGGCAGCTTTTAGCTTTAGCCGCCCGTTGGCAGCACTAATGCAATCCATACTATAAATACAGAGTTGCAGCATACTGCAGAAATTCTCTTTGTACCATTGAAAATACATCGTAGGATGAGCGGCTAAAGCAACTTTCTTTTGACAGCTATGCAAGCATGAAAGCGCCATGTGCAAGCTCTGTATATTACAGACAATCCAGGTGCGCGGACTTTCTCAGTGCTTGAATTCTGTGCCAGCAAAGCTTCTCTCGGCGAGCAACTGTGCCAGTAACTCAAGCACTGCAAGGCAGTAGTTAACCCTCTATGGGATCTGGACCAGGCAAAGAGTACCACACATGCTCATTTACACTCATGTTGAAGGGCCCTGACATGAAGAACACTGGGTGACAGACAGAGTTGCTGTTCCGTCTTCTTCTTCAACCTCGTGTGCTTACCTCAATCTGTTGGTTTCCTCTTTCCTGCTCCTTATTTACAATAGTGTTTTTAGGCACACCTTTCATACGTCTCACCACCAGCTAGTCTTTGCCAGCAGAGTCTAAGCCACCTACCCAAACTTTTAGGTCGGATTTTATAATTTCATGTTAGACCTATTTCTCTTGTTTGAGTGGTGATTATTGATGCTAAGCGCACGTCATTACATCGCTGTTTGTGTTTATTAGTTAATATCTTGTTACGTTTTTAAATACCCAGAAGAGTTCTTTCTTGTATTCACTAAAAAAATCAACACTTTTAGAACCCAAAAAAAAAGTGTAATATACAGGAACTTACTTTTTTAAGGACCTAATGATAATTAATATTACGTAGATTAACCGACAGCAAGCATACTACTTCCACTCTGAGACATAACTGGATATTTCACAGAATGTAAAGCTATATTAACTGTACTGCTGAATAAAAAAAAAATCAATGCATAGGAACATTATATGTACCAGAAAATGGGCTTGTGGTTTGGGACTAGAGCTCATTCACGCAGACGCTTTACTCATGGTTTTTTTTCTCGGGTGTAGATAATTCCTGATCCAAGGCAGTCACTTCTAATTCCAGGAAACACTTTGCATTTCAAGGGAATGCTAGAAGTTAAGGGGCTCCCTTTGCTTCGATAATCGTTGCATAGACTGTGCGGTATCTTTC
This sequence comes from Lissotriton helveticus, assembly GCF_964261635.1. NCBI lineage: Eukaryota > Metazoa > Chordata > Amphibia > Caudata > Salamandridae > Lissotriton > Lissotriton helveticus. The sequence goes on along the minus strand of NC_136063.1, from coordinate 202,915,502 downwards.
CCAGATAGGAAAATTGAGAGGATGTAATGTTAGGGTCAGAGCTGCCTAATAAGGAACTATGGCAATAGGTTGGAGTCCCAGCTTCAGCTCAACATCCTGTGATTCTGGGCAAACGACGTTTATGTTTCATATGTGCCTAGGCTCAGAGACAATCTGCATTGGTATGACATTCCCAAAATTATCAAGCACAATTGGCATTAAGAAAATGTGACCCCCATTAAATGCCTGCCTCCAAGCTCCGCCTCTAGCCCCGCCCACAATTGCCCCTCCTACATTCGCTGCTTAAATTGATTAGTACCTGCACTTATTTTTTCCCATTTAAAGCACTGCCCTCACTTAAATATAACACCAACCTCCATCGCGCTCTCATTGCCAAATTGCATTTGTGCTATTTCCATGTGTCGACAGATCTCAATTTGTCTCCCCTTTCCTTTCTATTTCACGTCACTTAAATTCCGGAACAAAAAGAAATTACAATGTCCAAGACCTGTCAAGTGAATTTACCACGATTGTTCATCCACCTCCTGGAAAATGAGCAGGAACATCTGCTGCAAACGAGCAGCACGAAACATATTAAGCATTTCTGTTTTCGTTTGCACAGGCCTGGCGCGAACTTACCCTGACGTCGGTGGCATCGCCGTGCCGGATGATGGTGGCCCACGTCATCGGCTCATTGCTGCTCTCGAAGTAATGGAAGACCTTCAGCACGCGCTCCATGGCCCCGGGGGAGCGCTCCAGGCCCGCGCTCAGGCGCGCCTTGGCGCTCGAGCCGGGCGTGTGGTTCAAGTTGGGGTCGAGGTAAGCGGCCGCCATGTTCTTGCTGGGTGCTAGGTGTCGGTCATATTCTGAAAGAGAAAAGAGGCGACAACGCAGCGTTAGTGTTAACTTGCCAGGTGGAGCGTGGAAATAGGTATACATTTGAAAAATGAAAACTTTATTTCAAGGAACAATTTACATCCTGCAGCCTTCATTGTGCGGATAGACCGTTATGGAAAAGTTAGCATTCTAAAGCTGTACATTTGTTTGCCTGTCAGCAGTAACTGCAGGAGTCCCTTTTTTTTTCAGAACAAAATTTTATTAGATTTTGGCAGTTGACAGAATACAAGAAATAAAACACCGCTCCCTAAGAATCAGAGAGGCAGTGTGCCTAAGGAGTCCCTTTTAATGGCGTGTCAGTTCCTAGTGGTGGGTTAGGCAGTGTGACTGGTTAGTCTGTGGAGGGCAGTGTGCATGGAATAAAGTTTGCAAAAACTATTAGCCGGGCTTTAATTGGGCCGGTTGCTGCCGCTACTGAGCACCAGCAGTTCTAAAAAGCAGGTGCTGAGACGGGTCTCTCCATTTTTGCCCTGACCCTCAGGGAGGAAAAAAAAGCCCAACTCTGCAGCACTACCACTGCTCAGAAGCCTTTGATGTTACTTCACAGAGACTCGTCAGTTCTTTTACGGTCTCACCATTTCAGAACGGTATCATTTTCAATATTATACACAACAAAGCCATAGTTGTTGCTTATTTATCTTTGGCAACTAACCTTTGACAAAGCCTATGATCTTTGCTTGTTGTAGGTGTAATGTTACTTGTTGTATCTTATATATGGACGCAATAACAGAAACAGCAAAATACCAGTCGGGTGTCACACTATGCCAAGCACAATATTTGGTCAACATGATTTTAAGGCACGCACTTAATTACATTGGACACGCCCCTTTGAGAGCTCCCCCCCCCGTTTTCTCACCCCACTTAAAGCCTTGACTATAAGAATATGTTAAGTGGGGTGGAGGTTGCCCATCAGAGAGCTGTCCTTTGCCCCATACCACCATAAATCACAGGTGCAGGTTATCTGCCCAATCACCTAACCTCTGAACCCAACCCAATGCTTGAAGTTCAAGAGCACTTCGGATCCCACTAAACTAATCCCCAACAAACCTCTGAGGCACCCCTGTCTCTCATTACTGGTCAGTGACTAATGGGAGGAGATTAGGCATCAGAGATAAAGGCAAGTAGGACATGCACAGGGAGTAGAACTACAATGAACATTCCAATTCAAGCAACACAAATATGACCACAATTTAAGACATTCTATAATAGGTGGAGAAAACACAGTGTGATCCACTTCCATAGTACTGCGAAATTTTGTGCACCTGAGGGTTGAAGTGAACCATAAAGTCTGTTTCTGTAGGCACAGACTGGGCAGAGTGACAGTCACTGTGGAGGACAATGAGGGGTCCCTAGAAAAAGAGTAAGTAGGACAGTGGTCTGATGTACCTAAGGTGCAGATTGCAGGGGAACATTGCTTAGTAGGACAGTGTAGGGAAGCAGACAGGGCTCCGCATTAACGTAAAGGAGAGCAGAGGGACTGCGACAGAGACACAAGGAACCACAGGCAAGGCACTGAAGAGGATACAAACAGGAGAGAATCTTAACTCCCTGGCTCTCAAGGAGGAAACAAATCAACCTCTGCCTACTTCACTTCTTCAAACTGACAACAGACGCTTTGTTTACAGTGTTTGGGGTACCAGATATCAATTTTAAAAGACAACTTTTTGATTCTGCCATGTGAAATTTTTCCTTTGTATCAGAGATGGCAATTCACCATTAAACGTATCCAACACCACAAATGATATTTACGACACATTTTTACACCAAATCTACATTTCACGAGGTAACTTACAACACATTACATTAAACGCAATCTAGGAGTTTACAGTATTGGGCTTTTAGGGTTCAGGGTAGTGATAACGGGCAGTAAGGAATTTATATGGTACTGGAATGGTTAGTATTAAGAGATGGAGTTTTTAGGGTACTGGGTAAGTTAGTGATAAAGGGTAGAAGGTTATTGGAAGAGCTAGCAGTTAAGGGGTGGAAATGAGTTTTTAGAATTTAGGAGTAGTAGTAATGGGGTTTTAGAGTTCAGAGTAAGGTAGATTTAAGGGCAGGTAAGGGGTTTTATGGTTTGGTAAGGGTAGCCTTAAGGGGTAGATGGAAAGCGAGTCCACACAAGACAAGGTTAAGCAGGTTTATTAATCTTGATAGATGAACATTTTAACATCCACCAAGCTGGGCTCTACCTGCCTGTAGCTCAAATCCCGTTCTCGCTCCACCGCCAACATTCTAACCATATACCTGGGAAATAAGAGGTTTAGGATTCAGGGAAGAACAGCGTTAAAGGGCTGTGGTTTTTAGGGTCCAGTGAATGGTAGTGTTAAGGGGTTGTAAGAGTTTAGGGTTCGGACATCGGTAACATTATGGGGCAGTAAGAGATCTGTAGGATTGAGGAAAAGGTAGTGCTAAGAAGTGGTAAAGGACATTGGGGTTCATGGAAAGGTAGTGCTATTTTTTAAAATATATATATATATATATATATATATATACATATACATATATATATATATATATACATATATATATATATATATATATATATATATATATATATATATATATATACACACACACATATATGTGGGTATATATCAGGCCAAGACAATTTAAAAGACGCTGTCGTTAATTTTCTAGATTTTGCATTATGCTTGTTATATGAATTCCTGAAATTACCCTATGACGCTACTTCTCATTATCATGCACTATTCGTGGTAAACATTTTCAGTGAATGGTGCTATTCACTATAATAATTTACCACGAACGCATGTGAACAACAGACTGCGAGCAACTGTTGTTAGTTGTGCTTTTACTAAATGCATCTGCAACCCAAAAATTGATGCAAGGGAGTAAAATATAGCATAAAATGACAGGTTTGCATTTCACGTAAATATGTGCAACTTTGCATCATTTTATAGCAATTACGCAAATTACACCATTTTCACACACTCTTAGTTTATATGTATGTATAGTTAAATAGATAAGTTTACATGTGGATGTGAAATAATGTAATTTAATTTTCGTGTTGCGGTTTGCTTGGTAATGATAAATACCACTGTTTTGATGTGCGTTTTAAGTGTACCCCTTGAACTTGCGTGGTAAAGTCATACATGATGTTGGTGTGCAAGGTGCTGACATATTCAAACATATTGTTTCTAGGAGCTTTAAAACACCATTGCTTAAGGAGTGCTATGAACACACAAGACTACTGCATTTAAACTAAAATAATGGGAATAAAGGCAGGATATAATTTTGCTTCAGCACCTTTTATTAATAGAACAATCATTGGCAAAGACAATAGGTCCCGCCTATACAAGAGCTACTGGCTTTGCCATTATGTTTTAGCCATGTTGTTCACCAGCGTGGCTGCTGTTCGGCATGGCTAAAAGTTAGTGGCATAAAGTTGAGTGTTGGGGAGTAGAGTGGAGCGTTATGGAGTGGCGTAGACTGGAAGTGTGGCGTGTTGTAGACTAGATTGGCAATCAGCAGAGTAGATTGGCGTGGAGAGGCATAGAGTAGTGTAGTAGAGTGGAATGGCAGAGTTGAGTGCTGTGGAGTGGCGTGCAGTGGCGTGCTGGAATTGAGTCAGGCGGAGTAGTGTGTTGTTGATTTTGAGTAAAGTGTTGTAGAATGCATTGGCACAGAGTGCAGTGACGTAGATCAGAGTGCAGTGGAGTAGCATAGATTGCGGTGGTGTAGAGTGAACAGGCACAGGGTGGAGTAGAGTGGCGTACAGTGCAGTGACAGAGTAGATTGTTTCAGAGTGGAGTAGTGTAGGATAGAGTGCAGCGGTGTAGAGTGACAGAGTGCAGTGGCATAGAGTGCAGTGGCGTAAAGTAGATTGGCACACAGTACAGTAAACTGGCACAGTTCAGTGGTAAAGAGTAGAGTGCAGTAGCACAGAGTGCAGTGGAGTAGTGTAGCGTAGAGTTCAGTGGCGGAGAGAGCAGTCTTGTAGAGTAGTGTCACAGAATGCACTGGTGTAGAGTGCAACAGCATAAAGTGCAGGGCAGAGAGTACAGTGTTGCAGAGTAGAATGCTGTAAAGAGCAGTGGAGTCTAGTACAGTTGTACAAAGTAGCAGGGTGGTATAGAGTGCAGTGAACTAGATTGCTATGATGTAACGTGGAATAGCATGCAGAGGTGTAGAGTAGAGTGTTGCATATTAGAGAATAATGGCGCATAGTGCAGTGGTTTAGAGTACATTAGTTTAGAGTAGAGTGGCAAAGAGTGCCATGGCGTAGAGTGGATTTTTTCAGAGTAGAGTGAAGTGGCGTAGAATGGAGTGGTGCATGGTAGAGTGGAGTGGCATAGAATATGGGAGGTAGAGTGCATTGGTGCAGAGTAGAGTGGCACAGGGTAGACTGCAGTAGCACAGAGTACATTGTTTCAGAGTAGAATGAAGTGATGTAGAGTGCAGTGGCGTACAGTGGAGCGGTGTAGATGAGTGGTGTAGTGGTGTATAGTGCAGTGGCGTAGAGTAGTGAGAGTGCAGTGGTGTAGAGTAGAATGGCGTAAAGTTCATTGGCGCAGAATACATTGGTATATCGTGTAGTGTAAAGTGCACAATCAATAATGTATGAAAATGGCATCACCTAGTGTATTGATGTGTTTTGATTGTGTTCAAATATTTGTTTCAACCATGGTTCATAATTACCCAAAAAAGTAACCTAATTTTTACTTTCCTTATTCTAATACAATCTGAAATATGATCACAGTTCATACTATTGTGTGCTAGAAAAAAAGATTTTCGTTTCTCAGCAGGATTATCTCAGAAATATTTCACTTAGAAGTCAGAGAAAGAGAAATAAACATCAAGGTCCGAGCACACACCCTCAACCCCCATTTAACTATTGCCTTGGTATGCACAGCAAATGTGACAAGATAAGAACAAGATTTAAATGCCTGTTTACAGAAAGGGAGCTCACAGAAGGATACCGTAAATACGGTTAAGGAATGGGCAACGGGACTAACTGAAGCTGGCCACCCTAAAACAACACCAGCAAACAGAAAGCAAGAAAATGTGAGTTACAAACCACAAAGCCAATGGAAAACAATGGGCAGAATGTATTCCCAAAGAAGCTTTTGAACATCCCCAAGATATTGTTAGCAAACCAGTTCCCAGTCCGGCCCTGATGTCATGTATACCTCATTGCCGATTTAGGTCGAAACAGGGGTTTCGACCTAAAACGGCGATGAGTGATACATATTGTCAGGGCCTGACTGGGAACCAAAACCGGCCCTGGCAAACTGCTCGGCTGGCCCCCAGGAAGGGGGTGGGTGGTGCGGCAGAGCTGTTTGCTACGACCGGCTTCGGCCAATTTTGTTACAGGGGGCCAATACTGCCAGCCCCCAGTAACAAAAAACACCCCCCAGGGGGCCCAAAACCGGCCCCACCTTAGTGGGCCACTGGGGAAATGCCCGGTGCCCGCTACAGCCAGTCTGGTCCTGCATATCATGGAGACTGGAAGACTAGAGTAGAACAGGGATGCAGCCAAGTTGACGGGGAGCAGAGCAACACTGGAACATACATAGTGGGACAGTGAGAGGGAGATTTACATAACACTGAGGCGGGGAAAGGTTTTCTCTGGCAGAGGCAAGGTTAGGAACATGGGCCCTTTCATAAGAGACGGGAACGAAGAGACCAAGATGTAGACATGGCCAGTGAGGAACACAGCCTGAACAAAGACCCACACAACAGACGTGGGCGGGAACCAGGACCAGACCCTGATAAGGAAGCTGAGACAGGTCTCGCGAGCACAAGACTGAGCAAAAGGCAGACGCTGTGTTTGTTAAATGCTGGAAGACATACTAGGAGGACTTTACAGTGTGACACAGTGTTTCAAAAGGCTCAAACACAACACCCACATAAGTTGTCATAATTTTTCCATGTCTATTTGACGACAGAGCTGCTGAAAAGATTTGTGCAAACTGGAAGTCATCGGTTCAAATCATGGTTAGGCCTATGCACTATTTCGAGTTTGACAAAGCGAGTAGCTTTGACCGGAGTCAGCACAACACCAGTTATCGTTCACAGCTGCAAGGCTCTGGCAGCCAGCGCTGCATGGACACTATATCAGGAGTATTATTAAGTGAACCAGCCTGGCATATTCCCAGAGCGAACCTTCTGCCACTTCAAATGCGCATCTCCTTGTGACGTACACGCTCCCCTGGCGACTTACCTGGAGGTCTAACCTGCTACATGAAACTGCTTGTCTCAGCCAATAGCATGCCTCAAAGGCAAAGCCCCTCTGTTAACCTGCCCTCATCTCGAGAAAAAAAAAACATCTCTCGCTTTGCACTGTGCTTAGAAGCCCTGTAGGTATTATATGCTTAAAAAAAAAAAGGCCGGGTATTGGGTGAAGGGTCTCCTGATTAGACTAAGGCAAACATCACAAACACCCCACCACATTTCACCACAAACTATTTCTAGGATTTAATAACAAACACGAGGTGGTCACAACACGCCGGCAATCCTTTGGTGTACCTGCATAAGAACAATCTCCAGGTACTCGCAGCATACCTCGCCTCCAAGCCTTCTGGGTACTACCCTAAAAACAATCCCGGGTACTCACTCTATACCCAGGTAGTTGAACAATCTCCAGGTGTCTAGAAACATACTCACCTCCAAGTCTTCTGAGCACTACCATAACAACAATCTCCAAGTACTCACACCGTACCTCTTCTCCAAGCCTTCAAGATTCTATCCTAAAAACAATCTCCAGGTTCTCGCTCTATACCTCGGTACTCGCAGCGTACTTCGCCTCCAAGCCTACTGGGTACCAGCCTAAAAAATATTTCCAAGTACTGGCAGGCATTTAAATTGAGGCCACTGGCAGACTGTCCTCGAGGACTAATTGCAGTGGGCATTCTCCGAAATGAATATTTATGCAACATATTGGCATACCATGCATCCTAATGGGAGGTCTTTTGCATAATCATTTGTGAGACTGAACCCCTCGCTCACCGTGACCTCAAGAAACGTCGGCGCATTCCAACACTTCAAATGAATGATCAGTTTGTCAAATTCACCCCTATAATGTTTGCTTCTTTTTTAAATAAAATGAATCTGCATGTCTATTGTGCTTTGTGTTGAAAATAAATCTAGCTGCAGGTGAGGTGAGTCAAGCGGGGCCCTTATATGCAGGTTAATTGCTCGGCACGTTTCTGCCTCATTAATTTGACGGTGATTCGCCCGGACCTCATTGTCACGCTGCAGCAGCGGATGGGGGTCGAAGACCCACAAAGGCTTTCACTGTTCCTTTCCAGCAGGGGCTGCACCACGCGAGCCAACCGTGGTATGCTCTAGAAGAGGCTACAGAGACCCAGGCAAACAGGAAACGACACTACAAAACCAAACAATCGAGGATGGAACTTGTCACATACAAAGAAATCTTACAAGCATGCACGAATTGGTTAGAGTGGAAAGAGTTTTAGTATCTTGTGTACTTTACGGGCGCCTCTGTGCATGCAGTAGTTGCAAAGGGCTGCTAAAATGTGTGTGAGAATATTTACACACACACACACACACACACACCCACACCCACAGAGAGACTATATTATAGATTTATATTGATACATTAAATTGTGTATAAATATATATATATATATATATATATATATATATATATACAAACATATATACATATATAATTATATATATATATAAACTAACACACACACATATATATATACATACACACACACATATGTTCGCGTGCTACTCAAAGGTGGACACCTTCGAGCATTGATATATATATATATATATATATATATATATATATAGTCTTTATCCTCCTACTCTAAGGTATAAAGTGCTATATAAGGAAAAGATAGTGAAGCAGTGAGGTTATGAAGATAAATTTAAATTGAGAAGCTAGGAACATTCGTAAGTTATGTTTTGAAGCACAATCTATAACTCGCACAACAGCCATACAAACCACAGCTCACACACCAAATGCAATGCTCATGGCCTCACCCTCAATGAAGCAGATGGATCTACAAATGTTGGAATTCATCTTACAGATGTGATTACATATCACATTAACTTACCATTTTAATGAAGAGGACTACGAAGGTACTAACAATTAGTTTGAGTAAGTTTTGTTGTTTAATTACATTCCGCTTTTAGGTGTTGTCATTTATTGATATAAATAGTCTGAGTTTCTAAGTTAAGGTTTATATGGCTGTTGTCCACGTTACGAATTGTGCTCGTAACAATAGCTTGTCACTTTTCATGTTTTTCCCGATTTAATTTGTATTCATAACTGCATTTTTAGGTATTCTTTTGAAATACACGTTTATGTGTTATAACCAACTCTAACTTTACTTTAATCTTTCATCTTTATTCAGTGAATTTTTATTGGGGCTTGGGGGCAATGTTTTTGATCATTTATCACACCCAAGAGATTTTTACAGCCAACTCGTTATAGTCATTCAACACCTGCCTCAGACATGCATAGTACCCATTCCTCTGCGCGTCAGGCAACCTTCACTTTGCCTGTAGTTTGGTATTGCACAGCAAGGTGTTGGCCACAGGACCTGGGCTGCACCCAGGCCCTGCTCCAACCGGCCAAACTGCACTTGTGGCTGTTGACCAATCCCAGAAGTGCACTGAATACTTTCTGAGACCCCTCCATATTGGCCTGGGCATCAGTATGGTAGGTTCACCAGGTCAACAACATCCTTATAATTTTTCTCAACAATGTTTGTGGCACCATGTTGGGTGGCTGCAACTGCAACATATTTTTTTGACAGCCAGTCAATCAACACTCCGTAGATTTGTGAATCACAGCTGAATTTGCGAATCTGCAAAGGCTGACAGGAGAAAAAGCACTTTAGTTCAATGGCGTGGCTTTACTTTATGAACTGGATTCCTGAATCCGCTGTGGGCTGGATGATCTGAAAGTGATGGGTCCATATAGCTCTAAAATGCAACTCCTTGGTGATCAGATTTACACCAAACCAGGTAAAAGCACTACCTTGAGTAAAGTACTATTTACATGCCAAGGATGGTGTACTTCCCTTCTGCCTTGATCAGTTCTAGCTTGACAGCGCAGCGGCAGCCAGACCTTACATGATGACCAAACAGGAGCTTTAAGAAGCACTCCTTGGAGAGGGGCTTACACTCTGCCCAGACGTTAATCCTCTACTCTACTAACATTTGATTGGATCAAAGGTGCGTGATTCCGCTTACTCAAAAGTGCGCATCTAGTTCTCTTTGAAGTGTTCGTTGATTACACTTGAATTATTCTGTTAAAATATAAAAGGACTGTTGTAAAAATATATAAATTGATATGGGCTTATCAATACAATCAGTGTTTGATGCTGCATGAGCCAGCAACACTATGGCCAACTGGACGCGGCATGATTCCCTAGGCATGCACTGTGAATGTAATAGCCCACATTATGTAGAGCACTGACTTTATTTTCTATGTTTTAGTGCTTCACTTGTCCATGCCGCATTGTCCTTCCTCATTTGTGCACAGAATGGGAATGGGCGCATGGCCAGAGCTTAGGTTGCAGTTTCTGGTCCAGTCTCACCACCCAGTGATTGGAGTCTCCCTCCCAGTCTCTTCTCTGACTTTACCCAAGCTCGCAGGGAGAAGTGGGACCAGCTTAACTTCAACCGGAGGGCTGACCAAACCAGTCATGCGCACTCTCCCTTTTCTTCATGTAGACTGCATGCAGCCTACATGGAAGAAATGGCTTTCCCATAGACGCCTGTGTGGTTAGCGTCCCAACCAATCACAACGCTGTTGTTACAATATAAATGGTGTTTTAAAAAACGCACAATTACTGGCTATGTCAAAGGCTATGTCAGAACACTAAAAAATAAAAAGTGGGCCTATTGGTTTTATGAAGGCATCAGCATTTCAATATATATAAAGCAGACAAATTGTCTTTGTCAACAAATCACCAATAATTATAATCAAATGTAGATTTAATTAATTTTGACAGGGCAATGTTAAATAAAAATGAGTATCAGAAAAACATTTAAATAAATCTCTATTAAAAAATACATTAACATGTATTTGAGACTTTCTTTTAACATTTTTCAGCCCACAAAATGCAGCCATAAAAACAACCACAAGAGGGCATACACTCCAGAGCATATATCTCCAGCTGAGCATACTCTCAGTGCTTCAAAAAAATATGGTTAGCTCTCCTGGGGTCATTTATTTAATGATTTTCTTTTCGTAATGTTGCTGGGGGCCTGCTACATTCCCTACAGCCCCCACCACCTTGCAAAACAATTCTTAGTGGTGCCCCTGCCCCTTCTACGGGCATCATCAGGATCTAACAAAAAGTAAATAATAAGCTGTAGGGTACTATGGAGCGCTCCATGCCTGGGATGTGAATAGTAAATGAGCAGCTCCAGCCTCTCATTTATTATTACTTTGGTGTTTTTTAAAAGTTTATTTTTTCAGTGCACACCCAGGGCACCCACACATCTTCAATTTACAGGGAGTGCCCCGGGGCCTCACTGTCTTCCTGCAAGCAACATGTTTTTTTTCCATCGGACCATGGTGGGGGCCCAAGGACCCTCGTATGGGGTGAGAGAGGAGGGTGCTCCGGGTCCCCAGCAGCCCCTCCGGCTCCCTGCAAGTAGACCCATAGCTGTAACTGAAAATAGAACTGTAAAAAACATTTCCAAAGTCAAATGAGACAGTAATCTGAACATAAGATAATGCCTTATAAATCCACAGACTTTCACTGAGAGGTCCAGGTGATGAACAATAATGACTGCCTTTGGCTCTTACAAATGGAGAAGAATTGCTCTGTAATGTCCCAATGAGAGCAAGACCCGAGGGTACTGTCAAATGTCACAACCAGAGATGCCAGGTATCTTGATTGAACATTTTCAACCTATGTCGACCAGGCTTTACTTTATATTTGCATCATAATGTATTGTTTTACTGTCTTTTCTATCACTTTAGAACAAACTGAGTAAAAATTTGTGCTGAGTGAGATATCAGTATCACCAGAAGCAACAGTACTCGACTTGGCAACACAAAGTGACAGCTTCCAGCTCAGTGGCCAGCCATTTTATGCAAAGAGCAAATTCGATAGAGTGGAGTTGTTTGGTGAGATCACCCTCACTTCAGGCCATAGATGCAGCACCCCATCAAGAAACAAGCATTATTAAGTTATCAACAAGCACAGTAATCGATCTCAACTGAAACAAAAGACCAGAATCCTCAAGTTTACCTGCTATCAATAAATTATGCGGTTTTCACAATTCAGCCTTTATTTAAAAGGAGAAGGCACAATTTTAAGAGGAATTGCACAAAAGCTCACAGGCGGCAATACATTTTGCAACGGATTTTGCAACGAACAATAGATACATCTATACATGGTCCACATGTTAGAGCAAAAGTACTTTTTGGATGAAGTTGCAATTATGTGAACAAATTGAGGCAACATTAACACATTGAGGCAACATGGCAATTGAAGCAAGTCTTATTAAGGTCCTCAGAGGTTGGTGTGAGGCTCTCAGAAGCCTCCAGCCCACTCATACTTGGGTAAAAAAAATACCTCCCTCCTCAATCTGCTCTTCATTTAGGCATCTCTTTATGGGCCCATATTTTCTTTAATTTGTTTAAAAGCAAGCCTTCCCTTAAGCACCGTTTTTTTCCAACAGCATACACCAGTGGTCCATAACTCTTCGCCAAACTTCAAAAGTCGGGTTACTTGCACTTCAATATTTGCTGCCAACATCTCCCTGGTGCCAACATTACCCCCCACCTTATGTAAAGAAACCAGTTGTGTATAGGCACATTAATCCCTCCTTGAACATACAAGTAAAACCAGCTGAAGTAACAGAGCAACACCCCCACTGCTTAGAGTGTGGCTAATTCATTATTTGTCTTCTTTTCTGGGCGTTTTTGTTATTTTTAGGTGCTAGTTCAGAGCGCAACGCCTGTCGCCACCTTTGTTGTTTTAGTTATGCTAATTTGTGGTGTGCCCCAGTTTGAGAGTTCTTGCCTCTCTTTCCTGTGCCTGTGTCTGCTTGTCTCAGTTTGAATGCCTCCATCACCATGTCCCATTGTTAATCCCTGAGCGGGGTTGTCGCTCCTTGTACCGGTTCCAGTCAGAGTCCATGCATTCTTGCATCCTGCAGGCTGGTACTTTGGGTGACTTTTGTATGCGAGGGATGCTCTCGAGTTCAACCTCCACACAAGATACCACAAAGTACAACTTGTATACTAGTGTAATTTCACATCATTTTCATGAAAATTATACGTTTTGCAAAAACAAATTTCACCCAACCATTGTCTAAGCGAAGGCAACATGTAAAACGATTTCCTAAATTACACAGAAAACACCGTCCTCAAACAGCTTTGTCAAACCATTCTCCAGAAGCGCAACCTCCTTCTAATATACTGTACAAATAATAGAAGCAGAAAACCCAATGGCATTAAAATCCCTCATGGCTTATAGCATTTGTTGATTTCTTAGTAATATTAGTTTCTTTACTCCCATGCAAGCTTAGGCATGATAAATAGTGCTCGTGTGTGATATTTTTCAGTCTATGTGCCTTCCTTCTGCAATCCAGCTGCACTGCACTCCCACAACAAAACTAAGACAGCTTAATAATGCTTTTTCCAAGATTAAATATTACCTGTTTCATTTAATTCTAACTTTTCACAAGCTAACGAGAAGGAATTAACGAGTAGCAGTGAGATGAACCTGCTGCTGCTTTGACACGGTTCACTAGGGCTGGAATATTCAAAAATGGCACAGAGTATAGGGTACAAACTTACAAGTGACGACCTTGCCAGAGGCACACCTCGGCTTCAGAAGGCCACAGTACTGGACTTCGCAACAAAAGTGACAGCTTCCAGCTCAGTGATCATCGTATGCGATGAACAAATTCGATGGCGTGGAGTTGTGCGGTGAGATCACCCTCACTGCAGGCCATAGATGTACCTCATCATGAAACAAGCTTTGTGATCTATCTCAATTGGAACAAAAGACCAGAATCCTCATGTTTACCCCGTATCAATAAATTATGCAGTTTTCCCGCTTCAGGCTTTATCTAAAAGGGGAAGGCACAATTTTAAGAGGATTTGCACAAAAGCTCACAGGCGGCAATAAATTCTGCATTGAACAATAGATCCATCTCCATGTGGCTGGCGGTTACATGGCCAGCGCATCTGCACCGGCTTTGTGTAGCCCATGCGGGTCACAGAGGGGGACTGCCTGGATCTTCAGAGACGATGGATGGCCCGCCTTCACTTAAACATCTCAACATTACAGAACCAGATCTCAATGTCCTAAATGGTATGGTGCAGCCTGTTCACAAAGCTTTTTCCTGCTAGGAACGAGATAAAGGGGCAGCAACACCAGCTGCCTTATAATTTAATTTACTTGAGAGAGCTTTTCTGAATATTATCTCACAAGATACAAATTAAGTCCTCTTTGTGCAAGGAAAAAAGCCAGCAATCGATTATCCAGTGGCTCCATATTTTATGTCTAGACACAAGTACGTTCAATCAAAGAAGATTAACCAGAGTGACCTGGTACAAGGACCAGGGGAAACGGCCACTACAACGCTGCCGTTTCCACGAGTAACCATAACCATGCATGCATTACAACGCATACGTCGTTACAAGGAAAAGCCTTAACCAGGCATACCTTTACTACGAGATACGTAGTAAAGGCATGTGTGTAAAAGGAATTTTTTTTTTTAAGGGGGTCTCCCCCTCAAAAAAAACATTTGGCTTTAAAAAAGGGGGCCTGGGAGGTCTCCCCCCCCTCCAAAAAAAAGAAACTCACCTGATTTAGTAAAATGAAGAATCTGAAGAGAAAAAATGTGGAAGCAATCGGCGTCATTAGAGGAAACTGAAAGACACTTCCGTTTCCTCTTAACGATGTAAAACGTCACCTCGGAAGGGCTTGGAGTGGAGAGGACATGGAGAGGTAAGGAGGAATGAGGGGGTGGTGTTGCGCAGGGGGGAAATAATAAGGGTTAATTTTTAGGGTTAATAAATAGTGATCGGAGATATCCTTAAACATAAAAATGCCATTAACATGCATAGTTTCACAACGAAAATTGTTGTAAAAGTGCGTGTTAAAGGCATTTTCGTGGTAAATGATATGCGTGGGGAAGGCATTCGCGTTGTAACGCATGCGTGGTAACGGAATGCGTTGTAACATCATACAATCAAGGACCGGTCCATCTGCAACAGCTGCGACAATATTTGATCTAGCAAGCACAGTCAAAAGACTGGGTTGAAGGGATAAAAATATCTTTATGGACAAGGATGCAGCTGGACTTTATAATTAACGCCATTGAAAAAATTACTTTTTCCCTAGTAAGTTACATGGACATCTTCCATAAAACACAAGAGACTGTGCCTTTTTATCAAGTCTATGTACATGCATCTATATAAAGAATTTTTTTTTTCTTAGTGCTGTAAATAAGTGTTATTATCGCCAAAATATTAATTCTAAAGCATTTTTTTTAATCTTTTATCAGCAGGTCCATTTCTTCGGCACATGTTTTATCTGACAGAGTAAAAATACACTGGGCTTGATTCACGTCAGAATTTGCGGACAGAAAGTACAAGTTAAGGGCGAATTAAAGGCAAATGCTATTCTATATTCCAAATAAGTTAATTAAGAAAAGAAGTGTCAGTAGAATTTCAGAAATGGCACCCAGGAACCCTGTCACCACAGCATATTTTCTTCCTTAGGCGTTTAAGGGTAGGGCACAGAAGAGATAATGACTCCCAAAGGAATACTTTGGGTTGAAATGGATGAATCAATATTTTAAAGTTGTGTATACATTGTATTGACTTTGCTAAAAATAAATAAAACACCCTTGCTTAAGTTCCAAGTGATCCTCACTGGAAAAGGCTCTATTTCAACGTAGGCACTGCTCCTACAAGGCTTTCATTGGGCCTTAAAACGCTTTAGTCAGTTGCATGAAGTAATGAAAGCGTTATAATGGAAAGCATCTACTTATTGCTTGCGGCACTGTTTTTTTCCCCTAAGTTTGTGGTGATGGTGCAGCAAAAGCTAGGCAAATATACAAAATAGGAAGGCGCCGACCTTGGAAGTACAAAAAGCGTTATGTTACACAGAGACATGGCACAACAGCCTCTGTGCACACGTATGCCTGAGTTTGTATACATGAGCAAATTAAAGTCCGACCTATTGGCATTCCCAATACTTGCTTGAGGGATGGCTGTGTTGTTTCATTGGAAAAAATGAGAATCTATATCTTTAGTCGACTTTGTTCACACAGTTTGCAAAGCACAAACCCAATCATTTCACAATCTAGTTGAGAATACATCGAGTGACTTAACTAAAACAAAAAGAATAAAAGGAGAAGGAGGAGAACCTAGAGGATAGACAGTCTGTGGAATTCACATATTCTTGAAGGGAGTGGTAATTAGGTAGGTTCGGAAAGCTAGAGAAATCTAAGATGAAGAGCTTTGCATTCAATGGAACAAAGGTCAAGAAGGCCTCATTTCGTGGTGTGGTCTCCTTACAGAAGAAGACCAGTCAACCTCATTAGCTGATTTGTTTGAAGAGCCCTGGGCTCCACACGTGTAACAGAGCATTCCCATCTGATAGGCAAACCGACCCAAAAAATACAAGATCTTGTCATTTGTGCAGCCGCCATTAAGTAAAGTAATGGTGAATAGGAGGAGTTAAACCAGAGTGAGTCACAGGGAGACTTCTGTAAAAGGACGAGCTCCAGAATCGAAAGCTTCTGTTGAAGGAATCCGGGAGCAGACAACAACCCTAACAGGTGTGGGGTATCTCCAATCACTAACTCTATCGATAACATTTGTCGACCAATCGAACGGTCTTTAGAGTAAAGTGGGGTCATTAAATGGTAACAATATTTCTTGGCACATACAAAGGGGGTCCAAAAGGCCATAAACCTGTTGGTAATCCCCCATCCCATTTCACGCAGCAAAGCCCAATGCTTTAACTTTATGGGAAACCAAGTATGAGGATGACCTCACCATTCGAATTATCTTCAAAACTTTCATATTCCCATAAGAAACAATGCATGTTGGCGTCCCATGGGACTTAATGTGCCTAGAACTTATTTAGTTCTTTAATGCAGAAATCCTCAAACAAATGTAGGTCAGTAACCTGTTCTACTAGCTTTTTATGTCTTGTTTGTTGACAGAAAAAGTATGTTACTCAGCTTTTTTTTAATGGACATCTCAAAATGAACAAAATAGATGTATTATAGAATTGGCAATTATAATTAGCGATATTATTTGAAAACCTAAAAATGCCAAATTGTACTGAAACAGCAATTCTTTTTTTCTGGATTCTTCGAACGTCAGATGCGTATGGAGTCTTTAGGTTCCCACAGATTATATTTTGAAAACTTAATGAAACAAAGAGGCCTCTTTGTGCAGCTGTCATACATGGAAATTATTCTGCTTCAATATGATTACAATATTTCTGCCACTCGGGTTGCAAGGGATGCAAAATTGCTAATGTGTTCAATGCAAACCGTTTGATAGGCACACCTCCTAATATAGACTTTGTGAAACGTAGCTACTCTACATTCGTTACTGGAAAACCACATCCATCTACATACAAGATTTGAGGGATTCCATGGGATTTCAGAAGATTTAGATCAGGGGAACTACCAGAGAACATTTGCTTTCCCGCAAACCCCCTGAGCTTTAGTAAAAGATCAAAAAACATGGTCGCCTAGAGAAGCTTTCCTAAAAGTTGTGTCAATATGTCAACTGTTGATAAACGTTTCACTCGCTTTTTTCTCCTTCATGCTATTGCTGTTGACCATTCAGAAATGGTTTCTACTACAATTCTTCTGAAGCATATCACTTTATATGCATTGGACTATGTATGTATGTTTGGCGAGAGGAAAAAATACACTGGTTATGAAGAAATTAGCTGCATGCGTCGGCCAATGACCGTCGCAAGCACTACCTCGGTAGTGCTGCGCCCACCCACTCGTTTAAACCGCTGCACCGCAGCGGAATTCACGCCGCGGTTAAAACCACCAGTCCAAAAAAACAACAAGAATCAACTATAATGCTCACCTAACAGATTATTAGATTTAAAAAAAATCCTGCATAGCAGCAATTGGAGAAATTATAAACTTGTTTTTATGTAAAGCGCATTTATCTAAATAAGATGTGTTTTCAAATAAATGCCAGCTCTGGTGTCTATAGCAACACGGGTTCAGAGGAAGATGGAGCCACCACAGCACTGACTCACCCGTCTTAGAAGGGCCCCTCCGGGCACCCCGCCACCAACATACTAACATCTTGAGCCCTCTGTACTGCGACAGACCCGTACACTGCTCGCATAGTACCTTTAAGAATAAAATGCCCCAAACGTTTACAATTAAAAAACCTCAAACGTACCTTTAAACACAAGCGCGGGCTGCACTTTCAATGTAAAAATATTTCCAAACACCAACAATGCAGGATTTTCCGTCACATGGCTGTACTTTATATTTAAAAATAAACGGAATTTCGAACACAAACTTCCATGCAATTTTAACTGCAAAAGGTGTATGCTTTCAAATAAAAAAAATACTTTCGTATTTTTAAAAAATCAAATGAAAAAATGCCGGTACTTCAAGGTATACATGCCAGAATTATCTATCAAAACCTACCAGCAGTTGCAAACTTGTGAAAAGCAGCACAGCGCTTAGAATCATAAGCTGTGATAATAAGGGTTGCACAAAGGACGCGTTGTCGCTTCTGCGAACAAACAACTTTTTTTTTGTGAGTGAGCCGCGGCATCTAAACTCGACTAAGGGTGTACTGCTCCTGGTGGCGCAATAAAGCGCATAGAAAGTCTGTAACTGGAGGTAGGCGCATAACTTCTTGTACGGGTTTCCTCGCACGTCATGTCCTGCATTTAACCAGAAGTCATTCTGACATCTGTATACTTGTTTCCCTGACTGTATACATATTTTTCAAGTGCTCTGACTGCGCCTCTTACTATTGTAATGGGGTTTCTTTACTTTAATCCTGTTTTTTTCAGAAGATATGGATGGAGTGCTTTCCAGAGGGCACCAATTCAAGCATTCATCCCCCCTCCCTTTATTTGAGTTTAATTTTTATGCAGGATTGTTGTAAAGCACTACTAACCACTCCACAGTGGCCTCATGGCACATGTATCTCTTAGTTTCATCTCTCACTCTCTCTCTCTCTCTGTGTTTCTATCCTCTTTGGCTCCTGCCTCAGAGATTTCTTAACCGCCCACCTTACATCCTCCCCCCTTCATTATTTTCATGAGCACACTTCCAATACTTTTCCCCCTTTTATCTGTCTGTTACATCCTTTAATTTACTACGTTATTTATGTATGTATGAATTTGTGTAACACCTACGTGGATTTGGACGTTATACAATTGGGACTGAATAAGGCCTTGTAACAGGGTGTACCGGAGAGTGCTGGAGGGAGGCCCGTCCCCGCCGCCTACCAGTCCCACAATGCATCAGGGCGATCAGGAGTCGGCGGCGGGAGACCACACGGCTCGTTTACCACTCCCCTCTCTCTCTCTTCCATCCCCACAGGACCTTGAAGCTAGTGTTACCGATACCCCCGGGGAGGAGGACTGGCCCTTTAATTCGTGGAAGGAGGCGGAGTGGGAAGAGCCGGCATACTACGCGTTTCCGTCAAAAGGAGTTGGCCCGGAAACCCAAGTGTGCTTGTTCACCCGGAGGTCGGAAGAGGAGAGTGTTTGGAGTACGGAGGTGCAGGAGAAGACGGAGTAGAGAGGGGAAGAGACCGAGAAGAGAAGAACATCGGAGGAAGGAGCGGAGAATACCGGAGGAGAAAGAGAGCGGCAAGGAACATCCGAGGCCGGGGGAGACGAGGAGAAGAGGCACCCGCAGGAAGCAGAGTCGGCGTCTGCCAAGGACGGAGAAAAGCCAGGAGGCCACCGTTCCCGCGAGCCGCCCAGCCACTCACCCAGGGGAGGTGCGTGGCTCACCCAGGTGCGTGACCGCTTGCGGGGCTGGGTGGGTGGTGGAGGTACACTAGGTACCAAACCACGGGTATCCTAACCTCCCGGTACCCTTTTCCCTGTGCACGTTACCCTATCCCCCACTTCAGTACACGTTGTACAGTAGAGCACCGGTGAACTCCCTCACTCCCTTCCCTCGTGACAGGTCTCACAGCCACCTTGTTTCTCTTTGCCTTTTGGGGAGAGTCTCCCATCCCGCCGCGACGGACTCGGAGGAAGAGGAACCGGCCCCACAGATTCCCAAAGGATTCCGGAAGAAGGAGAAGGTCCGCCACCGGAGACGCAGTAGGAGACGGTCCCCGCGGCGATCCCATCACCTGAGAGCTAACTGTACTGACCAATTGCTTGCCTCAATAAACCCATCATTAACACGAGCCCGCTTGTTGCCCATATCTGCCCCCCTACCAGCGCCACGTGTAACAGGCCTCCACCCCTTAGTCGGAAGGCCTAGTATTAAAGAACGTTTGTGGTGTGATACCAGTTTGTGTGATAGGAGTAGCCAATAGGCCTCGCTTTTGGGACCTTGTAAGTGTGTAGCCATGCAACAGTTGATGTTGTTGCACCAAGGATATTGTGCTGCATAACTAAATACGTATAACGTCCCAAAAACGAGACCTATTGGCTATGACAATGCTTGTTTAACCTCTCATGAGGAATGCACCAGTTACATGCATCATTTCACTTGTCCCAATATAGCAACTGCTAAAGGAACTTTTTTTTTGTCTAAGAGCAGTTCATACAAGGGAGGTTTCTGTGTTTACACTCCTCTGAACTTTAAACAGTGCCGTAATTCTTATCTTGACGCATTTGCTGTTCAAGCGAAAACCGAGATCAAATGTCAGACATGGTTTCCTCGAGGACGCGTGCCAGACCGCCCCCATTCATTACTCTAGCTCACTCTGCAACGAATCTCAGGGTGCGGCAATTCCCAAAGTTACCAGGTAACAAACAAGGGGCGCTACTTTATTGCTTCACAAACAAGCATTTACAATGCAATGAAAGTGGTACTCACCTAATCACCCCGCAGCAGCCACTGCGAAGCAAAGGGCCGGAGTGGACTCTGGTCTCAGTCTCGGCACACACCCGCCTGTACCCTCTGGAGCAACCTGCACCCCGCGCCATACACCATTCTGTATCCTCCTCTGCCCCTTCTCCAGTCCAGCCTACACCACTCGACCTCGTGCAGTCTGCGACCCTTGACCTGGACCCCCGTCTGCACGGAGCAGTCTATGACCTCAATCTGGAACTGTTTCGGCCTTACTTTCAAGAGCGGTGGCTGCTGCGGGGTGATTAGGTGAGTACCACTTTCATCTCACGTGATTTGGTGAACCAGCGCATGGGGGCTGCCTCTCTGTGACAGGCCTCACTTCTAGTGGAGCTGTGTAAAATCCAGAGAACTGGTTTTGCACTCGGTTGCATCCTTAAGCAACAAGAAATGGACAAGTTACTTTTGTTTAACTTTTTGACTTTGAAAGATGTCGCTTACTGGGACTGCTGGGTGGGTCGGCGTTGAGTTACGAAAGTGCACTTTAAAGGCTGAGCTGTCCACATACCACGCGTTACTGACATCCATCTCAATGGTCATCAGACGTGTGTCTGTGGGGGAGAGGGGTGGGTGGCGGCAGGGGCTGCGATTCAACTCAGTCTGTGACCTGTAGCTGACAAGAGAACTATACAGCAGGTGCGTTGATCTATTGAGCTTCAAGGGTCACGGCGGAGTATCACGCATCTACACAGAGAGCACTTTCAGGTGCCTCTTTTACCTTCCGAACCTCCTCTCTGAGTCCCTTCGCCCGTCACAGCCCTCTTAGTGAGCATCGTCCTGTGTCACACGTCACACCCCTCTTAGTGAGCATCGTCCTGTGTCACACGTCACAGCCCCACTCAGTGCCTAGTATCATGTGTTACGTCACTTGTCTCAGCCCTCCTCTCATTGAGCAGTATCGTGCGTCCCTTCACCGTCACAGCCCTCTCAGTGAGTAGTATAATTTGCCACCACCCTTGTCACACCGTAGTCAGTGAGCATCTTCAGTTCTCACTTCACCTGTGATATTAATGCCACTTTCTCAACCTTCTCTAAAGATTTAGGAGACTTTTAGCATGCGCATTTTGTTGAATGACTAAATGCACGGATCCGCCAAAACAGGAAGGTGCCTTTCTATTTATGTGGCTGGCAAACAAAGAAACAAAGCGCCGAGGTTTTCGGAATCGGGGGCGTGTGAGTGACAGCCAAAGAAACGAAAAAACACGCCCCCGAATCCGACGTCCTGCTCGTCATCCTTCGCAGTGTCAACCAGCCCTCAGGGTACACTAGAACACTCGGTGCGACGACTCTTCCAGTCAAAAGCATTTATTTGAATCCATGGACCTCGGCGAGAGGGAGGGTGTAACGCCCACCACTAGAAAAGGGGCGGGGCTTAAAAAACGAGAGAGAGAAACGCCCCCGAATCTGCTAAAGACGGGGCTTGAACCGAGTGACGCCCCTCTCCTCCAATGGCTGGCCAGCATTTACGAGGCCAGCCAATGGAGAAGAGGGGCGTGTTCAAGCCCCCATACTGGAAAACAAAATCTTCGGCTCCGCCCACTGCTTACAGCAGTGCGGACGAGGCCTCGACCTAAAAAACTTTGTGTTGTCATTAAAGATCGCTACAGCTCCGCTCCCTCCCCAGCTAAAGCTCGCATCTCCTCCGCAGCATGAATTGCGCAACCTGGTTGGCTGGGAGCCGGGCTTGTGCTGGCCAATCAGCGCCTTGTTTATGCAGGGGACTCTCACAACTCCAGGCTTTGTCAGAGACATAGATGGGCTTCTGTCTGTATTTATTAGTCAAAATCAGTACAAATTGGAAGCTTAATTTTTAAGCCATTTCAAATACCACGAATGGCACCTGCTTTGGTAGTTAGGAATACTAGTTTTCCTGGTTATCAAGTTTGAGGCAATCCTTGTAACGATGGTGCATTTTAACGTAGTAAAAACACGTACTATCTTGCCAAACACCACCTTAGCCATTTTCCAAAACAAAGAAACTTTTTATCCTGAATCTTTGTCCTTTGTGTATAACTTTACATTTGACTGAGTCTTATGGCAAAATATTTCTCTTGTCCTGGATGATCGTTTGCCATCACACTGTCACTCTCCGTTGTACCATGGCAGTACGATCTGGCTCAGTTTATCCTTTTTGGATAGTATACCTATGTTGTTCCATTAGGCTCACGGAGTGTTTTCATCACTGCACTTGCATTGTACAGGTTCTCACTTTGGGTGAATCATATTGGACTCAAAACCGAAGGACAGCTAAGCATTATCACTGCCCATGTGCATATCACTACCGAACGCCGAGATATATCCTCTGGGAGTGATTTGTGTGCTATATCAAATGTCAAAATAAATAAATGTGTACCATCCGTAAAATCACACTTAAAAGGTGTGCATCTACTAAGGGTGGTTGACTTTTCTTTCCGATCTGCTGTAAGGAAATCCATGACCGGTCATCAAAGGACCCAACAGATAGCTTGCAATGGCCATTAAAGTCTTGGCTAGTCTCAATTTATTTAGTGGCGAAAGAGTCAGTCGTACCTCTGAGCAAAGTTTTCAGCGTAGAAAGTTTTTCTCATTTTTTTTTCTCCAAACTGGTCTCGTGACGTTTTAAATAATTGCTTAGCTATCTTATTTTGTAGAAGTTTAATAACCGATGCAAATTAGCTAAAAGAAAAAAAAATGGTACCACACAGTGGCAGATCATTACAAAAGCAAATTGTTACTGGTTCAGCCGATTGCTGTATGCCTATTTTGTACTGGTACTGATAAGGTGAGCATGTTCAAACTGTATCAGTGTTCAAATGTCAAAATAGCTCAATAATGCAATCATGGACCGCACTGCATAGTTTGGTCCACTTTTCCTGCCTCATTCCAGAGGCTCTGATAATCTGTTGTCTTCCAGCTCTAAAGTGAGACTCGCCATCGTCCACTATTTAAAAAAAAAAATCTTTTTATTGAATTTAAAGAACAAGAAAACAGAGAAACAAAACAAAAACAAGGCATTACGGTACAAATGTGTCACCATGTGGCCCGTGGGGGGGCACAGACGTAAGTCAAACATCAGAGCATTCAGTGAAATTGGGGGTGGGGGGGAAGGAGACCAGAAGCAAACAAAATGTCTAAATTCCTGCGGAGGAAACATCAGGTTGGGAGGAAGACAGGTCAGGATCAAGTTCCGGAAAGGGGGGAGTACATACATCGCCACGGTATGTGTTCCATTGAGTCCAAATTTTCCCCCATTTGCGGGGCTTGCCACGGGAAATATAAAGTCTTTTCTCGAAACATGCACCAATCCATGTTTTGTTGCCACACCAGGACTGTCGGAGGCCTCTGAGCGCCCCATAGTTGGGCAATGTCCCGCTTGGCAATCATGTTACCCAAGGTCACCCATCGAAGCTGCGCCTGGTTATAGTCATTCGGCTCCCAGACATTCAACAAGCATCTCCGCGCTTCAGGCATTAACTGCACACCCGTGACCTCACTCATAACATCATGCACGCGAGTCCAATAGCGCAGCACAGCAGGACATTCCCAAATAATATGGAGAAATGTGCCCACCATACCGCAGCCACGCCTGCACAAGCCATCCGCCGAGAACCCCATGCGCACCAGACGCGGACCAGTCACATACACCCTATGCAGAATTTTGAGCTGTACAAACCGGAGGCGCGCCGGGATAGCTACCTCCTTCGGGGAAGAGATCGCAGTCTGCCAGTCTTCGTCATCGAGCTCTAGACCATCACTAGTCCACAACTCTCGAAGGTTATCCAGTAGGTCAATCCTGGTATTAATCAACTTTTTATAAATGAGCGAGACCGTGCTATCAGGGACATGCCCATCCAGTATCCGATCTTCAAGCGGGGACGCCTCCGGAATGTCCGAGCCCAGGGGAAAGACAGACAGGACCGCGTGCCGGATTTGCGCATACCGAAAGGATTCCTTATCATTCAGGTCGTACTCAACTTTCACTTCCTCAAACGTCTTGACTCTACCCTTGATCCACACATCATCGACCCTGCAGATTCCAATCATGTCCCACCGATCGAACCCCTTCGACTGCCAAAGGGAGCCAAGTTTATCCGACGCATAAAGCGGAGTAGCACGGGTCGGGCCATCGTTCACTATTGAAGCACTTTAAAAAATGCCTTGTCTGAGCGCACTGCTTGAGAGTTGCAAAGGGTGTTTATGTAATGGAACTGTGCTCAGCAGATGTTGTAGCACCCAGGATAATGTGCGGGATGGCTAAAAACGTATTATGTACCAAAGGCGAGACCTAGTGGCTATGCCAATGCTTGTTTGTGTTACATACCCCTTTGAAACCAGTCAATGGGGAAAAAAATCCATCATGTTGTTGTTTTTTTTTTACATCTCCCTCTGTAGTCTCTGGAAATACTGGCATGTATTCCAGTACGATATCAAAAAAAATCACATACCTTTATTCACATTATCCAAGAACCAGGCAGGGATGTGCATATACGTTCCAAAGAACCCCTGTTTTGGAGAGTATCTCGTTGGGGAGAGAGTTGGGTGTGCTCGGTGAGAAAGGGTACACGCAGTTAAAATAAAAGGATAAAGGATACGTTTCCACAGCAAGCTTCACTTTTTCCAAAGAGCCTACGGCCCTTTTCTGGTCACGTTACACCTTGGCAAAGTGGACGGTTTCAGTGGCCACACAATGGAGGCAGCGGCATGAGTCATGAGAGGGCCGGGGGAGGGGCGGGCTCGCCGTCAGCCCCACGGGCCCAGGAGCAGCATGACATCATGGACTCTGAACACAATGCGGCCTCGAGGGGTGGGAGCACTGAAACCCGAGGGACGAACCGTGCAGACGAGGTAGCTCCTATTGCAGCAGAATGAGAGCAGGCATGGCCGCCCCCGGGGAGGGGGCTTGCTTCTACTGACTGGACACAGCTGAGCTCTGCTTAAGAATCATTTAACAAATGCTATCTGTGCGGAAGTGGAGTTAACAGGCTCGACTAGAAAACCATTGTGTAATATATATACATACATATATATAGATATTTTTTTTATAGCCTGGCCTGGAGGCTCAGTGCACTAATGCGTCTGCTGCAGGGGCCTTATGGTCACAGGTTCAAATCCCGTTGGGTCCACTCAGCCTTTTATCCATCTGAGGTCGATAAAAATGAGTACCATTGTGTTGGGTAACAACAAACCTCTGTTATTCAGCGCCAAGATACCCGTAGTGGTGAACGAGCTTATGTTATTACACATATTGCGCTGAAGTGTGCACTCACTTTTTGCGTAAAAAGGACCTGCTTAGCTATTCCTTCAGTCCGATACGTTTCAAAGAAGTTAGCAGATGCTACACCTCACTTACATATATGGTATCCTGATTCCTATGCTTCCAGGGATCACACGATTTTGGTTAAATTGAGAAAAGAGGATTAGAAAGCGGTTGTTCGGCGTACAAAGTCAGTGTCAGCCAGCAGAAACGTCCGCTCACAAGTCATTAAAGGGCAGGCCTTGGCTTAAAACACGTGCCCCCTGGCGAGCTTTCTAGCAGAAAGTTTAAGGAGGCCTTTCTGAAAGGATGTAGCTGCCACTGCAGTGACATACTATGGTAGGCATCACGCCAAGAGGCAGCTGACAATGTAAACAAAGATGTATCCTGACCAGGACAGAAAAACCTATTCATGGCTCTGACTTGTGGGACACCCCCGCGCCGCACGGCCACCAGCTGCTGCGTGTGCCCCCAGTGCCTG
Organism: Lissotriton helveticus; assembly: GCF_964261635.1. Lineage (NCBI taxonomy): Eukaryota > Metazoa > Chordata > Amphibia > Caudata > Salamandridae > Lissotriton > Lissotriton helveticus. Next base: position 202,888,878 of record NC_136063.1, on the reverse strand, counting down.
CCTCTGCCTCAGCGCCGGCCTCGCTGCCGCCTTGAGCGATCCCCGTTGGTTTTCTCCCGTTTTTGCCCGACATTTGTGCTTGTTTCTTTGTGTGCCGTAAGATCGTCAGCTTAACTGTTTTCACCCGTTTTTGCCCGACATTTGTGCTTGTTTCTTTGTGTGCCGTAAGATCGTCAGCTTAACTGTTTTCACCCGTTTTTTGCCCGACATTTGTGCTTGTTTCTTTGTGTGCCGTAAGATCGTCAGCTTAACTGTTTTCACCCGTTTTGACCAGAATTGTTGCCTGTATTTTTCTGTGCCGTTGCCTCTTAGTGTTTTGACCCCCATTGTGCATTGTGCCTGTCTCCTTCCTGATTGCCCGCCTACCTCGCCGCCCTCCGCTCTCCCTCCCCGCTCCCGCTTCCCGCCACCGCCATTAGCCCCGCCCCTTTCTCTTCTGTTCCCTCCCCGCTCCCGCCTCCCAGCTGCTCCGCCCACCCGCGCACTTGGCCTTAAATGGCGACCGTGCGAACGCGCAGCGGTAACGCGCAGCGGGCGCGCCGATTGTGCGCCGAAGGCGCGCCAAAGGTAAGCCCGTCTGCGCCCGTCCGCGCCTGGACCGCGCCCAGTGCCAGGACCCCTGGCCCCCGAGGACCCCGACCGACCCGCCTGACGTACTCCGCCGCCACCCACACCGCACTCAACACCGGCCGACTCCCAGATTGCCACCAAGCCACACCACGACGCACCAACGGACCTTTCACCTGCCACGCCTGCAAGTTCTCCTGCATCCGGACCAGCCTCGCACCAGCACCCGCTAAGTCTAACGCCAGCAGCACCCACCTCAAGTGCATCCTGCTCAACACCCGCTCCGTCCACAGACACGCCATCGAACTCTGGAACCTTCTAGACGCCACAGCCCCTGACGTTGCCTTCCTCACGGAGACCTGGATGAACGCCTCTTCAGCTCCCGACATCGCCATCGCTATCCCAGAGGGCTACAAGATCGTCCGGAGGGACCGAAACGCCAACCAGATGGGAGGAGGCATCGCCATCATCCACAGGAACACCATCCGTCTCACGACCAGCACCGACAACACCCTGACCAGCGCCGAACACCTGCATTTCCAGATCCACACCAACCCGAACACCACCCTCAGAGGCACCCTGATCTACCGACCCCCCGGACCACGCACCCAATTCAGCGAGGACATCGCCGACTTCGTCAGCCCGCATGCCCTCCCCTCCGCCGACTACATCCTCCTGGGAGACCTCAACTTCCATCTGGAGAACAACAACGACCACAACACCAGCACCCTGCTCGACAACCTCGCCAACCTGGGACTGAAGCAACTGGTGTCCACCCCCACCCACCTCGCCGGACACACACTCAACGCAGTCTTCGCTTCCAGCACAGACATCGACTTCAGCCACGCCACAGAGCTTCAATGGACGGACCACAGCTGCGTCCACTTCACCTTCAAGAGAACGACGACCCACCACCACCAGCAACAGGCCGCCCGCAGAAGCTGGAGCAAGATCACAGCAGACCAACTCGCCACCTCCCTGAGCCAGCACCCTCCTGCCAGCTCAGCGGACCCCAGCCAGGCCGCTGACAACCTCACAAAGTGGATCAGCAACTGCGCGGACGAACTCGCCCCACTGAGGACCCCGCCTAGCAGACCCGGCAGCAAGAAGGCTCCATGGTTCACCGACGAACTCAAGAGCTCCAAGAAGAACTGCCGAGCCCTCGAGAAAGTCTGGAGAAGGGAACCGACTCCGGACAACAGGACCTCCTTCAAGCTGGCCACCCGGAAACACCACCAGCTGATCCGCGCCGCCAAGAAAACAGCATTCAAGGACAGGTTGGACAACAACGCACACAACTGCAAGGAACTCTTCAACATCGTGAAAGAGCTTTCCAACCCCAGCGCAGGAAACAACGACATCACCCCATCGCAAGACCTCTGCAACTCCCTGGCTTCATACTTCCACAACAAGATCGCGGACATACACAACAGCTTCAACAACCAACCAACGCACACCATGACCGAACAACCACCCCCCACCACCACCCTCCACGCCTGGACCCCGATCAGCACCGAAGACACCATCCGCACGATGAACTCCATCCACTCCGGATCACCGACCGACCCCTGCCCGCACCACGTCTTCAACAAGGCCGACGCTGTCATCGCACCCCACCTGCGAGACATCATCAACACATCCTTCGACACCACCATCTTCCCTGAGAGCTGGAAACACGCCGAACTCAGCGCTCTACTCAAGAAACCAACAGCGGACCCCACCGACCTCAAGAACTACCGCCCCATCTCACTCCTCCCGTTTCCAGCCAAAGTCATCGAGAAGACCGTCAACAAGCAGATGGCCGCCTTCCTCGAGACGAACGGATCCCTCGACCCCTCACAGTCCGGCTTCCGAGCCAATCACAGCACCGAGACCGCCCTCATCGCCGCCACCGATGACATCCGAGCCCTGATGGACAATGGAGAAACAGCGGCCCTCATCCTCCTAGACCTCTCCGCGGCATTCGACACGGTCTGCCACCGCACCCTAGTACGGCGCCTCAGCAACATCGGAATCCAGGACAAGGCGCTGGAATGGATCATCTCCTTCCTCGACGGAAGAACACAGAGAGTCCGCCTACCACCGTACAAGTCAGAGGCCTCCAAAGTCATCTGTGGCGTCCCTCAAGGATCATCTCTGAGCCCCACCCTCTTCAACGTCTACATGAGCCCCCTCGCGGCCATCGTACGCAAACACAACCTCAGCATAATCTCCTACGCCGACGACACCCAGCTGATCCTCTCCCTGACCAACGACCCCACCGCCGCCAGAGCCAACCTGCACGAAGGGATGAAAGAGGTAGCCGAGTGGATGACGACCAGCCGCCTGAAACTGAACTCGGACAAGACGGAGGTCCTCATCCTGGGTCCCTCACCCTCCGCCTGGGACGACTCCTGGTGGCCTCCCGCCCTGGGCACCGCACCCAAACCGACAGACCATGCACGCAACCTGGGCTTCATCCTGGACTCCTCCCTCTCCATGACCAGGCAAGTCAACAACGTCTCCTCGGCGTGCTTCAACATCCTACGCATGCTACGGAAGATCTTCTGGTGGATCCCCACCGAGACCAGGAAGATCGTCACCCAGGCCCTCGTCACCAGCCGACTGGACTACGGCAACGCCCTCTACGCCGGTACCACCGCCAAGCTCCAGAAGAGACTCCAGCGGATCCAGAACGCCTCAGCCAGACTCATCCTCGACATCCCACGAACCAATCACATCTCCGGACATCTGAGAGACCTTCACTGGCTCCCCGTCAACAAAAGAATCACCTTCCGCCTCCTCACCCACGCACACAAAGCCCTACACGACCAAGGCCCGAGCTACCTCAACAGCCGAGTCAACTTCTAACCAAACGCCACCTCCGATCAGCCAACCACGCCCTCGCCGCCGTCCCCCGCATCCGAAGAGCGACTACAGGAGGAAGGTCCTTCTCCTACCTGGCTGCCAAGACCTGGAACTCCCTGCCGACCGACCTGCGCCTGACCCAAGACCACCTCTCCTTCAGGAAGAAGCTGAAGACCCGGCTGTTCGAGCAGTAGCGGCACCCCCCCCCCCCCCCCCCCAGCGCCTTGAGACCCTACGGGTATGTAGCGCGCTTTACAAGTGTCATTGATTGATTGATTGATTGATTGACTGATGGGCTGCCGCACGGGTCTGTTTTAAGGCTCAATTAGACATGTTTCAAATCTTGATTTAAGTTCCAAGTATGGACTTAACCTTAATCTCATTTTTTACTTTTTATGATCAACCAAAAAGCATTATGGTGGAATCACATTGCAGATAGACTCTTTTCGGAAAAAAAGGAGACGATGTAAGCTGCCGACTTTGGAACTGGGGAACCAGGTTGGAGTCCCGGCGTCAGCTCAACATCCTGTGATTCTGGGCAAATCATTTTGTGCTAAAAAAAAAAAAAAGTCTGTCCTTGTGTAATGTGGTGATCACGCAAATAGCTCCAAATGCCCTCCCCTCCGTTCGAGTTCGCGCTCAGGGGCGGCCTTAGACATGTGCAAGCTGTGCACCTGCACAGGCCCGCCAAACCCCAGGGGCCGCCACGCCAATATATATCCTTAATATAATAATCCTCTGAAGATGGATACATATTTGCGCTTCTGTTCATCGATTGCCTTTTCTGGACATTTTATTTAAACACCTTCCTGAGCCCTGGGGGGGGGGTTTCCGCCCAGCCCGGACCCCCTCTTCCAGGGCCCTCTACCTAACCTCCCTGCCCAGGGCCGCCAGGAGCCTAGAGCCGCCCCTGTCGCGCTACGTAAAAGTGCCAAAAAAGGTCTCGACTTTAGGGCAGTTTCACGGACTTCATGTACTTTAGAGGAGTCTCAGCTAGAGTAACCTCCCGCGATGGAGATACGCCATATGTAAAATATGGTACAGCGAATACAATAGGCTGATGGATATAGGAGACTGCAACAGAATGTATAGAAAGGCCACAACGCAGGAGTACAAGGACGAACAAAAACCAAAGCCTGCAGAATCGACTACTGTTTAAAATCTTCCTACAGAGACCCTGGCTAATAAATAAGCATTACTGAGCTGGGTTATCGTAACACCTGTTTTTATTCACTACTTGTGGTGAGCGCTAACGAAAATTATTATTAGGAACAGACAAGGAGGCTGAACCCCATTCTCATATTTCCCACTACTTGGCAGGGATGTGATAAAGGTCTCTGGAGGCCAAGGCTCCATTAAGGCTGAGGATGGCAAGTCGAGAGCTCATGTAACCCTATTCCCAGAACGGATGTGTCTTATGAAGTCCTGTCTGTGAAGTTCTTAGGATGAGTTTATGTGCTGAAGAAGTCAGGGTGTAAAACGAGATTTTTCAGCTACGTCAACATGACCAGAGTCACACAGCGCGTCAATGGCGCGTAGGGACTGACTGGCTGCATCTCGCCTCTTGAGCAACCTCTATACATTCTGTGCATGTTTCAGCATCTTGTGTGTCAACCTACACCTCATGAGCAACAGTGGAGAGGGTCTTGTCCCAGCGGATTGTTTACCCCTCGGTACTCATCGGGCAGAGAGCTTCCAGCTCGTTGTGCCTTGGGCACAAGGGAAAGGTGCACAGGGTGTGTGTGCTGCAGAGCAGCTGTAACAAAGGAACCCTACCAGGAATGGGCCCTGATGTCTATGGCAACAATCAACTGCCAGCTGCATTTGACGGCTATGTGGGCGTTGGATCTGCTGCATTTAGCATGAATAGGTTTCGATTTACTGCATGGCTCTATGTTGGATGACTTGTTCTACACACTGCGCCTGAAAAAATAGAATGCGCAAGGCTGGATTTTTGGGTACAGGTATTAAACGGGGAACACTATCATTAAAAAGGTTACACTTATTTGAGCAACTGATAGCTATAAAAGGGTAATTGTAAACGCTATTAGTGTATATATATATATATATATATATATATATATATATATATATATATATATATATATATATATAACTTAAACAGCTGGTCAGTGGATCTGCGGTAGCCAACAAGTTTATTTTTTAAATATAATCTCACCCCACACCGCTAGAAGCGCTGTGAAAACATTTGTCTCTCTCTAATGACGCTCTGTAACTTGAGCCTTTTTGTACAATGTGTGTGAATTAATTAAATCTTTTTGCAGAGGTGTACGTGTGTCACAACACCCTCTCGAAACCCACTCTCGATATGTTTGAGATTGCTTTTCTGTACCTCTGGCCCTAGAGAGTGCAAGCAAAGGCGTGGATGCTTCAGAATGTAACAGATATCTTATAAATAGTGTGCCACCTGGGGTGAGAAAAACATTTGCAAGGCGGCAAGACACTGAATGCTGCTGTCTGAGGCTTGCAGCCTGAGCCATCTACCCACAGACAGCTGTCACGCGGATCTGAATGCGCCTCGTCCTTAAGAATACAACTTCCCAAAGCAACCTCCGAGTGGTGTCTCGGGATGAAATATTAATACTTTAAGCTGCAGTTTGTAGAGCGAGGAGGTCTTGGCCTAGATATTACTGGATATACATTTTGGGATAGCTGTTCTCTGTCAATCAATTAATCAACTCGGATTTATAGAGCACGGCTACTCACCCGCAAGGGTATCCAGGCGCTGTGGGTATATCACAGTTCATTGAGTTACTAACTGTTGTTAGTATCACAACTTAACTTAATGATACTCCTTTTACCACTGTGGAAAGAGGAAGGCTGAGAAGCTCATCTTAGTTTTGGCAACAATGTTATGCATGTTTTACACTTCTTTCCACAGTAGGTGCATTAACCAACAGACCTATCTTACTGCCTGAAGTTAAGCCGCCAAAGAAAACACAGATCTCCATGAAAACTGTAGAAAACGCATCCCCAGTCCTAGGTCCTTGGATTTGTATCACTGGATGAATTGGGACTTTAGCTGGGACTTCATGTCTTTGTAGATCTGGCTTAAACTCTGTTTATCACAAAAAAGAGAGGGGCCCCACTACTCCATGAGACAGGGTTCCATGTACAATTTCATGTCAACAATAAAAAATCCCTTGGAGGAATCAATTCATTCTATTCAAACATTCCATACTTCATTTCACTCGGGCTCATACATGCATCCACACCCGTCTTAGGGGGGACCCAAAAGACAATTAAAAAAAATTAGTTTTTAATACATCACTCCAAGTGAAAAAGTTTATACAATTTATGAATAATTCATACTTAAAAAAAAAAACAATTAAAAAACCCAATAATAGAAAAATATTGCACAGAATATCATAAAACATTAAAGCAAGAGAGACAACTCCCGTTCCCGGCGAAGGTCATCAAGAAGACCGTCAACAAACAACTGACCCGCTACCTCGAGGAAAACAGCCTCCTGGACTCTGCCTGTCCGGGTTCCGTTACTACCACAACACCGAAACCACCCTCATCGCCGCCACCGATGACATCAGGACCCTGCTAGACAACAGAGAAACCGCTGCCCTCATCCTCCTGGACCTGTCAGCCGCCTTCGACAAGGTCTGCCACCACACACTATGCACACGCCTCCATGACGCCGGGATCCAAGAGAAGGCCCTGAACTGGACCACCTCCTTCCTCTCCGGCAGAACACAGAGCGTCCACCTCCCCCCTTCCGCTCCAAAGCCACCGACATCATCTGCGGCGTTCCCCAGGGCTCATGCCTCAGCCCAACACTGTTTAACGTCTACATGGCACCATTCGCCCACGTCGCCCTACTGCACGACCTCAACATCATCTCCTAGGCCGAAGACACTCAGTTGATCCTCTCCCTCACCAAGGACCCCCACACCGCCAAAACCAACCTCCACGAAGGAATGAAGGTCATCGCCGAATGGATGAGGAACAGCCGGCTGAGGCTGAACTCAGACAAGATGGAAGTCCTTATCCTCGGATCCACCCCTTCGGCCTGGGACGACTTCTGGTGGCCGACCGCACTGGGAACAGCTCCAACCCCCACCGATCACGCACGCAACCTAGGGGTCATCCTCGACTCCACCCTCTCCATGACTAAGCAGGTCAACGCCGTCTCTTCCTCCTGCTTCAACACCCTCCGCATGCTCCGCAAGATCTACAAGTGGATCTTCACCGAAATGAGAAGAACGGTCACCCAGGTCCTCGTCAGCAGCAGATTGGACTACGGAAACGCCCTCTACACAGGAGCCTCGGCCAAACTCCTGAAACGGCTGCAACTCATCCAGAACGCCACTGCACGCCTGATCCTCGACATCCCTCGCCGCAGCCACATCACACCCCACCTGAGAGATCTGCACTGGCTCCTCCTCACCCACGCAGACAAGGCACTCCACAACACCGGACCAGCGTACCTCAACAGACGACTCCGCTTCTACGCCCCCACCCGCCAGCTCCGCTCCGCCGAACTCGCCACAGTCCCCCGCATCCGAAGAGCGACCTCCGGCAGCAGATCGTTCTCCCAACTCGCCACCAAGACCTGGAACACCCTCCCATCCATCTAGGCAGACCCAAGACATGCTGACCTTCAGAAGACTCCTTAAGACCTGGATTTTCGAGCAATAGCAGCACTCCCCACCCCCCCAGCGGCTTGAGACCCTCACGGGTGAGTGGTGCGCTTTACAAATGCCATGATTGATCGAATGATTAACAACACATAAGACACACATTTGTAATTCGAATGTTGTTAACAGAATATCATAAAACATTATAGCAAGAGACGCGACACATAAGACACACATTTGTCATTCGAATGTTGTTAATTTGAGTAGAATCAATAAGAAATCATATTCTCTGAGCATTTTTTTTTTACTATGTGGCTCATTGTTCCTCAAATTTAACAGACACCAGATTGTCTGTTTACCAATTCTTAAAATTAGACTGTGGTCTTTGGTTCCTCACACAAGAGTATCTTCTCTCTCACCTCATGCGATTGGCTACTTGGTGCATCATTCCACTTTATATGGAGTGCTTGCACCACAGTGCACGAGGGACTAATTTTACATCTTAAAGAAAAATGTAATTACCTTCAGTAATATTACTGATGCAAACAATCATCCTGCTGATTCCAACCCTTTGTTATATCCTCCCCTGAGTCAGACTGGTCCTAAATGTTTTTTCTCTCAGCAGCAGCTCTCAAGTGCCGTCATGTGGCACCAGGCAGCTTACGCTGCTCTTCCCCCTAGGATATACCAACCCCAGCGTACAATGGGTGTCAACATCTGCGCTGACGCAGTTCCAGCTAGTTTTCACGCCCCAGCGAGGTGTGCAGAGAGGAACTGAGAGATAATCAATGGAAGAGACAACAGCAGCACGTAACACGTGTGGATACCTTGGGATAATATTATATACACACACGGCACTGACTCATCAGGGAGGAGGGAAGGTGATGTGGAAACTGCAAGAAGAACATGTATCCACCAGAAATATCACCGCCCACGACAAGTAACGTTTTTTTCTCATATCTGCAGAAGCTAAACTCCAGAATCTGCTTTGAAGCATCTAAGCCATCACTGACCAGATCCGAGAATGGCTCCTTCATGTGGCCGGCAAGCTTAGAACTGCTAGTTTGGACAATTCCCACAAGGCATGGACATAGTGGCCTTCACAGCATGTTGCATTTACAGTACACTAAAATCTTTTTCCCCACTGCATCTAGTCGCTTAGACTCCACATCTTAGAGGGCAAATGGTAAGACATGAAGGTTACATTTTGAAGATGAAACCTGAACCACAGACCTCATCTTGCAAGGAGTGTGAGGGGTGAACTTGGACTGTGGGGATTGGACCTGAGCAGGTCAGCTGAGAAGTAGGAAATTTCAGCTGGATTTTTTGCAGCTTTGCAATCAACTCAAAGATGAGAATAAAACTAGCATTGGAGAACAGCACAGTGACTCTGAACTGTAGCTGGAACACAATAGTTTCCGTGAGGAATAAGGGATTTCTCCTTACTATGACATTTTTTGAGTTTCTTGTGGCAATACCACTTGGGACACTGTTCCCCATCAGGAAGGGGTGTGGTTTGGCACATCACTGCAGACATTAGCCAAAAATAACTTGCCCTCCTGCTCTCTGATGGACTTCAGATGCAACCGTTAACAAGAGTCTCGTCCAGCACAATCTTGATCAGAACCAAAACAAGACAGGCAGATGTCTTATGGATCCCATAGCAATTGGTAGCATTTGGCACTTATGTGAGTGCTTGAATGCTGAAATCTTTGGACAAGATATCTAACCAAGTTGCTTGTTGATACTGAGGAACTTTTTTAAGTAAAGCACCAAAAAAGCTCTCTACACAGCATTCATGGGGCACCGAAAAACAGGCACTGATGGCAGCGCACAGGTTGGCACCAATTATATGCTGGTGAGGTCATTTCCAGTGAGCGGAGTCTTGGCTGTTGCCAAACAGCACCCCTCTGTGCCACTGGAGATCTACTGTTTGGGGAACACTGGAGATCTACTGTTTGGGGAAACAGATTTCTTGACCAGTCTGATGATGCCTGGGAGGATATTCTTCAGGTGAGGAATCTGCAGAATGTTGCATACATCAGAAATTTGTCACAATTGAAATTATGTATCTCTTAGGTGCGTTATTTACGGGGGGGAAATGTATATGTATGTATGTATATTTTTTCCTGCGCCGTACTTTAAAAAAATGTTTTAGTCATGATGCAAAATTGGCAATTGGCTTCGACAATTCTTGATTTAATTTATGGAGGAATTCTTGTTTAAACTTCCTTTTATTTTTCTCTCAGTGCAGCGCCTGTTAATGTTGTCTGCCAGACAGCAAATCCTGGCACTGGGCTAGCACTGAGGGGAGCTATAAATATTAAAAACTGGATCAATGTACGGCAGACGGTAGGGTGTGAACGGGATCTCTTTCCTGTGGGAGAGGGGATAGAAATGAAGCCATGAAAGCTAACGAGTGCTGATGCGGCCAAAGCCAAAATGTCATACAGAATGAAAGCCCTCGCAGCATTGATACGTTCATATGTGCTTAGCGGGTATTCTGCACAACAATAGGAAATATAGACTGCATTCACCTTCCAAACTTGAATTGCAGCTGAAGAGGGCGCTCAAAAAGAACATCTGATGTTCGAAGAGGTCTACCTTCACCAGCCCTACCCGCAAGGAGTTAGATTCGATTATGCACATGGATTTTGGCCCAAACTCCGGATCACTGTCAGTGAATCAACCAAGGTGGGAATGTGTATGGGTTCTCCTCGCTTGACCTCTGCCAAAGGTGGTCTTATAGGTATACTGGACTACGGCACAGCACTCTACGCAGGAGCCCCGGCCTGAAACTGCTCCAACGCATCCAGAACTCCTCCGCACGCCTGATCCTCGACATCCCCCGCCGCAGCCACATCACACCCCACCTGAGAGACCTGCACTGGCTCCCCATCAACAAGAGGATAACCTTCAAGCTCCTTACCCACTCACACAAGGCACTCCACGACACCAGACCAGCGTACCTCAACAGCCGACTCAGCCTCTACACCCCCACACGCCAGCTCCGCTCTGCAGACCGTGCCCTCGCCACCGTCCCCCGCATCCGAAGAGTGACCACCGGCGGCAGATCATTCTCCCACCTCGCCGCCAAGCCGTGGAACACCCTCCGCATCCTCCTATGGCAGACCGAAGACCACCTAATCTTCAGGAGACTCCTCAAGACCTGGCTCTTCGAACAGTAGTAATCCCCCCCCCCTCCCAGCGCATTGAGACCCTCAAGGGTATGTAGTGTGCTTCACAAATGCTATGATTGATTAATTGATAGGAGGCTAACCAGCACCAATGCCTCTGCACTGATCTAAGGGAATAGACCACACCAGGCTTAAGAATGTCATTGACGTTAGCCAAGCTGACCTGGAGGGACAGGGTGGAGAAGGAGCTGAAAAGTTCTGGTCTTTAAAGTCTGAAGAGTCATCGACATTGGACTTCCCTTAGGAATGACTCTGGGAAAAGGCGCGGTAACAAGCCCAGGTAGACTTCGCCCAACCCTACCGTCTCTGTGACACTCGCGGCCGACTGAGATCACCTGCTTATGTTGTCTAGGGGAAAAACTATAATACAAAGTGAGCTTTTTGACAACCTGCCAACAGCAAAATGAATACGTTTTCGAGAAGCCGAAGCACCAACGCTGCATCATTATTCAGACATTGGCCGGTGCATCGAAATGAAACAGGCTGGGTTTTCAGATTCAGAAAAATTGTGCTATTCTAGTAATCAGAAACCTAGGCGTAGAATCATCTACAAGGTGCATGCGTCACACAAGAGAGGGAGGCACTAAAGTTCCAGGAAGGCGGATCAGGAAGGGAGGGCTGGACTTAGAAATATATCCCCCATGAAGTTCACGCAAGCAGAGAAGTGAGGATGGAGCCAGCCAATAGCATTAGGTGAGACGTGTGTGTAACGTACAGGTGGCAGGTATGAAGCTGACCCACCTTCCATTTCACAAGGGCGATAAAAGGAGTACCTCTGATCTGGCCAACACTCGCAAACATCAATTCAGGTTGTAGCAAATGCCATATACATTCCAAACTCTATAAAGAGTCTACAAAAAAATATATATAATAATATTCAAGCATCACACACTTTGATTAAGAATAACTTTTTCATCTCATTCTGCAATGAGAATTCTAATGGGACAATAAATGAAACACGTTTTTAAATGTTAACACAGTCCTAAAAGTCACCTCTTTCTATGCACCTGAAGCAACAATGCAAGATTGTGTAGACGAGTAAAGAGTACTCCTTGGATTAAAGTATCTGTAGGCCCTTTGCAGGACAAAGTATCAAATGTAAACACCGGAGCAGCGGCAGCCATGACTCTCACTTGGTGTTACACGTTTCAGTCCTCAGAGGGCGGTCGCGAGATCTAGAGACCTAAAAACAAATAAACTGACCAAGCAAACATAAAAGAAATCTGTTATAAACGTAGACATAACCTTACATTCAAAATACCTTTTCAAAATTGGGGTTCATAACCCCTAAGGAGAAAAAAATCTCAAGAGGGTCTGATTTGAGGTCTTGTAAATGGAAGGTTTATAAGACTCGTATAAGCACCTCTGAAGTAACCCCAATTACAGGCTTCGATATACAGCTCTACTCACCTGTAATAAACAAATGGCGTTACTACACTATGCACTTCTCTAACAACCTATTGTCTCATAGGTTCAAAGGCTATCACACTCACCCTTAAGAGTGACATCAACCTAAACTCAGAATACATTCTGTATCCTCGGCCTAGAAGACTGATCTACCTTCTTATGTCCCCTTCAGGAATAGGATAGTCTTCCTTAAAAGCACCTATGAAGCGAGCCGTCCCACGTGTGAGCAGTCTTACACCTGACCCTCCTCTATAACTCCTCTGGCACAGCACTGTGTGCTGTGCCAGAGGGCTACCCGAGGGCTTCCATGTTTGGAAGCCCTCGGGTAGCTACATGCTTTATAAACCTGCGTAGCTTTTGAATCCAGCGTACATACACAGGCCGATGTGTCAACGTGCACACAAGTCGATGCGTTATTGAAACTGTCGACCTCCTCTACAAGCCAAAAGCAAATCTCACACTGAAGGACTCCATTCGATGGACTGCGCCATCACCCTTCCCACCCATCAGCCCGCCTACAATCCAGGAGTCAATGCCCACACCACAAACCACGATCACCTCAGAGAGTCTGAGGCCACAAGACAAGTAGAGGACTCCAATCTTCATACGGCACCTGCCTACCTGCATGCCGCAAATGTTGCCTTGATGATACAAGGGTCTACGCCTCGCTACAGTGACTCGGATATTAAAGAACCTTCAAGAAATCTCAAAAGAACATGGACAACAGTTCCCAATCTAGAACCGACCACACCCTCCAAGACCACCCGGAAAGAGATCATAACAACTTCAACGGTGTATCAAAATACACCAGCTTCTGAGTAAGGAGTTTACGCCACCCTGCGGCACTGGAGCCTATTGGAAGGGATGAGTCTAGAATGGGTCAAGCACAGGTTAGGAAGAGCGGGAGGATGTGCAATAGGAGAGAATGAGCATCAATCTATGCAAAGGGTAGAGAGGACTATCTAGCCTCAGCTTTGGTGATTTTAAATTTGTTTAGTTTAGATTATATGTATTCCTAATGGTTTTAATACGCTGTGCAAATAAAGATATGACTTCATTTGAGTTCAGCATTACAAAACAACCTTAGAGTCGGCTCGATAGCATCTGCGCCTTCTTTGGGGAATCCGTCGCTTCTTCCCGGAGCAGGACCTTATAACCCTAGTGCAATCGCTGGTCCTCTCCAGACTTGACTACTGCAATTCTCTTCTTACTGGCCTCTCCAAATCCCACCTGTCCCCCCTTAAATCTGTTCTCCATTCAGCAGCTCGTTTCATTTATGGGGCCAAAAGAAGCGACCACATCACACCGATGTTATCCACCCTCCGCTGGCTTCCAATTGAGGCTAGAGCTATCTACAAGACTGCTTGTATCACCCACAAAGCCTTGCACTCCTCCTCTCCTCGCTACCTGGTGAATAAACTGAAACTCTCTGGAGGCTCTAGACCATCACGAAATGCGGAAAATCTTCTGCTTGAACCTCCCACTTTCAAGAAGGAAAGAACAATGGCACAATCCTTTTCAGGCAACGCGGTGAGAATCTGGAACTCCCTTCCGCCGCAGCTCCGGACCACCACCACCTCCTCCCAGGCCTTCAAAACTAACCTCAAAGTTCTCCTCCTTCAAAGACACTTCCAAATGTAATCCATGCCCTCTCTATTATCTGAAGGAAGCCCTTCCATTATAGAATAATCTACTTTACATGACTATGGAAGTGTCTTCCCAGTGTGTTCTTGTGGTCTGAGAGTCTGCCATTTAGTGCAGTATTATCTTTCTACCTGTGTTTGGTACTCGTGTGTAACATGCACCCGTCACTTTCTCTAGCAACACACTGTTTTCTACCTCTTACATTTGTTTATTTTCGATATCTGCACAAGTGCCACCAGTGCCTACGTAACGCTTGTTCTTGTGCTTGAGTGTCCTCCATATATTGCAGTATTATACCTCTATGTTTACGTTGTACGCTTTTGTAACCTGCACACGTCACTTTTTCCTACTGTAATGCACCGTTTGCTACCTCTTATTTTGTTGATTCACGATTGTCACTTTTGTAATGCACCGTTTGCTACCTCTTGTATTTTGTTGGCTCACAATTGTCATTTTTTACTTCATTTAATGTAACGTTTGCTTTTGTATTTTGTTAACTTGTAATTTTCTCATGTATCAGTTCTGTTCCTATTGTGAAGCGCTCTGACACCTTCGGGTAAAGTCCGCGCTATATAAAAATGCATAAATAAATAAATAAAATAGAGTAACAATGTGCCATAGCGCAACAGAAGAAAGGGGTACAAGGAGGCAGAGACCGTGAAACCTGCACAAGGACATGGGGGGAAGGGAGGAGAAGGAGAGTTGCACATTTCTTGTGTTCCTCACTACTTCCGGTTGAATATGCTGTTTTGGGCGGTTTGCCTTCAGGAAATGGTCCCGGACTGCTGGATGGACAGAAGCATTGTCTGGAGTGGACAGATCAAAGAGGGTCGAACTCTTCTCCTCTTAAATCCCAACTATCCACCCAATGAACAAGGTAACTATCGCCCACAAAATGACCAAATCCACAATATCGAGTGGGTAGTAGACTCAGTGCGGTTTGTAAATCGACAAGGGCCGGTTGGGGGCACACTTGTGAGTTTGCAATACTGTGTTTGCAGAGGAGCGCTCTGAGGGGCGAGTGATGGGAACTGCACGTCGTCAGCCTGTGTTAAAAATAGACCACATCTCTGCTGTACCACAGGCCACGCAGGGAGATCAAGCCCATTCAAAACTGACAGCAAGTGGGAGCCTGTGAGGTAAGGCAGGAACTATAATCAGGGTAGAGAAGGGTCCATGCTATATCAGCACACGCTTGTATAACAATGAGGGGGTTCAAACCACAAAAAGATGTACTGATGAGAAATGGTGGTCATGGGGGCTAAGAAAGAAATTCGATTGCCACATAGACTAAGGTATCAAGGAGCAGGGATATTTTAGGGAGGGTAAGCTGAGAAAAAGGTGAAATAGCATTTTTTGATAAAATAGCAATGGTGCCTGGGCTAAGGATAACTGATCTCAAATCCAACATTCCACCCCAACCCGTCCATCTAAGTTACCGTTGTATATAAAACCTTCAAAATAAATAAATAAATAAGCCCCCCTCCTGCTTTCATCTCACTCCATCAGTCTTTAAGAGGATGCTCTTTAAATGGGATGCACCTGGGATATTACCAGCACTCACCTGATTTATCTAGGGCTGTAAAGTGTAGATGTAGTGACATAACGGGTTCAAATGAAATCGGATGAAAGAAGGGAGGCCGGGCACCCATCCTTTATCATGGGCTAAGATATCAATGGTGTGCGTTGCCACGGCGATGCACCAAACTATTGCCATAAGTCTTGGGCCTGCCAGTGCTGGACACAGGACTTTTGATGGCGTTGTACGTTCCAATGATAATAGGACCAGGAACCCCGGAACCTGCAAAAAGTCAGCTTCTGATTGCCCAAGAAAATTGCCAAATCCAGAAGACGTTCCCGAAGAGAGCAAATGGGAAGACAGCAGCAGAGAGACAAAGATCTCAAGGAGCAGGGACCAGCGACAGGAGGAACCAGTATTGTGGGGTATGGTAAAAAGTAGTGTTGTCATAGTAAGTGTCAGAGAATAAGCTTTGAGTGATTTGAAAACAGTTTTCTCCTTCTGACTTGTCCACCACCGTACTAATGATAAGAGATGTGATCTTGTGCTTAAGTCATTCAAATAAATTAAATCCTGCACCTCCGAGTTTGAATTCAGAATTGCTGTCTCTAAAGAGTACAAGGCCTCTTTCTGTGCAACATCACACCATCAGCAAAACCCGACTCCAGGAGCGTGCTGCAGCAGGGAGACAACTGTATGGGAAGTCATACTTCACTTAACTCCACCCCAAAAGATCGTGGTCTTGGCTGCACCTCTGGAAATTTGTAACACCATCCACACAGAGCCCCCAGTCAAGCCCTTGTGCAAACTCCAAAGGGATCTGAACTATGTTGTCTGTGCCTTCTTCGTAGATGGCTGAACCAACTCCATCACTCCTTCTCGGAGAGCTCTTTCAACCAAACACAATTAAAGGCAATGAGGCTAAAGCAGAAAGCTCCTCAAGAAAAGCGCAATACTTTTTTGCAACAATAATCAAACACAACCAAACCCTGTTTCACTGACCATATGAAAACACACACAGTGAGATACAAGACCCAGACAAAGCTTCTCTGGATTCCAATGCCCATCCATTTCAAGACCAAAGAAGGCTTCCAAACAGGTCGCTGGGAGCAGGAGCCATACACGATTATTGCCGCCTACAACCTTCCTATGTCGTCATTCAACCAACAGCCCCATGAAGATCCCTGCCTGAGTGGAACACAACCTCCTCACCTGGAAAGCCCTGAATCCCCTGATAAACCACCTGCGTGCTAAATGAACAGCAACATGTGTGACCTTGATCCATTCACTACCTTTAAATACACAGATTCCTTTACATTTTAAAATCAGGAATGCCTGTGATCAGAATTAGGTGCTACATAAAAGGACATATGAACCACTTTTCGTTTGTTATGTGGACAGATAATCTCAATAAAGAGAACCTATCTTTCTTTCAGTCTCTTTCACTAAGTTCTAAGGACAGCCTGCCTTAGAAAACGTATTTTATTATCAATTAAGTAGAATTCATCTGGTACAGGTGAAGGGGTAGTCTCAATAAAATGCTGGCTTGGAGCCATAAAAGGCTTTTTCAGCCATGCATTGTCAATAAATGCCCGAGCACCTCGAGCTCCGTTAAAACAAAAATAATTAAAAATATGCACAGAAATGACAAGGTTATTTTCCTGGTTAGAACAAGCCTGAAGACCTCACTCTCCCATCCAGACACCCTGGCCTCTTTTTTTAAAATCTAGATAATTCCTAGTCGTTTCCACAAATGGCGGCCTAACATGCAGAGCTCGGGATCCCCTCTGCTTTCAGTTTAAAAGTAGATGTTCAGAATACCTGTACATATCATTTCTAAAAATGTGTTTAAATGGGATAGAACGTTCCATTATAAGCCCCTTACACCTACGTGCATTCCAAATGGTGGAGAGGCTCTTGTGCAACATTAAAAGGAGGGGTGGAGAGAGGGCATGACAGAGGAGGGCTTCAGGCGGTCTAAATTTACTCTAATTCTGACCAACAGCTCAAACTAGGGTAGCATTTCTAAATGCAAGACTGATGTCACTATGTCATCATTCATATGTGCATAAAGAAATTCTGCTAATGAATGTTTTACCTATTGCCCGATTTAGTTATTGCTTAATGTCACAGGCATAAATAACCAGCGTCTAATTTTGGATCTTTCCCATAATTGGAGCGGCCATGTTTAAATCTGATTTGCACTACAAAAATAAATACCTGTATCAGACGGCTCTTTGTGGACACACGCACTATATACAGGGGCGCTGGAATTATGCTTTTCTGCAGCTTCTGCGTTTTTTGCACAACTATGATTTTGCTGCATTTGCCAAATAATTTATCATCCGTTGCAAAATTAGCAGATTTTAACAACAAAAAAACAACAACTGTTTTTAACTCAAACGGATAAAAAGTTACTAAAAAAGCAGTGACACGTGGGATTGTCGAGCGGAAGACACTTTGCAAAGGTTGACTATTCACCTTTCAGTTGCATTTTGCTGTATTTGGGTGTTAAGCTAGTACTAATAAAGTGTCTAGTGTTAACGTGTAAAAATGGCAAAATAATGAACTGATCCCATCACAACATTTACTACATTATTCCGCATTATTTGCATTTACTTGCGGCACAATTTGGTCCTCCCTTGGCGCATAATTTCAGTGGCCCTGACTATATGGATGACATAAAATAATGCTATTCAATACTGGAAACAGAATTTGCCCTGGTGGCTTTAGGAATACTTTCAAACTGTACATATTCAAGCCACAAGGCCTTTGTCGAGCATCACATCCTTCACCAGGCGTCAGGCCGCCATGCCTCGATTCCTTTTCTGTAACAGGACGCACTGATGGGGCTGTCTCAGATCACAGATGGGTATTTCTCAGCCTCCCCTTCAGCGGTGGAGGGAGGGGCGCAGCCTCCTCATGACAGGCAGGAAGCAAGGCTAAGACCCTCTGGGATCAGGAGAAAGGATGCTCGGCTTGTAATCCGAGAGTGTGCGCCAAGGGCAGATCAGTGCAGGAACCGCTCCAGATGGGTTCATCTGCAGGGAACACATCTGAATCTGTGAGACCTGGTCACAAATCTCTCCCTGGATCACATGGTGAATCAAACTAATCCCCGGCAGTCAATGTAATGAGTCCAGCCGGGGCTGCTGGTACAGGGCGCGTAATTGATGCGGAAGCTGATTACCAGGACACATGCTCAGAAGTCTATTGTGGCCCTATTTAATCAGGCATGATAATACCAACCATAAGCACAGTCAACATGGACCACAGACTGTCCCTGGTCATTAATTACTCAAATGCACACTTTTTAAGAATGCTTTCATCTGATTCTTGCTAACTTGCCTCATCTTTTGATGGCTTCCACCAACTGACCCATCACCAAACAAACTGAGCAAAAGGTGACCGTTCAGTCAAACACAATTAGCAAAAGGATGGCGCAATCGAGCGCGGAGCACGCGGCGATCTCTGGGTTCGGGATGAAGTGAGCAGCTTCAGAAAAAACAGGGCGAAATGTCTGCGGCCCACAAAGAAATTGCTGATCCATTCATAAAGCGGGATTTAGCTCAAATCCTTTAAGATCTGCGCAACAAATGTTTGACCTCGAAGAGCTGTCCCATGGATTTTTACTTCAAAGCTCCCGTCCCCTGGTAAACAGCATTAATAGTAATAAGGATAAACACGCACTGGTAAAGTCAGTTGGTCTGGGTTTAATGTGCTAATGCATGCAATGTTAGCACACTAGCATGGGAGACACGCAAGGGAAAGATACACCAAGCAAGCGATGAATACTCCACTGGGCTGAACCAGGACATCACTGACAAATTCACAAGCCAATCACTGAAAGAGGCGGGGCAAAGTAAGCCTATGGTGGAAAGGGGTGGAGTCAAAGGTCCCTCTGAATACTGTTAACAATACCTCAGTTTGACAGCTGGACTGTCCTGAGAGATATACTATAACTGGTTTTTGAGGAACAAATTAACAGAAGAGGACTGTTGCACTTTCCTGACTTCTCCCAAGAGATATCAATACATGGTATGAAAAAAGTTCAAAAGCTCTGTATTGAAACGCGTTGCTCTGCTTGGGCACTTTAGAAAATCTAGTAGTAACAGTCTAAATAAACTTTTTTTTTTGAACTAGTAGTAACAGTGATACAATTGGATTCGCCGTCTACAGTGGATCAATAGTATTCATACTATCTAGTGCTTGGTAGCGGGGGATGGGGTGGGAGGCAGGGGGGGAGGGGGGGAGGGGGGATGCCTTGGGGGCTATGAGAAGAACAAGGAAGGGGTCAACTTTTCAAGTAAAAACATTTGAACTTCAGCCTGAATATGAAGGAAAGTTTAAGAAATTGCTTCCCACAGTCGCAGACTTCTCATATTAAACTATATAAGCCAACTTTTTCACTTAGTGGTGACTGTCCACTAAAAAATGGGAGTGGACTTTAGTCCACAAGACTTCCTACATGGTGGTTTAGCTTCCAGAACAAAAAGACTGAAGTTGTACCCTAACAATTTCCGACTCCAGTCACCTTATCCTTCCACGGAATATGTTTGCTTAAAATACAGTGTTTAACACAACTAATTTCAGTATTGAACACAACTAATTGGCTTCTTGGGGGATAGGGCTGCTTTGTGCGTTTGTGATTAACTGATTTGGAAACAGTACAGAGAAGTCAGAAATGCATGACCAGAAATAGAATTCCACTAGTCCCAGCACAACACAACAATGCTACTGACCACAAATCCTGAATTTGGAAGAAGACAGCCTAATGTCTTTTTGTATGAAAAGGTAAAAAAACACTCATGATTCATTAAATTGTTTCAAATTCAAAGTTTGGAATTCTAGCTCTCATTCATACGAACCATCTTGTGGGTGAAGTCTGCTATCAGGAAAGTCTTACAAAGAATTATTTATGAGACCGTGTGATTTAGGTAGTGGACAATGGAAAAGAAAATCAAACTAACCTTGTGCAATTAATGATATTATGTTCAATGTCGTTATCTGGAAGAGTTGGATTCCTGCAGAAATCCACTGGACTGAGCTATGTCCATAGAACATGCTTTAGTAGTCACTTTAACAAGTTAAATTCTAATTTGATTACCTAATAATGACCCCTTTCCCAGGCCACATAGGGCTAATTGTGCCACAATGAAGTGCAGACCTGGTTCCGACAGTGCTCATTCACACATACTTTGCTAAAACCTGTAAACACTGCCAAGGTCACTTTTACATCCAATTAATCGTCATCGTATTACTGGTAGGGCTAATTCTGGTACTTTGCTGACAAGAGGAAGCTTAGACAGCTTTGTCCCCACAAACCCTGCACCTGAAGCAAATTTCACATTCTGTTGATCTACCGTCAACCTTCAAAAAGAGACCGTGGCCCATTAGGGTCTACCATCATCTTGGCACTACAGGCATCCATTACCATATAACCAACGCTTATTTGTCCTTCCACTACACCTGGCTCCTACATGGCTAGGTGAATGTGTTCCATACTTAGATATTTTGAAGTGCATATGCTGTTTAATGGAAATACACTGCATTAGGAAAAGTAGGAGTGGTTCACCACAAAAAAGGTGAATAAAAGCCACAGCGTATGCCATGTACACCAATGGAAACAACTGGGATGTGCCCAGTCAGTAGCCTTGATCATGGATGAATATGATGCCCAAAGTGGACCAAACTGTTGAGTAAACAGGCCAATGCCAGGCAGGACCCCTCACAGGAGCACCAGCAGCTCCTCACCAGGCACCCTAAGGATGCTACAAGCCTCTCTCAGGAACAGGGAAGGGTACTTCATAATCATGGGTCATAAAATGACAAAACGTCCTTGTAATGTAATTAGGGTTGAAGGCTTTAATACTGCTCAAAATCTCCCCCGAAGAGCTCTTTGGGTGAATCATTGGAATAGAGAGTCATAAATGTCTGTGTTTCAGTAGTTGTGTTCTTGTGGAGGGTCAGTGGATGGGGGTGAATGCCAAGAAGCCACACAACACAATATATCTAATAATAGTTGCAGTTTCTTGTGTTTTAGGCACTGTATAGAGCTGCATCCATTTTCAAAAACTATTAACCGTAGACCTTAAGAGCTAGCCTGCCGCTGAGGATCTAAAGTGGTATACCTCATAAGAGCAACACGGTTCCAAAAAATGAAAAAGACGACCGAAAGTAAGTTTAACATCAGCACCGTTGCATCCTGGTGCACAGTAAACAGTGTATTTCATCTTAATCAGGTGGTTTCAACAGTGGGGTTGAATTAAACAAAGGTTGTGCAATGTTAGTCCATGAGGGATGGATTCTTGCCAGATTATCAAGATATTCACATGAAATAGATTTACATCCAGTAGATCTTTATATAAATTATGTACGCTGTGAACGATTATCTTTAAAAATCTACCAATGCTTTGGCCCCACTGAATCATCACTGGATACCCCATAATAAAAATATGGACCTCTTCACATGACAGCAAAAAATATATATAGTTTGTGTTCCTGACGCCATAGAGGGACTTCAGTAAGCAACGGCCGAAACCGGCCTGTCTCTGCCAAATCTTTACAGCGATACAAGAGATGCTATTGCTCAAGCGGGATATGTGGCCATAACCTGGCGTCTCATAAGAACTAAACATTTGTCTGTCTTGCTTGCCATGAGTCTTTGTGACCCTTGCTGCCTCAAACTAGAACATGCTGGCAGATCACCTCCAAGCAGTCAAAAGGGAGACCCTAATATCCACTCCCTATGGCTCAACCTCCAGTCTATATGCCTTCTGGCTCCGCCTCTAAACCACTGTAGCCTTAATCTCTCCGAATGGCTTCCTACATTCTGGGCAGGCCACGGGTGGTTCTCATCCCACCCACCCATGAATGGCACCTATAGATCTTCGATCCATCTTCAAATGCATGGCCAACATCTCACTTCTTCAATTGCCTTTATACAGCTCTTACTCGCGGGACCTGTATGTATCCAGTGCAAGCCATAGACAGCCTGAAAGCATCCACCATGACTGACTGTATGCCTCATCTGCGGGTTCGTCATGCCCTCACCACCTGCAAGGGTGTGAGGATATGGACCGATGGTAGCCAGCGCTTACCGCAGACAGCTCCATTTTCGTCCACAAATGGATCCACAGGGACGTGCATAGTCAGGCACAACGAGAGTCAACTATAAATTAAACGCCTGTGCTCTTATCTCTCACACCTCTTTCTCCATATGCTTAAAGGCAGCGACCTACCGCACCAGTCACTCACACACGCCAAAAAAACACTTACAGCGTAGGTGCAATGTGATCATTCATACAACCAAGCACTTCCCCACAGACTAGAATTCTACATCAGTCACTAAAGCGCCGCCTGGTTAAAAGTATGAAGCGCTACATAAAAACCACTACAGTGCAATACAATGAGGATCAAGACAATAGTAGGAAGCTGGAGTGTGACTTTGCAGGAGCAGTTATGCCCTTGAAACATAATTAAACTACTATATTGAGAACAAACAGATACACTCGTTAGTTGTTTTTGCAGCTTTTTAAGGAGTGGGCCTATGCCCGGAGCACATCATTATACAACTAGACAGACGAGTGTTAAGCGCACAGAAGTACAGACCATACAGTAAACTAAATGAGGAAAGACATCCTCATGCAATTTTAATATTCAATTTCATGCGTGTATTCCCTTTAGAATTACAAGACAGTGTGTCGGAATTTTGAATTGGGTTGCAGGAGGAACTATCATAAAATACTGAGACGATAAAAAATACTTCATCCATTTACATTGATTTTGTAAATAATGGCAAATTGGCACATTTTTGTATCCCATTGGCGTTGCAAGGTTGGCCTGGTATTTTTTGGTATGGCGTAAACCAATAACTTTTTTGAAAAAAATAATATATATATACGTGCTTTACATACGTTCCTGGGTTTTCATTCATCTCTTCATCAATTGGTGTGCAGTAGCGTCCATCACACTTTGCTTTCGCCCACCATACAGCATGGGTTAAGGTGTCAGCCCATGTGAGCCACTGGGTTACCTGAATGAGTGAATGCATTCATTTTCTCACACAACACCCTTTACTGCCAGGGGCTACTGGTTCAATATGTGGTTTTATATCTAAAAAAATATCTATAGTATGAGTTTTTCAGACAATGCTTGTTTAAAAAAATGCTGCCTTCACACAAAAAAAGAAAGAAAATATCACTCACTAATCAAGTATTGACAAAGCCAAAAGGTCTACAGCCGATGCCAGACACATTTGCTTTAACCACCGCCTGTTTTTTTGGGGTTTTTTTAACAGAGGAGATCTCTCTTTCCTACCAGACTCACCTTTTCTTTTCACTAGAATGGTGTTTTCCTGTTCAGTTCCCTTCACTGCAGCCGGGGCCCCATGCACACACCTGGTCCAGACACATCTGTACGGAGTTAAAGGAACAAGGACTTTATGCAGATTGGAGCTCCGCGTCAGGTCAGCGGAGGCCACAGGCTCTGCAGTTTGGTGTCCCTAATGTCTGGAGAGCAGCAGCCATTTACAGTAAGTCTGAATAAAATCATGAGTCCCCAATGACATCTTTGGGTGTCATTGGGGTCTCTGTGACAGAGACTGTCAAAGAGACAGTCTTTTCGTACCCGCTGCAGAGTAGATGGGTCTGCTCACCTCTGCAGGTGTGCTGTGCACTCAGGCCTTAACCACCTGAGCGGGACACCTTGGGGGCTCAGTACTCAGGTCCAACACAACTCTGCATGTGTGTAGAGTGCTCAGGCCTAACTCATGCAGGCACGTGGCAAACCTTGCACTCAGATCTAGCACACCCGTGTACACTTACCAGGCACCTAGACCTAACTCACCTATGCAACTGTGTGGGACAACTAAGGTGCTATGCACTCAGGCCTAGCACACCTCAGCATATGTTGTGGACTCAGGCCTAACTCACCTTTCCACCTGTGCAGAACACTATAGATGCTGTGCAATGAGGGCTACAATATCTCTGTCATGTGCTGTGCACTCAGCATAACCTGGGTTACACACTAGGAGCTAGCACACCTCAGCACATGTGCCAGGCACTAAGGCCTAAATGACCTGTGTGGTAACACCCAGCGGCGTTTTTTTCATTAGGACGGAGTGTCACCCCACCACCCGCTACAAGACGCGCGCAGAAAATGTGAAAAAAATTGCCATTTTATGTTTTTTAGTAATTTGCAGCTGCAGCCTGCCCCAGCAGAGTGTGAAGCGGGGAGTGTGAAGCAGGGCGTGGCCTCTGCGGCCGATTGGCAACATGAAGTATTCAGAGTGGTGGCCAGACACTCCAAATTGCATATGTCGGTTTTGCCGGCTGTCTTGCGGCGGCCAGCCTGACATGCACACGTTGAAGTTCTCCAACCCGAGCTGTGTTAGACAACTGGGTAGATAGCAAGCACAGGCCTCCAGGGCATGAAGAAGCGTCCAGACAGTCCACTCCATCCAATCCTGGTGTTTCTCTCATGTTAGTTGATGGCATGAGAGCAGCGTATGGATTGGTTAGGAGAGTTAGCTCTTTAACACATGCTCAGAGCCACAGACTGCAATAGCAAAAAATACAGTTGATGGACAGAATGTAGAACAATGTCATACATTCACCCCAGTACAAGGATCTGGGCCTAAATCCATCGTTTTTTTGCACTCCACACCACCCTGGGATAGACACTGGCTATATGCAAATCAGCTCTGACCCTGTGCCTCATGGGAACAGTCCAGTCCTAACTACCAAGCCATGTCTTTCCCAGACCGGAATCAAGCATCCAAGGACCGGTTTCTGGCTATCAGCCTTCATTCAGCCTGGATAGCTTGACTCCAGTGGTGTGGAGAGCCCGAACTACCAAGCCATGTCTTTCTGCAATAGAACACTGAAGACGTGTAGCCTGTAAGTAACATTGAATTTTATTTAAAATGTTAGTGTAATTCATGTCAGTGATTTCGTTTGTGTTTATATTGCATGATGCTTGTTTTATTTTTGGCTTTTGGGAAGCGGTGGGGCTCTTTGCTTGCCCCATCACTTTCAAGTGTTACCAGCCGCCCCTGAAAACACCTTCGGTGCTGAGCACTCAGGCCTAGCAGACCTCTGTACATGTGGTGCACAGTGATGCTGTACACGCAAGCTTTGCTCGTGTGTGGGTCACAGCCGGTGCCGTGCACTAGTGGACGGGGTCACTAAGCCACCTCAGACAGAGCTCTTAAGTTTCTCCAGGTCCATGCATGAGTAACTTCCGCGACACATACAGAAGAAGAAATGGCGGCGGCGTACTGGCTGCATGAATCGGAAGTGTAATTACTGCGCTCCGGTACTTACCAGTCTAGGATACAGTCCTTGCTAGCAACATTGCCTGAAATTAACCACAGCCGGGACGAAAGTAAAACCGGCGGAGAGTATTTTTCGACGTTTTGATAAGCTGCCCGTTAGAGCCCTGAAGAAGTCTTGGGTAACTCCCTCACGAAACACGTGTTGGCTGGGCACCTGGAATAAACCTAAACAGAAAGAATACTTCAATCAACGTCTCTCATTGTGTTTTGTTTTTGGTTGTCTAACTACGTACAGTACTTATACTGTCAACGAAAGGACGTGTGCACAGATCCTTTGTATTTACTGTTTGTGGACTACGATCTGTTTTGGAGGTTGTGGGTTTTCCTCTTTTCTGTAGCACCGTTTCAATAATTTGCTCTACCAAGAATTAAGTTAAATTTTGGAGGCGCCACTACTTATCGCAACACTAATAACGCTTCCCTTGTTTTCAGTTTCTGCTTAGGTCAGGGTTTTTATGAATATTCTGGGACTTAAAATCATACATTTATATATGGGATTAATAGCACCACAAGTCACAGAATGCACAGGGAATCTCTGGACTGAATTAACTAACCACTCCTGGTCGCTGGAAACTCGAGAAGCTA
This sequence comes from Lissotriton helveticus, assembly GCF_964261635.1. Taxonomy (NCBI): domain Eukaryota; kingdom Metazoa; phylum Chordata; class Amphibia; order Caudata; family Salamandridae; genus Lissotriton; species Lissotriton helveticus. Next base: position 202,862,166 of record NC_136063.1, on the reverse strand, counting down.
TCCGAACAAGAACCGTGAGGTCTGCCTCCAGCGCACTGAGGAAAGGGCGTCAGGGCGCTCACAACCGCCGCTCACCATCATATTCTCTATGATAAAACACCACAATTATCGTGCAGCAAATCAATATGACATGAATACACAAATTCCAGCTGTTATCAGTAAGCAGAGCATGTCCTGTCGCCAATAATTACAAGATTTTCACAATTAAATACCAACGAAGTGCCTTAAACACAATGTGGGCCCCACGGGGCCGGGAACCCAACAGAGAGGAAAGATTAAGGCGAGGGATTTTTTTCCCAAATGAATGGATTAACACAAAACAAATCTCCATCCCCCTCTCCCCCCCTTAAAAATGGGGACATGTGACCGTGACTAACCAGATTCTAAACAATGCTTTCAACCTGCTCATCCGGTGCTGGGTTACAACTATACAAAGAGAACCAAGATAATAAAAGGGTGTAAAGAAAAATGAGTTTTTAACAACCCTGAAGTGCACGGGCTGCGATGCAATCGAACACGTCACACATAGGCACATTTTTCTTGTTGTCAAACTGACAAAACGTGCAATTTATTTTCTATTTGCAGAAACAGCTGCTGCAGATCGATTTCAAAGACTTCCAGCTGCAACCAAACTGTGCAGAAAAAAAGCAGTTCGCGCGGTAAGAGCCGAAAAAGAAAATCCCTCTCCAGCCCTTCATCAATATTTAGCAATTCAAAATGGCTTCCGAGCGCAGTAAGCCAACCCACGCTCTCCTTATAAAGTATATTTGTAAAGCACACGCTCGTTGTGGTGGGCAGCTGGTGGTGGAAAACAGTTGTTTATTCCTGCCAACTTAATGGCACGCATTTTATCACCAAAGGTAAGTGAAGGGCTGAGTGGTCAGACCCCCTCTTGTTCCCTGGACGCTCCCCAACAGCGTGTAGTGCCCCGCGCTCGGGGCTTCTTGTTTTCCCACCCACCATCCCTGGAACTAAAAGGTTGATGCTTTACTAGTCTGGTTTAGGTGTAATTTGCTAGGATATTGTTACCATGTTTTGCATGCGTAAGTGAACTTTATCTGGATTGTATATTTTGCTGATGATGCTTTCTTTAGGAATTTTTTCCCCTTTTTTAGTGAACTGTGCTGAAATATGTTTTGATGTCCAATTGTGTTTAGGCCTTTTCTCCCTTTGTAGCTATACGTTGATGCGTGATATAATTTAGCCAGTGTAGTTGTCCTTTAGTATTTTTCCCATAGGTCGTCGTATTTATTAGGTATGGGGCATGCGTTAAGGTCATGACCGGTGAGCAGCTATTTTAAGGTCTGAGGGGGCGGGCATCATCCTATGGAGGTTCCCGCCCAGGGGGAGGGAGCCATTGGCCCCTCCTAGAACTTCAGGGGCAAGGTAACTGGTGCTTCAAAGGGGCGCGGGTTGGAGTAGTCACGCTTTCCTTAGGCTGGTAGCCACCCCGCGCGCGCGCATACTCATGACGTCACCGGATGGCGCAGAGTAAGGGCCCTCCTTTAGTGGGTAAATGGAGTTCACGCCGTGGACCGGGTAATTACCGGGCCCGGCTGCGCATGCGCACATCTCTAGGTAAGGCGCAGCTAGTAGGACCTGACACCGGTTAGCGACCTTGCCATATGGCCAGAAATGTAGTATACAAAGATCTAGATGAGGATGTTAGATTCGGTTAGGAAACAATCTGTATTAGAGTTTCTGTTAAGGTTAGTCTCTCAAACTTGTTGACAATATTGTATCTAATGTCCTGCTGATTTTTGTATAAATTGTTTACCATGCAATTAAAAATTTGTTATTTTTATATCTTAATAAATACGGCCGGGGGGTCTTGCGACCTCCCGCCTTCCAAAGATAACTATGTTTCATGTTCATGTGTCCGGGGGTTGGTGTGGGCAGTTGGGGAGGGGGCGGCAGCCAGTCGCTGACCATGAATATTTAGCAATTCAAAATGGTTTCCGAGCGCAGTAAGCCAACCCACGCTCTCCTTATAAAGTATATTTGTAAAGCACACGCTCGTTGTGGTGGGCAGCTGGTGGTGGAAAACAGTTGTTTATTCCTGTCAACTTAATGGCACGCATTTTATCACCAAAGGTAAGTGAAGGGCTGAGTGGTCACACCAAGATTTGAACCTGTGAACAAAAACAGATTCCTGGACTGAATGAACGAGTCCACTGGGTCCCTAAACAGTGAACTGAGCATTTAGACCAACGTAGAAAAAAACACCAATACGTGTATTGGCTTGCTACAGAAAGGACCGTAAGACTATATCTAACATGTAGTGATGTAACTTAGCCATTCCTGTCACCAACAAAACGCAAAATGGCTGCGCAATTGCACTTTTGCCAAGTGCGTACATGCATACTGTTGTTTAAAAAAAACAAAGAGAAAGGACACTGGCTGCCAACTAAAGACCTGTTCCCAACCAGATGACAAAAAAAATCCAATGGCAAGCTCGTCCTCTGAATGACCTTTAAGTAAACATATTCCTTCCCTTCCGAAATACTATAGCACATTATGTTTTCATGACATTGTTTTCTTGCTGCTCACTGTCAGGATATATTTTATGATTTCATCTTTATTTTTTCAAACCACACCTAAGCAAGGAACACAATGTATGCACATACATAAAGCGCTATGTTACTCATCTGAATCTGAAAAGGGGGGGCTCTTGGCCCCCCCGCCCGCATGGCGGTGTGGCGATCGCTCCCCTCCACCAAGGCCTCTCGGTGGTGGGGCGTGCCCTCAGGGGCGCGCTCCACCACCGATTGGCGGGCGCCCTCCCTGACCCGGATGGCATTGAGCGACATCCGGGTCAGGGGGGGCGGGCTCTAGGAGGGGATAAAGAGGTGGGGAGCGCCCAGGGGACTCCTTGTTGCCTGGACGCCCCCCCCCATACCGGTGGTGCCCCGCATTCGGGGCTTCTTGTTTTTTCTTTTAATATTTGTCGCGTTTATATTTCAGGGCTCCGGAGTATCAGGCGACCCGTCGTCGGCAGCAGCGGAGCGGGCGTCGAGGTGTTTCTCCTATGTGTCTGAGAACCAGCGAACAGCGCGCACGAGGGAAAGGAAAGGTGTTTCGGGCAAAAGTTAAAGCGGAGCGCCGCCGGAGCTTTCCCCGGCCTCTTTTGCACAAGGTATTTGTCGGGTGGGGGCAGGGACGAGCAGCGTTGCCGGCGACTACGGCTAAAGGCAAAGCGGAGCGCCGCCTGAGTTTTCTACCAGCGTTTGAACGAAGGTATTTGCCGGTTGGGGGGAGACGAGCAGCGTTGCTGGCTACTACCGCCTGAGTGTCGGTCGGCGGGGCTCCAAGGCGGCAAATTGCTAGAGCGCCGCCCTTCGCACAACGGTTGGGACTCCACACAGGGAGGGTAGGCGCTGTTTTCCTCGTGGTGGGGGCGAAGCAGGGCCAACTGGGGCAGTGCTTGGGGGGGAGACTGAAGGGGGAAGGTGAATACTGCATATGGCAATAGGTTTTAATCAGGAATAGTGCGGTAATTTGGTACAATTTAGTACAATTTGACAGCCAGGTGTTGGCTTAGGGCTGTAATCTGATTGAACAACACGTTTAGACATAGAGGTGGTCAATAAAGGCAGGAGCAACTCCCTATTCCCTGGGGACACTATTCCCAGTCGCTTTTATTTGCTGATTCTCAGCAACTGAGTGTGTTAGCCTCTATCAAGTGTTAATATCTTTTTCTATTTACAGACAACCGCAAGTTTTGTGTTCCCATTACAAGCCACAGCATCTGGCACGCAGTGAGCCCGGAGGGGGAGAGGGCGGACGTAGCGGCACAGCCGATACCAACCAGGAAAGACGCAGGATTGGATCGGTAAGAGGTGAGCGGGGGGCTTGCACTTCACTGCTTCTGGTAGCCGCCGGGTGGGTCTACGTTAGAGTTCACTCACCCCTGACAAACCGGAGAAGCCGGGGCGTTGCGGTTGCGGTTGCGTGGTGCTTATAGCCCCCTGTGCATCCTCCAGCTGGTGAAGGTACAAAGCACACGGTCACCTGTGTTGTAACACTAGGAGTGTAGGGCCGGGGTGTGCGAACATGCCGGGGCCAAGGGGTGGTAAAGGAGGGCCTAGCATGGAGGTTATGATGCACGCCATGTTGCGTGAGATGGGCGAAATTAACAAGAGGTTGGGGAAGGTTGATGAATTAGAGGCCCGCATGAACGAGAGGTTTGCAGATCCACCAGGCCCATCAGGCAGGCCCATTCGGCAGAGAGCGGCCCCCTTGCCGAGGGGGGATTTTGTTACCCCACCAAAGAAATCTAAGGCCACGAAGCCGAAGTACAGTGCCCCAGCCCTCGTGCCCCTAGTACCGGTCCCGAACACACCCGTACCTGCGGTGTCGGTTCCTCTGGCACCTCTGCCAGTTGTTCCCGTGCCATCGGTGCCCGTCATGGCGCCGGCACCCCCTCCGGTGGGGATTAACCCCCGCCCGTGGTACCGCTACCGGTCCCGAGTGTGCCGCCGACCCCCACTCCATTGTCTATTGCGCCAGCGCCCCCAGACATGCCACGTGGGGCCCCAGATGGGCCAGTTGGCAACTTGGACCCGGTCCCTGTTGAGTTGGTATCACAGATAGCCGCCTTATTACCTTGGTTGCAAAAGGGTGGTGTGTTTCCTGCCTCATCAGATCACGCAGCAGAAGCGGTGAAGTTGGTAGAAAAGAAAGCTGCGACCGCGGCTGACAATATTGCGGTGCCCTCATCTTCTTCACTTGCAGGTTCCAGTCCCGCCCAACCGAAGGGAGACGATGGCTTACCGGTTCAGGTGCCCGTCAATGGTAAGGAGGTGGCTCTGCCTCTCTTGGGGGACGGCTCAGTGCCATCCAGGAGTGAACACTTGGCACAACATGTATCACAGGCAGTGAAAGAGTTGATTTGGGCGGGAAAGTATGTTTACATTTTTTCATTGTTGCTAGACAATAGGGAACTGGAGCAGGCCAAGTTACTGAAGGAATGGATGCATCCGAGCGAATGGAGGGCACAGTGCTCCAGGTTCAGGGTAGATGAGACTTTGAAGAACCGGATCAGGGCCTTTTCCGTCCTTTCAGCTATCACGGCTGAACGCCCCCCGAATGTACAGGCGGCAATGGCTTGCTACCAGAGCAGGATTGTGGGGTGGAGCGATCAATACATTGGGGATGCGTGGAAGGAGTATGACGTTAATTTCAGGAAAGCAAAGGAATTTGACTCATCATTGGCATGGGACAGAGTAGATTCTATGTCCTGGCATAAGCAGTTCTCAGGAGACACCGCCCCATCCCAGCCCATTAATGCAGTCAAGGTGTTCTCCGCCAGACTCCAACAGCCCTTTCGGTCAACCCAGGGGAGTGAGGCCCCGGGGAAGAATAGGGTGGGGGGGTCGGAGAGAAAAGGGGTATGCTGGGACTTCAATAAGCGCTCCTGCACAAGGGCACAGGGCACTTGTAGATTTAGACATGCATGTGCAGTCTGTGGTCACCCATCCCACCCCGAGACAACTTGCAGGTCCAAGCAAGGGAACCACGGTCAGAGGGGAAGGGGGAAGGGGGAAGCCAGAGTAGTGCAGACAATTCGGGCCCTCCCACACCGATAGACGTTTTGGCAATGATCCCATGGTTGAATAGATACCCAGACCACGCAGCGGCCACTCTCCTTCAGGAGGGCTTCTCACAAGGTTTTAGGATCCCGGCGGCGGGGTACACAGGTAGCGCAAGTTACAGGAACTAACTGTCGGTAAAGCATAACCCTGAGGTGGTGAGGGCGAAGATTAGCAAGGAACTGTCACTGGGCAGGATAGCGGGCCCCTTCCAAGAGGTGCCTGTCCCCAATTTTGTGTGTGTTCACCGCTGGGAGTAGTACCCAAAAAAGAGAGAGGCGAGTTTAGACTGATCCACAACCTGTCGGCACCAAAGGGAGCATCCTTGAATGATGCGATTGATGAAGGGATTTGTAGTGTGAAATATGCCTCCTTTGACCAGGCAGTTGTTTTATTGCGAGCGCTGGGGCCGGGGGCACTGATGGCAAAGTCTGACATAGAATCGGCTTTCCGTCTCCTCCCAGTCCATCCGTTAGATCACCACCTCCTAGATTTCAATTTCGAAGGCAAGTTTTACATGGACAAATGCATGCCCATGGGCTGTTCCATTTCTTGTGCTTACTTCGAGACGTTTAGCTCATTTTTAGAGTGGGTCATGAGACAGGCGACGGGACACCAGCAGGTCATGCATTACCTGGACGATTTTCTTTTCTTAGGTGCGGCGGGCTCTCAGGAGTGTGCTTGGGCATTGCAGGAATTTTGCGTGCTCATGCGGGCTTTTGGGGTCCCGCTAGCGCCGGGGAAGACGGTCGGCCCGGCCACCTGCTTGGAATTCCTTGGGATCAAAATTGACTCAGTGGAGGGGTGCTTCAGGTTGCCCCGGGACAAAGTGTCTAGATTTAGAGCAGCGCTTTCCCAATGCCTACGCAAGGACAAGGTTACCTTGCAACAGCTGCAGGAAGTAGTGGGGCAACTGAATTTTGCTCTGCGGGTTATCCCCATGGCGCGCCCATTTTCACGCTCCATTGCACAAGCCATGAGAGGCCTACGAGAGAAACATCACCGCACGAGGCTGTCATCTGAGGTTCGCCAGGATATGCATATATGGATGGCATTCCTGGCGGATTTTAATGGCAGGATAGTGTGGCCCGGTCCTCCCGCCACATCAGCAGAGTTGGGTTTATGGACTGACGCTGCTGGTAGTGTGGGCTTCGGTGCCATTCTGGGGTCCAGGTGGGTCGCCCAGCGGTGGCCGGAGGAATGGAAAGCGTGGGGTCTGACCACCAACATTGGCTTCTGGAACTCTTTCCGATATGGGTGGCCTTGAAGGTCTGGCCGGAACACCTATGTGATCCATCAGTGGTGTTCTGGTCGGATAACATGACAGTTGTGGAATGTATAAATCAACAGGGGGCACGCTGCCCCTTCATACTCCGCCTGATAAAAGAAATTGTGTTGCAATGCTTGAAATGGAATGTGGTCTTCAGAGCTAAGCATGTCCCAGGAATCCTCAACAATGCAGCTGATTCCCTTTCTCGCTTTAAAATGCAGGTATTCAGGGAGCATCTTCCTACAGCAGACCCCTCGCCAGCTCACTTCCCGGCAGTACTTTGGCAGATTGGTGCCCCAGACTACAGGACCTCGTGGTTGCTAGCTTAGCCCCCAGGACCAAGTCAGCTTAGGAAGGGGCGTTTTTGTCTCACCCGGCTTTCTTGGGGCTGGAATGGGAGGCTAGGTGGGCGCAGGAGGACAGCTTTGCAGCCTACTTGGAATCAATGCTCAGGGAAGGGCGCTCATTGGCGGTGGCGAGCAGGCATAGGGCAGCGGTTTCCTTCTTCGCGCAGGCTAAGGGCATGCGGGATCCTAACACCTTTATGGTCAAGGCTTTGAGGGGTTGGCGCCGCCTACAGGGTCATGCACCGGATGGAAGGAGGCCCATTGGGCTAGCTCGGCTGACAGCCTTATTGGGAGCGCTTCACAGTGTCTGTAGCTCCGAGTGGGAGGTACTTCTGTTTAAGGCTGCTTTTTCCCTAGCCTTCTATGGGGCTTTGAGAATTGGTGAATTAGTGGCAGGTTCTAAGGGGGATACGCTGGGCGTCCTGCAGCGGGCTTGTGTAAAGTTCAGAGAGGATACTATGTGGGTGACAATTCTGAGGTCGAAGACTGACCAGGAGTCTCGGGGTCACACCATAGTGCTCCGCCGGGCACGGGCCAACCCTTGCTGCCCGGTTTCACACGTGGAGTTCCTCCACAGGCAGCGAGAAGGCACGTCGGGGGGTGCACTGTTGTGTCACGCCGATGGCACACCATTGACCAGGTACCAGTTTAGGCGAGTCTTGGAGCTGACGGTCAGACAAACAGGTTTCGACCCCAAGGAATTTGGCACTCACTCATTTAGGATTGGGCCAGCAACTGAGGCGGTAGCAAGGGGTCTCCCGGTAGAAAATGTAAAGAGAATAGGGAGATGGTCGGCGGAATGTTACAAACGTTATGTACGAATTGACTTGTTGTGACAGTATGGTGCTCACGCCTAGTCTCTTTCTGGTTTTTGCAGTTTCTCAAACCTGTGACGCAGGGGAGGAACTCGCCGGCGGGCGTCAACGATCAACACCATCGCAGCACAAGCAACAGGAGGGACACATGAAAGTGGTGACTTGGATTGTGGGCCATTCTTATGTGAGGCGTGCTGAACATGTTTTTCTTTCAGGAGGCCGCAGGAACAGGGCTGCGCAGAAAGGGTTTCTTTACTCCTTTTTTGGTAGAGGGGGTCTGTGCCTCAGCCAGTTTAGGAGCTTCTTCCATGGACTCTTAGCGCAGCAGCCCACCCCCGTCAGTGGTGATAATTCACCTGGGGGAGAATGATTTGGCCAGACTAGGGAGGCGCATCCTTATTGAGGAAATCATCTCCACTGCTGGATGGGTAACTAGGACTTGCCCGGGCTGCACGCTAGTATGGTCGCAACTTATCCCTCGATGGCAGTGGCGAGGGGGGGGACTCTGTCAGGGCGTTGAATCACTCGGTAAAGAGGATCAACACACAGTTGGACAAACTATTCCGAGCCCCCCCCGGTTGCAGACGATTCCACACGGGTGTATCTGGGGTAAGCATTTCTATCTGGGGGACAGAATACACTTGACTGAGGCAGGGAATGTCTTGTGGTCGAATAATCTCTGGGCATGGTTAGAGGGTTTTGCTAGGTAAGGCAGTCCGATGGTAGGGATAGGAAGGGGGAGGCCAGATCGTCGGTTAACAATGCTGGCCTGTGGCGGTAAGGTCATGACCGGTGAGCAGTTATTTTAAGGTCTGAGGGGGCGGGCATCATCCTATGGAGGTTCCCGCCCAGGGAGAGGGGCCATTGGCCCTTCCTAGAACTTCAGGGGCAAGGTAATTGGTGCTTCAAAGGGGCGCGGGTTGGAGGAGTCACGCTTTCCTTAGGCTGGTAGCCACCCCGCGCGCGCATACTTATGACGTCAACAGATGGCGCTGAGTAAGGGCCCTCCTTAAGTGGGTAAATGGAGTTCACGGCGTGGACCGGGTAATTAACGGGCCCGGCTGCGCATGCGCACATCTTGAGGTGAGGCGCAGCTAGTAGGACCTGACACCGGTTAGCGACCTTGCCATTTGGCCAGAAATGTTAGTACACTAAATTTCAGATGAGGATGTTAGATTCGGTTAGGAAACAATCTGTATTAGAGTTTTTGTTAAGGATAGTCTCTCACACTTGTTGACAATCATGTATCTAATGCCCTGCTGAATTTTTGTATAAACTGCTTATCGTGCAATTAAAATTTATTGTTTTAGATCTTAATAAATACGGCCGGGGGGTCTTGCGACCCCCCGCCTTCCAAAGATAACCATGCTTAATGTCCTTGTGTCCGGGGTTGGTGTGGTCATAGGGAGGGGGTGGCAGCCAATCACTGACCATGTATAACATACCATACAAAACCTCAAAAATAAAATTACGTTTCTCCTTGTCACAGGAAACGCTTTAGCCAGTCCTAGGTTTTTAGCCACCAGCAAATTGCATGATAATCACACCGTTAAATGGGAATCTTTAAGTCCCTAAGATTAATCCACTGAGTTGTTCCCAAATTGTGATGGGGCCGTAATACCATTTACTGTGTAATATGGTGGAATATGGACGGAAATGGGAAAGTCACAGATGTGGCTGTACATTTTCCTGAATGTCACATGACATATTCCTAACTCCCAAGAAGCCCCTGAATCATGTCAGACACCTACAGCCCAATCCTCGTTTTTAAGCAACACTGCTTCGCCTTCTGGACATCTATGTAGTCTGACTATCTTCATTAAAAACATGGGCTTGGAACTTTCAACAGGAAAAGAGCAGTTGGTTAAAATGCAAGGAATGGCTGTCGGTGGCACACTTAATCCCTCTATGATGTGGTCGACAGGAAGGACTTGCATTTCTGATTTTTATATTTTCAGAATAGACAAAGAACATGTACAACAAAAACTGTGCATGAATTTCTCTCTGTAAAACAGAAAAAAAGATTGTGAATTAATTTACAAATGCTGGCCCTGCTTTTAGTCTTTATATCTTCCATTCTATTAAGATGAAACTTTTCAAGGAAAAAGACTGGGGCCTAATGTTAAAACTGAACGTTTTCATGGTCTAGTCTCTAGTGTGAAGTTTCTTTCACCATGAATGAACACATATACATTTATTGTGCAATGAGTTAAAATAGTTAAAAAAATTACAACCATGAAGTTTCTTTCACCGGGTTATGTACAGAAAGAACGGTGCAGGAAGAATGAGGGTGTTCAAGGGAATTCATTCACACAATGTATTTTAAAGTTGTTATTTTACTTTGGGCAGAAAGGATTATATGAATAATAAATGCTTGCTACAACGTCAGTATACTTAAATAAACGCAACCGGACATAAGGAGGTGAAATGTATTTAATTTGATGAAGCTTCTTGTTTCCTAAATCAGTTTCTAAAAGAATGTTATCTATTTAATTAAAATGACACAATATTTGTCAGCATAACGTGTATTGTTTAGAACATTATTAAAAAAGGCTTTTGCTTCTTTTTCCTCGGATTACTGCTGACCGGCGCTGCTCTGTTTTTAGGTCGAGCTAGGGCAGCGCATGCTCTGCGAAGCATGCTGTAATCCGGTATGGACTTGAAGCTCCGCCTACTCTCCACCCATATTTTTAATTGGCTTGTGCCATTGTCCACTGTAAACTGTAGTTGTTCATTGGTCAATAGGTTCAGTAGTCCCTCTTTCGACCGACTTGTCTCATTTTGTAACCTCCCATGTGGAAACCCAGTTACATATGTTGTTACTAAGTAGGCTTTAATTACAGCGTCCGAGCACTATTTTCTCAAATAGCTTTGTCCTGCCTGTTGTTGCAGGCAGGAAACACTCTCTCCTAATGCTTTAAAAAAAAAAATCTTTATAGCACGGGCGCCGAATGCATTTGCAATGCAATCGGTCTCGAATTTGCGAGAGTTTAAGCTATTGGCATTGTAAATGACAATACCTTTTATTTATCTGTTTTAACAACCACACATAGATAAAAGGCATTGTTATTTACAATGCCAATAACTCAAACTCTCATAAATGCGAAACCTATTGCATTGCAAATGCTTGTTTTATTTGAAGATATTTTGCTAGAATATTTCATTACTCTGCACTTGCTCGTACATTTTCATTTGCACTACAAGCTCACTGACTAACTTACTAGACACAAAAGTCACTGTGGGTTTTAGTTAACTTAATATCGAACTTTCCAGACAAGTACACACGTTCTGGCTTTTTCTCGGATCATAGGATGTGGTTTCTCGTTGGTTACTTATTCAATGTGACATGGTTATTTCATAATTTCTTTTTAAACTGGATCAGGATTGTTTCTTTTGACAATGTATGTGCCAAGAGGCTAACATTGATTTTCTGCTCGGTATTATTTTTTTTGCTGGCTACATTGCTTTTATAGCTACAAGGCTAAATTGGCTCACATAATTATATACACTGAATAAATCAAACGATAAAAAGATCAAGTGAAAGCCTTTTGGGACATTATTTTTGGCTCAGTTTTGAATTCATTTTGCCTTCTACTGGTTCTGCGGATCGGCCCTTTCTGATAGAAGTGTTGACACTTGCGAGCTCACACATACAAAGCAGTACTAGCTAAAAATTCATGGCTGCAAGACGGTGTCACGCATGACACTGGGCAGATGCATACTATGCACAAGAGTGTGTGTCAACATTCTAGCAGGAAGCACTAGCTATCATCGTTGGCCAATTATTTTATTGCATGTTCACTACCTCGAACACAAACTACTTGGGTTTTCTCTTATGAAGATAGTAGAAGCATTCAGGTATTTTTAAAAATCTTTTTTTTTTTAAAGATTTGTTTTTGAGTACCAAACACTGCACCAATGGAACGTGCAGCCACAGTGGGCGAATCTAGACGGTGATCTTCGAAGGGAGATCTACAGTGCAGCCAGCAAGTACCAACACTTGGGATCTGTTATACCTCAGTTCAGCAGCCGGGTGGATCCCACGCACCCTATATTTCTTTTGCAATTAGCCAAGCATTATTTTTTTTCAATGGGCTTGTTCATTTTGCTTCAGTCTAGTCAGTCCACGTCACTGAAGCGGGCACCTCGCCTCTGCATTTGTGTATATGTGGGGTGTGTGCTCATGAGAGACCGGCAGAGGGTGTCTGTAGGGTTGGTAGAAGTAAATGTGGCTGTTCAGGTCACCGGGGCCAGTGGAGTGGAGAGCTTTGCAGGTGTGGGTGAAGAATTTGAAGTGTGTGTGCTTGTGTATCAGGAACCAGTGAAGTTTCTTAAGGGGTGATATGGGCTCATCATGGGCGATTGAGCACTAATATGATGCTGCTTTCTTTTTGTGAACTGATTGGTTATCCTTGCATACAGGGTGTTTCCATAGTCTAGTATGCTTGTGATGAAGGCTTGTTTGATCATTTTCTTGGCACTATTCGGTGATCACTTGAAGATTTTCTTCAGCATCCGTAGGGTGTTGGAGCAGGACAAAACCATTGCATTGAGTTAGGCAGTCATGTCTAGTTTGTTGCCTAAGATGATTCTGAGGTTTCTTGCTTGTGATGAAGGGGTGGGTCCCTGGTCTTTGGGCCACCAGCTGGAGTCTCATTAGGGCGAGGCGTCTTTCCTGAAGACCACCGCTTCGGTGTTGTCTGGCATCAAGCGACCACTTCGACCATACATTTGGTGAACTTGTTGCTGATGTTGGGTGTTTAGTCCAAGTGGGACAGTATCTATTGCGTGTCATCGGCAAAAATGAGTTTGTTTATTTTGTGAAACAGTAGGATGTCTGCTGGAGCAGTTAAGTAGATGGCGAAGAGCAGGGGGCTGAGCAAGGATAACCATGGGACTCCGCAGATACGTTCTTGTGCTTCAGAAGAATAGTTGACGTGTAGGTTTCTTCCAGTGAGAAGGCAGAAGATCCATTCGAGGGAGTGTCCCTGGATGTCTGCTTTGTGAATTTGTCAGATTAGAATGGGATGAGAGATGCTATGGAAGGCTGCCGATAGGTCTAGAAGGATGAGGGCTGTGGTTTCCCACCTGTCGAGGATCATCCAGATGTCATGCGTTGCTGCTATGTGGGTTGTTTCCGTGCTGTGGTTGTGTCTTAATCCTGATTGCATGACATTGAGAAGCTGGTGTTTAGAGAGCTGCTCTAAGAGGCATTTGCCACAGCTTTTTCCAAGACTTTGGCTGGGTAGGGAACGAGGGATATTGGTTGTAATTGGTAAATTTGGTTGGTCGGCTGAGGGTTTCTTCAGGAGGGCGTTGACAGCTGCATGTTCCCATGGTTCCAGAAAGGTGCCTGTACTGATGGAGGTGTTGAGGGCCTCGTTGAACAAGATCACTCCTTTGTCAAGGGAGTGATGGGGCAGGGGTCCGCCGGAGACCCGGAGTGTGTGGTCTTTATGACTGTTGTGGTTTTCTCTGTGCTAATGGTGTCCCATGTAGTGACTGAGGCCTGCATGACATGACTTCCAGCTGAGTTATCCTAGATAAACCCTGGCAAAGCAAACTTTTTTGGTTTTTTTTCCAACAAATATAAAATTACGCTGGGTAATACTAAAATATTATTGCAGCGCTTCGAAACATCAAAAAAACGTTATGCGCTATATAACTTTTTATGTATGTCGGAGCACCAAAAGACCACCATCACCTGTATGCCTGTCTGAAAGTACAACTACAGGATCCATGTCTGGATAGTGCAAACACCGAAACCTCTGAAAGGCAACACAACACATCCACCCTCCTTGCATTTTCAGGTCACCACAGGCACCAGAATACCACGTCTTTCCTGCCAGGGCAGCAGCCAGGACCTGAAGAGCAGCTTAGATAACACTCAAGGGTAGTGTGCGTAATGGGATTTAATGACATTGAATTTACACCGAACTCCCTTTCCAAGGGGAGGCTCAAGTGCGGGTGAGTAGACTGTGCTCTTTGGCCCCGTGTTAATCGCACATAGCCGTGTTGTGGACGGCAGTGCGTCACTGGGCTGCCCGTAAAGCGAGCACTTCAGAATGACAACTGTTCCGAACGCTTCCGGTTCCTCGAACCGGTAGTTCGATGCTTTTGGACAGGGCGTGCAATATTGCGTCATGGATAGGAGGGTATTAACCGCATGCGCGCTAGCGGTTTTCCCGCTGCGATTTTGAAAATCGCGCGTTACGTGACAAGGTCAGCTGGTCACACGCGCAGCGCAGGTAACGCCCATGACGAGCTGACCTTGTCACGCGCGTGGAAGGGGTTAAAAGCCATTCTTCATATATCTTTAAGCCAAATTATGCGGAACAGCCATGCACATTTTATGATAGTTTAACCCTCTCAGAATGAACATTGGTTCCACCTCGTTAGTGCCAGTTTAACACCCAAACATAGTAATAAGCCCCAGAAAGGTAACCAGCCTAACTTTGCAAAGGGCCTCCCAACAAGGCAGCAGCGTGCGTCTGTCTGTTTTTGCAACTTTTGAACCGTTTGAGCTAGAAACGAAATTGCTTTTTTTGTTTAAATCTGCAGACTATGAAGCACATGATGGATTATTTGAAAAATCGCAAATTTTGTGGAAAACGCTGCGACCGCAGACTGGCCTAATGCTTGGTTCTGCTTATACGGGAAGCATTTCGGGGCTGTGCGCAAGTCAGCAGAGGGCTGCTCTTATCCTCTTTTACGTCGCTGCGCCTCAGTGCGTGACGGCAGGAAGAGGAGTGAGATGCAAGGCGGGCACCTCACACTAAATAATGTTGTGCATGGTTGATTGGACCTCTATAAACCAACCAACATCAACACATGGCACGGGCGAGCTCTGGGTACAGGCTACCATCAGTCCTGCCAAGTATCACGCATCGGGCGTTAGACTGCCGCATTTCAGTGTGGTGGTCCACATCAGAGCACTGAAATGCAAAGTCACGCATTTATAAGGCCTCAGTAAACCGGTCAACCTGGCGCGCTAAAATTAGAATTGAGCAAAGCAGCATGCAACACGCTGCTCCGCTGCAGTGGCTGAGAGGGACTTCACTGGTGCCTGCAGCCTCATCATGATACCACGCGCGTCCGGACGGGACCTGGGCGTGGCTGCCAGAGCCGAGTTTGGGGCCTGCAGCCTCTCATGCATGCCGCTGGCCGCTCTGCCAAGCTGCCACTGTGTCAGGTAATGTAAATCTCAATTATACTTAATCTTAGGCCGTAATAATCTTCACTGCTGAGGTTCTGCTCTGCGACCCGTCTCCTTAAGTAATGTGCTCTTCTGCAGGACTTTCAGTTCAATGGTCTCGAGGCAGCGCAGGTCTGTCCTTGCCAATCTCAACTGATAGGGCAATAATCAATGTGATCAGTGAGTGACAGGTTCTTGTCTGGCGCCCCTACGCTGTTATTGGTGCGAAATGAAACACAAAGGCCGGATTGTGATGTTTTTGACAACGCTTTCTAACTACTGGGCTTAAAAGCACATAGCTGCATTCCCCACACTTAAACTTAGCTGTATCATTGAAGAATAACTTAAACCAAAACAAAAAGGAAGAGTTTTGTTCATATCATGAAAGATGTTGGCTCCAGGCTGCTGGGTCACATGCTCCCTGCTCGAACAGCCCGAGCACCTCTTCACCGAAGGAGAGAGTACAGCATAGCCAGGGTTCGAGTCGGGGTACTACGCGGGTGGATGGCGTCCCCCCCAGGGCTCGAGTCGGGGTACCACGCGGGTGGACGGCGTCCCCCCACTTATTTTACCGGGAGCTCGATAACTGGAGCAAATGGAGCCGCACATGCACTCTTTGGCCTCTCTGGGGCAAGATCGGAGCCCATTCAGAACGTTGCTCACGCGCTGGCTTCTCTGATGCAGTCGCATCTAAGGGGTGAGCAAGAGTCTGATGGTGCAAGCCACCTTTCGTGACGTCACGTCACTTCCTCTTGTGACGTCAGCATCCCCCCACTTCTTTTTTAGGACTTGTGCTCTGGTCCCCCCACTTATTTTACCCGGGGGATGCCGTCCCGCCTGCCAAACAGCTGGACTTCACTCTTTGGCCTCTCTGGGACGAGGAACTCGGCACCTTTCGTGACGTCACTTACGGTGACAGCGTCCCCCGACTTCTTTTTTTACGACTTGTACCCTGAGCATAGCCAGAAGATGGTCCATGTCTGTATCGCTGCACATCCCCAGCATGCATGAGCCCCGCAGCACGTGGGAATCCCCCAGTACTGCAGGAGCCCCACGTCATTCCAAATCCCCAGCTCGCAGAGCATAGCTTTTCATTCAGTTCACAGGGTCAGTGTTTTAAATGAGACTCGTTCTTTACTTGCACTTGTTCAATTTAAGAGAGACTTGCACTTTTTATCACGGTCCAGCACTTGTTAGTAGCAAACAGGTACGCTGGAATAGTGAGCACCTACATTATATTTGCATTGCAAAATCCTGCCAACTCGGACCTCTATGTGGTGCCAGAGAAGGGTGCAGCTTTGCTGGCTCAGTGTTACACGTCATGGACACCCAATGGAAGTGACCTACATCTGTAGAATTTGTGGCAGCATTTGAGAACATAAAACTTTTAATTCTAAATACCAGCATAATGCCATAATAGCATTTGACACTCTAAATGGTAAATAAATAGTTTGCCTTGTCAGTATACAAAATACAGGGTTAAATGGAGCACAACTGAATTATATGGTAATGCTGAATGGGACAACAAAGTCCATGTTGAGGCTCTGCTTCTAGTAGCTGGAATAAGATGGGGCAATATATTATGAGGCAAGCTGTTTTTATTTTGAAAAAAAAACACTAAGCACCAAAGCTGAGACGGCGAGTTGCAGCCACTTCTAGACTACAGGAGCACTGCTAGCAAGCTCTCTTGCTCTCCTGTCCAAAAATACTGGCTAAAGAAGCTCTCTGCCTCAGTCTGGCACTGCTGGGAGGACTTCTGGTAGCAAAAGTGAGTCCAGCAAGTCAGCACTTACTGATATCTGTCCAATGGGGGCATTTTCCTTGAGACAGGGAGCAGAGCTAAGATACCTTTAGAACGTCTCATTTCTCAAAAGGGTCTAATTTTTTTATATTTTATGTCATGTGGCAGTTGGATGTCACTCATAAGACTGGGACCTTGTAGAACTAAACCTACACAAGTCACCATTCTCCACTGCACCGACCAGGTTTCAATTCTGTGGCTCTCTGGTTCAGAGCGCATTAACTAATAGAGGTCCCAAGTGGAAGCCCGGACAGACTCCCATTATTGCCCTTAAATTTCTGGTACTTTAAGACAGTTTAAAGATCTTCTTAGAGTTTATCGTAGCTCCAGTGGGTGTAATTTGTGATATTTATATGTTTAACTCGTCTTCATTGCTTGATTATGCTTGCGAGAAAGTGTCACTCATAGTTGTTGAATGTCACTCAATTACACTGAATTTATGAAAATGTCAGACATAAGCAATCTGAAACCTTGGCAGCTATGTGCCATAGTAAATGTTCGCAGAGTAACGCGTGAGTGATAGCAGGCACGCACTCCGTACGGTAACGTAAAAAAATCGACCTCTGGTCCATATAGGAATATTGTGGAGGAACTCACTCGCGTGAAGTCATAATAAATGCTCTTCAGGAATTACCCAGCTGCAGCCCGCAGGAGTGCATGGCGGAAAGGCGCATAGAAACCAAAGAAGGCTCTGTGGGGTCAACCCAGGAGCAGTGGATTGCAGTGAGCATGCGCGCACTGGTTACAGGAAGTCAAAATAAACGGCCCTTTGGGCCCACCCAGAAGACACACCTCAGGTTGAAACAGAAACCTATCCCAACTCATCTAAGGAACTGTTCCAAGGAGGCTAGGGGTCGCCTCTACCTATGCATGAAAAAAAGCCCCTATTGGGGGATGTCAGAGGCAGAGCACATGCTTGTGTTCGATACAGATAGACATGGCCCAAGAGCACAGGCGTGGAAGCCCACAACACAGAATGCAGGCTATACAAGACAGACAAACAGATGCAGCCACTCTCAGAGCAAAGTGGCAATACACTGAACTGGGCAGCGGCAGCGAACTGTGAAAAGGGCTCAGTAGAGTGAAATTGGGGCAACAGAGGAGCAGCACCCAACCTGCACTGGTTACAGTCAGCAGTGAATACATCCAAGAGACAAAGAAATGTGTCATTAAAATGCACCCATCCGTGGTTTCACAATAATGAAAAGCAGAATCCGAATCTGCAGTAGTTATAATTCTGTAATTCCAGCCTACACACGGATTGTGTTTCTGAGAAGTGTATCGACGCGTTTCAATGGTACACCTTATAACACCATCTTTATCTTTATTAAGAATATTTGTAGTTAAAAACTAGGTACACAATGATTCATGTAATGTATGATGCTAACATGAATACATAGATTTATATATATTTACAAACATTGCTTCCATATTTTTGATTGTGGGTTTATATGTATATCTCTCATATGAGTGGTGAGAACTTGAATGTAGATGAATGAGGTTAGTATGTGAGTGTACAGACTACAATATGTATTGAGGTCCTATTGCTTTCCAAAGGCAATCACGCTTTGAAGTTGAGGGGTCCCTCTCATTTCTTTTCTCTGTAGAGGCCACACAGGAGCAACCAACCATAAACTCACAAGGGTGTGTAAACACATGCAACCAGGGAGCTCAATGGGGTCTGTCCTTGAGTGACTGCAGTAAGGGAGGCATTTGTGGCTTCTGGGAGTGATGTGAATCTCATGCCGGGCAGTGGCGTAACGCAAAATGCCAAGGGCACCCCTATGCCACTCAGCATCCCACAGTGCTCTAATGAATACCTAGGGCACTAACATTCTGCATTTATGACAAATGGAAGGCAAAACAGAATGCCATGTTGCTAGAATCAGGGTTGTGAAACTGAAAGTATCTCCTGCGTAGGAAACTAAGATCAATGAATACAATGGATTTCATTTTTTCATAGA
Organism: Lissotriton helveticus; assembly: GCF_964261635.1. Lineage (NCBI taxonomy): Eukaryota > Metazoa > Chordata > Amphibia > Caudata > Salamandridae > Lissotriton > Lissotriton helveticus. The sequence goes on along the minus strand of NC_136063.1, from coordinate 202,843,183 downwards.
AATTATAGTTAGTGCTCTAGAAAGCTAAAATGAGGACACCATTTCTATAAATTCTCCAATATCTTACTATTCCATGTCAACAAAAATAGTCTGGCATGCTGACTGAAACATACTTCCAACAGAGGCTGCAGTCAGTTAGTTGACTACCGAGTGTTCTACTGTAGTTTCACCCGAGTCCTAATAAACAAATGTGGCACTAATATTCTGTATTTAAGACAAAATGGAGGCACCACTGAATGCCATTTTTTTGTAATAGGAATTGCTGAGTTTAAATACTTTTCTGTGGAGCAGGCTGAAGTAAAATAGCATTAAGGAGTTAACGCAGGTAGGAAAACTGCTGTCTAAAAAATGAGATGTATGGGTTCATAGTCAATTGAGGTATAATATATTTTTAAGCGGGTTAAAAACTAGATGAAGAGAGATTCCAACTTATGTTCATCATCCCCTTTCCACATCTATTTACTCAAGCTATCGTTTGATATTGCTCCTAATTTTAAAATAGATCCATTTCTGTAAAAAAAAAAAAAAATTTATCTTCCATTTAAGTGTATGTGAGTAGATTATTTTTTAAGAGGTGAAGGATGCTATTTACAGACCGATCTCATAATACAAATTAATAAATGTGTGTTCTAATCCAGTGTGTTTTCCAAACTGTGGATTGTGAGCCCTTTGTGGGTCGCCACCCGATTTTTGATGGATATCAAAAATCCAACTAATAAATAAAGAAACCTTTAATTTCTAGATTTATCTTATCACATCTTATTAGCTGCATTTTAAGGACTGAGCTCAAATGGGCTAGGTCTTCTGACAAATTACTGCTTATTTTTATTTTATTTTTTTAACATGCAGTGGGTGTTTATAAACTCTTCTCACTTTGTAGTCCGAGAAGGAAAAATAAAGTGAATTATGTGATAATCTTGCTGGGTACAGGAAGAGTGCAAGTAAAGGCTGTAGGATATCAGATTTTGTAACACAACAATATGTAAATACCTGTACAATGTGAACTGTACACACTGAGCAGTTAGGAAAGCAAAAAGGAAGAACATGTTTTTCTAATTCTGAAGCGTGATGGAAACAAAGGTTTTATTAGGGTTGAAACAAATTAAAACACTTTACTTGGTGATGCACAAATTATAAATATTCACTGAAATCCGATTTCTGCATATTAACATTTGTGTGTAATAAAGTTTTAGCTGTAAAACTGTAATTCTGTGCAAATTTAAATGGAAAGGGTTTTATCTGTAAACAGTGTTCTAGCATACAATGGTTTCATTACATTTAAAAAAAACACCCACCCTATCATGTCCATTGGAGTTAGGTAGGTCATGTATGAAAGTTTGTCATCAAAGTTTGTCATTATTAAAAGTTTGGGAAACAGTGCAATCAGTAGTGAGGGCATCAGAAGCACTGTTGCATAGAATTTTTTTTTCTTTTTACTTTTTCCCCATATCTCGTTAGTAGAGTTGCAACTCCCTGCATGAATGGGCACTGGCTTAGCTATAAATCATTTTTATTGCAAGTTTAATGCAAACAAATGATACAATTTATTAACTATATGTATTTTCTATAGAAAAGTGAAGTAGTGTGGCTCACTGGTTAGAGGCGGCAGACCCGAGAGCAGAGGACGGCCCGGGACCAGGGTTCGATTCCCGGCGCGGCAGGTTTCTGGACCAGGGTCAGCGGACTTGATAATTCTCTCGCCTCGGTGCCCACTCTGATCAGCGTTCACACTCGGCAACTCTGGGCATTAGCTTGCCTCATCTTCACTAACGGCCCCACCAGACCGCCGGGGATGCCTGGTCTCACCCTGGAGATACCCATTAAGGGACCATCTCTCAGGGAAGCCAGGAAGGGTTTCGCAGCGGTCGAAGCGCCTTGGGACCCTACGGGTAAGTAGTGCGCTATATAAATGCCTATACATTTACATACATGTACACATAAACTGCAATATTCAAAGACAATTAAACATTTTAAAATAATTCGCCTTGGGAATCAGATGAAACAATCACTGTAGTATTTTAAAACACTGTGAAAACATGTAGGAACACTTGTAAAGGGATGCTTTTGAGGATTCGCTTATTCCAGGAGCTTGTAGCAGCTGGGACAAGACGTACATATTGAGGTTTGTGTGCTATGGAGTCTCCAGCTGTACCCCTTGCTTCCCTAGTCTGTCTTCTAGGACAGGAAGTGGAGCGGTCACTCGACTCGCTGGTACCGGCCAGGAGCGGATCCAAACAGCTTATAGCCAAGACCGACTCTGTAAAAGCATTTATGCTCGCAGCTTCAGTCCTCAATGTAGCACAGCGGCGGCTGCCATTAATTACGGGTAGTGGGGTTGTGCAGGATGCTTTGTGGGGCTGGGGGTGGGTTTACAATATGTTTTTTTTAAAGGTACCTTTTGCTGCCACGGCCGGCTGTCTCCAGCGTCGCTTTTGCCGCCTCCACACTTCCTGGGTCCTTGCAGCCCCTGGAACCCAGACTCCCATCCAATCCCCGTGCTGCAGAGGAGTGCAGAGATTGGTCTGAGCAGGCAAGAACGACGAACTGTTCAGACCAGGGAGTCTGTGGGGTTTCTCCAGCCTGGCTGTTCAATGCAGCTGTGCTGGAGAAAATCTAAGTGCGCATGTGTGTTTTAGTCGGCTTGATACGGCCGTCCAAAACAAAAATGCAGTCTTATGGAGTGCACTAGCACTCCTACTCCCCCCTTACATACCTCGGCCACGCCCCTCCCAACACCACTGGCTAAGAGCCGGCAAATGTAAAATAAAACTATGCAAGAGCATTGTTTTATTTTACATTTGCTGTCTGAGACAGACAATGGGGCAACGCTCCTCCGCCATTGCAGAGGAGCCGCCACTGATTTAGAACTGTATATTATATAATCCCTCATACATGTGCAGACACTACCTCTTCACAAAAATGCCCTTTGGCCTGGAACACCAACCTCTGGGCAAGCAAGACATTAGGGCCGGGCAGTAAAAACAAACAGTACCCGACACCTCTCACAACAAACACGGATTGAGCTGTAAACATAGGCTGCGCTCCACTGGTTTATTGAAATGAGCTGTAGATGTATTCATATCTTTCAGAAAGCGATAATAAATCCCTATTTTTAGAGTCTGCGTTCTCCATAATCACAGAAGAGGTTGTAAATGTGAGAAATAGATTCACAATCACTGTTCATCTAGGCCGAAATGCAGGAAAGTGTCAAATACATCACACAGACATGACTTACTTACAGGCTGCCGAGCAGATTTCGATTAGATTTGTGAAAGAAATGTTTGCATTATCATTCACGCCAATAAATCTATCTTCCAGCTCCGTGGCTTGCACTGTGAACAGAGTATGTGTTAGATTCTTGTTTAGAAGAGGGTGGGCGGCTGAGTGGAGTTGGAGAATGTGCGGAAAACTATGTTTGTAGAAGAAAAGTGTGTATTTGAACAAGGGACTTCACTAGGCAGCTGCTGTGAGCCTGTGGCCCTGTCAGTCGATATACAAAGATACCCAGAAATAAATACTTAATAACCAAGTTAAACAAAGTTACGACTTTATATCTTTTTATTGGCGACGAGGATGGGATAGGAAAACACCTGTGCAAAGCATAATGGGTAGACCGGTCGCTGATGAGAGATGAGGCCATGCGCAATAATGGGGACATTAAAGATGAAGAAATGATAATGAATGAATTATTTAATGTGACCATTTCTGAAGAGGAGTGGATAGAGGTGTTAGGAAAGGACGTTTTTTGAGTGAGGTAATGGACTATGTCAAGAAGGGTTGGCCAAAAGGCAAAAACTGTCAGATGCCAATTTGGATGTGTATAGAGATGTGGGCCCAGAGTTATCAATTCTGAAAGGTGCACTTCGAAGAGCGCAAGTCTTCACTGTACTCGAAGCCCTGAGGGTGAAAGGGGTCGAGTTGGTGCATGAAGGCCACATTTGTATGCATGCAGTGAAAAGGAGAGCGATGGTTACTTACTGGTGGCCAGGGATGGACCAAGAGGTGGAGAGATATGTAAGGCAGTGTGTATGTTCCTTTGCCAGTGACATGGTTCAGGTGACTGTGCCAAGTTTCATAAATGCTGTGCCAGTTCCAGAAAAGGATTTGTCTAAACTGGCTGTGGCTATTATCGGACCTATGAATGTCAGTAGTAGTCAGGAGAAATTTGAAATAGTGGTATCACCAGGATGCTCGTTCTAGAATGTCCGTTTCACTTTACAAATACCCCCCTTCGAGCGAAAGATAATAATGGGACAGGCTGAATGTAACACCAAGGTCAGAATTCTCTTGCCTGACCCCAAGATGGCTGCCACAGTAGTCCCTACCAAGTTGTGCTACTAATCTGGGACAATAACTGGACTTCGACCTGACCTTGATCCTATCCCTCATCATGCTTACCCTTCAGGACTTAGACCTTGTTGAACTTTCCTCCGCCAATGGAGACCTAGCTTTCTGGCTGATGCCCGGTATAGCTACCCGATAGCTAACGAGGAGAAGAGTTGTGAACTTCCCCCTCGGCCGTCACCTACTCATTCGGACTTTGGACAGACTTTCTTCATCTCTCTGTCGTATCTCCCTCCTGCCCCTTCACCCTACCCCTCTATGCTCCATTCATTTCGTCTTCTATGAACTTTAAATGGTTCTCCGTGGAGACCTAGCTTTCTGGAGGATGTCCGGTGGAGCTACCTGATAGCTATTAAGGAGATGGGCTGTGGACTTGGCCGTCACCTACCCATCCGGACATTGGGCAGACTTTCCTTTGTCTCTCCAATTTATCTCCCTCCCAGTTACCCTTTCACATTACCCCCTTACCCTTCGACACGCCATGAACCAACTAATGTAACTTGTAACTGATGTATCTTCTGTAACAATGTGTAACTTGTAACCTATGTAACTTTCCTCATGTAAAGCGCTCTGATACCTACCGGTCTAGCCAGCGCTATATAAAACTCAAGTAAATAAATAAATACAATTAAAATAAACAAATGCCCTATTCATTCATTCATTATTACTCACGGTGGCCGGAGGAAGAGTTTGTAAGTGGCATTTTGTCATCCTCGGTATGAAGTGTTTTGGAAAATATTTTCTTGAGAGAAGAGGTCCTAAATCAAGTTGTGTCCAATAACGGTCCAATTTGTGTCACGTGAGCTTAAAGAGTTTATAAATGAATTTGGAATCAAGCACATCACCACTTCACTAGAACACCCTAGAAGCAACGGCCTCGTGGAGGGGTTCAATCATGTGATAATACAAAATCTACAGGTATCAACTGTCAATGGTTTAAATTGGAAACAAGCTTAAGACTCTCTTGTGAGCTGTACATACCACGCCTGATGCAGATACTGAGGTGTCACCTTTTGTATTGTTGAAAGGAAGGGCGCCAGGTTCCAAAATGAACAGTGTGTGGATGGGTAAGCAGGTTCCATCAGAACATATTTTGAAGGATGTTGGAGAGGAGAAAGGCACAAGAGAAATACATCAATGTGAATTCACAAGAGTTGATGGTGAAAGGCGGTGTTATGGTAAGAGTCAAGAGCCCGGTGAGACGAAGGGGCAAAAGTTGTTTTTCCAGTCCAGTAAGAGTGAAGAGAGTGGAGTTGTGACACTAGAAGATAAGTGCTGGAATAAAGACAGACTGTGTATTGTGCGCAGTGGGGAACCATGAAGGAATAAGGAATCAAGTAAAGCTAGTATCCAGGAGATTCGGGAGAAATCATCCAAAACTAGAAATGTTCCAATCAAATGCAAGTACTATGATATGAGAGGGTAGGTTCTAATTTTGCAGTTTTTGATAAAATTTAAATGGTAAAATGTCCCATTTCAAATATTCATTTGTGTTCATGATTAGCACAGATAATTATTACCTTTTTGTAAATTGTTGGACTAAAGGGAAGTTCTGTTAGGATCTTGTCTAGAATAGTGTGGGCGGTGGGGTGGAGTTGTAGAATGTGCAGATTATGATCTATGTAAAAGGAATGTGTGGATTTCATTTAGGGACCAGGCAATTGGTGTGAGCCTGTGTCCCAGCTAGTCCATATACGAAGATATTCACAAACAAATACTTGATAACCAGTGGGTTAAATGGGTCGGAACTGTCCAGTGCTGAGTACCAGCACTTTTTTATTTTTAGAGGGAGCAGTACCGGCACTTCTAAAGAAAAACGTGATACTTTTAATTGAACAGTACCGGCCCTTCTAAGAAACAATCAAGTATTTATTTATTTCAATCAATTTTATATTGTTCTATTACAGAGGGGTGGGGTGTATTATATCCTCTCCCTCGCTCTTGCCTTTGTTTGCCCCCTTCCTTCCCGTCCTCCATTGATTGACCTCGGCTTCTGGTGTATTGGTTGTAATTTATTCACGCTAATAAACCATGGCTAATTACTAAGCCTCGCAGCCTTTAAGGTCACGCACGTTCTCAGCGTCCACTTATATTGCATTCCACGCTGTGTAGATCCACAGACGAATAATGCTTCCCTTCTGGGCGCATCTGTTTGCCGAGTGGTCACAGATTGCACAGTCAAAGGGCTCCACTCAGCCATTCATCCTTCTAAGGTTGATATAACGCGCACCACCGAGTTGGGTAACAATAGACCTCTTATCAGCGCCAAACGGTTGTACTGGGAGCGAACGTGTTCTTTGCAGACTTATGTTTATGTAATAATAATCACAAAATACACACGGCCTCTGTCGGGTCACCGGGCGGGCGCAGTGAACCGCATTATTCCTGCTGGTGGCAGCCACATGACCGGATGTAACCTGCCTGTGGCCCGCCCACAAGATGGACACGGAGGAGGGTTTCCTCCAATGACTTATGATACAGCCACAAGTAAACAAACAAAAAACAGCCGCTCTGGGAAAGCAAACAGCAGCCTCTCACTTATGTCTCTAAATACACAACACAGGAAAGGGAACTCGCACTGGGCACCTCGGCGTCACCAGCTCCACAAAAGAGTATAGCAGACTGCTATCAGACCCAAGCTGGGACTGACACACCAATAATATACTCATGGATTTAAGTGGGCCGGGTCGCACCGGCAGTGTTTTTTAAAGGGGAGCTCGAAACGCGTCCCTATCGGGTTATTTTTGTGCCCTGGCACAGACGGTCCGTTTTTTTCCAGGCACATGGATGTGCGCTGCTCACACTGCTCACTTTTCACTAGTGGAGAAGTTATGGCATGACGTCATGCCAGGTGAGCGTTGTAGGGGAAGTGAAATCCTTTAAAGAGAGTCATATTCTCTCTGGATTTCCCTTCTCTTTTTGAAACAGGAGCGGCAACATTGTCCGGGTGTCACCAGGGCTTTAAGTGGAAGCTTTTTCAATATTATATACAAGCCACAGTTGCTGCTTATTTATCTTATGCAACTAACAACCATTGACAAAGCCAACAGTCCTGGATTCTTGTAGGTATGAGGTTACTTGTATCATATATCTGAATGCAATGATAGGAACAGCAAAATACAAGTTGTGCAGCACACTATATTAAGCACAGATTTTTAGCGTACGTGTTTTAAGCCGCGCCCTTAATTACATTGGACATGCCCCTTTGAACACACCCTAGTTTTTTCATTTTATTTTATGCGATTTTATATAGCGCGAACTTTACCCGAAGGTGTAAGAGCGCTTTACATAATAACCAGTTGCAAAACATAAGGACTTAGGATTACATGAGTTACATAAAAGATACAAACAGAAAAAATTGCAAATGTACAAGAAGCAAAGTCAAATAAGGAAGAGATACAAACAGAAAAAAAAATTGCAGATGTACCAATAGTAGAGTCACTCAAGGAAGAGATACAAATGGATATACTCTAAGAGTCACATAGGGATGGTAGAGAGTACAAAGGTCTACTGCATATACTAGTGATTAGAGTTATCTCTATATACATAGGGAAGGGATACAAATGGATATACTCTAAGAGTCACATAGGAATGGTAGAGCCCACTTAAAGCCCTGAATATACTTATATCAATGCCGCCAGATTGAAACTAAACATCTTTCTCCTGAAATGCCAGTAAAGGGGCTTGGAAACCCCCACAAAACAGTGCTTAATTTGAGTCACTGGTTTCCGGTGCTCAGCACCTGCACTTAAATGTCAGCACCGGCTCTAGTAACAGTTCACCACATGGTAGCACTGTCTTTAATTTTGAAATGAGCACAACAGAGTTTATTAAGCCAATATGCATTGAAAATGAATAGTACTAGCCTCTCACCCATTATTATAGGTTTGTCTGACCTAAATTAATCTGAATTGTCACACTTGTAGGAGTGAGATGGCTAGGCGCCATGTTGGTAATGTCATTGGCAAAGCTGACAAGGGCAATGTGTGGTACAAGCTGCAGTGGCCTTCCAAGAAGGGCCCTGGCACTTAATTATTTACAAATTAAGCACGGCCTCAAAATGATCAATTCACTTCAGTTCGAACCGTATTTTCAGCAGACTTCCCAAGTTTTTTTAGGTTTCGCCCTGGCGTTGCAACTGCGTAGCAGTTGCTCCGCCCAGGGCGAAATCTCATGATCCTACATTTGGGGCTTCGTTCCGCCTCTGTCTCCCATTGGCTAGTTCCATAAATGGAGGCTAGCCATTGGGAGACAGAGGCTGTCAATCACGTTTTCCCGTGAAAACGCGATTCGGGGGCGTTTCTCGGCCTTTTTTTTTAAGTCCCGCCCCTTTGTCCTGGGCCGCGCTGTCATTGGCTGCCGGCCCGGGACACCCCCGTGACGTCATTCCCCGGGCCGCGCTGTGATTGGCTGGCCGGCCCGGGACCTGACTTGTTTGTGAGATGCCTCTACCGGAGGCGCCTTTCCAGGAGTGAGTGGGCATTATGGAGGTACGTGAAATACCCGTTCAACTGTTGCAGGATCGGCATATATAATATGTGTTCAGAAATTGTAGAGGCTAAAGGAGATGCCTATGCAAGGTAGGTCTGGAGTGACAGGGTATGTGCAGGTATCGCGCTTAAAGCGATGCTGCCCGTGTTGCTGGTTGATCGTAAATAAGCGCACTTGCTGCTGCTTACCTGTCCTCCGACACACTGATAACACCGTCCTCCTTGGGAACTGTTACTGCCATGTTCACCAGTTCCTGGGAGCCCTCCACTTTACTGAGCAGTATCGGTTTACGGGTCAACGGCTTAGGATGGATCTCGGCCGCCATGCTGAGCACTACTGCCCGCCCACTGCTCTCACATCCTACTGCTACCAGGAACCAAAACACAGGCAGTAGCAGCAGGAGGCGGAGTCGTCGCAGGCCTGTCAGATAAGTGGAAGGGGCCGCATTACTTCCGGGAACAAGTCTGCCATTTCCAGACTGCGCTGATTTGTCGGCAGCGGCCACGTTAGGGTCAGGCAGACAGGCGGTGGTTTTCGGATTCTTCACGTTCAATACAGGTTCGAATACTCATTTTTGGGTACCTTGACTGACGTCACTTGCTTGCAAATGCGGAGTTGTTATACATAAACAGAATGCTAATTTGCTGAACGTGCTTCTAAATAATACTGTTTTAAAAAATATCCATTTATTCTACGACGACCAGTACGGAATTGTACTCTGTATTGTAATTGCATTTATATAGCGCTTACTACCCCTTGCAAGTCGGATGTTGAGGTACCTATTACATACATGTCAACATTTTAGAACAGGTAAGTGGGAGATTTTGAAAAACAAGCATTTTCAATGCAATGGTTTCGCCTTTGGAAAAGTTAGAGCTAATGGCAATGTAAATGACAATGCCATCTATTTTGCTATTCTCAAAACAAACACATAAATTCAAATTTTGACATTTACAATGCCAATAGCTCTAACTTTTCCAAAGGCGAAACCATTGCATTGAAAATGCTCGTTTGTTATGCGATGCAAATCTTATCTTAAAAACGTAGGGTACAGCACAATGGCGACATCGGACAACGCAGAGAGTTGTCAAATATACATCAACAATGTTAGTCACGACCCATGAACAGGGAGCAATTTTAGCATTCGCCTCAAGGTCTGAGGATTTGCACGTGTCCGGTGTGGGGCAGTGCGTCCTCTGGTTGGCCCCCATCCTGTGCCAAGTGTGGGCTGGGCATGGCAATCCTTTATCCATAAGGCTGTAAGTCATACGAGTAAAACAATAATTGTGCGTGATAGGATATAGCCTTACGGTTAGAGCGGTCGACCTCGAAGCAGGGGAACCTTGTTCGAGTCTCGGCAACGACTCTCAGCATCTTGTGATTCTGGGAAAATCACTTAATCCCAGTGTCTAACAAAAAATGTATGTGTCCTTGTGTAACGAAACTGGTACTAATGTAAAGCGCTCTGATACCGAATATCTTTCAGTCTAATTCGCGCTATAAAAAACTCACCCAAAAAAAAAAATTAATTTTATCTCACAGTTTGCGCCCACTGCTTCGCTCTTCGCCAAGCGACCTTTCCATCTTCGTACAACCCTTCAGGTGCCTGAGAGCCCTTTGCCTAAAAGTTTTGGCGCAACTAAACATAACTAAGGCGCACAAAATGGCATCTTTGACTGTAACGTTTACATTCTGATTCCAAGAATCATGATAAGTGATTTTTTAGAATCATGACGTGCACAAAGTGGTGCAGAATATTCCAGTATGTCGGATTTGCACATTAATATTGCGTGGGTAAAGGGCAGCAAAGGATGAGACTGAATAATCAAAATGCGTGGAAATGTCACAACCTGTTACTCAGTGTATTCACAAGCATTTTCCTAGGCTCTCTGCCCCATGCAGAAATACTCAAAGGTGTAAAAAATCGTAGTGTTTTCAGAGTTTTTACCGAAAAAGAGACAACAATATTTTCCATATGAAGGCCCACAAAACATAATGAGCAATTGAATACAGGATGTGTAAATACTGACCAACAGACATAATCACGGAAACGTACAATAGATATAGAGCTTCACCACTCTTTGTGGGCATGCTTGTGAATCCTCGCAAAGACAGAAATCTACTCTTAATAACGAAAGAAACATAGATTTCGACTTCTTGAGGCAAAGCTTTTGAATATGGGCAACAATAGTTTAGGGTTGGCTGTAAGTGTGTCGACTTCAATAATACTGAAGGTAAGAGTGATCCTCCAAAACTCTAAGCATTGGAAGACAAATAGGGATTATTACACTCACGGGTCCTGAAGAAAGCTGACTGACCCACCGGGCCTTAAAACGGCTGAAACGTGTCGACCTCAGAAATCTAGGGCCATTGCACCCCTGTGGCATCTGACTGTTTTTAACCTTCTGATTAAACAAGATATTTGGATCCGGCCGGCAATTTTAACTCACGCTTAGTCACTTGGCAGTAGTTAAAGTGCTCAGCTTACAAACGCGTTGAGCCGTCCGCCCCCACTAGGTGAGTAGGGTGTGGGTCAGATGATGAAGCAGGCCACTGGTGGTACCTGTGGGTGAGGACCGAACAAAATATCCCAGAGATGAGCTGAACACACTGATTCACCTGGGTGTTGATCTCACACTCTGAAGAGATATACTAGGGGTTTCACAACAATCTCGTGGAAGATAATGGGATTTAAAAAGATAGGTTAACCCTCCATAGTGCAATTACTTCAGACAGTTTGGGAGGCTGAAGATTCTTACCTATTTATAGCTGCTTGCTCCTCCACAGTGTTGGGTCTTTTTTTTGCAAAAAACACTGTTTAAAGATATGTGACTCACTCAAAGTGTACCATTATGAAAACATTTAATGATTATAGGTAAGTGCGCCCATCTGCGGCCAGTAAAACATCTTGTGTCACTCGATTGTGTTGGTGAGTGTGCAAGGAAGTCATTGTCAACAAAAGGACACGCTTCCTTTTCCTGTAATTTTATTTTTGTTATCCCGGCCTTTGTCCTGTTTACCCCGTGCTTGGTGCTTGTAAGAATTTGTTATGTTAGTAATGCAGTTTTAAGCATGGGATTTTGGTGCTGCACCTGCAGTAGGGCAGCAAGGATGCTATGAACCCTGTTGGAAGCAAGAATACATGCTCACTTTGGCTGCTGTTGAGGTAGGAAAATACAGCAATCCTCAGGGTTTTACCGCCCGATGACAAGGACCATCTAAACCATATCTAGACATTTTTATCTCCCTTTTATCCAACGCAAGGGGATAGTTTCTAGCTGTGCCTTACCACTGTGCCTTTACACATTGTTTGTACACATGCTTTAACTAGCCTGTTATTGATGTATAAAGAACTGTATTTACTGTAAAGCGCTCTGATATCCGCAAGGGTCTTGTTCGCGCTCTATAACACTTTCTATATAAATAAATGGGATCCTCAGGGCTGTGGGCCCGGATGCCACTGCAACAGCTGCACCAGTGGCAGCTAAGCCCATGTGCACCTGTCCTCATTACTAAGATGTGAAGCAGAATATGTCTATACCACACCTTTAGTATAGATACTAAAGCAGTACCTCCACAGGTGCAGGTCCGTGGAGTGAACTTAGACCAAAAGATCTTGCAGCACTGAGAAATGTCCTTCACACAGGATCTGGTTATAAAGGCAGTATAGTACATCGTGAACATATACACAGATGTTACCAATGCCCACTTGCATCCTACCAGATTTTCAAGACAGGCACTCCGCATCTCAACACAGTGGTAGGAGCCTGAACCCTAAAGGAGTGGACCCCTCAAGCGTTCCGGGAGTTGCTTTCTGGCCAGTGCATAGCAGGTCTTAATGCAGAGAACTATCCACCTTAAGAGAATCATGTTCTACATATTCTTGTCTTTAGTCTCCCAAGGGAACCCAGCAAAAAGCTTTTCATTCACCCTATGGTCCTATGAGCCTCTCCTTCTCTTTCGAGGAATGAGGAAGGGCAAAGTTCGCTGGGAGAGTGATGGACTGGCCAAAGGGTCAAGGAGTCATGACTTTCAGCAAGAAGGCCACCCCAGTCCTCAGTCCCAATTTGGCCACAAGAAAGGTGGTATAGGACGGTTGTAAAGAGAGAGCCTGGGCCTTGCTCATGAGACAAGCTGATGTAATCGCAACGAGGAAGATAGTTTTTAAAGACAGTAGATGCAATAAGCAGCTTGCATTGGCTTGAAGAGAGTACACATGAGAAAAATCAAGACCAAATTAAGGTTCTACTGTAGCATCACAAACTGTTTGGGAAGGAACAGGTGCATTAAACCTACAAGAAACCACTACCAGGTGGTTTACAATCGGGTATATACCATGACCTTCCAGCTAACTGTAGATGAGCAGAGCCTCCTGTACCCCTTCGATGCAGCTACAGTACGATCTCCTGATCCTGGACCTCAGCTGCTCATCTCATTACAACAGCAAAGGACACCCTTTCTTCCACTGGGGGCCCACAGGCAAAAATAACTCTGATTCGGGTGGAATTATCAAGTCTACTGGCATCTTGTGAGTCCATGTAAAAGATAGAACTGTTCTCATCATAGAGATGGGGCAGATCATCCACCGCCCTATCGTCATCGCCGAGTGATGGGAAGCTTTAGTTAGAGTCGTATCCATAAAGACCATTGAGCCTCAGAGGGTTTGTCTGCAGTAGTGAAAGCATCGGATCCGACTCAGGCTGTAGGTGGAACGAGTGCATAATTGAGGATTCGGAGAGTGACCTCGGTCTGGTTGACGCCAACACTGGTTTAGGGCAGACAACGGAGTCTGCTTGGGATTCTCATTCGACTTCAGCACTGGCGTCGATGAACGAAGGATTGACGTGGGTCTCGGAGCTGGGGTGGAAGTCTGCCCTGGGGTCGGTGCTGAAATTGTAAAGAGTCTCAGGCGTCACAGAGGATGGATGCGCCATTGTTAATCGGACTTGGGAGTCCCGGCTAATCCTTGGGGTGCAAAGGTGTGCCAGAGTGCCAAAGATATTGAGCATGGCCTCTTTAAAAGACCCACACCTGCTGCCAGATCAGGAGCGTGACTGGCACCTTTATGGCCTTGCTACTTCTCGTTAGTTAGAGAGTGGCAGGATGGGGTGGTGTCCTGCTTTGCCTCCTTACGCTTCTATTTGGGCTTTGATTTACCGGAGGACTTCAACCACAAAGATACTTTCTCAAGGGAATGGCTTTGGGAGGCGGTCACCGCCACTGACTTGGAGTGGGACGTAAGCAAGGCCCAGGACTTTCTCTTGTGTTCAGCAGCATATAGCTTTGCAGTCTTGGATCAACTTCAAGTGCCCGAGGGCACACTCATCACACAATTTGGAGTTGTAAACTTAATAAAAACACCAATACACACCTCCTGCTGGTCTCTGACTGATATCAAGGCATGCTTTGAAGTCTATTGTTTTAAGAGAGGATGTTGTTCCTTTGCACACTGGATTTCGTTTTGGGAGGTGGGAGGGTGGGGAGGTTTCATCATAAACCGACGGAAGTGGGACCAGAACTCCGTATTCACGATCGAAGGCACGGAAAGAAAGGAAAGGACGTCAGTGTGCAGGCGTGGCACTTACATGTGGTGACATTCTGTCCTTTCTGGGGCAGAACAAGGCCTACACAGAGCTGCATCACACCACATAGCTATCTTTGGGAGCACTGCTACGCAATGTTTAAGGGTCCATTCTGGCACGTGTAATATTCTAAAGGTGAAGAATCTGTGGTTAGAAATACTGATCAGAAGATCCTGGATAGTTGGACACCCAAGTGTTGCTGGCCGCAGCTCGTAAACCACCACAGCAGATATGCTATCGGATGCTCTCTGTCACCATCCATGTAATCTTACAGGGGATCTAGACGCTGACCTGGCTTTGGTTAAGAAATGGCTGCTACTGAGATTTGAGGAGTTAGCCCCAGTGAAGTCAGCTAGAACAGCCCCTAGTCACGAGTCCGCTCCTTGGTTTACCTCCGCATTACGAAAAATGCGCCAAGATTGTAAAAAGGCGGAAAGACTGTGGCGTCGCAAATACGATCTAGATGAGAAAATTAAGTATCGTGATGCCATAAAACAGTACCACAAATATATTTCTGAAGCCAAAAAGGAATATCTTGAGCGCAGAATAGATCAAGCAGAGAACATGAGCAGGGAACTTTTTAGAATTGTTAAGGAGTTTGCTGATCCTGCCGCAGGTGCCCATTCACACTCGCACACTGAAGGGTGGGTGAGGCAGCTCGCTGACTTTTTTGTAATGAAAATTAAAATCATTCAAGATTCCTTCCCCTCTGTGGATCCTTCCTCGGACACTGACGCGTCAGTCTGTAGATGGAGGCCTGCTCCATCCTTAGGGGTAGATCCTGGGCCTACACTTTCAGTCTTTCCACAGATGTCCTGTGCAACATCGCTCGAGCTGCTGTCCCGGCTTCAATCTGGCTCACCCCTGGATGTATGTCCAGCAAAATGTTTGGGCAGAGTGGCATCGGCAGTAAACAGCTTGCTGAACCCCCTGCTCAATCTGTCCTTGAGTTCCGGAGTGGTGCCTCGGGAATGGAAACACGCACTGATTCTGCCGCTGCTCAAAAAACCTCTGTTAGATCCCTTGGTGCAGGCTAACTATAGACCTATTTCCCTGCTTCCTGCGCTGGCGAAGGTGGTTGAGAAACATGTACAGCATACACTCACCAACTTTATCGAGAGTAACAACATTCTCCATGACTCTCAATCTGGTTTCCGTGCTAATTATAGCACGGAGACAGCCCTCGTTGAGGTGACCGAAGCCATCAGGGAGACGCTCGATCAGGGGGGAAAGGCTATGTTAGTCATGCTGGATCTGTCGGCGGCGTTCGACACCGTCCCGCATGAAGGTCTCCTTTTAAGACTCTGGGAGATCGGATTGCGTGGGACGGTGTTGGATTGGTTTCAATCCTTCTTACCGGGCCGTCGACAGGTGATCTGGGCTCCACTGTTCTCCGCTGAAATGCCATCGCTAGAGGTAGGGGTTCCTCAAGGATCTGTCCTGAGCCCCACCCTTTTTAACATCTATATGGCCCCTCTGGCGATGGTAGCGGAGGTATTTGGGGCCCAGGTCATATCCTACGCTGATGACACCCAGCTCCTGTTTACTTGCAGGAAAGGAGAGGTTTTTGACGGCGACAGGATCAAAGACTACCTGAGCGCGGTCTTTGCGTGGTTCCAGCGGCACAGTCTGAAATGCAACTCGGATAAGTCCGAGCTGCTTTTCTTTGGCTGTGCCCCGGACCCCGGTTGGAAGCTGTGGTGGCCCCAGGACATGTTCCCGCCGGAGAAGGCCTCCTCCCAAGTTAAAAATCTTGGGGTAGTGTTCGATGACTACCTTTCTTTTCGACCCCATGTTATGGGGCTATCTGGGAAATGTTTCGGCATCCTTAAGATGCTTAGAAAATTTCTTCCGCTGCTTTCCCTGAAGTATCGAAAGACAGTCGTTCAGGCGCTGGTAGGGTCGCGATTAGACTACGCTAATGCGCTTTATGCTGGACTGCCCAAGTACCTACTGGCTAGACTGCAAATTGTTCAAAACTCAGCGGCCAGAGCTATATTTGGCCTGCCAAGGAGAGCCAGTGCCTCTTTGCTTCTAAATAGGTTGCATTGGCTACCTATTGCTAGAAGAATTATGTTCAAAATCCTTACGCTGGCTTTCAAAGCCCTTCATGCTACTGGTCCTAACTACATTAGAAAGCGTATCGCTTTCTATGTGCCGCGGAGGATGTTGCGGTCAGACGATTTGGGTAAAATGGAGGTGCCGTCTATTAGACGTGTTCGGATGGGAGGACGATCTTTCCAATATGTGGCGGCCCGCCATTGGAATGAGCTCCCTCTCTCCCTTCGTAAAGCCAACAGCCTCCTAGCCTTCAGGAAGGAGCTTAAGACCACGCTCTTTTCGGTGCAATCTTGAGATCGTAGCGTTTTTGCAGCCTTTGTGTTTCTGGGTTTTCAGGCCTCTTTGTCAAAGCGCCGGGACACCCCCCGGGGTAGCCGTGCGCTCTAAAAGACTGGCGTAACATAACATAACATAACTCATTACACCTGCCTTTATTTTTGAGAACCTTCCAGAGACTCCTTAAGAACTGCATCACCTGAGAATTGTGATTTCAAGGAAAACAGCTGAATTTCCAATCAATTGTAAAAAACATTTAGAACTTTGAGTTAAAGACATAAGCAGGCTTTCAACCATAGTTGTGGGAGGTCAAAAAATCCCTGTTGGATACAAACTTTCTACAATGTTGTCCATGTATTGGTTCCCTTCAGGATCAACTAAAAATACATCCTCTAGGCCAGTCTCCACTTAGCCTTTATAAAACTTTCCACTTAAGGCAGATCACCCGATCTCGTATCCTGGACAAGATGACGTGCTTTGTTAGCTAAAAATGTTAACGTATCTTTCATATTGCTTCTGCCAGATGCTTGGAGTTTCTGTGCAGTACTGTAGCTGGAGATGAGTAAATAAGTCAATCTTAGTGGTCCCCCTGAATGATTTGAGGATAGACAGGATCTGACACAAAGACTGACACACTCGTCCACAGTATGGCAGCTTGGGTTTAGAAGGATCACTCACTTCTAGTGACATATCTCGACATGGAGCTGTTGCGCCAAAGGTACTTGTGGAATTGATTGGTCCCTTGGTGGTTGCTTGGAGACCATTTGAGACAAGTTGCCCAGAGGCTATTCAAATGCTCATTAGTTAGAGTCAGCATTTAATAGTGTAACCTTGTGCAGTCTGGGAGCAAGTGTCACATCGATGCTACTAGGTTTTTTTCGGAAATAAAATAATGAATTTTCAAGCCACCTTCTGAACCATTTGGAGGTGCTTCGGCTTGCATTCCCGGTGGTGTGCATATATATCATTGGCGTGATCAGGCAATATACTAACGTGACAACCCCTACAGTGTGACAATCTAAAAGTATTCAGGACATTTCTCCATTGTCTCAATTGGTTAAAAGTCCTACGTGGTCACCTGACTGCAGCGTTATGAAACCCTCTTCCTGTTCACATCCACTTCATTGATGGTGACTTGTCTTTTAGTAAAGGGCTGAAAACCTTTCTCCTTTCCAGAGCTTACAAACAACTCTCTCTGGTTCCTATCCTAGCAATCCCTTTGCGCCATGATGCCCTTATGGGTGACAGAGTGGTTAAAAAAAATCTTGAAAAGATAAATACCAGTGCAGGCCCCAAATAATTGTATACATTAATACAGGGATTTTAGTTAAGCCCGTGTAATTGTAAAATGTATTATAAATCTTCAGAGATACTGAATAACAGTGAAAACGGTTGCACCTTCTCTTGTGCATACAATCACAACTAAGTCCCACCACGGTTAAATGGTCATTCACATCATATTGTGTAGGCATCAGACATGCATAGCAGACTGCAGCTTCTTCAGTTTCTCTTCACATCCTCTGTAAACTATAATAAATGTTGGTCAAATTCATATGTATCCGTAGGATGAGTTCTAACAGACCGAACCACCTAGTCATCGCTGTTTACTGAGCGGTGATGTACGACTCCAGTTATCCCTTCTGAAGGGTTATCATCGTTTCCACCTGGCTTTCATTACAGGGCCTGTACTTGAGCAAGACCTGGACATTTTTTATGGACAAACTTCAGCAACATCAGCACCAGACAGATCTGTGAGAAGGACCCATATTTAGGCAAAAGTCAGAAAATCCAAAGAACAAAGAGGGATTAACAAGTTGTAATGAGCATTTACTAAGAAGTTATTTCTCTTTTGCGCCAACGATTACACGTTCTGGGAATCAAAACTGAGGAATCTTTGTCAAGGAACATTACTCACCCATGTTTCACACGGGTGCACATTTGAGAGGGTACATTTCCAAGCACAATTCATAGAATCCGGAATGGCAGATGTTTGCCAGTACAAACTACATTTGTCAATGAGGAAATCCTGCCAGCACAGAGCTATTGCTACAATATTAATTCAGGATTTAAGGAAGCCATGTGAATGTTCCAGTGTGGGTTTGCCTGTAAAAGTAGGTGGACACCCACAATATGTAGATATTCACACACATCCTGCAGGAAATTTGCATCCCTGAAACACAAATGTACGCCTGTCACAGTCAGGAGTAACTGTTTCCAGTCAGATAATGAGAAGGGAGGACTAGAATATTCAATAATTTAACAGGGGTAGAAGTTGCCATACAGAAAACCAAACGTGCAAGCATTGCCACGTGCAGAAATTTCAATCTGGTGGGAATTCTGCATGCCTAAAAGTACACACTGGCTAAAATAAATTTACGACTGCCATACTTCAGGTACTGCTGGATCCTTTATTAATCTCCAGAAAGTTAAAACCTTGAGCCAAATGTAACAATAATCTCAAGGAAGAAAATGTCAAAGATTTTCTACAATACTCTTTTATGAATTGCGACCTAAATGCATCATACGTGAAACCGGATAAGAGCTGGGTGGATTCTTAGATTCTGCCCTAAGATCGTTTAAGCTTGCGCTCTTGTAGATATGAGTCTACCCGCCCCAGATGCAGCTTGCCACATAAAGGATCCATCTATGTACATAAATTAAGAGTCGTATTGCTGCGTTTAAGGGTTACTTGATCTCCCTACAAGTGGGATAATCTAATGTTTCGATACCGGGAAAGACAAGCTACATTACTACCCCAACCCCCCTACAGTATCACAACACAACCTTGTCTTTTAAACAAGCAATTCCTCCCTGAGCACTTTCTACGGTAAATAGTAAAGTTAAAGATAATAAAAAAAAATCATTAAACATAGGGTACAGCCAAAATCGTGCTTATGCCAATTAGTCCTTATCGTTGTCCCGAAGGTAGATTCTTCCAAATTCTTCTTGTACAATGATCCAATGATAAAGGTCTCCAATGTCTTTAGTTTCCTATTACTTCAAAACAAATGTCAGGGATTCCAAAAGGTCAAACCAAATAAATCATCAATTGTAAAGAGCAGCTTTGTGTATTTGCAGTACTCAATCCAGTCTCAAATATATTCAAAGCATTATTGTTAGCATTATTGTTAGTGACCATCTATTGTTCTATGCAATCTTCATTCCTATTCATGTCAAGTGGCTCTGATCCAAATGTTATACTTGCTCCTCAATAAATAAAAAGAAATTAAACCAAACATTCAAGATCTACTGGGGAGAAAATAAATCTTAGCTAATTTTATGGTCAAAATGCCGCTCTTCGAGGTTTATGCTGCAGAAAGCGATCTCATTGTCTTTAGGAGAGCTCTGAACCCTCGCTACAAATGCCGCAATACAATATAATGCTCCAGGGGACATCAATAGGAAAAAAATACACTTTGTGTTGGGAGTCATTGTTTAATTGTGGTAGTTTAATAATTAATTAACTCAGTTACAACACGACTAGTGAAGCAAAAATATACAAGTGTATATCTAATGAAAATTAATGGCAGGCACAATGCCCCTCCTCGTCATATGCCTTCAATTTCCTTCTACGATTTCTGCAGATTTCTACCTTTCATAAGATTCCAAAAAACCTCCAGGAGCATGAATGGAAATCAACACAAACTGCAAAGTGGCCCAAGTATAAGAAGCATAAAGGGATACAAAGGCAGGATGTGTTAAGCTCCCTGAATCATATGGCTGACAGCACATACTACTCTCTATTCTGACTAAATCACCCTTTGCAAACAAGGAAGTCGAGTGATCTGCATAATTTCAGCATTCAAATGGAGCAACACAACAATGTCGACAAGGACAATAGGTCTGACTGTGCCCATAGAGATAGGCTTTTTTTGTGTTCCGATGTTGAATGTGTAATCCATTTCTGACAGGATTTTTTTTTTTTAAAGGAGTGCGCGCAGTCAATAACCTCATGATTTCTTTCCTGAGAATGAGTGAAGCTAAAATTGTAGTTTAATTAATATCTGGGGTATTTGTGGGAAATGGGCCAGTCAGTTGAGCATTTAGTGCCATCTCTACTGACAGTGTAAATTTAGCTACTAATCACAATACACACAACTCCTTGTTCGCAAACTTTTAAGTGCTTGTACTTTCGGAAAAGGTCACAATCTAAATACAAAATATTCATGGCACATGAGCTCTCCAAGGTACTCTCTTTGTCTTTCAAAGTAAATGTGCCGCACATTGTATCCTTTCCTGGACTAAGCCACAGAAACTAACAATGTGTGACATATGGTGGGTAGAAAAAAGCAACTGTCTTAGTCGGAATCTCATTGTTATACAATATTATCAAAACATCTACTGAATCACAGAGTTAAACATGTCTTCCACCAAAACTAAAAGGGCACAAATTAAGCAGAGTATTGTCAGCCCCTGAGCATCAACTCCCTATGCTGGGACCTTGAGAGGTTTTTGACCACTTCAGCAGGTCAAACAGCACCTGAACTGGCGCCAAGGTGCTGTATTACTCTTCAGATTCAGTATACAGGTGTCAGTCACATGCAAGCAAGGTAAGCTGGCAGCGCAAAGGGGATCCTTCGAATTTAGTCAACTGTGATAAACACAGAGCCAGAAATGTCAGACTGAGAACTAGGGGCACAACCCTCAGTCCGGTACTCTGGCTGCCAACCTCGCGGGCATCTTAAGGGAGGAACCTGAAGACTAGCTTAAGGTAACCATAAGTAGGAGCAGCCCTACCATATTCTACCAGTCTTGCCTGCCTTCATCGTCACGTTTACATCGCCCTGATGGACACACCAAGGCACGGTCTACATTAGCTACACCAGTAAGAAGCATAGGAATCCGCCTCTATGCTAAAGGGACAAAAACAGCATGCTGTGAAGGCTGTGAATGTGCACATGGAAGCTCACTGAGCATTCAACACTTATGCCTCTAAAATGTGCATAAGCCACTCATACAGTCACTAATATCACATCGCCTCTTTTCCCCCCAAACTTAACTACGCAGAGGGACACGGATGGAAGACTGTCAAGAATCATACTCTGGCGTGGAAGTTAATTTTGAAAAAAAGGTCATCCTTTCTCTCCCATCCTAAAGATATTCTTTCATAAGTTAGCTACTCGGTGCATTTATTGTCTGATCGTCAAACCAGAATAGAAAGTTTAAAGGTCTTAGAAGTACTGTGCTACCTTTATAAGATGCAATAACAGAATAAGTTTGCCAAATCACCACTGTTCATTGGGCAAACAAAGGCTAGTGATCAGTTGATATGGAAAAAATAGTACTTCCAATTGAAATCTGGCAGTATGATGATAAAAAAAAGCGGTCAATGATTATAAAAATAGGACGTTGAGCATGAAGACTCCAACATACCACCAATCACTAGCAAATTCAACCAGACACAAATCCACAACAAAACGGAACAAATTAAGTGTGACACCACCGCGGCAGAGTCTATTTATTTACCACAATGGCCACTGTCTCAATGACTGCAAAGAGACAGAGTGCGGGAAGGATTCTGTTCTTTATCCTTCCTCCACACTTTCGAGGGATTCTTCTGATCAGACAAGCAGAATGCTGCCAAGACAGTCCGCCTTAAGCTGAGTGATGGGCACTAAAGAGCAGGATCGTATACAGGGGCCAACATCAAGCATGATTGTCCTAAATGCTCTACAATGGCTACCAGTTGGCGCCCGGAATAAATTTGAGGTTTTCTGCAATGTCCACAAAATTCTTTTGAGAATTAGGCCTTACGTAGCCACAAAAATTTGCTCCACGCCACACCCAGACAGAGACCTTTGTTTTAGCGGCTCGGACTACCATGTCTGAGACTTTTTTTTTCATCTCAGCACTTCGTCTTCCCCAAGATATCAGAACCAAACCACTTGCGTTTCAGGAAACTTTTCAAAGCGGAACTATTCACGATCACATTCTCTTACACTGCCCTGACCACAGTATTATCGGCCATCAGTACCTACCGTGCCTGATCTGAAGTATCTTCCCCACATTGAATTTTTTCTTCAGAATAGATACGCCTTATAATACTCCACTAATGGAGTAAGGAAAAGTTTGCATCCTCGCCAAATAAACAAATAAATGAGTTAAGCTCATTGGAATGGGCTAAAAGACTATGAGCCAATATAGTCTGTGACCTTTCAGAGATTGCTGTGAATGTCTGGGTGCTTCATCTCTCATTACCAAAATTATGATTTACAATAAAATACTTAACATCATTAGGCAAACTCCTATGTTTAGAAAGTTTTCTTCACAAGGTCCAGGCTCGGACGGACAGACAAATCATACATCAATTAGCTACATAGACGACTATTAGAACATCCTTTTTCTCTTCCCCATACAATTCCCCCTTGAAATTGAATATATACATATTCAAACATTAGGAATTCAATAATAATTACTCGAAATAACAAAATAACTTTCTTTTCAGTGGCATTATGTTTAACGAACTCCATACAGAGCAAAAACTCAGTCTGGAACAATGTGTGCATAGCCACTACACATTAGATTGCACTGAGTTGGAATTCAGCCAAACTTTTCCATTTCTCATTATCTGAGTCAGGAAGGTCACAGGAAATGTAGCAGGCAGCTCCTGGATCCTGCCTTCAGTGCAGAGGCCTCGCCCCTCCCAACATATACACTGAGACATACAGAGGAGAAATCCAGCCTAACGTTGCATGGCCATTCCATTGGGCACGAGGCCGTCTTAGCATGTGCAGCAAGCGAGCTCGCAGTGCAGGCTCTCAGAAAGCATTGATGTTACGCCTCTTCCGCCATATTCAATAATAAGGGTTGGGTAGGAATTCAACCAAACATTGCGTAGCCTTGCTCCGCCCGACACTTGCATACATCAGGTTTTGCGTCGACCAGCAAAAGGACCATGAGATCTCAGTGGAAGAAATGGGACTATCACAAAGACCACCCAACATCGATACACAACCATTAAGCTAATGGTCCCCTACATAGGCAGCTATTTATCGACAGCATCCTGCAACACTTTTGCTATGCTGCTTACGGCTTACAGTCTACTTTTCATCAAGTAACCTACTCGCTCAATTCAGCTAAATCAACGTGATCAATCGCTTCTTCTTTTACACCAAACATCATTCAATCTCGCAAACAAATTTCACTCCTTGTTTCCCAGATCTTTAGAAACTGAGCTGGTCCACTGGAATAAATATATTGTATTATTTTTACACCAATCCCGAAGTCCGGACATAATTCAATGATACAGCTAAGGTTGGTGATACACAGCCCATGTGCCTGTGATCCAAATCTAAAACTCTCAACAATATGCCCACTGCAAATCCTCAAAAACAGGAGTCATTTCAACAGCTGCATGGAGAAGCAGTATAGTTGCTCGACAAGAACCTAGTGACTCAAGAGCGGAGAATGCCTTCACAAGTAGGCACCAGATCACCATACACCTACGCTCTGCCTCACTATCACTCATTCTCTGCATCCGCGAAAGCAAAATTGGAGGCCGCTCTTTCTCCTACATCGCACCAAAGACATTGACCTCCATCAACACATCAGAGCCTTCTCCTCACTTTTTGAGTACCGCAAGAAGCTGAAGACCTGGCTCTTCATATAAGCACATTGGGTGCCTAACACCTGCCCAAGCGCCTGGATACCCTCTTGGGTGATTAGTGCGCTATACAAATTGATATAACATGACATAACATGAAGGAAGGGGATGCAGAGGGAAGTTTTAAAACATATGAGACATGATGGAACGAATGAGGCTGCCAGAGGAGTGGTTGACAGACTGGGTAGACCAGAGGCTCCCAGACCTCTTGAAGTACACAGAATTATTAACGCAAACTTGCCTGTGACACTGGTGTGTTGCAGCTAGGGTTAGAAAAACAATAAAATCCGTGGAGGCTGCTTTCAGACTCTTTCCTAATGGAGACCGCTTTCCATCCGGATCTTTTTAATTTGATCTAATCTGAAAGGCACCCATTTCCTCAGACGTACCTTTTCCTAAGTCAAGCAAGATCTGATTAAACAGCACTAAACGTAAGCAAGCACTGCAACATCAATACTCTAATTTAATTAACTCAAAGACGACAATACTATAAGTTATTTAAAACAAATAAATCCATGAGCATAGATTGCAGCTGGTCCATTAATGGAATTAGATGCTACATTCCGCTACCTGTCTGCGTCCCAGGATAGGAGAGATGGGGAACGCGGATGGATCCATAAGGCACAGCATCTTTTGGTGTTGTTTGCCACATATGACAAGCCATATGTTTTGAAGTGGGTTCAGCCTATCGCCTTCAGCTGACCACACTGTCTGTCAATAAAAACATAATGATGCAGATGGCCTTTTCAACACACATCATGACGATGCAAATTGCCAGGGGAGGCCAACTCTGGTTTGTCGTCCACACCCTGAGGTTTTGCAAATTGCAAAAAAAGGTTGAAATGCGACAAAGCGGCTTTCAGCTACAGGCCTCACATTTCTCTCCCTCTGCTTGCAAATGTCAACTTGGGGTGAGTGCCTTTGTTTCAGAGGCGCTCGTTTTCAGCAGCCACGATCTTTCATTGGTACATTGCAATATATAGGTATCTTGTAAGAGATGATGTCACTTTTTATAGGCGCAACCATGGTAACATTTCATTTTTATCCCACTTCTGGCAGCCAGGAGACGCTGGTAAAAGGACAGATCAGAGGTGGGGCAATGGACGCCAAGATCAGGGCCAACCATGGGTTCAAAGCCAGAGCAGACCACCCACCAAAGGTATTTCCAAGGGGAAGCGCCAGGTGCCAGGCCAGTCCATATAAACTTCAGAGATGGCTCTACATACACGCATGCTTGGGGGTTGACAAAATGACTTCACTCACAATCCAACACTAGTTCAAGTCAAGATCATGATAGTCAAAAGGTGAAGAATTTAGGAAAAGGTGAGGAAAGAAAGAAGGAGAGGATACAGTAAGTGCAAGATGAGAACAGATGGGTAAAATGGCCTAGGGTGAAAAGTGGTGGAATGGAAGTAAAGGTAGTGAGAGATATGTCAGGCCACAAGCGGTGGAATGAAGCTAAAGAAGCAGAGATATGTGTAGGGTCAGAGGTGGTGGAATGGAAGCAAAAGCAGCGAGAGGTGGTTAGGTTCACCGGGGACAGGGGTTTACTTGAGAGGGTGGTGAGACATATTGCAATATATGAGGTGGAATAAAGGTAAAGGTGGTGAGGGACTTGTAGCGTCACCTGGGGTGGAATGGGGGTAAAGATGGTGAGCAATGTGTACGGTCGGTCACCAGGTGGAAGTTAAAATGGGGGCAGTAGTGTAGAGTCAAAAGGAATTAAAAGAAGTCAAGTTGGTTGGGGCAGGGTCACGAGATGTAGTGGCAGTAAAGATACAGACCACTCACTGTAGGGTAGCAGAGGTGGAAAGGGGGCAAAGATGGGGGAGGATGGGAGTGAATGACGGGCTGTGTAAAGATGGCGGCAGATAGAGGAGGAGGTACAGGGGGTGAATGGAAGCAAGAATGGGAAAGCAGCCAAGAGTGACAGGGGGAGGAATGCAGGCAGCATTCACAGCGCCCGTCAGTGACATTATTTCATAAAAATAAAAAAGCAGACAAAAAATCACAAGCAAAACACATCACTTGGCATTACTCTGCATCCTAGTTCAGGACGTGTTGTGCATCATAAAAACTGAAAACAAAAAAGTTCAGAGTGAAAGTCGTTCAGCAGTGCATAAGACCATAAAAATGCAATTCTGTTATTTTCGATTTAGTGAAAAACTCGGAAGCAAATCACGGAAGAGCAGTGTGCCGAATAACACTAAACATAACGTCAAGCGGCAGAGACTGACATCTGTTCTTTTTGTTAATTAAATGCACTTTTTCTCTAATCCTTCCATCAAACATGCCCCCTAGAGACAGGGCTTGTAGCGCACACACACCCCCACCAAGGTGCACACAAACACGGAGAAGCAAGGAATGCCTGACACCCGAAGCAAGGACCCTTGGCCGGGACAGACATGCGGCGCTACCTCGGCTCCAGCAGAGCGGGAAGGGGCCGCAGCCGCTCCGCTCCATGCAGGCGGCACCTGCCGGCTGGGGCACCATGGGCGCCGGGCGGTGGGGCGCGGCCGGCCCGGGGGTCCCCTCGGGCGGGGGAGGAGGCCGGGGCTCCGTCGGATCGCATCCAGGCCCAGCGCCGCCCGCGGCAGGAAACGCGACGACCTTGGCGGGCCCCGGCGGCCGCTGCGGCCGCTGCAGCCGCCTCCGCCTCCTCCTCGGCGGGCTCCGGGGGAGGGCGGGGGGCGGGCCCGGGCTCCGGCACAGGGCGCACGGCGAGGGCGACCAGGGGACCGGGGCTGGCTGCCTCGGGGAGCGAGGGAGGCAGGAGGAGGAGGCAGCGCTGGAGATTAGCAGGCACCTTATTAATATGCTAATCTCACCCTCTGCCTGCCTCTGTTTACAAGACCCGAGGCATGCACAGCCACAAACCGGCTCGGCTGCAAACCGAGCCAGGGCCCGGCTGGCATCGGGGAGGGGGCAGCGACCCGCGGGCACCGCCACCCCAGGGCAGCGCATCAGCGCTTAACAACGGCTGCAGCACCAGAGGCAGTTATAGTGCAGGAATTCCACGTCACGCAGGTGCAGCACACCTGTCACTTCTACCATGCATGTGTCTACTAATAACTAAGTCCACTCACTTATTTTTATCAAATGCATAATAACAATTAATATTATGCCAGTTTCTTTTCCAGATATTTGCCATTCAGGCGCGCACCCAGCATTAGCAACTGCACAACAAATCACACAGCACTGGTCTTAGTACATCAGGATAAGTTCAGTGAAAGTGACTACATATATTATAACACAACAACGAGTGCGCGAGACAGAGTGCGTTGCGTGTTCATACATGTATACAGATCCGATTCAGGTCGGAGGGCTTTAATCTCCCACTATTCTCCTTCCAAATGTCGGAGTGTTTCCAACATGAACTTTACTTAAGGCATCGAAAGGTGCCATGTTTTTGTCTCTGTAACTTAGTGATTAGTTATAGCCACGTGCAACACTGCCAATTTCAGCATTTTCTAACAAGAAAATTGTGTGTTTCTGGGCACAACGGTGTATTTTTCTATGTCAAGTTTCTTTACCAGTAAAAAGTACAGGGGGAGAGAGATAAAGTGTGTGTATTTAAAAAAACAAACACGTTACAGTTAGGTATGGTGATAAGAAATTAGCTTATGTTAAAACAAAAACAAAAATCATAGAAAAAACAAAGGATTAATTGGTGTTACAGTTAGATGTTGAAATGAGATAATAACTAACTTTAAAAACTGAAAAACCCCTGAAATTCACCAGTTATAGTTAAGTGAGTGTCTCTTCGTGCACTGCTTATGACCTCATGTTACCTCATTCAGGACACGTAAATTACATTACTGATGACTCCATCCGGTCTCTGTAACACCAGTCTACAGGGTTTGAGGACTTGGAAGTAATTCAAAATACTAATTTAATTTGTTTTTACACGTAATCTTTACACTATTTTTTTTACTAGTATACAGCCTTACGCTATTTCTTCTACTTGTATACAGCCATTCCAAGATAGCCAAACAATTGATTTCCTCATCTCCAAGCTCACACATCCTTGTAGCCAACTTCCGCAATCCCTTCAGGTCTCCTTTTTATGGTGCATGCATGGGGTGTCAATCCAGACGTCTGCTGTTGGGTGTTTGTGTCCGTGCTGAGTTGGGGTTATCTGGTATGTGCTTGTGACTACTCATATTTGCACCATTAATTCAAATCATAATCTCTTTTATTCTTTGCCCTATTCCACTCACCATGATATTTACCCTTTTTTTTGCAGACTACTTACCAACCATTACTTTTTACTTGAGGTGAGAGTCTCTCCTATTGTTTATTCTTGCATGACTTTTGTTTTTTGTTAGCATATTCATGAATCCTAAAACTTCATTAGAGCCTGAAATGTTTTATTTACAGGTGCTCTTCAGGGTTTTGTGTACTGATAACATTGCATCAGACCTGAATGTAACTTGGTGAGCCTTACCTTTGATCTGTACAGATATCTGCACGATACCATGGATACGTTGTTAGGTGACTTGAGTTCTCTTTCTTTGAGTGGCTACCTTTGGTGGATGAGGTAGAATTGACTTGCTGATCCAGGACCAGTCACCTTCAGGCCGTCGTTTTATTACGTCACATGGTGAAGTATACTATATAGATTTTTACACTTGCCAGTGCTTAATCTGAGCCTGTGGTTTCCGGTGCTAAACACCAGCACTTAATTGTCAACACCGGGGCTTGTGACAGCCTGTCACCAGGTAGCGTTGTTTGGCTAATTTAGAGATGACCACAACAACAGTTAATCATTAATTCAATTTACTTTAAAAATTACTATTACCTGCCGCCCAAGTCATTCTTATAGTCTTGCTGACCTGGAATAGTCCAAACTGTCGCACCTGTAGGAGTGTGATGTTAGTAATTGTGTTACTATCATTGGTAGCATGGCAGGGGCAATGTGTGGTGCGAGCTGCAGTGGGCTCCTGACAAACGCCCTGGCACGTATTAAAAAAAAAACAACAAATTAATCACTACATTTGGCTGATCCACGTGTGTGCATTAGGTGTTTTCCACAGTTAGGTTGCTGTGCTTTCACAAACCTTGGGTGTATTTCTGTGCATTTATTATGTTTTACCTTCATATTACTCATACAGATGTATATACTTATGTTTATTTTCAAAGGGTCCACCTTTACTGACTCATCGATTGCCTCCACCCGAGGCGAAAATGTTGGCAACTTTCCTTCATCGACCATGAGATTTGCATTTGATGCCTCATTTTTGACAGTTCAGAGACTTTACGCTGGGGCTAAGTGGTGGATACACAATCTCAGGCATCTTCTTTGGTTTGGTGCTATTAATGGTTGGTTGGGCCTTGTTTGGCCTGTGCTATTTTTATTGATCCTCCATATACCTAAAGGACTATTCTTTGACTGTGAATTTAATATTGAACATACTAAAGTGTAACTCTATGTACTGCAAGTCATCTGTGTGTAATTTAGCACTGAACAGCTCTAGTTTGTGAAAAATAAATTGATGTATTTATCATATACACCGACACCTTCATAATTATTTCATATACAAGTCGCGTTATATGTCTTTGCATACACTTTAATTTAATCGGTGACCGATGCTTTGTATTACAGATTCTATCCAATAAAATGATTCCTGCAGGAGCTCCCTTGCTTATGTTGGACTTAAAAAAAAAACAGTCTCTAGTGGGATTACTAGGTTGCCCTAATGCGTTTATAGCATATTCAAGGTTGAGCATATACCCACCCCCTTGGGCAACCTGCACCCAACTGGCCAGAGAGCGGCCAACGGTACCAAAATGATCAACAGCAGAAATAGCTCCTTTGTCCAATCAGAATAGCATTGCTATCTATCTATACGTAAATACATATATATTTTTTAATTTTTGGGTACTGTTGGAGAAACCAACTATTCAGATATACCTAAAGTTTTCTGAACAATAATCCCTTCATGCACAACTCAAGCCCCTTTTAAAACATAATTTTTTTTAAAACGTCTGAATGTATTTACACCAGATCACAAAAACTATGCTTTTGAAGTAAAGTTCTAACTTTTTGTCAAATTTGGTGTCATTCCGTACAGCTCTTTTTCTGCATCAGACAGCGACGTTTTCTAGAGGAAATAACACTTTTTGCACCCTCTTTTTCTTGGACCCGCATGATGGATGAGCACAAAGCTTTCTATGACAGGTGGATGAACTTTGTTTGGAAAGTTTCATGCAGATTCATCAAATGGTGTCAAAGTTATAATAGAAAAAAATGCTATTCGCAATAAAAATTGACCTGACTATAACTAAACACACACACACAGACACACACACACAAATACATATACACACACAGATACATCGATAGAGATGCACAAAGTGTAATAGCTATCACTATTGTTTAGTGTATGGCGGGCCATGGCTCACAAGAGGCGAAGCCTCGAGTGGGTCACAACGCATCTTCCCTCCTTTACCAAGGGGAATAAATAGAAATGCTGCGCACCTGCATACAAGTTTTATGGCATGACTTTTTTTTCCCCCACAGTTGTTGTATACAAAATATATTTAACTAAAACCAGGGTGAAAGGGTTTACATTTGTGCAGTATGATAAAACTCATATTGAAAAAGCCATGTGACCATTACAATTATTTGATCATGAAAAGTATTTGTAATATGTAATACGCAATCTGCAAAGCAGTAAAAAGTGTTTTTATCCTGTCGTTTTTCCTGCACTGTGGTAATAAACTCAAATCTGACCTTTGCACTGAGGTAATAAACATTCAAATATGCTTTTATTAGTGCAGTTGCTCTAAATGTCTTTTTTATTGAACCACATTTATTTTCATTGCCGTGGAACACATACACATAGTGTGCATTCTTATGTGCATTGAGGAGCATGGAAAGGAGTGATGAATCGTCACTACACCCCTCTCCTCCCTCAAAGGTAATACAACATATTTTGCGTTGTGCACATCTGCAATTATGGCTTGTGCTAAGCTGGTTTTTATAATGTCTTGAAGCTTTAAACGCAGGTATATGCACAGAGTTATAGCACAGCACAAGGGAATTTGTACTAAGAGATGAAATGTCATTAAATAGGCCAAGAGACTGGGGGGTCATTTATTTTCCTCTGAGATGAGAAAGTAATATGAAATCTGTGAGATTTTTTAATTTTTCACTTAACTAAAGATATACTGAAGTGGTAACATGGAATTTGTTCTTCACTCGCTAGTAACAAATGTGTATATTTTTATTTATTAGTACTCTTACCCTAATAACACCACATTAATTTACACTGGCACACCGTAAACAGATATTAAAGGAATGAAGCACTTCACCATACGGTATAAGGGTAATGCAAGTCACCATCGAGTTCACAGATGCTTGGAGGTGACTTTCATTACACTTATTACAGTAGGGGAATGTAATTCCTTACAATACAGGGTAACAAACGCAACCCTTCCCCAACCGCTTATATGAGCCAAATCTTCTTTAATATTTGATATTCCAGTTAACAACTCATATAACCCGGGGCCGGCATAGAGTGCTAGTTATCTATGCAAACAAACGACGAACATGAAACTCAGGAACTGCAAACAGAGTATGTAGGGGTGGAGAGTCAATTACATCCCCTCCATTTACACCTTTTTAATCAAACCTTTCTTTCCCCTTCCTTCCACGCCAGAGGGATCCTCCAACGTCTTTTAAATATACACACACACACACGCACACACACAAAACATCTATATACATATTGTATATATTATCTGGGTGTTTTTTATTGCATAAAATGTAGTGGCATTAAACGCATTTCTCAGGACATCGTGAAATACGGGTGTTATACAACCTGGTAGCACGCATTGGCAGACGAAGCAAGTATTAGCAGAATTTATGAAACATCTTTTCACAATTGCTCCTGAAATAACGAAAATCTTTCACAGGTTTCTGCGAAATATGGGGTTCATCGTCATAATATCATCCAGAAACCACTCTGACAGGTTTCATCAGAGTCCATTATTTAATCAATATTCTATTTATGAAGGGTAAAGAAAACGTGGACATACTATTTCCAAACAGTACCCACAGTAGGCAACACCTTGTGTAGCAGAGCTTCACCAACCACTCCTGGTAACAAACAGAATGTGATATTATTTTTGAACAAAGCAAAAAAAAAATTCTCCTACATGTTTACGTTCTTAACTAGGTTTGTCTTCTTTCTACTATGCACAAACAATATAGTCCTGAGTTTTATTCATTGCTTCAATAACCATTTAGTTTTGGGGATAAAATCATCATTTTCAAGTTAACTACCCCCACAATAAACATGTAATATATTTTTTAAAAACACAGAATTAAATGTGGGCTTCTTTTGCCATTCCTGAGTGCTAGTGACAGTTACAAATCACTCAGCCTTGTAGTTTATGTCCTCAACAGAACTCATCCATGACAACATATTACTAGGGCTGTGCGAAATTCACTTAATTTGCTTTTACAAAATTAAGCGAACTTTCAGCAAAATTACACAAAATGTGAATCCGTCATTTAGTGGTATATTTTAACATGAAATACGTCCTGGTGCTAATTACTGATGCAATGACGCATTATGCACTAAAGAACATGTAAAAAAAAAAAAATAAGCACCACAAACCATCAGCGGTTCGTTCTCTTGCTCTTGTAAGTTTGCGGTTAATTGGCTCTTCTGTGGTAAACTTTTAACATGAATGGTACAGAATTACCTGATGTGGCATAATGACGTAAATTATGGAATTTGTATAAGAAGCATAACATGACATGTCCCCACATTATGCTGGTATCATTTTAATTTTGCCCATGAATATATAAGATCAGAAAACATGCTTAACACCACCCACCCACCAATCCATCCATCCACCCATCCATCTACCCAACAGAGAATTTACAGTTTTGTGTCAAGGATCACATTGTTGGATCTTTGAGGAAGGCAAAAATATTTAGAAGTAACGTGTCCTGGTGCTACAGTTAATGGCCAACCACTATCCCACAAACCTTCAGTTTGGGTAACAAATACTAGAATATAATCAGGGCCACTGGAAGTATGCGGCAGGAGAGGGCCAAATTAGGCACCAAGGTTGAGTAAATTATGCAACGTGCAAAGCCAATTGTGCAGCAATAACGTGCATATTTTGTAATGGTATTACTCCATTTCTTTGTCATTTTTAAATCTGGTAACACTACCTGGGGCATTGGTTGGGCCCCATTAGTACCGGTTTAACACCCAAATATAGTAATAAGCAACAGAAAACTGACCAGTCAAGTTTTGGGACAAGGGCCTTTCACCGCACAGGAACACTTGTAGCTGCATTTTCAGTAACTTTTGAACCGTTTGGGCTAGAAACAATTTTTTGGGGTAAAAATCTGCAGATTATGCGGCAGATGTTGGATTATGTGGTAAATGCAGCAAATCTATAACTATGCAAAAATTGCTGAGGCCGCACAATCACATAATTCCAGTGGCTTTGAATATAGTGCAACTGATTTGCTTGTCAAAGCATCCAACTGCAGTTACCAGAATATATAACACAATCTAGGCTCTGCGTCAGTACCACATCTAGCTGCCCTCAAAGGAACTACTAGCACAGAACGCCTTTTTCACTAGAGCTGGTGAAAAGGTCAACACAGATCCTTTAAAGTCCTGACTGAAAGAGGTGGAGCGAGCTGCAGCCGGGGAATTTTCTAAATTCCTTAATGCTTCGAGCGCGTGAAGGACAATGCTAGAAGCAACTCTACCAAGGCTGCCCATTCACCCGTAGAAACAAGGGCTCGCTGCTAAAATGGCGGCCTCCACGACAAACACATGACTTGAACTGATGACTCTGCAGAAATAATGCTCTCGAAATGTCACGGCGGGAAAATAAACTATCTGCCAACAGTACAGTACGCTACTTGACCTCGCACTAAGCCTCCAAGAAATAACAAGGCTATTCATGGTCCACTTATACTTGTTGACAATCATCAGCTCCATAAAACAGGCCCTTTAGGAAGTGAGAGCTGCTTTAAAATAATATTTTATTGTTAACTATATAAAAAAATATTTTAATTACTCTTACTGCTGTTGGGGATGGCATACTTATGTGACGGTGTTTTTCAATATAGCAGGAGCAGAGTAGAATTACTATATATATATATATATATATATATATATATATATATATATATATATATATATATATATATATATATATATATATATTCACTGAAAAAACCATAGGTTATAGACCATATATAGTTAGGAATTAGCATTTAAAAAACCTTTTTTTACTCACACAAAACCATTGAAATTCCATATATAGTTAGTAGTACTAACTATATATCGCGCACCCGCAATCCACTGCTGATCATGTCACATATTACATCATTCATGACATGGTCAGTGACATCACTGATGACATCACTGATGACATCTCAAATGACATCACTGATGACATCACTGATGACATCTCAAATGACATCACTGATGACATCACTGATGACATCTCAAATGACATCACTGATGACATCACTGATGACATCTCATTTGACATTACTGATCACATCACTGATGACATCATTCATGTGATAATATGATGAACCTCTTCAGACTCTTATATAACCTTAGATACACTCAGTGTAAACATACACTCACAGACTGTCACTCATCCATGGAGTTACTCACACACCTAGTCAGTCATGCAAAGAATCAATCACACCTCCATTTCCTCAACTATACAGTTATACACACCTTACTTATTCAAACATATACTAACACATATTTACTCTCTTATACAATCCCTGATACAAGTTCACAATGATCCATACAGCCACTCACACATTCACTGGCTCTTATGCACAGTTATTTATATATGTCAACTGTCACATGTACTGTGTTTTACATATGTACTTACTTTGACATGTAGCACTGAGATATCCATTCACTCACCAATACACTTATGCACACAGTCAACCGCCCATATAGTTGTTTCTATATGCACTTTTGAACCCATACATCTAGTGAATCAACTGCTCACACATGTATGCACAGAGTCATACACCTCTCAACCACCAACACACACACTCAGTCTCCCATACAAATACTTGGGCAACCAATCAATAACCCATATAGTTAATCATATAGCTAATGATCAACACATGCAGCAGTTTACTGAACAGACATAATGATGCACAAATTAAGACAGTTTAGTCACTAACCCATGCACTCTGTGAGACACATTTAATCACTCACTCATACAGTCAGTCATGCACCTACTAAATCCTTCATCCAGACACTTATAAATCCACTCATTATTCAATTTGTAAGACATATTTTAACTTTACAGAATTATACAGTCACTGGATGTAGTCATCAGTGATGTCATCAGTGATGTCATTTGAGATGTCATCAGTGATGTCATCAGTGATGTCACTGACCATGTCATGAATGATGTAATATGTGACATGATCAGCAGTGGATTGCGGGTGCGCGATATATAGTTAGTACTACTAACTATATATGGAATTTCAATGGTTTTGTGTGAGTAAAAAAAGGTTTTTTAAATGCTAATTCCTAACTATATATGGTCTATAACCTATGGTTTTTTCAGTGAATTTTCAAGGTTTTGTAAATGCTAATTCCTAACTATATATGGTCTATAACCTATGGTTTTTTCAGTGAATATATATAACATTTCTATGGCAAAATGAAACCCCTCATTTTGTTCCTTTTCAAATTAAATGTATTAAGTGTTACCACTTTATTCCAATCAAGATGACTTCAGGTGTGCCATACTTTTGTCATAAGTAAGACTGTTAGCGCTCTAGTTGTTCTTTAGAACACTCTGGGACATTCTGTCACTGGGCTATAGTTGGGCTACATCTGGCTGATATTTGGGCTACATTTGTTTTTTTTTGTCTCTGGTGGCCATCTTTGGGCTACATTGGGCTACATTTGGGCTCTAACATATATATAGCCCAATGTAGCCCAATATATATTTTTCAAAGTTAATTTTCGTAAAAACCACTGGAGCATATATCTTGAGACATAGCAAAGGCACATCAGGCTACCAGTCCCTACAATTTTGCCAAGTTTTGTGGAAATCCATTCAGCCGTTCGAGCTAAAAGTGAGTCCAACCGCCCTATGGAAAACTCAATGTTAAAAACACGTTTTGGGACCCCCCTTTTTTCTCGGCCCCCGCTTGACGAAACCCCCCCAAACTTTCAGGGGACGCTCAGAAACAGAATGTGCCATTTTCCTGAAAATTTCAGCCAATTCCGTCCATCAACGCCAAAGTTATTCAACATAGAATTTTCAGAAATCCCTATTCAAAAAAATCCTAACTATATATACCTACTGGCGACTGCCAGTAGGTAATATAACATTTCTATGGCCAAATGAAACCCCTCATTTTGTTCCTTTTCAAATTAAATGTATTAAGTGTTACCACTTTATTCCAATCAAGATGACTTCAGGTATGCCATACTTTTGTCATAAGTAAACTGTTAGCGCTCTAGTTGTTCTTTAGAACACTCTGGGACATTCTGTCACTGGGCTATAGTTGGGCTACATCTCGCTGATATTTGGGCTACATTTGTTTTTTTTTGTCTCTGGTGGCCATCTTTGGGCTACATTGGGCTACATTTGGGCTCTAACATATATATAGCCCAATGTAGCCCAATATATATTTTTCAAAGTTAATTTTCGTAAAAACCACTGGAGCATATATCTTGAGACATAGCAAAGGCACATCGGGCTACCAGTCCCTACAATTTTGCCAAGTTTTGTGGAAATCCATTCAGCCGTTCGAGCTAAAAGTGAGTCCAACCTCCCTATGGAAAACTCAATGTTAAAAACACGTTTTGGGACCCCCCTTTTTTCTCGGCCCCCGCTTGACGAAACCCCACCAAACTTTCAGGGGCTGCTCAGAAACAAAATGTTCCATTTTCCTGAAAATTTCAGCCAATTCCGTCCCCAAACGCAAAAGTTATTCGACATAGAATTTTCAAAAATCCCATAGGAAAAAAATCCTAACTATATATACCTACTGGCGACCGCCAGTAGGTAATATTATATATATATATATATATATATATATATATATATATATACACACACACATATATACACTCACACATACATACACCGTGCTTAAATGCTGCGCTAATTTATATGGATTACTGGTATATGGAACAGATTTATAAAAATGACCAGCAAAACTTTGTTCCAAGTCCTTCCCCACTAAAGAGTGAAAGAACAGAGGGAGATCACGTAATTTGCCCAGGATCACATTTATTAAATACAATAGAAAGAAATATTACATGATATTTCTACATCATCCAATTGGAAAACAGTTGTTTTCAAAGAGACGCGCAATGGGAAAGAGTCATAAGGAGTGATCACGAGATGCCAAAATTATCTAGTACTGTGAAACTATATTTCCATGACCTTTTAACCTCACTATTTTACATTCCGGTTTAACGAGTCCAAACAAGAAAAAAGGAGGTTTTCTAAATAAAATTATTTTTTACAGGTTTTTAAATTCATCATTTTATTTTTTAATCTGCAGTCAATTGCCGCTGTGTAAATATTTCGGTTCATGAAGATTTATTTTCTCAAACTCTGTGTGATTTTGTGGGTGACGTGTTGTTACTGAGTTTTCCCTCTGTAGAGTCTAGCAGGTATCTCAAAATCAAGAATAAACCTTGCAACAAGCCCAACTCCGTCCGTGAACGACTTCATGCATATATCATGTCCAATCACACAATACCACCTTCGTGGACGGATCCCTTGAGGATAGCAGATGGTATACACAATGCCACACCTTCATCAGCTCGGGAAATCGGCCATTATTGTCATACTACATACATACTACAAACTCCAATTTATAAACAAGACTTTATAGACAGATACAAAATTTAATTTTCTCTTTGCAGACCACAGCCTATTTGATGATACTCACTTAACGTTCAGATCATGAAGATAAACACTTAAGCTAACAGAAGACATAATAATGGATGTTTTTTATGACACTTCACATGGTACCTCTGACACTCACTTGAATTTTATTGGCAAAAAGCAAAACCTCAAGTATGTGCAGAGGCCAACAAACAGAGATGAATGCTTTTGAACACTGAATAATGTTTGCTGCAAGTGTCTGGGGTGCGGCTGCTGTCACAATGCGATAGTGGAGTGTAACACATTAATGAGTTTATATTGCATTATTAACAATAAGCAAAATACTATTTTACACTTGTTTCTACATTTACAGGCAGATTTAGAATAATTGTTTTGGAAATTAGTTTTTAAGATGTCTAGGAGTGTATTCTTCTAGTGTATATTAATTAGGCTACCTTTCTGTGTGAAACGTCATGTTGAACAAGATGGAGACATCTGTCACTTATTCTGTGGTTCTCTGCCCTCCTCTCACACACATTCTCTTCCCACTAGCGTAGCAGCACACAGTCAAGCTGAAATGTAATAGCAGATTTTCACTGTTCTTGTTCTGTTCACGATGAACCTTCCCCAGTTCAGATATAACTTGAAACATGTGTTGCTGAGTCTTCCGTATATTCACCGAGACCTTTTCATTCGCACAGACTTTCATTGCCAATGTATCTTGCTTTATCCACACATCTCCGGATGATGCTAGCGTGGGGTGTGAATTATTCCTGGAGTGAGTTAATGCCCAGGTGTCAAAGTAATGTGACGTTTATTTTTCTTGTGCTCTGGTTTGATGAATACATTATGTAATATCTCACACCATGATGAATCTGCAAAGTTTCCATTTTCTATGTCAGAATTTATCTAAAAGCCCTGAATTCTGGGGGTGAGCCAGAAGACATTCCTGTTCTACTAGGCATGCGGTCAGATTGTATTCTGATTTTGCTGCCTCTTGAGACTGAATATTTTCAGATTTTGATATACTCTGTATAACTCTGCATCTGAAAGCCTTTATGGCACTGACTCTGTACCACTTATTTTTAAATTCTGTATTAAAACCCTTTGAACTTTTCATTGCTCTAGAACTCAATTATTGAGTGTGCCCAATCATTTAATTAATGGATTGCATTTCAGAATTTTGGGAGCGGCCTTAATGCGGGGACACATTACCTTATAAAAGTGAGATTCAACACCCTCATGGATCCAGTAAATGTGGAAAGTTTGTTTGAGGTAAAATTCTGAGGTGTCCAGATTTTGGGGTACACTTGCAGACTATTTTGTTTTGATATTGCCAACACACTGACTATAAGGCAGATTGTATCATGTATTGATTAATCAAACATTTATGAAGCCAAAATAAAAAAGGATAAGGTCCTCGGTTGGAGGTTCATTTTAATGAAACTGACAATGGGAATATCAACAATCTCCAAGTCATCTTCATGAGAATCCAGGTGTGGAGTTTACTTTCCCTTGTACAGGTGTCATGCATCTCAGTAATGTGAATCATCAAGTCCTCATCCTCTTTTTAGAAGGTATGTCATGGTTAAAAGGTGTCTTTCTCTTGTCCTGTACCACAGCTGTATGCCCCCAACCTAAACCATTTGATCTTGTTGGTATTTACCTTCTGCCCAAAAGCCCTTCCAAAGTCATGTAAGCATTTTATAACTCTTGGGAAGAGAATCCACTGAATCCGAGAGATCCTGCTGTTAACATCAATGACCACTTTCCCCACCTGTGTTCTCATTCGTTTAGATACTCACCACCAGGGGCTCTATAACTATGGAGAACTCAAACAGAAGAGGAGGCAGACACTTCCCCACCCTGGTCTTTCAGGTCCAACAGCGCCATGTTTGCCATGATGCAGGAGGTTTGTGTGGTCTGCTATTTCCTCAAGAATTCACACAGCATATATATGGATAGCCCAGTCTACGCATCACCTCCGTGATAGATTGTGACAAAGCAATCAAAGACCTTCGCCTCAAGTAACAGTACGGTTCTTTCGCCCCTTGTCTCTGCTGGGGTAGCCTGGACAGGTAGAAGGCATCAGACACTGCCTCAGTCCATCCTTTCATTTGTGAAGCTAAGGGATGCAGCATAAGCAATGACACTGGAATTATATGATTCTGTGGCCGGGTGTTTCTTAGCATAATTATAGATTTGCAGCATTTGCCACATAATCCATGTTCTGCTGCATAATCTGCAGATGTTAATAAAAAGAAAATTCAGTTTCTAGGTCAGATGGTTCAAAATGTACTAAAAATGCGGAGACACTTGTTGCTGTGCAAAGGAAGGCCCTTTCCACAGGTTGACTGGTCAACTTTTCTGTTGATTATTGCTATAGTTGGGGTTTGGTTGTTAAATAGGCACTAAGTAAGTACAAGTAATACCCATATTGTGTTAATTAAGAGTGCAAATGAAAAAAGAATGAAGTAATGCTACCCAAACATATGCTGCATTATGCTGCATAATTTGCCTTTCTTGTCACATAATTTACTCAACCCTGCCACATTGTTTGGCCCTCCCATGCTGCATGTTTGCAGGGGCCCTGAGCATAAGCCACTGTCACCCGTTCGCCAGCAGTTTGGTCGCTATTTTATGGTCTGATGTCATTTTGCTTTGATCTCACTTCTGCCATATCGAAGCAGTCAATAATTGATGTTATTTGCACCGAATTTGGTAATAATGAAAAGTAAGAATTCTCTCTGCTCTAGCATCTATATTAATACCAAGCCACCAAATACCTCAACAGCAGCTACGCGCTCTATGGGACAGCCCAAATGAATACTGGACTACATCAAACCAATACCAACTGCTCACTGTATTATTAAAAAGTATCCATGGATTTGCACGAATTTACCTATAGCAAGCAATTGGACATTATATTCCGGCACAATCAGCCATATTCCACTTAAGAGCCAAAGTTCACCATGTGCATCTGCACGATTCAGTGCTTGGGCCCTTCCCATGGGATGTCTCTGCCACAGTCCAGAGCAATCTGTGCTTCCACCTCTGTGCTAACCCAGTTCCTAAAAAGTTTGGTCTCCAATAAAGGTTTATCCACCATCAACGAGGAAAACCAACCTCACACAAAATAACCCACCATAACCAACCCAAGCAGATGGGGGCGATAAATTCTCCTGACCTTCACAGCACACTACCAGTCAATATTCCTAGGATTCTCCATCCACCCACCACCAAGGTTTCTTTAATATCCATATAAAGACCCCAAGTGTAAAAATGAACAGAAACAGCTACCTAACCAATAGTAAACATTATGCTAAATCACCACACCAGGAGATTTCATCGTCAAGGTTGACTAACCTAACAAATGCCCTTCAAAATATCTAATCACTATTACAGAAACCCAACAAATGAAAAAAGGGATTAAAGGGCAAATTCAGTCAACAGGAAACACACTTGAGGCAATGTTCATTTCCGAGACCCTCCTATCCACATTGCTGCTGCAGAATAACTACTCATCCTCTTTACAAGCCCACTAGCCAAAAATATCCCCTTTCCAAAATGCACTTTTGAATCAGCAAGTTGAAAGCAATGCATAAAAAACTTCTCCAACAACAACAAACCTAATAACGCTAAACTAAAGCAGGATCAGAGCTCTGCCTGTACTACATCTATAAATGACTGTCGAAGGCTCGTGACAGTTGGAGCACCGGAGATGCTTAGTTGTTCCCACAAGAAGAAATCCTCGAAACGGTACACAACAGTTAGTAAAAAGAAGATATTTACAGTTAGTAAAAAGGTAGAAATAGTGCTTGTTCCCCAACTAACACAACAAACTGGACTACGTCCAGCTAAGTCATTCAAAATGCAAGAATAGCCTTCTATATCTACTAAAACTTCACAATTCTCCACCAAAAGAAATTTCTAGTTCTGTGACGCTTAAGCAACTCAGCAGCTTCAATCAGCATCATTGCAGGAATTATGCACAAATCTGCCCAAATACTTTACAACCAATATAAAGAAATCAACCAACTCATCTAATCAAACATCTCGCCCATCTTCGGCTTAGTACTTTCAACACAATGTTCTCCTGCCCTGTGCATAAGACTCATCGACCCAGGAGACAGATGCTGATCAGGTTATAGCCCAACTCATAGTTCCAATTTAAACATTCCGCCCAAACAAAGTAAGTGTGCCTAATTTTACCCCTAGGTCCTTGTCCACTACCCATTACACCCTACATCTCAAATGCAAACTCTTCTACACTCTATGCAACACTGCCTTACAGAGAGCAACAGCCTCAGAACTATTCTATCAAACAAAGATAATGCTTACCCTGAATCACCTGGTGGACCACCGAGACTGACACCTACAGAGCTACCCTTACAGCCTTTGACTCCGTCAACCCCACACTCGTCTCACTAATCGAAGACCTACAGATCTAGGGTGTGTACTCACTTGGGTCTCCTCCTCCTTTCCAGACCTAACAACTCTGTATATACCCCACCCACCCCATCATTCAGAGACCAGCAAAGTGCCATGCAGACTTTCTGACCAACTGTGCAGCCAACAGTACTCATCTGTACCTGATGGTCTAATCTGGGATCACCGCAGACCGACTGAAGAGTGGCCCGCTACCAATGGAAATGAAGACTCTTCTCAGCTAGCAACACTTGGTTCCTTTGTAACTCCCAAGTTCTTGGGCTCTCACCGGCAACTCTCTAGGATATTTGCTTCTAGAAAACCTCTCCTTGATCTCGCTTGTAAACCGATTACACCTATGTGCCCTAGTTACTCTTTCCTCGTTCCTTCTGGAACCTTATCCGCATTCCACTATGCTTCTCCGTCTACAGACTGTTAGATCTCTTTGTACTCAAGTTCTGCACGGCAAAGAATAGCACACTGTACCTTAGTTGCAAGGTTAACGTTTTATAAATACCGCAAATGAATGCATGCACAATCAACATAACTTAAATCAACCACAAGTCTCATTAACAGCCATGCAAGAGATGTCCCACTTGATGCAACACCCCACATCACTCCACAATATATCAAATTAGAGGAAATCACTTCATACACCGGTACCACAGGGCTTCTCAGAACCACATCATACAAACAAATATTACAGGTACCATCATAGGTCCAAAGATGGATTACCAGGACATATATATTAAAAGACATCCAACAGTAATGCAATATGGTAGTAAAAATACCATAACAACTGCCCACCATATTGATAAATCACAATTTCGCCACATGTCTTCGCAAATACCACATAACATCTCATGTCGCTTCACCACAACCCACAAGCAATCCCACACAGCATATGACATACAAACATTGGCCACCTACACTGATTCTTAGCAAGAGATCGATGTACACCCATTAAACTGCTACCTATATGGACAAATTCTCATACTCTACTTACACCAAATCCAAAAGAAGTAACCTTAGCACAAATGAAAATTCCTGATTTGGCAATCTACCTCCATATTACCACTGGAACGCAGCCATGAGATTTTCACTGGCAGAAATGAAAGACCTCATACTGTCGGAACTACAAATTGCTGAATAAGGGAGGCATATGAGCATCATCATGGGTAGAAATAGAGGCAATATCCTCAGCTCACCTGACCACTCCTCCGACATTCCTCATACTTCCTTGCAACTCCAACCTCCATTCTCAATTTACAACTTAGAGGCTAACGTCAAAATTCTCACTCTCCACTGACAACTCC
Source organism: Lissotriton helveticus (assembly GCF_964261635.1). NCBI lineage: Eukaryota > Metazoa > Chordata > Amphibia > Caudata > Salamandridae > Lissotriton > Lissotriton helveticus. The sequence continues at coordinate 202,799,198 of NC_136063.1, read as the reverse complement.
CACTTACAACCCTGCTCTCCGAAGGATTCTCCGCTGGAACACATCTTCAAATACCCAGGGATAGATGATCTTTCGACCAGGGTCTTTCACCTTCTCCGAGGCTACTCACGCCTCTTGCGGACAGACAGTGTCACTGAAAGGAATGCCTTCCAACTACCTAAGCAGGCAGGGGGCTCATACTCAACCCAGTGCTAAGAACCCACACCTACATCCTACACTTATTCCTTCCTGGCGATGAAATTCAGTTTCTCGTTAACACTAATTCACACTTATTCTGCATGAAAGCCAGGGAGTTCGGAATGGACCTAGTTCTGATGGGAGTACACAGAATCACCGACTGCCACTGAACAACTGATCTCCAAGCCAGAGGCACATGGGTGATGTGGATAAACGGCTGCAAACGACAGACAGACGGAGTGGCGTGTATGACGTGAAGCCAGAGATTTGTCCCATTAGTTACCCGAATTGAATACGACTCCAAGAATAAGATGTAAGCCGTACATAAAGATTTTCTGAGTGCTAGAGATACAGGGTTTGACCCTAAAAAAAGGATGTGCCTGTGCAGAGGATGGAGCATGCTGCATGGTACAGAAACAGATTCTGGTCCTCCCACTCAAGTAACAAGAATGCCCACAGGTTGGGAAAAGCAAGAACCAGAAGAATAATACCAGTCTCCTTCTCAACATAGAGAGCTTCTCTTGCTGGAAGTCATCTGTACAACAAGCACTGGAAGTTGCCACTTGAAAGGTCTCTGGGGAGAAGGGACAGGCCTTTTAGTGTCATGATGTGAGGAGATAAACAGAAGTATCATGGGCAGCCACTGGCAGACATAATTGCCAAAACTTAGCATAGACAGCGTATCTTTTAAAACCCAAGTGGCAAAACCTCTGGTGCCTTGCTGTTAAACAAGTTGGAAGTATAGTATGGCTCTGGGACATAAAATACTGTGGATGAATTTAGTCTTCTATTCGAGACCATCAGAAACATACATGGACCACCAGGCACAAAACTTGAGACGGATCAAAGTTGGAACGAAAAGGACGAACAAATGAATGAAGGCAGGAAACTTGAAACAGGAGGTACCAGTGACAGGGACCTGGGAACTAGAAGATGGAGGGCCACGTGCATTAGACAACCTAAGCTGCTAAGGGAAACACCAGGACAGGAACAAATGAGAACCAGGAACTGAAAGGGAGGTCGCAACAACTGGAGTGAAGCAGGTTGGGTCAGCCCCAACTGGGTGTACATTATGATCCCAAAAAATGTTTTCAGAGCTGGGTTGTATCACCCCAGGGAAACAACCCGTAACCTCTATAACTCTCATATGGATTTGGCTGCCAAGTCATGTGAACACACCTCTCTCGGAGTACTAATGCGGAGAAAATCTGCATATTCTAAACCACACAAGGCTCACTCACAAAGGCCTGTATCCCTCCAACACCCCCTGCAAGACCTTCTGTGGGCAAACAAACTACCACCGAATCTGCACTGAGAACCACTAACCAGGTCATATGAAAGATTAGGCTGCTTTGAATAAAAACTCTAAAATGCAACACAACATTCACTTTCCTGTATTGATGTGTCGCTTTGGGTAGCACTTGTATTTCAAATACAAAACAAACCTACACAATACTGGGGAGTCAGTTCAAGAAGTCTTTATTCGATTAGTCAATCATAAAAGACAATAAAATACAATATATACATATAAAACAGTTAATACAAATATTAAATCATTTACACACTAATCAGCTTCTTATACAAATATACAAATTGTACAAATGAACACGTGAACAGCCAACATCAACATGTTACAGGAAACTAGGCAGTCACCATTCGATTGTTTTTGGTGAACCTGCTTCTAAGCACCCATGCCCACCCGAGAAATTTAGCCACCCCCACAACAATGAGGGGATCCAAGGTAGTTTTTAGCAATCGTGTAGCTTCGACAGCCAGTCTAGTTCCTAGCTGCCTACACACAGGATTTAGCCATTTGGCTCTGGGGGCAGAATATAAAGGGCACACATATAACAGATGTTCCAGGCTTTCCCTAGTACCTTGACAGTTGGGACAAAAGCCAGACCAATCTGTTCCCCATTTCTTTGTGAACTCCCCAATGGGAAGTGAACCACATCTAAATTGAAAAAATAATTTGCGGTCCAAGGGTTTAGTAATAATGTCCCAAAACCCCTCTAGCTTTGGTATGTCCTTGTGTACAATAAACAAGCCAGTAAGGCTACTCGGGTTTGTTTCCATGAACATATTATGGGTCACCCAGTTCCAATAACTTGTTTTAAGATCCCTTTTGGAGGGGAAATTGGCTGACTCAGGCGAAGACCATAGATCACCATAACCCAAGGCTAGTAGGGTAGACTTGAGGTCTCTAAACCATCCAATATTTGAGGCACCAGGGCTATTCTTGACCTCCAAACAGGCTTCTGCATAGTAGTGGAGTTCTGGCGTAGTCCATAGACGGCGCCAGAAGGTAAGGGGACGGAGTCTTGCTAGGTCTACCACCGGGTGACACCCTAGATCATAGAGGAGGGGAATTATTGGAGACGACTGTGGGAGCCCTACTGCCAGTCTTAAAAATTTGTTTTGGGCATGTTTTAAAGAGTCTAAATTACTGCCACCCCATAGTTCTGCGCCATAAAGGATCGCTGGTAAGACCTTACCACCATAGATCTTAATAAGCGGAGACATTGGCCTTGTAAAAGACCCTTTATGCTCTTTAATCAGTGCTCCGCCTAGCTGTTTCTGTTTCATGGTCATAAGCTCAATCTGATGGGTCCAACTAAAAGTGTCACTAAAGGTGACACCCAGGTAGGTGAAGTGTTTTGTTTGCTCCAAGGGGATATCCCCCAAGGTGACCCTGGCATTTATTAGCTTACGCCCCCTTAAAACCATAAATTTGGTTTTGGAGACATTCACCTCCAGCTCATGTTCGCTGCAGAAACTCTCGAACCTTGACAGTGCATTCTGCAAGCCCTGCCTGGTACGTGAGATCAGGAGAGTATCGTCAGCGAACATGAGCAGGGGGATTCTCATGCCGGCTAAAGTTGGGGCATCCGTGGAAAAGTTGTCATAATACTTGGTAACTCTGTTGATATATAGAGAAAACAAGGTCGGTGCCAAAACACAACCTTGCCTGACACCCTTTGCCACTGGAAATTTCTCTGTCACCTCACCCGGTTTGCCCCATCGCACAAATGCGAATGTCTGAGCATGAAGATTCACTATAAGGCGCACCAAAATGGGAGGCATCCCCATATCCAATAGGCAGTTCCAAAGCCCGGCCCTCGGGACTAGATCGAACGCGGATCGAAGATCCACGAAAGCGGCATATAAGTTGCCTTTGCCCAAGGTAACCGTCTTCCAGTGCAGAAGCATGAAACGAAACGCCTGATCCAGGGTACTCACACGGGGTCTAAACCCTGCTTGGAGAGGAGTAAGAATGTTAAATTCCTCCATCCAAGCCTGAACCCTTGACAGAACAAGGCGAGTAGTAATCTTCTGAACTGCATCTATTAAGCTGATCGGCCGGTAGTTCGAAGGAACCGACCGATCTCCCTTCTTAAAGATAGGCAGTATTTCAGCGCCTGCCCAGGAGACAGGAACCCTGGCGCCCATAGCCAGCGCATTTACTAAACGCACTAGATATGGTACCCATAAGTCCTGGTCTTGTTGGAATAAGTCCGCAGGGATACAATCCGGACCGGGCGCTTTGCCCCTAGGGATGGCATTCAGGACAGACTCTACCTCTTTGGCCGAGAACACAAGTGTGTCAGAGATAATCGGCCAATTAATAGAGACCTGCGTGGAGCCATGACAACTAAATTGTTCCTCAAAATATGACACCCATTTTTGTTGTTCAATGGATGCGGGGCTAGGGCGGTCGTCCTGAGACTGACCCCACCTAAGGAGGTGCCAAAAGCGTTGGAAGTTCCTAGAGCCACAGGCCTCAGCAAGAAGGCACCACCGCTCGTCGTCCCAAGCAGCTTTTGCCCGATGTTTGGCTACTTTGTACGCCTTCCTACAGGTTTTAATTAGGGCTGAGTTTTTTAATTTCAAAGCCTTAAACAGAGAAGTATGGGACTCACGGCAGGCGTCGTTAAACCAGTTAGCTGGTTTCTTACCCATCCCCCTTCCCTTGTTAACCACAAATTTGACAAACATGATTTTTAGAGACATAAACCAAGCTGGCGTGGATATCTGTGATTGTTGTGATCATCGTTTCCTGGTTTTCACATTTGTCAATTTCCAATATGGAATTTGATACCAGGCTTCTGATCTTGGCACGTGCTTCCAAATCTACAGAAACCTTTTGCCATCGCACCCTCCTCATATCATTGGATAAAACCACAGCCTCTTGCACAGGATTAGTCTGGCAAACAATTGGCCCTGCAAAGCTCAAGTCCTTCAATTCCGCTAAGAGAGGTTCATGATCACTTTCTGGACGTGGTTTGACTGACATATCCAGAACTAAGTGCCACATTTTAATATCAACTAAGATATAATCAATGCGACTACTATGTCTGCCATTAAAAAACGTGTAATTGCCTACCCTATCGGAGCATACGCGTCCATTCAGGGCGCGCAGTCCCCAATTTAAACAAAGTCCTTTAATAAATGTGGCTGCTTGAGACCACTTGGTAATGGGGAGTCTTGCACTGATCCATATAGGCAATCTTTTGGTAGGTAAAACCATGCCTGAAACGTAGCCTGCTCAAACATATATTAGAACATTGGAATGTTGAGAGCTCCATTGAAAACAATGGAGTGCTCCGGGCTTATAATGGCTGGTATAAGCCTGGAGCTCCAACATTCCAATGTTTCTTTGTTCACAGCTCTGGATGTGAACAAAGGCTTCAGGGAGCCGGAGGGGATTCCAATCCCCTCACGCTTCCAAAAGGCTTTGTTTTTTTGTTAGAACATTCTGTCCTCTAGTGACAGAATGTTCTAATAGCCTTATAGCCCTTCGTAGATGGGCTATACCGCTATTAAAGTCCCTCTCCCTTGTTAAAGGCCCTCGCCTTCGGCTCGGGGCCTTTAACGCTGGAGAGAGCCTTTAATATAGCCTTACATCCCGCCGTAGAGGGCTATACCGGCTATTAAAGGCCCTCTCCAGCGTTAAAGGCCCCGAGCCGAAGGCGAGGGCCTTTAACAAGGGAGAGGGACTTTAATAGCGGTATAGCCCATCTACGAAGGGCTATAAGGCTATTAGAACATTCCGTCACTAGAGGACAGAATGTTCTAACAAAAAAAACAAAGTCTTTTGGAAGCGTGAGGGGATTGGAAAGCCGGAGCTGTGAACAAAGAAACATTGGAATGTTGGAGCTCCAGGCTTATACCAGCCATTATAAGCCCGGAGCAGTCCATTGTTTTCAATGGAGCTCCCAACATTCCAATGTTCTAATAGCCGGTATAGCCCTCTATGACGGGCTATAAGGTTATAGTAAATTAATAGAGGGCCAGGGGAAATAATTATTTAGTGGCAGCCAGGGTGGACGACTTATTTTGCATAAACGCATGTCCTCCGTGTTAGAGCTCCAGCTATCTCATGCACCTGTGGGGGCCGGGAAGGGAGGCGTAGCTGTCCATGGACTTCCTCTGTAGTTGCCTTTCAAACTCAAGTCTCTGAGAGGACTCAACATCAACAGAGAAGGATGCAAGCAATTCTGCCATTCCCTCAGAATCCTAAACCTAGCAGCCAATACCGTCCATCGTATCTGCTGGAACAAAGAGACGGAGTCGGAGCCAGACCAGGCTCGCGGAGGCCTCCAAGCGCATACCTCTAGGAGCCGAGTCAGCGGAATGGATTACTAATGGCAAGCCGAAGCCATGCCATCCATCTGAAGATGGAAGGATTCATCTGGAGCCCAAGCCGACACAAGATCAATACTAGGCGGGAACCAATACCCTTTTAACTATCGGCATCCTTGAGCAAAGACCCAGATCATTAATTAGGAGCCGGAGCAGGGCAGCAGAATTGGACAACCTAATAATTAACGCATTACGGGGGAGGTCAGGTGAGGAATAGCTGAAGCTCTTTTTACCCAGAATGATACATTTGTGAAATTTTGCCATTTTACCTCAAAAAAAGTCTGTTTCAGAAACCAATGTGTTCATTTAATACACAACAAAATTCAAAACGTTTTCATTTAAGTGACATATTGTTCTCTTCATTTATCACACTTGACTAATAGTTCCAGGGGCAGGCACTACATTAAACACAAAATTAAACCTGGTTCACCTATATGACATTGGCGCTGTTAATGCCGATGGTATAATGAAAACAACAGGAAAGGAGGTGGAGCATTCCAGCCCCTTTTAGAATAAGGTTTTATCAAATATTAGGCACATACATTCTGCTCAAGGATGACTGACAACTAACAGTTATTGCACGCAGAAGCTAATGACACCTTTGTAGTTAAAAGCAGTACTTTACAACCTTTCAAGCGGTAATGGAACTAAATTAATTTAAAAAAATGAACAAAACAAAATACTAAACCCTGGGAGAAGAACTTCCAGAAGTCAATGGCTATACTTCGGTTAGGCCATGTCAAGGGAAGAAAATTCTAATAAGAAGAAATGAAACTAATTACCCTTCATCGGAGCCATTTTGTAGGGAAAAAAAGCCAGTGCAGTCAATTCGCTGCAATGCAAGTTTGCTGAAGCATGACCCATCTCTGCACACCTGAATGCAAATGGTGAAGCGCTCTCCAACTGGAACTGCATTTGCAAACAAATTTGCAGAAACACGCCTACGGTTGATTACATTTACCTTGACCTGAGAATGTGATAAATTGGGTGTTAGCCCTGCAATAAGGCGGTGTAGATCTAAAGCTGATAAATCACTTGAGACCATAGTTAATCTCCACAACATTCCCACTAATTCAGTATTCAAGGCCTAGCCCAAAAAAAGAGAACTGGCGACTTTGTATGCACGCAGCATCCCTTCGTTCATTTATATGCTAGCAGTCTTGTGTTCTCATCTAAAGCGGATAAAGAGGATCGCAGCGAAATATCCGCGATCTGTGTAGGCGAGCATGGTACTCACCGCAGGGTGCGGCCGTCAGGTACTCACAGAACATCATCCCCTTCGCTGGAGAAGCAGGAAGCTGCCTCAGAGCAAAAATAAGGCACTATCTTTGAACACACGTTGGAATATGGTATTACGAGAAGGGCATGCTTACGGACAAGTAAATAGGCTCATTTTCCAGTGACTACGAGCGCGCCTTCACCGGGTTGTGGATTAGTCTCACCTAGACTGGGCAAGAACAACCTTCCCCACACCCTATGCAGACACACTACACCCATTGATCGCAGAGTTCCCACATCCCCGGATATTGCCCGCCACCATATTTCCAGTCTTGGAATTCCATTTAATAATCTAATGTGTTCTGGGAATTGTAGGCACGGCGGGTAAAGATTTTTAACCGAAAACCCCAGAGCGAGAAACAAGGTACTCAGTGGACGGGGTGCTAGGTAGGAACCCCAACTGATATAGACAACTTTTCAGACGATATACACTGGGAATAGGGGTGTCTTGCAGACCAGATTCTTCTTCAAGGTTTGAGAAACAAAAATCGTGTGGGAGTGGCTAACTAAACCTAGGACTTTTTCATGGAAAGATTAGAATGTTGCTGAATTTCACTTTTTATAGAGGTTCACACTTGTCATGCTTGCCTACTTCTCAACTAGGTTTTCTCAGTTAACTCGTTTGGTGAAACACAGCATTAAAGACAACACTTGCGCTCAATACAACAGTACAAATTGTACTGAACATCCCCCAGAAACACTTCACTGACCTGTCCATGTATCTATTGATTGCCCCCACAAACACTTGCACCCAAAATACAGCGCAAAGAAACATGCAACAAAGCACATCGGAAAGAATGCCTCATACACACATAGCTTGAAGATGCCAGACAAAGAGAACCGCAGGCATAGAATAACCTAAGAGCCAGGCACAAGGAGGGTTATTATCCAAAGAAATGCATAAGCAATAAATAACAGCCTCTAGTACACCTCTCTGGCGCCTCAAGGCACATAACTTAACAACATCACACATCCACTGCTCAATGAGCATGGCCGCGCCAATCATGGATGGGCCAGTTCAGCATCAAGAACATATAATCCGATGTAAACTCACGAAGCAGCCTATGAAGGAAAACCCAGAGGCACACCGGAGGCATCCCAGACAGCTGAAAGCACTACGAGGCCTTACGAATGGAAGACTAGGCACTATACGATAACTAGCATAACACAACTCTGGTTATAGTTGCTCAACCACTTTAGCGAGCCTGTAAAATTAATGATCAGCTTTTAAATGGGTGAAATAAAATTATCTTTACATGACTTTTTCTGGCTATTGCCCCCAAGCTTTCATTAAAGTCAGGTGTAATGATAATAATAATAATAAATTCTTTATTCGGTTAATCACAGAGAAAACCATAAAAGACAACAATTTCAGCAATAAAAAATACTGTTAATACAATAGACATGCGTTAAGGCGAGGGCATTTGAATTTTTTAAAAGTCATTGTTTTTTCTTATACGTATAACTAAAGGTTTTTTCTATGATTCATGATACACTTTAAAAAGTTTAGGACTAAATAACAGAGTTCTTCAGACTCTAAGGATTGCAGACGATAAAAGGCCGGTCGGCACTGTCTAAGACCCCACCTCCTGCATATCGGGAGGATCCAACGTTTTCTGTGAGGATGGTAAAATTTACAGAACATAAAAGCGTGGATATTTGATTGAATAGATGTCCCATCGCAAGGACATGGGGGCAAGCTTTGTTCCCAGGCCTTATTTGTAGGAAACGCGACCAGTCTGAAAAAAAGGTTCAATCTAAGCCTGGTCAACAGCATCCTCTCGTATAGTTTGGTCTCTAAGGTAAGATATTGTTGAATACCAAAGGTTTGCTGGACTATATTCGCCTGAATCACTGATGGTTTTGCAGCATCAGCGGACAGCCTTAGTGTTTCCAAATGTCGTAGAGCAAGTTCTTTGAGCTCCTTTTTTGGGAGAGATGCAATCGCCGCTGGTTGAAGGTAATATTGTTCAAGCCCGAGGTCAATGAAAAAGGATCTAATGTAACGTAGCCATTTCAAACTAGAGGAATGGTCGAGTGACATTGTATCGGTCACGGCCAATTGAGTTAGTGTGTTTGTGTCCGATACCCAAATACGTCTCCACAGCAACAAGGGTTGAATTTTGATAAGATCCTGGAGATAGGGAATTCCAAGTTCCATGTGGGAGGCGTAAGTTGATGCGCCCTTCGGGGTGGCAAGAAGAAATCTAATGAATTTATTTTCAATTTTTTGGAGGGCGCCAACCTCCGTGTGTCCCCAGATTCCTGCTCCGTAGAGAGCGATAGCCTGGCACTTAGCTTTGTAGATTCTCAGGAGTTCTATTGGACGCCTCCTTCCCAATTTCCGTGAGAAAGACTGCAAGGCCGCTGTCGAGCGCTTAAAGAGATGACATCTATTATCCACAGCTGGTTTCCATGTTAGCTTGTGGTCTATCATGATCCCAAGATATGGGTATTGGGTGGTAGTCTTAAGAGGTTGGTTGTCGAGAAAGATATTTTTTGTGTCTTTCTTTGCCCCCCCCGTAATCATGACAAAAGTTTTCTTTACATTGACCTTTAGGTCCAGTGAGCTCATGAATGAGGTATATCTGTTGAGTGAGTACTGGAGTTCACGAGGAGTTCGGGCCAGGATGACAGCGTCATCCGCGTAGAGGAGCGCTGGGATTGGTCTCTGTTTCAGTTTTGGGATGTCCTGAGCCCCCCTCAACATCTCTTCCTCCAGGCCGTTTGTGTAGAGTGAGAAGAGAAAGGGGGCCAGGACACAGCCCTGCCTAACTCCCCGCTCCACCCCAAACGACTCCGTCAGCTCACCACTCTTTCCAAAGCGAACTCTCGCCGAGGCCCCAGAATACAGCTCTCTCAAGAGATCCAACAGGGAGGGCTCCATACCCATTTCTCTTAGGACCGCCCATAGTTTGGAGTGTGAGACACAGTCAAAGGCGGCAGACAGGTCTACATAGACCATGTAGACCGTGGTTTTCTTGGCGTGCATGTATTTAGCCATTATAAGACTAAGATTGAGTGCCTGCTCTACTGTCCCAAGGCCTTCTCTGAAGCCGAATTGAAGATCCGAAATGATGGCATTGTCCTCACTCCACTGTTGGAGTCTCTCCAGAATGACCCTCCCCACTACTTTGCCCAGAGAGTCCAAAAGCGAAATAGGGCGGTAGCACTTCGGATCCTGGCGATCCCCCTTTTTGAAGATGGGGACCATAACTGATCTTGTCCAGGAATCTAAAATGCCTTCGCTAACTGCGGCTGTGCAGACTCTTGTGAGGATGGGTGCCCAAAGATCTTGATTGCATTTGAAAAGATAGACCGGGACGCCATCGGGGCCCGGGGCTTTACCTGTCTTGCTTCTTTCCAAGGCAACCAAGATTTCCGTGATGTCAAAAGATATTGGGATTGGATATTGTACCTCGTTGTTATGACTTGATCGATGGTCTGTGATTTCGGAGGTTTTGAATATATTTCCGAAATGAGCTATCCAAGTTCCCTCGTCAATGGCCACCTCTATCTTGGGAGAGTTATTATCTAATAGGTATGGGGATCTGACCGTTCTCCAGAAGTCCTTGCTGTTTTTTGATGAGGAGCTCTTGTCTAGATCTTTCCACAATTTCTCTTTCATTTGCTGTAGTCTTGCCTTACGATCATTTTTGTATTGCCTTCTCAGGCGTTGGATGAGGCCCACATCCCTAGGTTTTTTATGAAGGGCAGTTTTTAAGTCGGTTAGGGCCCTCGTACAGTTGTGATCGAACCATCCTTTTTTTTAAGGTGTTTATTTGTTACTTTCCCCGTGAGCAACTCCTTGGCCACGCCCAGAATTTCTCCAAAGTTTGAGAGGATCTCTGCATGATTTGTTTCTAGGTCCAGGCAATTAATGATATTCAAGTATGTCTGGTTCACTAATTTTTTCGTGAGTTTTTGTGGGTCGATCTTTTCCCATTTGATGGAGTAGCCATTGTGTTTCCCCAACTGCAGGCTTTCTTGTGTGAGAGCTTTGGCTATATGAGGGGTCTTGGATTTGTGTTCTGGTAGATGGAGTTCTATCCTTAAAGCATAGTTTTTAAATACTCTGTCTCACCTGTTGGCTGATATTAGCTGTCTAGGGGTACTGTGATTGACTAACTCCCGCCCCGGTCCGCCGCGTCCATCTTGGGCGTTTGTTGCGGAGGGTGGAGGAGGAGCCCAACACTTCCGGGCTCAGGGCTCTAAGATCTGCGCTCTAGTCGCGCTGTACCTGATTTACATAAATACTCCCTTTTAGTGCACTCGCGCTGTGGAGCTGAGGTCAGCCGGTGGCAGTGGCTGTCCTTACTCCGCTGACGCTGTGTGTACATAGCTTGCACTGCAGCGCTGATTTATTAGCGTTTTTTAATGTTGGCGATTGAAGCTAATTTTAAATTTTGAGTGTACTGCTGTGTAATTTTTAAATACTCTGTCTCACCTGTTGGCTGATATTAGCTGTCTAGGGGTACTGTGATTGACTAACTCCCGCCCCGGTCCGCCGCGTCCATCTTGGGCGTTTGTTGCGGAGGGTGGAGGAGGAGCCCAACACTTCCGGGCTCAGGGCTCTAAGATCTGCGCTCTAGTCGCCCCTACCCCTCCCATAAAATGTGTAGAGGACCGCGTCCGCGTGCAGCGGGCGCGCCGGAAGCGAGCCGAAGTCGAGCCAAAGTCCAGCCCGTCTGCGCCCGTCCGCGACAGGACGGGGCGCGGGGCTAAGGACTCTGGCCGCTTATCACCCCCTAGGATACGATATGAGAGTAGGGAGCTGCTAGCTCTCCGTCCTGAGGCTGTCTCAAATTGTATGCACACTTCGGAAGCGCTATCCCTACGTGATTGCCCGTGGTGCTCATTCAAGCCCTCCATTTCTGCTAGAAAGGTCCCTGGCAACAGGCAGGTGAAGGCGGGGTTGGTCAACTGCCGCTCGCTCAGTAAGCATAGCACACAAATTTACCATCTACTGGAGGACGAGGACTATGACATTATGTTCTTTACTGAGACGTGGCTAGGTGGCTCATCTGACCCTGATATCATAGAGTCCATGCCCCCCGGATTTTCCTTGGCCAGATTGGACAGAAAGGAAGGCAGGGGGGGGGATTGCTATCGCCACCAGACTGCCTCTCCAATGCTCCTTAGCACCCCTTACCATCAACCACTCTGAAGCTGGTGCATTTACTATTAACTTAGGACCCCAAACCTCTCTCTCAGGCATCCTGGTATATAGACCACCTGGTAGGATGTTTGATTTCAGCTCCAGCCTGACGGAGGTCACTGCTCACCAAGCTATTAGGAAAAAGAGTTTCCTGGTGCTTGGTGACATGAACGCTCATTTCAATGATCCACTGGATATGGAAGCGAAGGATATTTGCTCCAATCTCCGCTCCCTACAACTTGATCTTATTAATCAGGACCCTACACATAGATTAGGGAACCTTTTAGACCCTATTTTTGGAAACCGCTCGGGGGTACAACCTCTTACTCCGATCCCAGTCCCCTGGTCTGATCACTTTGTGATTCCGTTCCTGATTCAGATAGCAGAGGCGGAGTCAAGGAGAGATTCTGAGCAGAGGTATCAGCGGCGGAAATGGAAAGGCTTTTCGCAGTCTACCTTCAGTGAACTAATTACAGTAGGAGGACCATTAGGAGGAGATGACTGTGAAGTGGCCTATCATGAGCTACATAACCGCATTTTAGGTGCACTTGATAAAACGGCCCCCATGCGTAATGAGAGAAGCACGAAGAATGTGAGGAAAACTACCCCTTGGTATACTCCGGAACTCCAACTTGTGAAATCTGCCTGTAAGAAGCTGGAACGAGAGTGGCGAGTCAGCTTCTGTCCGGGGATTAAAACAGAATATAAGAAAATGCAAAAAGAGTATTATAAGGCTATAAGGGTCTCCAAAGCCACACACTATAAGAATCGCATTGCTGAGGCGGAAAACTCCTCGAAAGAACTTTTTAAAATCTTCAAAGAGATATCTGTAATCTCGAACAACAGTGTGCCCTCCGCTGACTCAGTGGAAACCTGCAACAACATTGCTCAATATTTTGCAGGTAAAATTACGGACATCTATGCCACTTTTACGGGTAATCTGACTGGTGGCCCTGATTTCGGCAGTAGTAGGGAGGTGGGTCTATTAGATTCAGAACTGCCCAGTTTTCAGGTCCCTGCTGCGGAAACACTAGTCACTGTATGCAAGAAGGTTAAATCAGGCTCCCCCCGTGATCCGGCCCCCCCCAAAATACTCAATGCCAGTCTGGATGTGCTAGAGCCTCTGTTCAGACATGTTATCCAACTGTCTTTCTCTTCGGCCGCCCTTCCAGGAGACTGGAAGAAAGCCATAGTTTTGCCGATAAAAAAGAAAGCAAATGTAAGCCAGGATATACTGGATAATCTCCGTCCAATCTCCCTTTTACCTTACTTGGCGAAAGTGACGGAAAAACTGGTAAACACTCAGCTCATGGAGTACTTAGAGTCAAACAATATGTTTCACAGCTCTCAGTCCGGCTTTCGAAAGAACTATTCCACTGAGACTGCCCTGCTGAGAGCAACCGAAACTCTACGGATCGGAGCTGATGAGGGCAACACTATGGCACTCATTATGCTAGACCTCAGCGCTGCTTTTGACACTGTGGCACATTCCACCCTGCTACGGTGTCTGAGCAGCGCTGGGGTTACCAAGGCAGCATTGGGATGGCTCAAGGACTTTCTTTCGGACCGCAGTTTCCAGGTTCAGAGAGGTATGTTCCTTTCCAACAGCGTTGCCTTAGAACAGGGGGTGCCTCAGGGCTCGGCCCTGAGTCCCACCCTGTTCAACCTGTATATGGCTCCATTGGCAGCTGTTGTTCAGTCATACGGCATAGATCTAGTTTCTTATGCCGATGACACGCAGCTGCTCATCTCCCTGTCACAATCACCCAAGTTAGCAGCGGCCAATTTTAAAACCTGCATGCAGGAGCTCGCTGGCTGGATGGATCAACACTGCCTGAAGCTCAATGGGGCTAAAACGGAGGTGTTAGTGATAGGGGGAGATGGGGCGAGCTGGACTCAGGAATGGTGGCCGCCTTGCCTTGGCTCTCTGCCCATCCCGTGCAGTGAGGCTAAGAACTTGGGGGTCTGGGTTGACCCTAAACTCTCTTTTGAGAGTCATGTTGACAAACTGGTGGGGAAATGCTTTGGGGTTATGAAGACCCTAAACCGTACTCTGGACCTACTGCCACTTGAGGCCAGACGTACTATGACCCAAGCGTTGGTCACTTCTCGTGTTGACTACGCGAATGTGCTGCTATTAGGAACTACAGAGAAGAACCTGAGAAGACTGCAAGTGCTGCAAAATACGGCGGCCCGTTTAGTCCTCAGACTCCCCAAAAGAACAGCATCCAAGCCTACTTTGGCTGCCCTTCACTGGCTTCCTATAAAGAAAAGAATCCTCTTTAAAGCCCTACTCTTTTGTTATAGGATAACTTCTGCAAAAGCTCCAGAGTATTTGAAGGACTTGGCCATCCCCTATCTGCCCCAAAGAGCACTTCGCTCTATGGGTATGGGTCTCCTTACAGTTCCTCGTGTAAGAAGGGCCAGGATGGGAGGCCGCTCTTTTCGGGTGTTGGCAGCCACCCAATGGAACAGCCTGCCAGCTGTGATCAGACTAGCCAAAACGGAAATTATGTTCAGGAAACTTTTAAAAACACATTTGTTTGCCCTCTAGGGATGGTTGTTTCTGCCCTCTTGACTCTCGCTCCACAGCGCGGGGATACGCCGGGATGGCGTCACCAGGCGCTTTATAAACCCCTTTAATAAATAATAATAATAGTGATCACTTAGTGCGTTTGCCAACACTTTATGGTCTGCGACCATTGTGGTGAGCCCTTGAGAGAGCAGAATGTAGTCCACTGTGGTCTGGTGGCCTCTACCCACGTAGGTTGGGTCGAACTGGTGTTCTTCCGCCTTTAGTGAATTAGCAATCACTAGATCAAACTCTGAGAGAATGTTATTCATGGCTTTGCCGGATTTGTTGTGGGCAAAGTGGGCTAGTGAAACTTCCTGTTCATCCACAAACCCACACTGTTTGGAGGCTGCTGTTGTACATGGATGGAGGTTAAAGTCGCCTCCCCAGAGAAGATGAGTCAGTTCGGAGGTAGTCTCCCGCTGTAATAGACATCCTAATCTCTCCTGCATGTTTTCAACAAAGGTCAGAAAGTCATTTTCCGATAAATTGTTGTAAGAATTAACAAGAATGATGGTAGTATCTTTTTTTGCAAAGGAGAGAGAGAGTATCTGGCAATTAGGATCGGTGAAAAGATTAGTCACTTTTAAGCGGGATAAGGTGTTGGCAATATAAATTATTAGTCCTCCTTTGGGTCTGCCTATTACACTACTAGTAGCTGGGGAGGAGTAGGTTTTGTACCCCAGTAGATGGACCTCTGAGGTTATCCAGGTCTCTTGAAGACAGATGATTTTGCCTTGTTCTAGGAAATTCACAGCCACAGGGTCTTCGATCTAGGATCGCAGGCCTGCCACGTTCCAGAATAGGAGGGGTATTGCGAGGAGATTGGGTTTTGGAACTAAGGTTGGTAAACTCTTTGCAGTATTGTTTCTTGGCGGAGGGGAAACTGGGAGGGTGGTGTTAGTGTGTTCTGTGTCTGTTGATGGTCAGTCTACCATTTCCAGGGAACTATATCTGTTTGCTACAGGGATGTTATACCAGGATTCCCATCTGGGCGGCTCTCTACGGTGCATCCTCTGCTGTTGGTATCCCCAATCTCCCCAATTTGGTCCATGATGTCGTGGATTTATTGTATACCAAGGGTTTTCCTGCTCTCGGGGGCGAGGGGGAGCGTAGTGTCTAGTCTCATAAGCTGTGTGTTGGCGCTGAGGTCGTTCTATCCAGGGGGGTACTGGGTCCTCAAAGAAGTTACTACTTGTGGTCTGTATAAAGGGGTAGAAAAAGGAGAGAGGCTTGATTCTAATACCTCCAATTTCGTTGGGTTGGTCCCAAGAGCTAATATAGTCTGCCGCCCAGGGATCTTCAAAAGTAATAATAATACAGTCCCCTGAAAACTGTTTGGTGCCTTTCCCCACCCATGGGGTCCTACGTAAGGAGGAGATCCTTCCATGGCAATTTGGTGGCATAGGACGATTTGTCTGTAGCCAATGGTGTACTTTATTTTTTAAGGACCATGGAGGTTCCACCGTATTAGGAGCTAATTCGGGAACTCCGATCATTACCGCTACGTAAGGAGCAGCCTCGGGGGGGAGATCAAAATGAGTTTTGCTTTCTCCAGCTCCTCTTAAGGTATTTCTTTGGGTCGATTGAGAGAAAGGGTTAAATGCCGGGGTTTTGGGAGGTGCAGTTTTTCTTGACTTGTGGCACGGTAGTTGCGAGTGCCAGATTATTGTTATCTTGTTTTGACAAGGTTGGCGCTGTGCTATTAGGGTTTGCGGTGGTTGAAGTCAGCGTGACTATCGGTATGGGAGTAGAAAGTGAAGCTGTCGATGTGACTGGCTGTAATGTGGTGGTTTGGGGGATGGGAAGTTTTGTATTTGTGCCGAGGGGATTTGGGAGAGTATTATGGAAAGGATTTGTACCCCCTTTCTTTTGCTGGGGGAGGCCCTGTTTGGGTTCTGGCATAGAAGTGAGCTTCAATATGTGGTTCTCTATCTTAGCTAGTTTTTGTTCTAGTGGCTGTATAAGTTGTTTAAAGAGTTCAGCTAGCTTATTTATAAGGATAGAGTTATCCTGTTCTTCTCGGCTCTTCTCTGCAGATGGTTGGGTTTGTGAGACCAATGAGATGGGAGTAGCACTTTCTTGATGATCGTGATGGACTATTACAGTGCAGAGTTGTTTCTGTGCGAGTGGTGGTGGGATAAGGGTAGGAGCTGTTATCGATGTGGTAGAGTTTGTTTTAGTAGAGGTGTTTTTACTAATTGCTCCTTCCCTCCTACCTCTAGCGTGAGTATCCTCCATTGGTGGTATTTGAGTGGGTGATTGGGGAGGTAGCTCAGGAGTCTTTTCTAGTTCTGAGCCCAAAGGAGAATCTATGAGCTCTGATACTGAGAGATCTACGTTGTTTGGGAGGCTGCGTCTGCCTTCGGATACGTTCCCTAGTGCCTTTGTGTTGGTTTTTGACACAGGGGTTCTAGCTTGAGCTAAATTTCCCAGGGATGACCTTTTGGCAAATTCTAGGTCTAGTGAGACTCTGTTTTCCATAAGGGAAATGCTTTGGTCGATGAACGTATTTGCTTTTGTAATAAACTCGTCCATGGGGCCACCTAGGCTTCCGACACTCCCTAGAGCTAAGGTCTTTTTCCCTCTTGTAACTACCATTCTATCAGATTAAAAATCGGGGAAATAGGAAATGTTCTTGTGGATATCAATAAAGCTAAAATACGCAGTAATGAGTGTTTGTATAATGTTAATGGCTACTTACAGGGGGTGTGGCCCAGCCCAGTCTCTCAGTCCTCGAACGGCCTCAAACGGCCCGCTCTTTGCCCGGTCTTCGCCCCGGCGTTCGCCCCGCGCGCGTCCCGCGACGCGCGGTCAAGATGGCGTTTATGGCGAGTGCGAGGTTATGGGGGCGGGGCACTGGAAGGGGGCGCGGCACTCACGGGAAGAGGACCAGCTGGAGATGGTGTTTGCTGGTCCTCGCAGTCCCGGGGCCGGCGCCTCGTCCTCCTCTGCGGCCTCGCGTTGGTGCAGGTCTCTCAGCGGCACTATTAAAAAAGAGCTATGCTACTCCTGTAGCAGGGGAAACGGACAAAGAACAGTCTTGCCAGCAATTAGGCTCCACGAGTGGCACCCGCGAAGCGGGTGCCGCGAGCAGTTGTAGTGCTAGGCTGGGGGCGGGGCACTGGAAGGGGGCGCGGCACTCACGGGAAGAGGACCAGCTGGAGATGGTGTTTGCTGGTCCTCGCAGTCCCGGGGCCGGCGCCTCGTCCTCCTCTGCGGCCTCGCGTTGGTGCAGGTCTCTCAGCGGCACTATTAAAAAAGAGCTATGCTACTCCTGTAGCAGGGGAAACGGACAAAGAACAGTCTTGCCAGCAATTAGGCTCCACGAGTGGCACCTGCGAAGCGGGTGCCGCGAGCAGTTGTAGTGCTAGGCTGGGGGCGGGGTACTGGAAGGGGGCGCGGCACTCACGGGAAGAGGACCAACTGGAGATGGTGTTTGCTGGTCCTCGCAGTCCCGGGGCCGGCGCCTCGTCCTCCTCTGCGGCCTCCCGTTGGTGCAGGTCTCTCAGCGGCACTATTAAAAAAGAGCTATGCTACTCCTGTAGCAGGGGAAACGGACAAAGAACAGTCTTGCCAGCAATTAGGCTCCACGAGTGGCACCCGCGAAGCGGGTGCCGCGAGCAGTTGTAGTGCTAGGCTGGGGGCGGGGCACTGGAAGGGGGCGCGGCACTCACGGGAAGAGGACCAGCTGGAGATGGTGTTTGCTGGTCCTCGCAGTCCCGGGGCCGGCGCCTCGTCCTCCTCTGCGGCCTCGCGTTGGTGCAGGTCTCTCAGCGGCACTATTAAAAAAGAGCTATGCTACTCCTGTAGCAGGGGAAACGGACAAAGAACAGTCTTGCCAGCAATTAGGCTCTACGAGTGGCACCCGCGAAGCGGGTGCCGCGAGCAGTTGTAGTGCTAGGCTGGGGGCGGGGCACTGGAAGGGGGCGCGGCACTCACGGGAAGAGGACCAGCTGGAGATGGTGTTTGCTGGTCCTCGCAGTCCCGGGGCCGGCGCCTCGTCCTCCTCTGCGGCCTCGCGTTGGTGCAGGTCTCTCAGCGGCACTATTAAAAAAGAGCTATGCTACTCCTGTAGCAGGGGAAACGGACAAAGAACAGTCTTGCCAGCAATTAGGCTCCACGAGTGGCACCCGCGAAGCGGGTGCCGCGAGCAGTTGTAGTGCTAGGCTGGGGGCGGGGCACTGGAAGGGGGCGCGGCACTCACGGGAAGAGGACCAGCTGGAGATGGTGTTTGCTGGTCCTCGCAGTCCCGGGGCCGGCGCCTCGTCCTCCTCTGCGGCCTCGCGTTGGTGCAGGTCTCTCAGCGGCACTATTAAAAAAGAGCTATGCTACTCCTGTAGCAGGGGAAACGGACAAAGAACAGTCTTGCCAGCAATTAGGCTCCACAGGTGTAATGAATAGATTGGCAACTATTGCTTCTAAAAAACAGTGTACGTCTTAGATCTAGCCTCGAGCCAACTTTAGCCATCTCACCACTCGTATTATCAACAAATATCATTAAGACATACATATTTACATATATACTGGGGGCTCGAGGGGGCACACAGCATCATAATCTCAGCCTCAAGCTTTTGGTGGTGTTAAAATGTATTTCGACATCTGCTTTTCAAAGACAGTGGGACCAGATTCAAAAAATGCGTTGATGGTTATAATCTCACAAATACGTGCTTAGAAAAAAATATCTGCGCAGTTGTAGCTGCACGCTCACCTGCCACTCCTTGAGTTCTTGGGGGAGGTGACAATATTATTAATTTCATTAATGTGAACCGACATTATGAGCAAACAAAATGTTATCATAACGGTCCAGCACTTTGGAAGTGGACAAATGACAAAGGAATAAACTCACAATCTTGCTTAAAGTACAGCTTTCCGTTCTCTCTACTCTTTGCACAGTGTAACTAACAATTCACGAAGACATAACTTATACATTAAACCATCGGATTACAGACTGGCGCAGAGTGATGACGTCACGACTAAGGCTATTGAGGAAAGTTTCTTAACTCTGCCGCGAGCCAGTCATTTGGTGCAACAAGTCCACTGCTCAAGACCCCATCAGTATGCCCCTCCCCTCAGTATGTCAAAGGGAAGTGTCAAAAACACAGGAGTAGATGAGTCTGTATATGTAAAGCACTCTGCTGCACCAGGATACAGGTGAGCTGATGGCAACGTCAAGACAGTGTGGCAAAAAGTCGCGCAAGCACATATGTGCGTATTTATGTGTTTGTAAACATGATCATCAGTAATTTTCATAAAATAGAAAACATTTGATAGGAAATCTGAAAAGGATCCGAACTATCCATTCTTACACACGCACGGGTTAAAAGTACACGTCACAAAAAGGTTGCGATATGAAATGATTCAGTATGAAAAGGCAGGCACACGAGCCACGCGCGTCAGCACGCGGGAGAGGACATTAAGTACCATTTAATGACGGAACATGTCTTACCTGTCGCGAAGGAAGCCCTTGAAATATCTGCAAGAGATAAGAAGAGATTTCTTGCTTTAGGAGACATTGCGTATTTCGAAAGTGTCCAAACAAACAAAGATGAGTAATTACATGACTTATCGAGAAATTACAAAAAAAACATAATTAGCATAAATTAAGCAACGTGCACGATTACAAATGGTATTTCTTTTAGTTTTTGGCAGCCCGCATCTGAAACATGGAACACGTAAAGGTTCACCGGCCGTGTCCTAATCTAGGCTTTTATCAATAGTTTCTTTATTGTGGAGCAGGCCTGGTCACAGGGTGCATTGTGCTTTAAAAAAATTATACAACACTCTATTTGGAGACACCGACGGAACTGGCACGGTTAGCAAATTTTGCACGACAAGTTCATGGAATCATAAGCAAAGACCCACTACTGGTCTAAAGGCAGTCGGAAAGTTAAAGATTGTGGCCATATATCAAATCTTATTGGTTTTATTTTTCCTTGTTAAATCATAGTATTTCGAAATCATCCAAGTGAAATGAGATGTTGGTGTTTTAACTATGAACTAATAAGATTCCCCACGGGAGTTCATAACAATTTTCATGAATTGAAACAAACACATTTATTTAGTCATTCATTCACTGTACGTGGCTGTCAGCCCAGGAGGACTTTCTATGTTTGCTGGTAACATGCACACATGCCCCCATCTAGCATAGTAGTAACACTTCTCAGCACAAATCAAAGACATGGAAATAAAGCTGCCAAAAGGATCCACACCACGTGACCTGGGTTTTTAGCCAAGAGCACTTTCCATGCTGGGACTTTTAAAACCGTGCATTTAATACTCAAACTGAAATCCCAAATCCTAGAATGAGGCTTGCTGGTGGCTACAACCCCACTTCTGGCAAAAGGTGTCACATACGGCACGGGACACTCTTGGCAACTAGGAAAGAGCGCGCGACGTACAACCTACAACATCTGATGCAACAGCTGTTTTCATCAAAATAACATTTAACTATAGAAAAATATGGAATCCCCGCACAGAAATGACGTAATATGCGGCAGACCAAACTGCAAGCAAGCCATAGGGGTCTGGCGAAATCACACTACTCCCCATGCAGCCTACGTCACGCCGATTCCCCTGGAGGCAGTCCACTACTCGAATGGTAGTGGATCGCTAACTCCGACACACCTGCCACAATCCTCTCCTGCTCTTTCACGCCCTCAAGTGATCACCTCTGGAATCTCCCATCTCCAAGACCGCCTGCCTCACACAACACACCATTCACCTGCAGCCCCCCCCTCCCCCTGCCTACTTCTGACGGAAGAGGAACTGTCTTGCAAAACCCGAGTTCTGCGAGGCCACCCCTACTACTTCTCAAGCTACCTGGTTCAAGAAAACTGCTCTCCAGTGCTCGCTTTCAGGCAATGCCCCGAGAATCGGGACACTCCTCGGATTTTGGTAAGATTACCACCCTAATCCCAGAGCTTCAGATTTAAGCCGAAATAACACCCACTACACCCTGCTTAGACTACTCACACGTCCATAAAACTCGAACGTCTCGCTGACTGATGACATGTTTGTCTGTGTCTGGAGTTAACAAAAATATATATATTTATCTTACTTATAGCAGCTTTCGGCCAGCACTCAATCAAATCAAATACAACTTTATTCGAACTTGATTACACAAGTCATAAAGGTACAAATTCATTCTAAAATTACAAAACATATACTATGACCATATATACAAAGTTAAAAACGTGAGTCCAATCAGTCAAAGTTTATCAAGTTCATAATAGGCCATTTCATAAAACCCAACGGCCATCACTCAATATATTGTTCTGAAATCATGGCATTCGCATTTTTGTTCCGCCCACTACAAATACAGCATGGCACAGTGAGTCTGCCCACGTCAGCCATTGGCTAACTTCACTCTTAGTAACAGCATTCTGCCCTTCCCAAAGAGCACTGCAGAATTCAAAGCAGTTTTGTTCAGTGCGAAGGACTACCACAATGTGTGCTTTTTGAGACCCACATTTTATTTTTGCTCTTAGTCAAATGTTTATTTATTTATTGATGAGAGCCTGGCAGCTCCCCCAGCAATAGTTTTACTAAAACCATGACAAAACAGGCATTGGTAAAGCCAAAAGGCTGGCACCCACCAGATCTATCAGCTTTGCCAATATTTGTTTACATTATGCTACGTACCTCCTGATGCATTTGTGCAATACCTACTGATGCATTCGTGTTATGCCCACTGATGCATTTCAGGTTTGTACCCACTCTTTGTAGTTTTATGTAAACACTCATTGCCATTATCCTGCATCACCTTTTGTGAAGGGCTCTCGCATCCTGTGGGTTTGGTGGGGGAAGGGAACCCGTGCTCATTCCAAGGTCGTCACTGCCAACGCATATTAGCATGATTTGCCATTACCGCATCAGCACCAGTCACACTGGAAAGCCTAATCACGTTCAAGAGATTCTTCTAGAAGAAATATTTGCGAAAACCTTAAGCATGACGGCTACAGAAAATCGGAGAACACAATTAAGAAATTCATCATTTGCACAATCACCATATAAGGTAAAAAACCATTAAAAGTCAATTTAAATGGGTTGAATGACAGCATAATTATTCAACATTCACAATAGAACACACGATGGAATATGAAAACTAGAGAGGATTGTGCTGGTCCATTAGAACATTAAAGATGGCGGCGGCATGCTGCATGTTAGCAATGCAAGGGGGCCAGATGGGGCCCGGTCTAGCACAATGAAGAAGGTCAGAGTGGCACTGACAGCGCGACCACGCCATCTTCAATCACCCCCTAGTGACAGCAGCGGCTGCCAGACACTGGGTGGGGGCAGCTGTACACCCCCAACACAGAGGGGCAGGTCACCCCGCTGACCCCAGGGCAGGGGGCAGTGATGGATTCACTTGTAAAAGTAAGGGGTTTTATTAGGACAGTGCACCGAGACAACAGCCCTAACTGCTTGGGGCGAGTCATCTTGCTTCATGGAGAGGAAAGGAACCTTACAAGGAGTTTTCAACAATAATCTACAGCTTGCATTGTCCTCGATTTCACACCTTGGTCTATGGATGAGCAGAGCTGACTCCACACACACAGCTTTCAACTCTGGTAAATGTGCACCGGTTCTTCTTAGAGGGCAAAGTCCTCTTTCGAGCCTTGGGGGGGGGGGGGGGGGAATGTATATGATAAATGAGTCATAAAACTCACTGTTCTGTGTATCAAGGGGCCTTCCTCTGCATTCTTCATTCCACTCAGAGGATGTGAAGGGAGGGTGGACAGAGCTGTACAGAAGAGCAGAAACCCATTTTCTTGGCTTCAGAGTGGGTCTGTACCAGAGAGAGACAAGCAGAAGGATTTTAAAGAGAGATTCCTGGAGCAGAATGACGTCACATATCATGATCTACTTTAGGGCTTGGTAGGACGCCTTTCCAATTACTGGGACTTTGTGTACATTTGGTTCCCCGTTGGTCTGGAAGGAATCCAAATTGTCGACGCAAGGAACTGGGGAGAACCTACATCAGCGGTGTTCAAACTTTGCAAGAAAGCGCCCCCACTGCATAAAGTATTCTTGTTTAAGGTTCCCTCAAGCGTTGGCAGGTGGTGATCGTCGCGGATTGTGATATGATCACTAAAGTGCTTTCAAACATAGGCCCAGTGGAGACTCTACTAGTGTACTGGGGCATTAGGGATATAGTTTTGAGCCCTTCTCATCGTCTTTTCTCAATGATCCATGTGGTTCTTATTTATGGCAATCGCTGGTGTTGGGCCCCTCTTCGATCACTGCACCATCTTGAATCATAGCACAACTGTCTTGTCACTGCCTATTGTATTGTGTTGTGAGTTAGCAATGACTGAACCCTTTTGGCTCCTGATGTTCTCCATCGAACTCTGACGTTTTGTGTTAGAGCGGAATGCAATGAAGGCTGGTTTAAAATGTTTAGTTCGCAGTTACATGCAGAAGAATAAAAGTGTAATATTAAGCTTCATGTGTGGTATAGTCACAGGCGGCTACTCCGGCTGGGGAGGATGCTACACCTACATCACCGTGCAGATATCCCTCACAGCATCTCTTTCCCGTAACCGTTACCTCCTCATACGTCAGCCTCCACCTGTTCCGTCACTGCGTACTTCTCCCTGAAATTGATCCTCTCACATGTCCACCACTTTCCTGTCACTTCCCCTTCATCAAGTCAGCATTCAATTATCCTATCCATTAATATCTCTCTCACATCTCACTGCCTAACTTACATAACAGCGTCCACCTTTCCTATCACTGCCTCCCCCTCCATCAGGACCCTCTTGCTCCATCATTGCCCATTGTCAAGGTCTACCTCTGTTAATTTCCTACTCCCCTAGCTTCTCCGGTCACATCTCACCTCTCCTATCACACCCTCCATATTTAGTCTTTTCCCCATAATTTCACTCTCTCTAGCATATCACTCACTGCACCTCAAAGCAATATCTTTTGTCTGTGTCCTGTCGCTGGCCACCTAACAGCCACTGCCCTTCTGACCTGCCAGTGCCCCCCTAACTACCATTACCCATCTAATCTGTCAGTGTCCTACTTTTATTGCTACCCACACTCCTGTCCTGTTCTGGAACAGGAGCCATACTATGACCACGCCTCCAGAATGATGTCATCGACTCCTGAGGGCAACCACATCAGACCACTGAGCTGGTGTCCCTCAGCCCTCTGGACCAAAGGGCGAGGCAGAACAACCTTATCCACTTAAAATACCACATTGCCGGCTCGGGATAGCCTGGACTAGTAGTGGAACCGCCTCAACACTCAGAAACTGCCTTTTTATATCAAAGTACAGTTTCAGCCATGACTCAGAAGCAAGCTCTGCTGTGCAGAGACAATAGATTCCAACTAGGAACAACTAATATTCAATAGGGAGTGAGTGAAATGCACTGCTTCTATCTCCGGTTATAATGAAGGCTAACGCATCCACATTTGTGAAATGGAAAGCAACAAGGGGAGGAGGATATTGAGACGGTGTGTAAGATGGAGATAGAAAGAGGACCTGCCATTAGGGCACATGTTTCAATCACCCCTTGGTAAGATGGCGGTCATTCAGCGCTCTGCCTCCTGGCAGCTGGGGCTCCTCCTCCCTTCCGCTACGCAGCTGAAGAAAGGTTTCCTCTGCCACAGCCAAAGCGGTGAGACCCTCTTTGGACACCAAAGTAAAATTAACCGGTGGCAGCCTGCAGGAACCAGAAAAGTAAAGTCCCACACTGTCTGGGAGTAACAGTACAGTGTTGGGGACTATGAATTTCTGCCAAATAAAAGAAACACAACTTAAGTTAGCGGTGCTTTAGATAGGACTGAAGGAGGCACGAGGAGGGTACTGTGTGCTTTTACTCTATAAAATGAAGCCTGGTCGCAAATGATAGCTAAGAGATCACAAGAGAGAAATGAATTGTGATCTATCTATCTATCTATCTATCTATATATATATATGTATATACACACATTCTTTTTAGTGTGGGTCGTTCCTCAAAGCCTAGCAAAACACATCATCCACTGTTTGTTTTGGCTACAGTGGCCGCTCCAGTTGAGCGTGTCAAGCTAGCCTGGTCTCATTGAATCACAGAGAGCCTGCTAAATGACTTGAATTTGATGATAAGCAGCTCAATGTCTCACTCCCCCTTAACCACAGACATTTCGTCCCTATTGTCAGCCTTCCTAAACAGAGAAGAGCGAGAGGCATCTTACCACATGTGATTGAAACCAGACAGAAGATCCGAAAGGGAGACGGCGAGCCAGGATGGAAATTAATGGCTAATACATCTGAGTCAGCTCTGAGTGTTGTGAAGCTGCACTCGCTGGTAGTGAAGTGACTTGGCAAGACGTGCTTTCCAAGGATCGCTTCACTTTTCCTACATACAGAAAATCTTTGAGAGCCTCATGCCAAGTACATTTAGGAGTAGCCAAGATTCGTGAAACTAGTCCTGCCCTACCTGCTGAAGTAAACGAGCAAATTTATTTTAGTTTTTTTAATGAAAAAAATATTACATTACAAATAAGGTTAAGCTGTCCCTCCACAGTGTCATGTACAGGCTCAGCATTCCTTCCTACTTTCTAAGAAATTGACTTTTCAAGTTGCCAACAGGACCTTTAGCAGATTTTAATGGCCAAACCCAAAGACGCAGCAGCCTAAAAATAGTTCCTAGCCTGTTCTACATTACATGAATTTGATTATTAGTTTCCCATTTTCTGCAGGGAGAAGGCTTGCTCAGAATGATCACATTGCGAGGTCAATGTTAACATGACACCTGTGCGTTTCTATGCTAAGAGATGCGGGAGGATCCATTAAATGCTGCTCAGGGGCTTTGTTAACCTATCTGTAAATGTTGGGAACAGGTAGGGTCTTGACACAGCACACTACACTAAAAACCCTTTGTTTTTTTCTGGATTTTAAGAATGAAAAGGAAGTATATGCGATGCGGAGCACTTAGCGCCATGTGTGCAGTGGAGGTAATCAGTGCCCCGGTGTTATTCCTGGCTCAGAATACGGAGGGGAAGAGTGTCAAACAGTAGTAGGGGGTTAAGAGAGAGGAGTTGAAAAATGGTGGCAAAGTTGCCAGGGAGGCGCTGCAACAAACAAGCCTGCCCTGCGCTGTTCACTGAGAAGGACCCTCCTCAGACTCATGCCCAGAATGCAAACTCCAGCGGAAAGCGAAAGCCACCAGCTCGCCCTGACGCCGGGGTGCGCAATAAAAGAGCTGCTTGGTGGGTCAAAGTCCGGGCGTCGTGACTCCCAGTGCTCAGCGCGTTGCGTGAAAATGAAATGATTGTTGCCACAGTCCCATCCAGACGGGACCTAAAATACCCTTCAGACGGCATACTGTAAATAGATCAGGGCAGCCGTCCTCCATCGCCGGGCATTCTGTGCAACCAATTATAAACCGCCTGATTACAAAAGGGCATGGGAAATTTCCTTGCAAAACAGTGTGCCCTGAAAGCCACGAGCACTATTTTCACAACGTGGCAAATGGTCTAGTTACGGGGGGTACTTATGCCCTATGTCTATGCTGGAGCAAGTGAATAATTATGAACTTTTATGTAAATCACATACCAGTATTTAAAGAGCAATAAAATCAAACTGGCAACAAATCACCAAACCACAGGAAGCAGCTGAGCGATTACGTTCTGAAATCAAACACGAGCAATGCGGCCACATAGCGTAAACAGCCTTGTTAAAGGCACCTGCTGTGAAAGCTATAAAAAACGAGGAATTCAGCTGCCAGCCTGCGCGCCGCTGCTCGCTCCGAAGAGCAAAACACCATGGGAGTGAACAGTTGAAGAAGAGGTGGGACATGCACCCGCCTTTGGCCGTTTGCGTGCATTCATTATTGAAAGACAGATGCAAAGGCCAATCAGATGTGTGGGAGGAGTCCGACCAACACAGAAACATTTTGAACCCTCACAAGAAGCCTCCCATAGAGCAGCGCGTGTGCGCTGCGCTAGGCTCGATCTAAAAAAGCAGTATGTCAAGCTATTAGTCTCGATGCCTACCTATTTGTCAGGCAAAAAGGCATTAGAAGAGCAAATTTGATTAAACAAATCTGGGAGCAAAACAGTGAACAAGCACTGACAAAGGTAATCGTCACAAATACACCCGCTACAGCAAGGCACTGAATGACTAACTCGAACAATTGCTTCAGTTCGTGTAGCAAATAAATAACTCTTGTGTTAACATGCCTAAAAATTCTATTTGCACTGGGGCCACATCAGAATTGGGGCACCAGAAGAGACATGAAGGAGAGCAGGCACAGGGACACACTACACAAGGAGACAGCCGGGTCACACTCTACACTCTAAAAGAATTGTCGTCAAATGTTTTAATGCGGCCCGCAGCCCCTCGCACCAAATAATGTAATTGGGGAGTTTTTTTTGCAGTTTTATATAGCGAGAACTCCACCCGAAGGTATTGGAGTGCTGTACATGAGCACCAATTACATTACACAAGGACACATTCATTTTTGGTAGGCTCGGGGAGATTAAGTGATTTGCCCATATTTACAGGATGTTGCGCCGAGGTCGAGACTCGAACCTGGTTCCCCAGTTCCAAAGTCGGCAGCTCTGGTCGTTATGCCACATGCTCTCCATAGTTCTGTTCAGTTATTCCTTATAAAAATTCACTCATATACAGGATTCCCACCATGCTATTGGTTCATATAAGCGTCCATAGATTGACCCTACCTCAGAAACGAGGGGTGAGAGAGTAGAAGTTCTTTCATTTGGAGGCCAGCCAACAACTATTTCTCTGCCAGAACATGACTGACAAAAGACACAAGTCTGCTCTGCTTTCTTTCACTAGATCACAACGCTGTTTTTCAATGTGATGTTTGTGTTCCTTAGCGAAAAACGAAGTACTTCTCTTGGCCAGGGCCTTGCGCCTCTCTGGAAATGTTATAGGCCCCCCCTGACCCAGAGTAAAACACAAAGGACACAGTATGCATGGGTTGAGAGGTACAGAGGGCGATGGCAGAGCTACAAGGATGCGGAGAGAGCCAAGGAGGGAGCATGGAAATGAGGACGGTAGGGCAATGAAAAGGGTAGGAGCACAAAAGTCGCAGTAGAAGAGTCAAGTCACAAAAGAAGAGAAGGGTGGTAGCGGGCGGGGGGGGGGAAATCGAGCACAGGGCTCCAACTCCCCCCCCATCAGCCCATGCAGCCACATATTCATCGGAGGAAGGATGAAACAAATTACGCTGAGGGCCAGGCATTAGGATCTAGCCATTAACAGGTCAGGCAACAGAATCTAGCCATCAAAGGGTCAGGCAACAGCAGCCTGCTCCTATAGTGGGCGTGTCCAGTGGAAGCCCTACTCTCCCATCAATAGGCTGGCAAACTTCAAAAGTTGGAACAGCTGCTGCGCAGCAGAAGAAAAGCCAGGTCACGGAAAAGGAGATGGCAGACTGTACTACAGGGTCGAGCACATGGCTTCTCCTGCGACCCCAAATTAACGGGGGAGGGAGGGGGGAGGGGGGAACAAAGCTGAAGTCCATGCATTGGACTGTGTCCATCAAGGGGTTCAGTAAGAGCAACCTGCTCCTTTTCTTACCGTTTGCCTGCCCAGAGGATGTCCCGCCCTACTAGAAAAGCTGCAAAGCCTCAAAAGTTGGATAAAGCCGCTGCATAGCAGAGGAAAAGCCAGAGTACAGCCGAGGAAAAGGGGGACTGTACCAATGGGTTGAGTACAGGGCTCCTCGTGCCCTCACAGCCCAATATCCACAGAGGAATCAAGGAAAAAGCAAAGCAGACGGCCTGGCCCTGGGCTGTGGCCATCACAAGGTCAGGCAAGACAAGCCTGGTCCTTTTCTACAATTGACCTGTCACGAAGAAGTCTCCCTCTCCGACCTAAAGGGATCTCATCAATATGGTCGGTAAAGTAAGTTCCATGTGAAATGCTCCACATCATTTTGATTCATTTGATTTTCTCCTTGTGAACTCCCCATTTGTTATGCTCCATGGGGATTTGCTGCCTGTAATTTGCTCCATTTGAACTGTGCCACATAATTTTGCTCAATGTGATTTCCTTTATACAATTTGCTCCATATCATTTGCTCTCCATATGATTATGTTCATAATTTGCAATTCCTGCATCCCTTAACAAATTCATCAACTGCATGTACACCAAAAATAAAGACTGACTAATCCGATCAGATGACAGGACTTTTATAATAATTCCTCAGAGATCGTTTTCCCTTCCTCTCTCGCCAAAAGCACCATGCAATATTAAAAACAGGCGCCTGAACCGCAAATCCACAAACTCGCAATAGTGAGAAAGAGTACACTGGGACTATCTAAACAAACCTACACTTTTTCACCAATGAAATAATATCTTAGTCTTAAGATCCTAAGAATTATTAAAATTCCACATTGGAACAGACTAACCATCGCTGGCTACCAAAATCAGGAACACAATCTTAACATAGCTTACCGTATAAAAGTCAGATCAGGAGCCAGTCCTCTGACCTACACCTGCACATGTACACTACAGTGTGTGACACACTTATGGCTCCTATAGCTTCTGTCATCAGTAGACATGCCAGCAAGAACAGCTCAACCATGTCTGGTGTGGTCTATGAAAACCCCAGCTCAGCACCTCCCACCTGTTAACCACACCTTTACTTACTCACCCACTAGAATGTGTAATCAGCCATCTTGGAACCAACCTACAACACATCAAGCACAGCCAAAGCTGAAAACCACCCCACTCAAGCACGAACAAAGAACAGAATATGACTCTTAGCTAGGCAGAGTGCACTAACACCTCAACTGGTGCGGATAGACTGCGGTCAATCAACTTATAGCAAAATCACCAGCCCTTCTAGTAGAATGCACACTTCATCCCACACGACACTCCCACAAATCGACAATGATCTAATTTAACAGCATTCAGACCTACTCCGCACTTGATGTCTTTACTAGCCCATCCATGCAGTTTTGACAATCCCACATGAATCAAACTAAAAAATAAATCACACGCTCTCATGCAAATGAACCAACACCCCCTCATCATACCAATATACCTTCTTAAACTGTAGGTCTGCTGCTCTGTGCTATCCTAACCAGGAGTGTGGTCAGGATGATTCTTCCAATGTGGGGAAACTCCCTTCCCACCCTGAAAAAAGTTTTACTCCACCACTTGTCCGGAATACATTTCCAGCCTTTCTGGTTGAATTGGTTGGAGATGGGAGAACTACTATCCATTAAAAGGTAAGTGTGTGGGTGGACACACATTCAGAGAACATTTGAGCCCTGTAAGCAGCACACACTGCCGACTTCCAGCCCCTGTAAGTAGACCTGCTGAAATGGTAATCCTCATATGAGGAAACCCTGTATTAAGCCCAAAAAACAAAAAAAACAATCTTTTGCGTGTGTAAACCATCCCATACACCTAAATAGCCCATAAGATTTTGACCAAGATAAGACTTTGGAGAGTTTACCTGGTAGTAACGCGTAAATGCACAGACATTAATGTAGCATTTACCATGTGCTCACAATATGGAAAACAAGGCAACTGTGGCACAGTTCGATGAAGGGATCTGCCCAAGAATTTGCTCAAGTACAGAAAGTTAATCCTCAATTGTGAATTGAGCTGAAATGCAATGTGACATTATTTACAGTGACATTTGCTGAAATCAAGTGAATGCGTAAAGGTAAATTTGCTATAACCAGTCATAAGACACATCCGCAGAAACTAAAGTGAGTAAGAGAGCAATGGTGTGTCCTGAACTCTGCTGGGCTTAGACGTCCATTGCGGCCATATTCAGAGGCCTACTGTGAACAGAAAGCTAGCCTCAACACAACACAAGCAGTGCCTCTTTATATGCAGGGCCTGTGAATGTTGAACGATTTGAGATCAATAAAGCTATGGTATATTCAGAGTCTTGTACAATCAGAAAGATGCAGGACTGGAGCCTTGCAAAAACACAGACCCTGACCCAGTAGGAGCCCTGGCATAATCAGAAAGGCTGCTGCCCAGGTGTAATGAGAAAACTGTGATAATTTGTCACTTCATCCAGTGCCTTGGGCAGGTGGTTATGTTATAAAATGACAAACTCCCTTTCAGGTTGCAAGTTCTGTTAATGTAAGTTATTACATAGATGATTTTCTAGGAAGCATAAGGTGCAGGCGACTGACTCAGCAGTGCATGTGAATTTCAGTGTTTTGAGTTCGTTTAAGTTTGGAGAAGACCACAGAGCCTGCTTACCTGCAAGTGTTTCTGGGTATTCAGATAAATTCTGGGAATGATTTATCTGACTTGCAAAGGGGGGAAAAATGCATGCTTGCCACAAACCTGTCAGACCCTAGTGATACAGGAAGGTGGTGCAGCATCATGTACAGGTCTTGGGGGCGAGGCTGAGGATGAGCGGATGCAAGGAACAATGTGCCCTGTATAGGTTTCCTATCAGAAGGACTTCAATGGAGTCTGTGGTATGGCTTGCGAGGGCACTGTCCACAGTATTATCTCCTATAGTTCTCGGGTGTCACAGTATTTCCTCAGAGGGACTATTTTAAGAGAAATTATTTCTACAAATAGCACATTTTTTACAATAAAAACTTTAGGTTTTTAGGAGTGGTTCATACCACTGCTCTGCCACTGTTTCCATTATGAAATTATATCGAGGAAGGCCACGCACGTCTTATTGCCAACTCTAGATTTTTAACCACAATAAATAACTGCATTTCTTTTTAGAGAGACCTTAAGATGAGAATTTGCTTTGTTTTTTTGTATTAAACTCTATCTACCACAAAGTCCCATAGTAATGAGAGAGAGCAAGCCTCCTTGTGTTAACAGGCGGGCATAACCACAATTTTAACTTGATCACAGGCCTCTTTCAAAAAGCTACAATCACACCGTCTCCTTATGAACCACAATTTTCATCAACAAATATAAAATTACAACATGGAGTAAGAAACTATGGTCAGCAGCCCATGCTTCTTAGGCTATTTTAACGCATGCACGTTGCATCTTTCCAAAATCTCCAGTAAAGCATATACACTTACACATGTCTAATGTATTTTCTTCTGGGTCATCCTAAATGCTCATAATACTATATGTTTTTCTCTGAGCTTTCACTCCCTGCCTGTGACCGAAAATGTCACTTTTCACCTCCTTCAACTTCGGCGGGCAGTTTATCGCTATGTGTTACAATGAACCCACTTGTGTTACAATTACCATTAACAATTCTCTACATGAGCCTCGAATAGCCTACGTCTCATAAACACCACCAAATGACAATATGTTAAAGTATCCAGAAAAGGGGTCCACTCCTTGTAATAAATGACGTCTTTTTTAGGTTGAGCCTACTCGACAGCGCACGTGCTATCTGTTGTGAGGCAGATCGTGGCTTACCAAGAACACGGAGGGGTTTGAAGCCCACCCATTGCTTACCACTGGTTGGCCTTCTTTGTCATTCTAAGTTGCCTGCTTCTTATTTGATTGTTAGTTTATCAATCTTGTGTTTGTCCCTCCCGCGGAACATTGCCTCTTCTGATTGGCTGGCATCGCTGCTTGTTTTTCAAGCACAACTTTTTCTTTTGTGTGAAACACTCCAATGGAGTACGGGTGTTTATGAGCCATCTCCTTCATGTATGTCTCGCTCTCCTTGTATGTTGTGCTCTCGTTTCCCAAATGCTCCTCCCTGCCACAATCCCCCCTTGAGTTCTACCGCTTGCCTCTCCCCATTGCTTCCCTACACCTGCGTGCTGTTTTCTCCAAACCCCCAAGTTGCTTCCCTCCTGACACCCCCTCCCAGTTTGTCAACTCTGATTTCTATCTAAAAAGGGGGGAAAAGTGCTTGGGTCAATTTGTAAGCGACTGCATATGTGATGGACATGCCAACCAAATGACGGGCAGCAGTGTCTAAGACTTGCATTTCATGTTTGTTGTTTTCTTTTCCTTTACCTTTAGCCACGCTCCACAGCTGTACAACTTGGCTAAAAACCATTGGCAAAGCCAATAAGCCACGAAGGTTAGAGCTCTTGACTTTGCCAATTCTTGCGATGAGAGTGTAAGGCCCAAAAGTGGGGTCTGGCTAATGTCTTTATTTCATTTAATATTTTTCATTTTTTGTACAGACAACTCCCCAATCTGAAACATACAGAGCTGGAGGGTGGGGTTACTTTTTCTGCCCTCTAATGTCCATTGAATACTTCTCACAGAGGTAGCCCTTGCTCGTCCAGTCCTTTTACAACTACAGACTTCCTACAAGAGCCATGGAGTGGAAACCTTTCGCAGTTTAGCTCTTTATGTAGCAATGAAAGGCTGCTCCTCACAGACAGGGATGATACAGCCAATGTCCTATTACAACGAGTAAAGCATAAAAAGTTTTTTTTAAAGTCACCCCCTACGGATTGTCGCTGCATGTCCCGGCTCTTCAGCCATCCTCCGCCCTTTATTAAGATTTAACCATTCTATGGCTACGGAGAATTTGAAGCTTTTTAAATCCTCAAAAGCATGCTTCTGCTTCTCATCACTTTAAGCACAAATCGAAAAGAATGCAACATTTCCTACACATCTCTCAAGGAAGCAGCGATGACTCACGGTCTGCGGGAAACGGAGTGAGTGAGAAAAGCAAAAGGCAGGGCGTGCGGAGTCAACTGTTGCTCAGCAGAACGGTTTCCTGGCAACAAAGTTGAGAGGATGTCAAACTACATAAAAAACACAGCGTTTTCTATAAAAAAAAATATATATATATAAAAATATAAATATCTCTATCTATATAGTTCTATATCTATACATTTAATTTGTTATGTACAGCTGCACCAGACATCACCTCGTTGCCAGGTCAAAGAGGTTATCCAATAAACAACGAGTCTGGGGAGAGGGACACGTGGGATAGAACTGGTTACCAGGATGGTTGAGAAGGACATCAAGTGAGGCAGAATACCAAAGTATACACACATTGGATCTGTGCAGCTAGAAGAACCAACAGGAGTTGGTCAGCAGGTCTAAGGACGCTTGAGAGCAGACCTTGTACCTTATTGGCCGCTGACGGTTTGTATGACCAATGCAGCTGTCAGGCGTTTTCCCGAAGAACATCTGGAAATAAAGTTGCGTACTTGGATGTGTGGCTTTAAGAACACGCGGGGGGGGGGGGGGGGGGGGGCTACACGGCTCCCAATGTTTTAGCTGTGTTAACTTGCAAGATACTGTAACTAGAACAAGGGCGTGTGAGTATCGCAGTATGACGCAGATAACCCTATGGCCGAGAATTCTGTTTCCGCTATAGTGAGGCATAACGTGCATTTTTTAAGAAGCGCAAAGAGTGCACGATTTCACCAACTGATCTCTACCCGCTTCCTGTGATAGACCAGCAATACGAACAATATTCAGTACTTGCAAACATCCCATGGTGACACCATACCAGTGAAAGCAATGCATGCAACGTCTTCCAGAAGGGCGATAGCTAAGCCGCTGTGTACCAAGAAAGTCTTTTTCCATAACGCTGGAAGTATTAAACCCACATTAAGAGGAGGGACTAGAGACATCTCTTAGATAAAGTAGTTCTTTTTTTTCAGCCACATGCTGAAATTCTGTCAATGGGCAAAAACAACGATGCACTGGAAAGCTGACACAAGTCACTAACTGGGGCTGGCATTAAATCAAGCATTCCGCTTATCGCTTTTCTGTTTTCCTCCCTGTGACCCTCTCCCACGCCTCACAGTGCTGCGCCGGTGTACAAGTCTCAGACCATTCGCTGGACACCACTGCAGCTGGAGGCCTCCAACCTGTCTCCATGCATGTCTGTGCTCTGCAGCAGCCATGCAGAAGGCCAAATGCAGCATAAGAGACATGCCTTCGGGAGTTCTGGGGATACCACACCCCACTAACAGGATAGCTAGAAACGAAAAAGGGGACATTGCTTGCTCATAGGCCTGCCTGGCAGATTTCCACTCTGAGTAGCCTCGCTTACTAGGACTGCAAGTTTTGGGGATGCATTAAAATACAGAAATGAGCCTTGGGTTTCACTTCTCTGCTTGGCCACATTCCTACCTGACTGTCCTATCTTACCCAACACTACAAAGCTCATAGTGCCTGTAGTGGCCTACACTAGTTTCTATTTTTGGGGTCTGGCAAAAGGAAAAAGGCACTGAAAAAAACTTAGGTTGATATAGCACAGAGGTTCTTAATCTGTTGTCCAGAGACACCTGGGGGCCCACGTAGCCTAGCCCACGGGGGTCAGCAACTGCTTATTTATTTTATTTTTTTAGATGTCTTATAAAGCGCATGAATCACCCCACATGGGGTATCTCCGCGCTAATGACTGTAGAAGCGTAAGATCAGTGCATTAGAACAGGAAGGCCTTCAGATTCTTTCTAAAACTGAGGTAGTTGTGGTTAAGTCGAAGTGTCTCAGGAAGCTGATTCCACATTTTGGGTCCCAGGTGGGAGAAGGCTTTCCCACCCACATTGTTTTCTTGAAGCGGGGAATTACCAGGAGGCCTTTGCCTTCAGAACGGAGCCTTCGTGCGGGGGCATAGGTGATCAGTTTGTTGGATAGATATGTTGGGCCCAGCTAGTGAAGGCCCTTGAAAACTAAGCAGCATACTTTGAAGTGAACACGCTTGCGTATAGGGAGCCAATGGAGTTTGCGTAGGAGGGGAATGGATGGGGTGCGGCGAGGAGAATTGGTGACCAGGCAGGCTGCTGTATTCTGGACCACCTGAAGGGTCTGTAAAGCAGAGTCTTTGGCAGACATGAGAAGGGCATTGCTAAAGTCCATCCGGCTGAGCACTAAAGCATGTATGAGAGTCTTGCGAGTGGAAAGGGGGATGAAATGGAAGACTTTCCGCAGAAGACTAAGGGCATGGAAGCATGAGCGTTTGGTTAATGTTATGTGCTCATCCATGTTTAGCTTGCTGTCTACTAGTACCCCTAAGTTCTTTACAACTGATTTGGGGGGGGGGCTGTTCCTAGTTCTTGCGGCCACCAGCTCGGGGACCAGTTGGTGATTACCTCCGTGAATAGCATGATCTCCGTTTTGCTTGTGTTCAGCTGCAGGAAATTCTGACTCATCCAAGCCGTGATCTTGAGCATGCCTTCGGAGAAGATTTCTTGGATGTTGGGCGCATCAATATCATAGACCAGGAGCAGTTGTGTATCATCTGCGTAGGAGACCGGGATAAACCCGATCTTCCTAAGCAGAGAGGCAGTGGGGCAATGTAAATATTACAAAGGGTAGGGCTGAGACAGGAGCCGTGTGGGACTCCCTTGGTGACAGAGGTGGTCTTAGCTTTGAACGTGCCCAGATTGACTGTTTGGGTCCGGTCCTTGAGGAAGTCTGTCAACCATTCCAAGGCCATGTCCCGAATACCTGTGGTGCGCAATCTCTTGAGTAGAATGTGATGTGAGATAGTATCAAAGGCGGCGGATAGTTCGAGCAGTATCAAGATTACTGCTCGACCTCTATCTGCCTGCGTGCTGATATCGTCAATGACATTGACCAGGGTGGATTCCGTGCTATGACAGGGCCGGAAGCCCGACTGGGAGTGATCTAAGCAATTGGAGGTCTCAACATAAGATGAGAGATGTTTATTTATGTGTTTTTCCAGCAGTTTGCTGTATGAGGGAAGCAGGGATATGGGCCGGTAGTTTGTGATCACATCTGGTGGGAGTTTGGAGTTTTTCCTGATGGGCATGGCCTGTGCGTCTTTCCATTCTTTTGGGAGTTTACCCTCCGTGATTGATTTATTGAAGACGGCTTCGAGAGGTCCCGCCAGTTCTGTAGCAAGAGTTTTTACCATTCTCGCCGGAATTAGGTCTTTGGGGGATCCTGACTTGGCCGATTTAAGAAGGATTTCGGTTTCTCTTAGAGTGAGAAGTGGAAACGTTTTTAGGGATGGCTGGATAAGAGAGCATGGACTAATGCGTGAAATCTCTGTGTCTGGCTCTCGTGAACTGGGGGATGGGAATTTAGAGTAAATGTCTTCAATCTTCTGAGTCAGATGATTGGCGATGTTATCACAGAGTAATTGGGAGGACTCGTCCTTGGGATTGCAAGCTTTAGGGTTAACGAGAGAGTTGAGGATCTGGAAAAGCGTTTTAGG
The DNA here is from genome assembly GCF_964261635.1 of Lissotriton helveticus. NCBI lineage: Eukaryota > Metazoa > Chordata > Amphibia > Caudata > Salamandridae > Lissotriton > Lissotriton helveticus. The sequence goes on along the minus strand of NC_136063.1, from coordinate 202,761,334 downwards.
GGTGTTGTCCGCCTGCTCTAGTTGTAATGCTATATGCTTTTTCCTGGTGTTTATAAGGTTCTTGTGATATGTTCTCAGCGTCTCTTTAAAGTTGTCCTTATCCGATTGTGCTTTGGAGCGGCGCCAGATACGCTCCAGTACCTTAAATTTGCTTTTCTCTATTTTTAATTCTTGAGAGTACCAGGGGACCTGAGGGCGACGTGCCAAAGTGGATGCTTTTTTTATAGGTATTGTGGCATCTAAAGTGAGGTTGATGGCATTTTGGAGTGATTTGAGGTGCTCCTCAACTGTGCTATTGGGAGCCTGTGGGGGGGGGGGCGTGAAATGCTTCGGAAAAGGATTGAGGCGAGAGTTTGTGCCATTGTCTAAAGCAACGAGTACCTGGCTTTTTGTTGGGAACGTTCACACTGGGTCCCACTAGATCAAATGTGATCATGTAATGGTCTGACCAGGTTAAGGGTAGCGTTTGTCTATATATTAGATCCATGGAGTTGGAAAGCACTTGGTCAAGAGTATGGCCTGCACAGTGTGTGGGTCCGTTATTTTTCTTGATCAGGCCGAGAGGGGAGATATCTCTAAGAAAGTGTAAGGTCTCAGTGTCTCGAAGATCCTCACTATGTATATTAAAATCTCCTAGAAGGATGAATCTGTTAGTGGAGATGACATGGGGAGCAATTAGCTCTAAGAGAAGTGAGATTGAATCGGCAATGGGACCTGGAGGGCGATAGACAAGTGCGCCTTTCCAGCTAAGCTGCGAGTGGAGTTCTATTCTACATATAATCATCTCAAGGTTGGTGCTCAGGTGTTCATCTAGTACTGTAACCTTTATGGGATCCTTGTAAACAATGGCGGTCCCGCCCCCGGTCTTCCTGGGTCTATCTAATTTTAGGATCAGATATCCCTCAGGTGAGGCTGTTGCAATGGCTGGGGCCGAAGTGGTCTTTAGCCATGTTTCTGTAAGAAACCCGAGGTCAGGGTTCGACGAAGAGAGGAAGTCCCATATGTGGGTGGCGTGTTTGGGGAGAGAGCGTACGTTGGCTAGAAAAGCTTTCCAGTTGTGGTCTGCCGAGCAGTCTTCCACGGCTGGGTCGCTTTGATGAAGAGTGCTAATATTCTCTCGAAGACTGTGGAATCTACAAATCCGACATGAGAAGGGACCTTCCAGGTAGGGTGGTAACTTTTGTTTACATAGACGGGTGGCGGTGTCTGGGCAGTTCTGGCTGTTAAGGTTGGTAGCGAAATTTAATAGCTCCTGCCTAGAATACCTAATCCTCCCAGTAGCCTCAGAGGTGTGGTCCTTACCTTGGGCAGAACTGGCATAGTGACTGGCACCTGGCAACGGTCTGGCGCGGACGGGCGCAGACGGGCTTGCCTTTGGCGCGCCGCCGGCACGCCCGCTGCGCGGCCGAGTTGGTGCTGTCATTTATACATAGGTGAGGGTGGGGTTTAGAGAGCAACTAGTACGCACCTCAAATTCCTTCCAATATGTCCGCTTACCCACAGTACGTCCCACGGCAGCACCTAATCGTCTGCGGGGACCAGGGTTCGAGCGCGGTGAGGAGGCAGTGGGAGCAAGTTTCACAAATGTGCAAATAGGCAGATTAACATTTTTAAAACGACAAACGGTGCTATTTTCCCGGCTTCCGCCTCAGGAAACTCAATTACGCTTCTACTTTCAATTAAATAATATTAACAGATTAATAGAGACTATATAAATAAGCAAAGTGTAACATTTTAAAACGTGCTGTAAATATTAAACAATTTGAAATAGTTATGTAACTTAGGGCTAATAGTCGCCAAAAGAGACATTGCCAGACACTACAGAGCCACGGACCTGCCCACACTAGCAGAGTGGAGAGCCAGTATGGACCAGAGAAGACCACCTTTGCGGCCAGAGGAGGCCCCAAAAGGTTTACTGAGATATGGGCTCTATGGCTGAGCTATTATGGCCTAGAAATAGAAGGGGCGGGAGTTAACAACATGCACCCAATTACGCAAGAGTAGAATATAATCAGTGTCTCCCATCACTCTTAACGCATATCTTATTAAGAAGGGACCACCACTGGGTACGGGAAGTGGGGGATAGGGAGCGATTTCTGGAACGTATTTTTGTAACTCTGTTCCCCTGAAGTGATTTTTGGATGTATTAACGTAAAATGTACTGTGTGCAATGGTTCTCCTGCTGATTCAATGGCAGGCATTTTCTTTTGTGGGAAATTAAAATAATGAAAATACTAAAAAGAAGAATTTGAAGTTGAAGGCTAAAAATTAAGTTAGTATCCTAATATCAATTCGTGGGAGCAGTGCAAGTGCATCCAACAGAATATAGTATGGACTATTGGTGGCCTTAACTGAATATAGAAAGGCTCCATCCAACGCTCAAATCTCTACACACCCTGCCGTGAGAGCTACGGCTCGTGCTCCTTGCGCCACCAGCTCCAGGGAAACGCCGTGAGGGGAACGGAGGTCTCTAACGCCGCAACTTCGCCTGCAGCCACCGGGGGGCCAAAAACTACACCTCCCAGGTGCCCCGGCGACCAAGTCGCGTCCCTGACGCCACCTTTGCGCCCGGAGGCGCCTGAAAAGAGAGGAACGCCTCTCGCCCCGCGAGTCACGCACAGGAGCAGCCGGGCGAAGTTAGGGCTTGTAGGAAGTTACCTTCTAAGAGTGGGGGGAATAGGAAAACTAAGAGAGCTGGCTCTTCACCTATTACTGTAGGGGGAGAAAATGAGTCCTCAAATAAGACCGAGGTGGCCAAGCTGAACTCCGAACAAATTGACTTGTTGGCCAGTCTCATTGAATCTAAATTAGATCTTCTGATTAACCCCCTTCATGGCCAAATTAGATCAGGTCTCAAAAGAAGTATCCAGACTGGGTGGCCTATTAAATTCTCAATTAGGTATGTCAAATAAGAGCATTCAGGGTGGAAATAACACAAATATAGTCGCGGCTGCCACTCGTAATGGGGATAATAGGAGTTTACAACCTGTGTCATCCACACAATCAGTACCACAGTCCCAACTCACCCCTGTAACGGCATCTGCCGCTCTACCACCCCCCCCTTTAGTTACTCAACCACCCCTAACGACCCTGAGGAATCAACCTATTTTGACGGGGGGGCACCACAGTGAGGGGAGAAGGGAAATAAATAGAAGACCTTCAGTTAATCTACCCCCAGATTGTGCACCATATATAGTGGTATTAACTAATGTACCTGGGGTGGACTCTCATCTTTCTGAGTTGGGGATAGAATCTCATGATTCTTTGAAAAATAAATCAGTGTCATGGCTGAATAGAAACTGTGGGTTCCCATTGTCCTTCTCTGATGATATAATATCAACTCGTAGAGTTAGTTGGATAGGAAACTCGAGGAAAAATTCCAGGGGGGATTGCATTATTGTTAACTTTAGGCATCCACAGCATGTTGCCACAGTCTTGCTCAGAGCGGCTTCTTTGCCAATTGTTGACAACACTGTATGTGCTCGCCCCCTTGGTTTTTTCTATAATCATCATGGCAATACCCCACACTTAGACACTACCCTGCCCAAGTTAGTTCCATCTCTACTTAGACGTGGCTGTAATATACCTCCGCAAACTGGAAATTACCCTGCGAATAGAATGGACTCATTTTATTACAGGTTGACCGGGCCAAATAGTCATTTTGATCATCCACTCCCACTGACCAATCGATATTCCCCGCTAACATCCCTGGAGGAAAATGATTGACTGTCAAATGTCCCGAGGAACAATGTACAGCCTTCACATTCCTCCTGCAGGATCATGACATGGAATATTGCTGGAATTAAGGACAAAGTAGGGAATGAAATTTGGATCAATTATTTAAAAACTTACGACATTATAGTGTTCCAAGAGACCTGGGACCTGATGGATAGTTTCTCTTTGGATGGGTACAGTCACTTTTGTATTCCAGCAACCTGCAGTACGGCAGGTAGAGCTAGGGGTGGCCTAGTGAGCTTATTTAAACTTGATCTTAAGGGCTCCTTAACTTTGTGTAACTCAGGATGTCAAAATTGTCTAATTGTAGAATTATCTTCTCCTGACATTCCTAAGATTTTATTTATTAATTTCTACAATTCACGTGCTAATGAGTTAACTAGTTTTAATTTAGATCTCTTGGAGAAATTCTTGTCAGTCTATAGAAGTAATGTGAATGCTTTTGAAATAATCCTTTTAGGGGACTTTAACACTCATCCCTGCAACCAACCATGTGCCAATACAGAAGAGGAGGGCCCCCCTTATTCCTCTCCAATTCATCTTGAACACTCTAAATGGGGTGAGGCCCTCGAAAACTTTTTGGCAAGATGGAATCTTTATGAATCTGGATGCGGGGAAAGTGGTTCTAGGACCCCTACTTTTAAAGGGACAGTTAATGGTACTATCATTGATTATATTTTCATGTCTTCTTTTGTTTTATGTAAGGTTTTATTGTACAAAACGGAGGTCTCGGTCTTCAGTGATCATAACCCTGTGTCAGTAAATATAATATCTACTGACCTTCTAAATTTTAAAAATGTGACATTCAAGGGAAGCCTAAATGTGATTGCTAAAGAGCAGGGACGCAGGTTAAAATGGTCCAATATAGTTCCTGAAACCTTCTTGCAGGTTGTATTGGGCAAGGTTGAAGACGATGTGGCCATATGCTTAGAGAAGGAGGCTCAAAATATCCACGTGGTCATCGCCTTTGATAAAATTTGTAGACAAATCAATCAAAGTCTACTTGCTGGTCCCAGTCAGATACAACACAATGGGAAAAGATGGTTTAATAAAAGATGCTCTGGGGCACAGGCACGGTTACTTAAGGCTCTGAAGGCTACCCCTAAAGATAGAGTCGAAATAGCAAGTCTGAGATCCGCATATAAGAAAGCTATTTCGGACCGAAAAAATGAGCTGAAAGAAGAGGCCTGGTTGCAACTACTTGCTCCTGAGACTTTAAAAAATAGTGGGCAGTTTTGGAAAATCGTCAATCAACCACTATTCTCGGCTGAGGATAATTCTATTCTAGAAACAAATATCCCAGAGCTGGATTTCACATTTTGGGAAAATCTACTCAACCCCAGATTCAGAAAAACAGCAGATTAATATATTTTCTAGCTCTGAGGGCTTACATGTGATTTTTGAAGAGACAGAGGTAGAAAATGCGATTCAACAGACCCTAAAAAATAAGGCTCCAGGCCCCGACGGGGTTCCCTCCGATGTTTTTAAATGTGCGCCAAAATTTTGGTCTAAAATCCTGTGTAGTGTTTTTAACGCCCTTAATCAAAATAATATTCCGGAGTCTTGGAAAAAATCTATTATTATTCCAGTCTTCAAGAAGGGAGATAGGCAGGACCCCTCCTGTTATAGACCTATCTTCCTAATAGACTCCTCAGTAAAAATTTTAGGACGTGTTATTTTGCACAAATTAACGGTTTGGCTCAACGACAGAGGGGTTTTGTCGAACCTGCAATATGGGTTTCGATCAAAAAGGAGTACTTTAGACCAGTGTCTCAACCTGCAATTGCTTTTAGATAAATACACCAAGGCTAAAGAGGGGTCAATGTACCTGGGGTTCATGGACCTCTCATCCGCATTTGACCTTGTAAATAGGTCTAAGCTATGGCAAATTTTACTTGATATGGGACTAGATCGGGCCTTAGTTAACCTCCTGGCTGATTTACACTCGGGTTTATTGGCATCTGTCCGGGTCACCACTCAGGGGCGATGTTCTAGCCATTTTAACTCAGAACGGGGGGGTCAGGCAAGGGTGTATCCTGGCCCCCCTTCTTTTTACGGTATATATTAATGCCCTAGAATCTGTATTAAAGGAGGCAACCCTTGATATACTGCGTATAGGGGAATTTGGTATTCCAGTCCTCCTCTACGCGGACGACGCTGTCCTTCTCTCACGGACGGGGGTTGGAATTCAACGGCTGCTAGATGCATTCGGAAACTTTATGGGATCCCTTGATCTTAAAATAAATGCAAAGAAGTCGCAAATTATGATTACAGGGAGGTGCAGCAGGAAGAAACTATCTAAAACCTTCCACTGCTGCGAAGAAGAATTGTGTAGAGTGCCCACGTTCCCCTATCTTGGGATTACCTGTGATGAGAGGGGGAATTGGGGCCCGCAACTCAAAAACAGAAATATCTTCCTTGCTAGAACTACTTTTGCACTTCAGGGATTCGCAAAGAAACTGGGGGCAAGACCTATAGCTGCATTGATGAAAATATACAAAGCAAAATGCATTGCAACTGCGACTTACGGTAGCTCAATATGGGGCTATAGTGTTTTGGATTGTCTACAGGTGACAGAAAACAAATTTCTGAGATCAGTTCTCTCTGTCCCACAGTCCACTCACTCATACACCATTCACTCTGAATTGGGGGTAGGGTTTATTTCTGACATGATAAGAATGGCTCCCGTAATATGCTGGATGAAGACCTGGTTGAACCAGGAAATCTCCTTGAACCATATTATCATGAAAGATTGTCTCTCATTAGAAAATTCCAGTAATATTCAGTGGTTGACATATATTAAAAATACCTTTTTTAAACTAGGGAGACCGGAGCTTTTCTCCTCCCCAGAAATAATAACTTCCAGGGACATCACACAAATTAAGGGAGCCATGGCAGAGCTGATGTCTTTGGAAAGAGAGGATATAGAGCTCAGAAAACCCATTGTAAGGGCTAATTTAATTGTTGCTAGTTCACACGGCCCAGAAATGTATCTCACCTTGGTGAACCGCCCTTACCACAGGTCTCTTTTAACCCGCTTCCGTTTTAATTTGATCCACCTGAATCTTGGTTATTTTCCAAATTGGAGCACTCCCGATAATGCATTGCCGTGTTCTTGCGACAACTTTTCCACTCAGAACACATTGCATTTCCTGATGTTCTGTGGGCATTTCACAGAACCTAGAATGACATTTTTGGTCCCCATACTTAGGGAGGCGGGGTTTCTGCAAGTCAAGCCCGCTCTCTTGTACCTGCAATTACTAAAGACCCCACGGACCATTTTTCATGTCGCTAGCTTTTTAGTGAGTGCTGTGAGAATTAAGAACAGGAGGATGATTACTGGTACATAAATGTTCAGGGTTGTATTTTGCAAGGATGTTTTTATTGTAAAATTGACTGCTAGGGCAAATCATTTGGTATGTTTTTATTCTATGTATTGTGATTTTTAAGTCATGAAAGCACTGAGAACACCTTCTTAATTGGTTTTATATTAATATTATGTGTAAATAATGTATTCAATGTGAGTGTTGTTTTGTACCATGGTCTTTTTATGATATTGATTTATCGAAATAAAGTATTCTGACTGACTGACTGGCTCCATCCAACCTTACCAATAACACTAAAATGTTGATTTTTGAATACTTATTTCTGAATTAAATTAAATATTTCATCATTGTTGTATATGCTTGATGAATTTTTGTTTCTGTACTTTTTGTGTATTATTTCACGGTTCAAATCAACATTGCTTATGCCGGGGTCTCCAGTTTACAATAGTGATCGGGGGTGTCACGGGGGTCAGATTCCAATAATGATGCAGTGGAGGTCCCCAGGTTCCTGCAATAATTAAGTGGGAGTCCAAAGAAATCAAAAGGTTAAAATCCACTGATTGCAGCTGGAGATGTTAGCTCCTCGATTACTGCACCATCTCTTCATACTGCACAAGATTCATGATGTTGCAGCGCCTTAACCCTCATCACCATAGGGCTTCAAGACAACCCTTTTTCATGGACCGATAACCATTTTACTTATTTTTCCAACGAGAAATCCAGTAAAATATAACAATATAACAATATAAATATATTTATTTTTCTGATCATATTCTATATTATGTTATGTCCTCTAACATCTTATGTAACCCCCATTGGCACAAGGAAGGCATCGCGGCACTAAACCGTACACAGCGTGCTTGGTCTAGCCACGTCATGGCAACCTCGAGACTGCAGATGTGTACCAAAGTTTATAGGGGGGATGAAAGACGAATAGCGAGCACTTGGTCCAAAATGTATTCTTCGCAACTGATAGAATATTCATTGCGAAGATGGGAGTGCTACCCCATCACTTTTAGTGGAGAAAAAAGTAAAAGGCACCACCTACACGGTGTGTAGGCTCCACTCAGAAAGTGTCACGGTTCGCAGCGCTTGCCGCTCCCTGCCATCCCCGCTAACGCACACAGAATTGCCGGGATACTCACTTCCGGGCGGATGTTAAGTCCCGGTCTAGTCCTGGGCAGCTGACCTGAGGTTACTGAAGCACTTCCGGGGGAAACGCTTAAACATCGGGTTTCCCGCCGGCTCAGTGCTTCGAATCTTTCCTGATTCTCCTGAGACGCGGCTTCGTATGCTGAAGTGCTGTTTTCTAGTTGGTCTACGCCGCGCTGGAGCGCTGTTCGTCAGCTGGTCTACGCCGTGCTGGAGCGATGTTTATTGTTTGTTCTCGCCGCGCAGGAGCGCTTGTTTGTTTTCCGTGAAGCTCACCGCGCTAGAGCGCTATTCAGGGCTGTATGTTTTCTGCCTCCAGTAACCCTTGCCGCGCAGGAGCGCTGTATGGGGGTTAAGGGTCCTTTGCACAGGAGTGCTTTACTTTTGGGGTTCTGTTAATGCAGACATTAGTTTCTCCATCGCGCAGGAGCGCTGCTTGGGGGAATAGCTCCGCTGAGCTGGAGCCTTGTACATAGCTTGCTTTTGCTTACTAGGGATGCCACCGTTTTTCGTGACTGAGTCCTGATTCATGTTACACGCACAGGAGCGCCTTGCTTTCTGGGTTGACATTTTGTTCTTTGGTACCGTGCGCAGGAGCGCTTTCCTTTTGTTTTTGCTTGGGTGCCTGGCGCAGGAGCGCCTCGACTTGGTTAACCTTATTAGGAGCTGATAGACGTCTGGGTACCGCAGTCTACAGAAGCACTGGTGAGTTCCCGGAAGGAGTTTACTTCTGTGTGTGCTTTGGTGGGTTGCGCAGAAAGCGGGAGGTGTGGTTCTTTTCTGATCTGGTTCTTTTCCGTTTTCCCAGTTGGCACCGAGATACCCCGCAAGCTCCACACCCATACCAAGCCTCTACATCCTGGCTCCCTTCCCTGCGTCCATCTCATCCCTGCTGGGTCCTACATTCCACAAGGGTCAGGTGGGTACAGGGGCGGGTGCTCTTGTCGTCTCTGCGGAATTGCTTCACAAGCAGAGGTAAGTCTTGTGGGACACCTGACAGAAAGGTGGTGGTACAATGTACACCAGCGGGTGCTACTAGGTAATCAACATGAGTACTGAAATACAAGTACTTCCGTCAACACCTATGATCACTAACCCAAAAGAAAACAGGTGGCTTAGTGCTTAATTTGAGCCTGTGGTTTCCGGTGCTCGGCGCTGGGACTTAAATGTCAACAGCAGCGCCTGTGAGAGTCTGCCACAAGATGGCGCTGTCTGCCTAATTTATAGATGACCAGAACAGCAGGTATTTATTCATTTAATACACTTTAAAAATTACTATTACGTGCCACCCAAGCTATTCATATAGCTTTGGAGGCCTGAAATAGTCCAAACTGTCGCACTTGTAGGAGTGCGATGGTTATTAGTTGTGTTGTTACTATCATTGGAAGCATGGCGGGGGCAACAGTGAAATCCGGACGAGAGCACTGGAACTTTTTTTTACAAATTAAGCACTGAGGTGGATTACTTTCTTCCCTGCAGCGAACCTGCAATGTTGGTTTCCTTGCGCCCAGGATCACAGGCTCAGTAGCCAATTACCTGATTTAGGAATTTTTCACATAAGCAGGCGTATCTGGGCTAGTCTAGCCGTTTCCTCAGACACCCAACCTGTCCCACGCAACTAACCCACTTGTATCACGAATGCATAGAAACTCTCCAACGAGACAGAGTGCCTAACAGAACTACTTAAGGGGAGAGCCCCCATCATGTGGGCACACAAATCTACCTTTGCAAAGCACGTCCACAAAATGTCTCCCCTCTGTAGGACAATAGGATTTATCTTGTATCAGTTATCACACCTTGTGGCATGTCATACAACACCACATTCCCACAGGGCTTGAAATACACAGAGACAACTAGCTGCGTTACTGGGGGTTGACAGACTAAAACAACAGAGCTCTTAATAGGGTGGCACAACAGTGTCACACTTCTTCACAAGCCCTCCCTTCTTGACACTCAAGTGTAGGCTTCCCTCCATGATCAGACAAGTGCACAAAATATGGCCATCTTTTACATGTCTGCTGGAAAGCTCACTTATCATATAAAACAACTCGACAGGCGTGCAAAAACAATACATATTGATTTCTATGGATATATATGACGTTGACAACACCGGATATTTGTATTTATGAGTGTTGCATTGTACGGTTACACGGGGAAAGAATTTATGACAAACGTCAAGGAAGATACCACTAAAGGACATGTATACAAGGTCAAATGAACAGATATTTTTCAAGATTGCACATGATGGGACAGGAGTGAATTGTTTGCTATGTATAATATAACCATCCAGTGATAATGGGTTGCGACGGCCGGATACGTTGGGTTCTACAGGCTGAGGTGAGGAAGTTAAACCTGCCCTGACTGAAGGTAAATCGATAGTGTGTAATGGGCACCCCTACAAACAGATTTTTACTGGTTAAGGAAAATGCTACATCCATGGTGCAGTACAAAGTAACACCAACAAGTCTTTCCTCAAACAAAGTGCAGAAATACCAGAAAATTAACATTCTTCAAATTCTTTTTCAGTTTTCATACAAGACCAAAATATTAAAATACCCAACCATGACATCTTGGAGAAAATAATGTTGTCCATAACTATGAAAATTCATCCTAATCAGCCAGCCTCAAAACACAATAATCAGATGCAACTGCTGGGGGAGTTCGGGATTTTAATGAGATAAATGTGTATAACTTCGAATCCCTGCAGGACCAATCCAATCTGTCATGCTTCCTAGGTCGATAAACTGAGTACCATCAAATAAGGGCATAGTTACACTTCCAACTTATAAAGTTGCACAATAATAGAAATAACTGCTATATTAAAACAAGCTATTACCAACACAAAGATAAACGCACTGGGATACGGAGCCTTTCCTTACCTAAAAGCTGTGCTAAATGAACTTGTTTTAGAGTGCTTCGTACTGCACTGCTGTGGATTCCAAGCGCTGAAAAACAGGTGTTGCTATTACCCAGTTTGATGGCACTTAATTTGATAGCCTCAAACTGAGCTCCCATTACTGAGGTTCACACTCATGACCTGCAGCACATTTCAGTGGCAATCATTCAATTCAGTGAGGCACCCTGCTAGCCTCAAGTAACCAGACGCAAAATCTGACCTCACATCACCGACACTAAACAAACCCAGGCAAAGCCAATAGGTTTTTTCTATGAAAGACATTAGCCTATCTTTATTTTTGCTTTGCCAGTGCTTGTCGTGGTTGTTGTTCAGTATTAGAAGGAAAACAATTGTGTGTACCCACCCATATATCACGATGCTGACGCCCATCTTGACAATTAAACAAAAACACATCAAATTAAAGGTGTGGAATAGCACCTTTACAAAAAGGAGAGGCCGGGTAGAAGAGTGCATCTGTAGGGCACTCCTGTAACGTTTAAAAGATGTAAATACATATTTTTTCAAAAGGGCTGGGGAAACAGATGAGCTGAGTGTAGGAAAGAAACAGAGGACGTGAAGGTGGGGACAATGGGAAAGAAGCACACAGGGTAAAAGGCAAAAAAACAATGCACCCCCAAGGAGTGTAAAATGACAAATAAAAGTAGTTCCCTCAATATCAGCATTGGGGTGATACAAGTCATCCAACCAAATAAATGGTAAAATAGTTATACGACAAGCACAAGAACGGGAAGTAAAGGATAAGAAGGAAGAAAATGAAATAGACAATAAAGCAAACCAATCAATAAAAAGCAGGCTGACCCTAAGCCTACTTTAAGTGTTGGAATTGTAAACAACAGGTATGTCAACAACAGACATCCTGAGCGGCCATGATTATCTCAGCCCTCAGCTCCACCTGCTGCATACAAGCTCAACTCCTGCTCTGTATATGTGCAGATTGGACAGACCTGGCTACCACATTTCAAAATAAGTGCACATGCATGCTTATCACTGTCTGCGCTTTAGCTTGGTTTGAAGGTGGCTGCCCCATCAGCTGGTCAGACATCTCACTGGATAAAGCACCTGCTGTAGAAACGTATTTGGAATCAAAGAAGGAGTAATGAATATGTATGCATCTAAGGTAGTTATAAATAAGGGCTATTAGAGTGACCTATGACAACAAGTACATAAGTGGATAAGATTATCAATACATTAGGGTTTCTACAGAACATTCAAGTGTCTCCAGCTCACCGGATTACGTCAAATGATGATGACACCAACTACCGTGCCAGCATGCAGCCCACAGGACTGGCCAAACAGAGGGCTTGTATTGACCAACAGAGGCCTTCTTTCTTAAATTCTGATGTTCCTGGGGTACTGGTGTTCCTGCAGTCAATTATTTCACGATAATGCTCTCTAAACTGGTCATTAATCCTCCCTATCTTTTAGGCCCGCCTGGTGAATCAAAGGACAGATCAATCAATCAATGCGATCTTGATTCAGATTATACAAAGAATAAAAACAATGAACATCAAATACATTAACAATGATTCTCTCATGTAGGAACATCATAAAATGATTAGATAGAGCACTCAGTGCAAAATGATGTAAAGTTATGTCCAAGACATGGTTTAGAACACTTGGATTAATGAGATAATCTATCTAAAACGCAGGTAGAATGGAAAAAACAAGACAAACGTCATAATACATTAATAGCAGCACTCTCGGATTGGACAATCCTCATAAATAGATCAATAAAACATACTGTGCAAATTTTGGATGCAAGAATTATATCAGGAATTACATCAGAGGCATAATTAATAACACTTGTGATCAAGGTAGTAAGTAATCTGTATAAAGTGCAAGTAGTCACAAGAAATTAAAGCGAAAATACACAAATATAAAAGAATAATATAAAAACCATTGTACAAAAGAATCTTATGGGCAAATGGACGCAGGGGAAATTATCCATATCTTAAATTGGTTTTCCTCATATCATATTTCAAGATGGGTAATTGACTTCTGCCTCCTAATTGAGGACTTAATGTATATCAAGGTTGCACAACCGGTGTAAACATCATTCAATTTACATAGAAATGTAAAAGCCTCTTGGTAGTAAATGACCTTATGTGATGATAATAATAATGGAAATTAGTATTAGGATGGGTGCACAGCTTATTAATGAAAATTAATCCGGTTGGGTTCACCTAGGGTGGCGTAGATACCCCTAAAAACGCCAATAGTAAGTCCATAGAATGTGATTCCAGAAAGTCACTGGGACCATCCCCTTGGGAACACCTTGTTTTCCTCTTGTCAACAGAGGATTCCACAAAGTTAAATGTTTCAAGTTTCTTTTAATTCATCAATGTTTATCGAATATTGGTTCAAAGCATATTCGTTAATCAATGTTATCACTCATTAGTAGGCATGAGTGACATGTTAATTCATGAGACATCATTATAATTCAGAGTGTCCAATGCATTTCGGGCTATAGAATGAGCCCTTCATCAGGGAATTATAATGATGTCTCATGAATTAACATGTCACTCATGCCTACTAATGAGTGATAACATTGATTAACGAATATGCTTTGACCCAATATTCGATGAACATTGATGAATTAAAAGAAACTTGAAACATTTAACTTTGTGGAATCCTCTGTTGACAAGAGGAAAACAAGGTGTTCCCAAGGGGATGGTCCCAGTGACTTCCATAATAATAATAATGAGCACAATACAAATAATCAAATTTTTTTGCAAAATTTACAAGACATGAAAAGTATAGCGACTGGCTTTCCACTGCATGGACACTTATATTTTTTTGTATCCATGCCTCAGATTTTGGGAATGCGACTAGGTAATGAAGGATCAAAATTGTAGTCTGGTTAAATAAAATCTGTCCTGAGCATCTGTTACAGTAGTCGGGTATCCTTGTACCCCCTGTTGCAAGGGTACTTGCCAGTATCTATCTACGGTTGGCTTCACTCTTTCAGGCAATTCTCTATCAGCCTCCCTTTTTCCCATATAAACGGTTCTCAGTTTTTTCTTACTACATTGCAGGACACTGGCGGGGCAGTGATGCTAATATTATCAAAACACAAAAAATATGATGGATGAAATGTTAAACATTTTCAAACATTCACCCCCAGTCACAGATCTGGGTTAAAGCAATTGTTACTTTGCTCACCACGCCATTCCAGTTTGGACACAGCCATATGCAAATCAGCCTTGACCCTGTTCCCCCATGGGAATATTCCAGCCCAAACTGCCAGGCCAGGGCCTCCCTGGACCGGAAAACAAGTATCCTAGGACCGGTTTCGAGGCATCACCCCATATCAGGCAGGTTAGCTTGAAGCCGGTGGAGTAGCGAGCATGTAACCCATATTATAGTCAATTTCCTGCAATAAGTTGGACAGATACCTGCACTTCCCGCACTTTATTTACAGATTATTATGAGAGGCACAAGTTTCTTCGGACATAGTTCCGTATCCAAACTATATACTTTCAGTTCGCTTTCCCTTAAAAGGTACGTGGTTTCCGTCTCTTCCTGGCTGTCACTGTGAATTCCCAGCGGAACAAAGCACTATGCACTTTTTTCTTTTTTGCACATTTTACACCGCGCAAAGAGTGCTGTTTCTCCGCCCTATGTTACGAGCATTAAACATTAGATCCCATGTTGCAGCCTTTACTTATTTGCACTGTCTGGGAAACGAAACCGTTATACATACTGTCTAAATTAAATGTTGAGTGCCATAAAGGTACGATCTTTATATTGAATCACTCTTTTATGGTATAGATGTCTTTTAATACTGGCCTTTAGTATATTTAACACGTTTTTCCCTCAATCCTATGAATGTTAATACTGTAAATGGTTTTCTTTTATTTGCTATGACTTTTATGGCTCAGTTGAGCCGAAAAAAGCATTTTGACTGACTGACAGATCCTTCAAAGGCACTTTATTAAAAGTCAAAGCAGGTTGTGGAGGAGGCAGAATGAGGCGGGGGAAGGGCAGTTCATAGCAGTCCTACAATGACCCTCAGGCCAAGACTGGCTTCACGCTAGACATCCCCACTTTTGTAGAGTGTCACATTGGTGGGAACTCCTAAGGTGGATTGTGCAACACAGCCAGACAAGCTTCGGAACTCTCCCGCCAAGATCCAGAAAGATTACAAAACCTTACTAAGCGCTGTAAAATCTAGACTGTTCCTATTATTCCTGACACCCCCTGCCCCCCCCTCCCTAGATTATTCTACAGCACATGCCCTCCACCCATAAGGAAACATTAAATGCACCGCCAGGAGACCAGGTGGAGATGGTACATGTGGACAAGTGAGACCATCTACGTCATCCTCTTCTGTGCCATCAACAAGCCTAAGCAACAAGACACATAATACTACCCACAAAGTATACCTTACACAACAAACACTCAACCGCCCAACCATATGCATCAGGCAGGGCACAGATAGGCACAATATCTCATCCTCACACCCTTGAACATCACTGGTACGTGCAAGAGAATCAAGTCCTCAACAACACAAAAAGGGACACAAGCACAATACACAATGCTTCCTGCAGTCACGCGACACTCTACCGACCATTTCTACTAGGCCACACCAGTTGTACAACCAGGCCCGGTTCTAGCGGGTGGGCCAGGCCCACCCAAACATGATGTTGTTGGAGTATACTCAGTGTGTTAAAATACCCCTCACACACCAAAAGGGCCCTTGGTGTCATGCTTCATCATCGGTGTCTTCCCGCCCCCGCTGCGGGACGGGGCAGTGCTGCGACAAGCGACTACGCCAGAGCACCTTTTTATTGTGAGTGCTATGTGAGTGAAATGAGGTGAGTGTCAGTGGGGTCAGGAGTGATATGAGTGAGAATTAAAAAATACCTGGCCTAGTGTTAGAAAAAACTATTTAATAGGCACTGGCTGGTATTGTTAAAAGGGGTGAGGCGGAGGGCAAGAGCGGGTTACTAGTCTTGCTCTCCTGTGTGGGTCAACATGTTTCGGGGCGACATGCCCCTTCGTCAGGACCGGGTATAGATCCCCCTGTCACTCACTAATGTGCTCCCACAGATGGAGAGTGTAATGTATTATCAATGTGTATGGATAAACTTTATAGATACACGTGTTAAAGCTAAATCAGAAATTCTGATGATATAAGCTTTAGAAATGAGGAGGCAATGCCCCATGAGCCAAGCTGGGCGAAGGGTACAGAGGGTCCAATCAACCCCAACACCTCAGTGCTTCCTCCTTCGTCAGTGGCTTCCGTGGTAATGACCACGGAAGCCACTGACGAAGGAGGAAGCACTGAGGTATCTATAAAGTTTATCCATACACATTGATAATACATTACACTCTCCACCCGCTCTACCCGCTCTTGCCCTCCGCCTCACCCCTTTTAACAATACCAGCCAGTGCCTATTAAATAGTTTTTTCTAACACTAGGCCAGGTATTTTTTAATTCTCACTCATATCACTCCTGACCCCACTGACACTCACCTCATTTCACTCACATAGCACTCACAATAAAAAGGTGCTCCGGCGTAGTCGCTTGTCGCAGCACTGCCCCGTCCCGCAGCGGGGCGGGAAGACCCCGATGATGAAGCATGACACCAAGGGCCCTTTTGGTGTGTGAGGGGTATTTTAACACACTGAGTATACTCCAACAACATCGGAATATCTACTGATTTATTTTCAGGTGGTCTCTGTTGATTATTCATACTTTCATAAGAGGAGGATTAGCCCACCGCGGTGCTGAGTTGCACCACCTCTTCACTCCCTTTTTTGATATCCCTTAGCCACCCAAACAGGAGCCTTGGCCCTCGCAGTGAGGGCTTGAAGGCAGGGTGCAAGGGCATTGACCTCAAAGGGTGTCTGTGTGTGTGCGCCCGGGCCGAGACAGCTTCCCGGGGCGCGCACACACAGTTTTTGAGATTATCGCAGCCGCCCCAGAGTACTTCACAGGTCTTTAAGACCATTTACATATGAACGAGGCTTTGTTTATTTTAACACCCCTTCATCTCCACATGGCGAAAGGCGAAAAATCCTTTCTTTGACATGGGTAACCTTTGCCTCTTGTTCTGCTGTGTGGATATTCAGGAGAAAATAAGTTTGTTTATTCCTATTCACCGTTCCTGACCCCTGCAGCTGCTTATCACATCAGGCTGCCTGTGACAAAGTTTGAATAATGGAGTAGGCAAGAGAATGTGTTACTATTTCTTTTTCTTTTAAAAATCTGCACAGGCCCAGCACCACACATACTTCATGTGCGCTTCATTTAAACAGTTTTTATCATTATCTTGGCTAATGCAGGATAACAATTAGACAATACAAAGTTCCCAGATAACGCTGGTGATTAATGATCCTGCTGGAGAGCAATCATTTGTCTGTTAGTTTTTAAATGCAGATGAACTGTATTTTATGTGGAAGCTCAGTGGGTTACTGCCTTTGTCACAGAGATCCTTGTGTTACTTACAGTTCAGAAGTTACAATCCTAACATAGGACAGTGACCAATGAATTGTCACCAAAGAGCTGCATACAAACATGAATGGTATAGTTAGAACTTCGCTTTTTTTGTTTTGTGATATAGTTAGAACTTCCTCAGTCTTTCATTATTCTAATGTTGCTAAACTGAGTATGTTTGGGCAGATATACATTTTTATCAGTAAAGCTGACACCCATGTAATACTTTTTAAATCCTAAGGTTGTGTTTCCCCAGACCAAACCCTTTTAAGATATCCTGCCCACCAGTATGAATGACATGTGATTCCTACACCTTGTAATACTCATTGGCTAATGTGACATTCCCTGTAGACTGATTTACATACTTGTATGATTCATTGTCTCTGTTTAATGTGTGCGTGGTGTAAAGTACTGACACACACTACACTGATATTAGTAGCGCTATACAACAAATGAAATGCATATGAGAGAGTGGCTACGTAGAGATAAGGGCACTGGTGGAGGACGACAGTGAGGGAATCTGAGGAGGAGGTCCACGGAGGGCTACGGAGAGATGAGGGACGCTGGTGGAGGGTGGCAGTGAGGGAATCAGAGTAGGAGGTAGTGGCAGTGAGGGAATCCGAGTAGGAGGTAGTGGGAGGAGCTTAGGAGCGATGAGTGGCACTGTTGGAGGGTGGCAGTGAGAGAATCCGAGGAAGAGGTCATGGGGTGGAGGGGGAAGCTAGGGCGAGATGGGGGTCACTGGTGGATAGTGGTAGTGAGGGAGTCTGAGGAGGAGGTCATGAGGGGGAGGGGCTACAGGGGGATGAGGGGCACTGGTGGAGGGTGGTAGTGAAGGAATGTGAGGAAGAGGTCATGGGATGGAGGGGGAACAAGGGAGAGATGAGGGGCACTGTTGGAGGGTGGTAGTGAGGGAGTCTGAGGAGGAGGTCATGAGGGGGAGGTGCTACAGAGAGATGAGGGGAACTGGTGGAGGGTGGCAGTGAGGGAATCCGAAGAGGAGGTCATAAGGGGGAGGGGCTATGGGGAGATGAATGAATGAATGAATGAATTTTGGATTTATAGAGCGCGTGGGTACCCTGGAGCGTCCCAGCGCTGTACCGCTGGGGAACCCGTCCTGGCTTTCCCTGTGAGATGGTCCCTTACTGGGCATCCCCAAGGTGAAGCTACAGAGTGTTGAGGGGCACTGGTGGAGGGTGGCAGTGAGGAAATCCGAGGAGGAGGTCAATAGGGGGGCCATGGAGGAATATGGGGCACTGTTGGAAGGTGGTAGTGAAGGTATTTACGGAGAAAGATGTCCGTGGTGGGGCACCAAAAAAGACATTCGCATCAGCGCTGAAGCCGGCCCTGTCATGGCCTTTCTGTTTTTATTTATTTAATTAGCATGTGGGGTCACAAGGGCTACTGTGGAACATACTTTAAAGTGCGTGCTAATTATATTTACTGCTATAGTCAATGTTTTAAGTTTGAAGGTGATTTTAATAATGTTTTTACGGGGAAAAATGAAAGTGGAGCCCAATGGTGCCTGATATGGAGCTGGGACCCAAGGTCAGCTGTGAGATAAGGTGCATTGGGGAGGAGTAGGTATAATCAAGCCTGTAAGGGAGTTCGTTGCAGAGTCCAGGGTCAGGTGGAAGTAGGTATGAAGAGGGACTCTCCCTGAAGGCTCCCACAGAGGAAGCCCGTGAAGTGTCACTTGCCTGATACTCCCACCTCAGAAACCTCCTCTTCCCATCAAAGGAACATTACATGGAAAAAACACTTTTGAGAGTGATAATATATGGAAAGAGATTTGGAAAAGAGTGCGTTTTACTGGGCAGTGTAAGACTAAGAAGAGATAAAGGAGGGCCCTGGAGCAGGTCTGCCTAGACATATATGAGACAAATCGAGCCCGCAGTGGCCCACCCAAATGCGTCCTTGGCCCACCCAATTAAAAATTCCTGGAGCCGGGCCTGTGTACAACACAGCAAGGGCACAACCCGGCGCCCCTGGAAGGGGGGTTTCATACACAGTGTGAAATGGAGCCCTCTGAATAAATGCACCGGGTGCAATCACACCAGGCAGCACACTAAACACACAGCTCCGCCGGACAGAGTAAATAAAGGGACAGCGCACACTAAATGTCTCCATTAAAAGGAAATGTGGCTGCTTAAATAAAAATACCCATTGCGGTGACATCGAACACATTAAATAAATGTCTCCACTGCAATGACACTATATGAATAGCCCCATTGCAGAGATATCAGGCACAGCACACGCATGTCCCCATTGAAATGAAATGTGGCATGTATTTAATTATCATATTTATAGGGCGCTGAGTTCACTGGAAGGAATCTAGGCGCTAGTCACAAAAGGTTAAAAAAACAATCCATCTACACCATCCAAAGAAGGAACTAGCAATCTGCAGGACCCAGCCACAAACCCGAAAACTCGCCGTTTCCCTGCTGATCAGTACCCAGGGCAGTGTGGACTGACTGTTGCGCGACGGAGTGAAACCCGATTAAAGATATTTTTTAAATCATGTTCTGCCTCGTCATGCAGTCTTTAACGCCTGGCATCTGTATGGCGACCAAGACCGGTCCACCTATGATCACTGCCACCCACCCGCGCGCTGCAACCAGAGCGAAGATGCGAGTGTCAGGGCAGGCGGCTCAGGAGCAGCGAGGAAAGCCCCGATAATGGATCGATGCTGCGGGGTCAATGAACGGCAATAAGAAGAGGTTAGCACCGGCGGGCTGGTGCGCAGCGTCCCAGAGCATGGAAACCACAACAAACAAGCATTGCAAGCAGCCGCAGCAGTTTAAAAGGCAGCACTGGTGGAGGGGTCCGGGTGACAGTCAGAATGCGCTCTGGAGCGAGAAGTGTGAATATTTGGCACCGAGCCTTCTTACCATAGTATGTGTGTTCCATGAACGCCCCCACGCATGCACACAGCTTCCCCAGTAAGGCGGGATTCGGTGTCGGGAGCCGGTCCTTGGCGCCCCGCTGCCCGGCTGGCATCTAGTATTTTGCAGGGTCTATTGAAGGGCACCTGAGGTGGGCAGAGCGCTGCTTCCCCGCGGGCAGAACGCCATCCGAGTGAGGGGCAGGCCTCTTTTGTGTCCTTTCACTCTGGCAGGCGTCAGCAGACAAAGGCCTCCCTCCATCTGAAAGTCAGCCGGCTCCAGATGACGAGCCGCCCAGCCGCCAGATGGGCAGCGCCTGCCGGCAGACAAGCACTCACCGGGGGGAGGAGCGCTACGGAGGGGAGGCACCGCCCCTCCCTGCCCCAGGGGGGCACTCTTCAGGGGAGCGGGAGCGCCCCCTGCTCTGGCACCGGACTTTAACGCAGCGCTCCAGCAGCAATACCGCGCGCTATCAGGAGTGTAGCGCCATTCTGTGACAATGAAGCACTCTCAACAGGAGGGTTAGCGCCCACACCCCCTCTTCCAATACCGCGCGCTATCAGGAGTGTAGCGCCATTCTGTGCCAATGAAGCACTCTCAACGCGAGGGTTAGCGCCCACACCCCCTCTTCCAATATCACGCGCTATCAGGAGTGTAGCGCCATTCTGTGCCAAAAGGACACTCAACGGTAGGGTTAGCGCCCACACTCCAATACAGAGCTCTAACGCTCCGCTGCAGCAGCAACACCGCGCGTTATCAGGAGTGTTAAAGCAGCTCTGTGTCCACAGGGTACTCTTAGGGCGAGCGTTAGCGCCCCCTGGTCTAATGACACGAGCGCTTTCATGGCCTCACTCCAATACCGCCCTGTAGGAAGGGTAAGAGCCAACCACACACTTCAGTGCCAGCGTGAACACCGCCAAGCCTCAATAGCGCGCTCTAAATGCCACCGACTAAAGAGACCGGTAGCGCCTCCCTGTTCCAGCAGCAGACTCTGATGTAAGCGCTAGCACCACTGCCTCTCCAATCTGGCACTATGAACACGATTACCCCTCCCTGCTCTGAATTTGCATACTGAGAGAAGCGGTGGGCCACCTTGATCCAATCCAATATCGCACTCCAGCGCGCGCGGGCCAACTACACCTCCCTGCGTGAGACCACTGAAGGGCGCGGGTGTGAGGAAGAATGGAGAGCTCTCCAGGCGCTCTTCAATAATGGCTATGAAGGGGACCTTCTGAAGTTTAGCAAAGTAGAATACTAGTGCGAAAGGCCCCTCAGGCCGGGCACCAACGTCGAATGCTGGTGCTCACAAAACATTCACATATTCATCGCCAAGATGCCTCGGTGAAGGTGCCCTTTAAAAATACACGTGTTCTGTTATATTTAATGCCTATAGAGACCACCCCACATGATAAAATATGAATAATTTTGTATAGTGCTTTTAACACCACAATTGTACCGGTGTTGTAGTTTTACGTAGTGTTGGCATGCCCCATTTAGATGTCCCCAGTTTATTGACCCATTGAGATGGATGGGCTGACCGTGCCACAATTCCACCTTACGAACCTAACACAAATATCAGCAGTGGGTGCCTAACTCGCTGAGCAACCTTGCCAATAAACAAGTACTAGTTTCGATTGGTCTTAAGCATGTGTGCACATATTCTATGGAAGTACTTTGGATCAGAACACTGCAAGGGGTTGTATTGCTATAACTAACGGTATTATATTTCCTACAGGCTTTTAGCATCACCTTTGGTTTTAGGCAGTCTTGTATGTTTTTTAATAACTATAGCGTGTAGTGCTTTGCATACTGCACGTGTCATGGTTCCTACTTTACCAAGGGCCCTCACACCCAACGGCATTATACGTCAGGAACAAAAGATCTCCGGTAAAGAGCCCCTCTGTGGGTGCCCATCGGGTATTGCACCGCCTACCCGACGAGGAACAGACCCATGCTGGACCGGTTGTTGCCGTGGTCTTTTCTTTGCTCCTGGACCCTTCCTTCCTTGCCAGCGCAGCTCCTCGCCGTGTGGTGCGAGGCGCTTTGTACAGAGAGGGGCGTCGTTTCCTGTTACCGGATTTTCTGCACTGGGGAGAAAGAACAGGCAGGCTCAGGGCTGCGAGCGGACCCGCAGGGACTCTAACTTCCAGGAGTCCCTGCGCGCGGTCAACCCTCTACACCTGGGTCGCTCTCCCTGACCGCCACGCCCCCTACCCCACCTTCTCCTTTTTATTAGCGCACCGTGATCCCACAGCGCGGGAGCGCGCGGGAGGGCGCCGGGAGAAGCCCGGGACAAGGGCGGGACCGTCTGTGGCCGTCCGGGGCCGAAGGAGGCCGGGCCGGGCCACCCCTCTTGCCAGCGCTATTCACCATTTATTTCAGTAAGTGACATAGACTCTCCTGCATTATCTTGTAACCAATATGCAATGACTACAAATACAAGCCCTGCAAACAGCCACTTGATGACTCTTTCAACGGAGCCTGGTCCACTGGCCATTGGTCCCTTAGACAAATTCTTTTTTAATCGCTCATTGACAATAGACAAAGAACTAACTTTGGCTGAGAAGCGCGCAGAGCGTAGGTTATCCATTGAAATACTTAAGAACTCCACGGACAAGTTTCCAAATATAACCTACCCCACTCTGGTAACCCCCTTATCATCAGTGAACCTCCCAGTCACATACGAACACTCTGTGGTTCAGGGCGATAAAACAAATAAGAGTGTCGTGGCAGATTCAAATAATCCTTGTGGTATTAAATCCCACTCATTATCGCACCTTGATATAGGTCCCCAGGTTACATTGGCCAATCCCAAAATCGGGCTCAAAAGGAAACGACCAGCTGCGGTAAAAAAATGCAAAAAAGTGGCCAGACTCCCACAAAAACCTAGGAAGTTACATAAACTTGTGATCATCGATAAGGCAGCTAATGAGCAAGCTCAAAGTACAGGAAGTGTAATACCAACTATTCTTGTATCTCAGAATAGCCAAGACATAGTGAACAATTCTTGTACTGTTTCCAATGTACCAAGTAAAGAAAATGTTGTATTATTTGCAAATGTGCTTCCCGAACTGGAAAAAATGTTTAAACTGCTACTTACCCCGATCGAGGATAGAATTGCTAAACTCGCAGATAGGTTAAACCACTTCGAGCAGACAACATTAGACAATTTCTATTCTACAAAAACCCTGATTAAAGCAAATAGGGCGGAAGCAAACACAAACCCCCATGTCATAAATAACCCTTATGGGCAAGACAAGGGTAGAAATCCCCGAAATGGCTCTCCTTTACCTCCCAAACAAAACAAACCTCCAGCTAAAGCCACTACAAAAACTTCAGATAGGGCTGAGAGAGTGGCTGCTGGTTCTGAACCATCGCAGTCGACTTTAACACATCCTGCACAGCCCATACTAGCCCAGATACAAAATTCACCGGCCGTTGCAAATGTTGAGGTTACTTTGTGCCAACAAGTGGGTAAAGCACCAACATCTGTAAACATAACCAATAATATACGCATACCTCCAAACATCCCGGGGGGAGGAAACGGGGCTAATGTATGCCAGCCGGCTGGTAAATCCTTGGCATCGTCCCAAGCAAATAATAAACCCCAGGTGCAGAAGCCTGCCCTTCAACTTGTTCCTCAAGTTCCCAAATCTATCCCACCGCCCTTGCCAAAGCCACCTCATAGAAAACCCCCAATTAATCTTACTCCTGACTCCTTCCCCTATGTGGCAGTTCTTATCAATGTACCATCTTTACCCTCAGGACAGAGAGAAAATTTCCAGATGCTTAAAAACAAGACCATGCACTGGTTAAAGGAAAACCGTCCTCTGCCGGGTGATGTAGATGGGCTGATAATAGGGGCAAGGAGAATTGACTGGATGGGTTACACACCAAAAACCCTGGGGGGGGGACTGTATAGTGGTTAATTTCCAAGATCCTAGGGTGGTGGGATGGATAACACGACAGGGATGGGGAACAAATAGGGGTGGTATTGGTATTGTGGACCTTACCTTTTTTTACCCCCGATCCTCAAGTGTAACTACAAGTTTACTCAATAAGCCCTTAATCCCCCCTACTGTACCATGGCCAGTCATTTCTTTACCACCTCCCCCTGCTGGTCATAATCACACCTCACATACATACTATAATCCCCATATAGGATGGCAGGATTCGGGCAGGGGGTTTTGACATACTGGCATTGATAGTATAGGTGGAATTATAAATGAAGCAGAAGGGTTACGTGATGTTTGTGGTAATATCATTGCTACAAACTTATTGGTGAATAACATTGAGGCGGGGTGTGTGGCTGAAGAAGGTGGTTTAAGACTGGGAACACTAAACACAAATGTCTTACACCCTGCAATAGATGTTTTAACTGTGGACCCAACAGATGATTTAGAAAGGCTGACTAGTCCAATGGAGAGCCCAATGTCAGCCCATGTATTTCCACCTGTCATAGTTGGGGACAGGACAAATGTAGATACTGGTACCCTCTTATCTTGGAATGTCGCCGGGTTGGCTAGCAAGCTGGATTCCCAACCTTGGGTGGATTTTATAAGTGGTTTTGACATTTGTTGTTTCCAAGAAACCTGGGCTTGTGATCCACTCTTTTGCCTAGGTTATTTGAATTATTGTATACCAGCCTCAAAAGGGGGAAGAGGGCGGCCCAAGGGTGGCCTAACTGTTTGGGTTAGACAGGATTTGCACATTAAGATAAAAATCCTAGATGTAGGGAACATTGATCTACAAGCACTAAGAATCTTTGTTGCTAAGGGCCAACCAATAGATTTGTACAATGTTTATGTGAGAGGAGACAAAGTAACAAATCTATCTACTATCGAGTTGTTGTCTGATGCCATGGAGGCCAATTCCCAGGAAAATGTAAAGATAATTGTTGGGGACCTAAACAGGACTTTTGAACCCTTGGACTGTACAAATGACCTTATGGAGAGTGAAGAGGATAATCTCTGGGGAGTACCATCTCTAAACCTAAAAACTGTGAAGCGATGGACAAAAGAGATTTTATTGCTAAATGGAATTTGTTTGGAACAAGGCCTAAGAGCTCTTAATGGCAGGACACCTGGTGACAAGGAGGGCAGCTACACTTTTGACAATGGTATTAATAGGAGCCGAATTGACTATATATTGTGTAGTCTCCAGTTGTGGAATGGGGTTGTTGACATGGCTGTTAGGCCCCGGGTTGAAAGTGACCACAACCCCCTATGTGTGTCCCACAGGTGGTCGAATACCGGTTTGGGAAACACTATTGAGACACATGATGAAACCCCTCTTTTAAGTAATGATGAGCGAAGGTTAAAATGGTCCAAGGTATTAGCAAATGAGGCCACCATGACATACATTACCAATGAGGTTGATCGTGCAATTTCCGCGATTGAAGCAGCAGTCCCAGTGGTTCCAGGGGACAACGGTATCACGGAAATCCACAATAAGCTATTCTCCCTTCTAAGACCATGTTTTTTTAATAAGAAAACAAAAGGGAAGAAAACTAAGGAAGTGGGCAGGTGGTTTGATAACCACTGTAGAACAGCACGTCTTGACCTGGGGCATGCCGTTAGAAACAGGGACCGTGCTGCAGTGACAAAGAATAGGAAACTGTACAAATTAGCAATCTATCGTGCCAAAAAGAAATGGGACGAAGACCATTGGGCCCAATTAAAAGAAGCCTCTGATAATAAAGTGGGGTAGTGGAGCGGGCCCAGTAAAACCTGACAACAATGTACCAGTGGAAGCCTGGGTCGATTACTTCGGGCCACAGTACGCGGAAAGCAATAAACCCGTGGCAGTTGACAATATAATACCGGTTTATGCAACGGAAGATCTATTCTCCCTTAGAGAAGCAGAAATTGCCATCTGTTCCGCGAAATGTGGGAGGGCGCCAGGGCCAGATGGTATCCCCCCTGATATTTTCAAACATGATGTGACTAAATGGGCGAGATACACCTTCCTTGTAGCAAATGCCCTAGCAAAGGGGGCAGTGGTCCCAGACATTTGGAAGGGTGCAACCATTATCCCCATCCACAAGAAGGGTGATCGCTCATTGCCTGCTAATTACAGGCCTATAAGTTTAATAGCCACCATACAGAAAATTGTTGGGAGAATGGTAACAAACCAGCTAATGGACTGGGTAGAAGATAATAGCGCCCTCTCCCCATACCAAGCGGGATTTAGGCGAGCGACCAGTACCATTGACCAGGTCTTCCGCTTCACTATATTGCGGTGGAAGACCGTCGAACTGGGGAGGGGCAGCCTGTACGTCGCGTTCGTCGACCTGCGGGCGGCGTTCGATTTAGTCCCCCGGTACAAGCTATGGTCGGTTCTCCAAAAACTGGGGATCCCTGCAGATCTGCCAACATTAATCATGCGACTGCATGAATCCAACTTTGCTAGAGTCCAGTGGGGAGGAAGTAGGGAGATAACATTGGACTTCCCTGTGGAAAGGGGTGTTAGGCAAGGCTGTTCCATGGCCCCTCTACTTTTCTCGCTATTCATTAACGGGATAGTCGAGAGAATGTTGAAGGCTAGTGTAGATGCCCCGTCGTTAGCGGACACCAGGGTTCCGATCCTGATGTTCGCCGACGACACTCTTATTTTGTCTAGGACCCCCATGGGGCTGCAACGTGCATTAAGCATTTTTGATGCTTTTTGCTTGGAGCACGGGCTAGAGGTAAATGTAGGAAAAACCAAACTAATGGCCTTCTCTGCAGGACGCAGGAGCTATCCCAAGATAACCCTAAATAACAGCAGGCTTGATACAGTTAATGAATTCACGTACTTGGGAGTGCAGATCGCGGGGGGGGACTGGCTGGACGCATCATGTGGATAAAGTAGTCCTAAAGCACCAGCAGCTTTCAGGTGCCTTAAGGGGGGAACACCGTAAATCAAAAACAAAACCTATAAAACCCGCAATGACAGTGTACGATGCGAAGGTTTTGGGTGCCACTTTATATGGCGCGGAACTATGGGCTTGGAATAGTCTGGTGGCTCTTCAGACTTCCGAGAACAAGTTCATGCGAGGGATTACTGGACTCCCACAGAGCACCCCCCTAATCCCATTGTTCTTGGAGTTAGGTAGACGTACAATTGTCGACAGAGCTCGATTGCGACCAGTTCTTTACTGGAGACGCCTCTGGACGACTCCAGAAATAAGACAGTACGCAGAGGGCTTTCTGTGGATAATTAAGGAAGATATCTTCCATAAGATAAAATGGTTAAAACATCTGAAGACCATGCTGGTAAATCTAGGGTTTTCGAATCTTTGGAATAACCCCGTGGGAGAAATCTTCCCTAGTAAAGAAGCCCTCAAAGTGCAATATTGGGATTGGGTGGACGGCAAGATGCTGAACGACACCAGGGCAGATTCTATGTCTGGTCGTTTCCTGGAGACAAAAATTTTTCCTGTCCAAGAAAATTACTGGGCCAATATCATGGTACCTATGGACAGGAAACTTGTCTTTCAGTTAAGGTCAGGATCTATCCCCCTTAAGAAATTGACATCTGGCTGGCACAGACCCACTAACAACCTATGTCCTGCTTGCGAAAATGCAGAGGAGAGCATAGGCCATTTTCTCTTCGCATGTCAAGCCTATGCAAATCCGAGGAGAAAATGGCTCTCGTCGGTATGTAAAAACCTGGGGACACGAGATAGTACAGTGGCCTTAAGAATTTTATGTACAACAAACCAGGAATCGATAGTCATGGGGGTAGCCAAATACATGGGTTGGGCTTGGGCGATAAGACGACGGTCTTTGGGGGGTAGCAGGTAACCAGGGATTCCCTTTTTAATAAACTTTTATGTAATTGGTATAATTCGATTTATGTGTAATATAGTATGAGCTGTACTGTGTTTAATGAATTTTTAACTCTGTGATTATGTATTTTTGTGTAACTGTTTTTGATTTTATGTGCTTTTATGAGAATTGTCTCGAATAAAGCTTATACAAACGCAAACGGAACAGACCCATATAATTAAGCATGACACCTAGCTTGCTGGATGTGTGAGGGTTTTAGTTCCAAAAGGGAGGATTCCCCCCTTCCCTTAGTTGTGCCTTCACCCACTTCTTGGTTCATTCCCTTCCCTCATTTTTTAGCCACTTTTATAGGGGAACTGCGTACCTCTCGATGTTAAACCAACTTTACCGACCCCAGAAGGATCAACGGCTCTTGTTGGCCCTGCCCATATCCACTCTTGAGCATTCAAATTATTAGCCATCCTAGGATGAAAGCGAACACGGCAGCTTCCAGTAGCACGGTGTTGGTGGTATTTAAAGGAACGGACATACTTGGAAGCGTGTGACTTTCTGAATAGATTAGTCTCCAGAGGCCGGTGTGTGCAGGGCTCAGTAGGTAATAACAGATGGTTATTGATCCCCAACAAAATGGCACTCATTTTATCGACCTCAGATGGATGAAAGGCCAGGAGTGGACCTTGCTGGGATTTGAACCTGTGACCCTGAGGTTGAACACAGTCCCCTTTAGTGGGCGCATTCGTCCACTGAGCCACCAAACCCGACATAATCGCAGCAGCTAGTGCTTCACCCACTAAGCTACCTGATAGATTTACATATGCAATACACACAACACGCTGATCTGTCAGGCATAAATGCCTACGAGTGTGCTAAGCGCACACAACAAAGCCAGTGGTGAGCTAACGTCATCGGTGCAGGAAGAGCCCGTGATTCTGCCCCACACTCCTTGGCGCCTTTTCAGAGCGCGGTGAAATGGACACCACCTTGAGTGCATTGGGCGGATGAGTGGATGAATGCACCCCTTGTAACCAACACTCAGAGCAGCGTCGGTGATGAATGCCTTCTTAAAGTGGGCAGTGCTCCCCGGGTCCCAGGGGCCGCCAGGGCCACAGTGCGCCAGCTGAGGCCCCACAATAACGCTCGGCCTGACGGGGGCTGCAATGCGTGCAAATTGTCCGACAGCTGCCAGACAGACGTAACCCAACCCGAAACATTGAGGTTTTCGAGTTGTAATGAAGGGAACATGATCATTTTAAAGCTTTTGGCCACAGCGCATTTTAAAACGCGTTTACCCCCTCCCTTTCGTGGGGAAATAGGCGGAGGACACCTGGTCGGATCTGTAATCTGTCATCGCTCCATGTTACACAGGAGGCGTTATACTCAGAAGCAGTTCAAGGCTCTCAGCTGCAGCGCACCGCCGATGACCTTCAATGCACTTCCGGGGTAGAGCGCGAGGCTACAGGGGGCACAAGTCCTCTGGCAAGGAGGCCACGCGCAGTCTCATCTGCCACAAGGGGCAACTGCAACTAAGAGGGAAGGGCGAGTACGCAGAACACACAATAAACACGGCCCTTTATCTATATTTGTTCAACTTTATCAAAATATATATTTTTATCAACTGATTTACTTTGATATTTGATCCGGTTGTGTACATTTCATGAAATCTGCTCTGTATTCAATATAAACCAATATGTAAAAAAAAAATGAAAACTATGCAAGGCAGGCACAACACACTAATACCCATTGAGGGAAAACAGCTTCAAGACCTAGCACATGGCAGTACGGCATGAAGCGCTGTGTGTGACAGTGGTTAACATAGAATAGTGTTCGTAGTGTTTATAAAATACAAAAAAGTGAACCCAAAATACAAAAAAAAATAAAACCACAAACCTTTCTATATTTTTTTAATCGTTTGTAAGTTGTATTACTATTATTGACCTCACGTCTATCTAGTGCTGTAGTCAATAATTCGGTTGCTGTGGAGGTGGTAATATATTTGTTATGAAATATATATATAAAACATGCAATACAATGGTCCTGAACCCTGCTTTCCACCAAAGAGTCGCTTGAACTCCCAGACAGCAACGCCGTGTGTCACAAATCGCTGGTTCACCCCACTTGGACATCCCCCCTCAAGCCTGAAGTCCTTCTGAAGCCACTGAAGTTGTATGCCTAGGGCTAGCCTTTAAAAAGTCACCAAAACAGGATCAGTCCAAGTTCACAAAGATTGCCCACAATATACACAGATTGTGCCAGCACAGGCCTTCTCAGAGGTTTGAGTCTGGTGAAAGTTATCAAACAGTGAAAACCAGAAACCTGTGAATTATAGGAAAATATTCTTTAAGTATTAGGACACAATCTAGATACATTTGAAACATGACTAGGATAATAAGATATTTCGCTGTCAGAGTCCTCTCCAATAGCAATTCGGATATGGGTTATAAAAATGGTACCCAGCAATGAATGCCTTCTAACAAGAGACTTCCAGGAAGTTACATAAGGGGCCTAAACTGCACAACAGGGATTAGTCTGTTAGTACACCAAACAAGCAAATCTGACAAGCCTGTCGAGAGCTGCGATAACAATTACAAAACATTACCTTAATTGGGATTTAATGCCCTTAATGTTCGATTGTCCCAGTTCGGTTCAAACCTAGTTTGAAACCATACAGCAAGGAGTGACTTGAAAGCATTCACTTAACAAGCTCAGGCAAAGTCAATAGGTCTGGGGTTGTATTACATAAATGACCCGGAGGCACAACAGGAGTTTGCACCAGCTTTGTGCGTCCCCATAGCACTTTGGTATTACAGAAAGGGCCACAAATGCTTGTGCGTCCCTTCTGCAGTACAGCTGGCACACTCATAGCGCCAGCGCTATCAGAGGGCATTCCCGCATTTGCATGGGGGCATGGGCCAATGTAAGTGAGGGAATCTCTTTGCCTTTGTGCCCATGCCGTATTATTGATGTGGGCGCAGAGGCAAACATGCCGCTAGAAGGCGCACTGAAAGTGCACCACAAAGAGGTGGCACACTTTCAGTACGCCTTCTAAATACAGCCCTCGAAAGGGATAAAAGGGGGGCCCATGGACCCTCCAGACATCCCCTTGCGGCAGGTGCAGTCACTCGCTGCACTCACCTGCAAAAGGACCTCTAATCCCTTTTAAAAGTGAAGGCGGGTTGCTGCTTGCACAGTGAAACACGGAGAGCTTCAAAACAGCTCTCTTGAATGCGCTGCCCTGGGGCCAGCACGAGATCGTGGCGACACGAGGGCGGCACATTCTTCCTGATAGAGCGCAGTTTCCATGTTTGCACCTGGTGCACCAGCCTTACGATGCGCCGTGGCGCAAAAATGGAGAGTGTGCCGGATCTGTAACACTGGCCTTCATGTTCGATGCCATCCTTTTTGTTTTGTCAATGCATGGTTTGTTCTTCCAAATGTTATTGTTGGGGAAGCTGCTGACCCTAGTTTATCCCATTACTATTGGTCAATAGCAGAAATATGTTTTTAATCTTAGAAACACACATTGCCATAGTATAACTGGAACTGGCACTGAAGGAAACTATTTTCTGTGCTGCTTATGAAAGGGCACAAAACTGTCACTCAAAGTGGAGTTAGCCAACAGCTGAAGTGGGCTTGCCCACTGCCTCTTGCTGAAGGGGGAAGGTAGAGAGAGGGAGAGGGAGAGACAGAGGGAGAGAGAGAGAGAGAAAGAGAGAGGAGGGGAGGGAGAGAGAGAGAGCGAGAGAGAGCGAGAGAGAGAGAGAGGAGGGGTAGAGAGAGAGAGAGGAGGGGAGAGAGAGAGAGGGAGTGGGGGGGAGAGAGAGCAAGAGAGAGACAGAGCAAGAATGAGACAGAGAAAGAGAGAGAGAGAGAGAAAGAGAGAGAAAGAGAGAGAAAGAGAGAGAAAGAGAGAGAAAGAGAGAGAAAGAGAGAGAAAGAGAGAGAAAGAGAGAGAAAGAGAGAGAGACCGACCCAAGTACATCTTTTAGTTCTTTTAACCTTACCCCGATTTAACCTTACTCCCCCAGAGAGGAGGCACAGTCCACTGAGCCACATCAAGTGGCCAAGTGCTGATCCGATGATTAAGCATGCCACAGGAGACCCTCAGTGGGCGAGGGTCTCTTAAAAAACCTTGAGGGATTCCAAGTTCTATTCGTTTTTTGACGCAACCCACGCTCCTCCAATTTTTATAGTATAATCCCGCACTCCCCTTTGATTCCTTTTTCTTTACAATTGGAAGTTAGTTGGAGTTATCCATTGTACTTCTACCACCCGCCTCCATTTTTGATTCTTTACATGGGTCCTGAAGCGACAGGGATTGCCGATATGATGGCGTAGGTACAGTTTTTAACAAGCTCTAGATCGCCTCTGGTTACCCTGTTCTCAGTAAAAACTTGTACAACAGAAGTATTTCTGAAGTGACAGAGTTTACGTAGGCTAAGTGTAGAAGGATACACTTTCTATGTCAGAACAGGAGCAAAATTAAACAGTCTAATTTTTACTCTACTCGCCATTTGCACAAATACCTAGGAAGTTGAAGACAACATTTTATATCGGCTTGCTTTATTTTAAAACTGGGATTTTTTTTTAAAAACCTGTTGTGCATTTTTTATGAAATACAAAACATTACTTCCAACATTTAACTTCCACTTGGTTTTCCAATCAAAAACAATTTCCCCTTATTTCATTTTTAGGTTTGACATGTATAGTGCTTGCGCCATTCATGGCAAAGATATTTGGTCTTATACTTCTAGAAGTGGCCTTATTTTACTTTACAGAGTTTTATATTAGGGCGAACTTGACCTGAATCGGTTATTAGAGCGCTTTACATGGCACCAGTTGCATTATATGAGGACACATTAATTTTTGTTAGGCACGTGGAGATTAAGTGATTTGAGGCAGGCCATGCGTCTGCCTCTCCCAGGTATTGGCTTCATGTGCACTGGAAACTTCAGCCATGAGCTTACAGCATTATAAATGCCATCTCGGATCAGTCCAGAGGAGCATTTCAGTGTGACTGTTTTCTGCTGGTTCAAGTGTGTCCTTTCTCCTCCAATAGAATCCTTGGGTGACTAATTTTACAATCTGCGACGAGCGACATAGCAGCGAGGAGTGAATAGTCACAAAAGATTCTGCAAAGTTGAAGCATTTTTCAGATGGTTTTGGCAGTGCTCGTTTCAGAGTGCTACTATGCTCGCCTGCGGATTATGGACATCGTGGCTATCTGGGAACGATATTCTAAATACCTTAGAATTGTTCTATCGTTAAAAAAATGCTTGTAATCAATCAGTGAGCAACGCTGTAGCACTGGAGAGAGGGCACTGACAAAAGTATCTAAAAAATAGAAGCTGCTGAAAAGAAAGCTATTTTCTTTTAGGTATTGCCTAACAGACAGCACAAGTTTTGTGGCTGGAAAAGACCTATTGTGAGATAATCAAGAACTTTATGGACTTTTAGTGCGCCATTGCTTACCAGTGGTTGGTTTTACTGTCATTCATTTGCTTGTATCTTATTTAATGGCTTTCCTGGCCCATCTTGCATAGCCTCTTTACCATTATTTTGCTTCGCTTACTTTTATTTTTCAACTGCTCACTTTCAGGGACTACTTTTTCCTTTCTGTTTGATCACTCCATGAGAATGTGTGTGTTTCTTAGCTTTCACCCTTGGCTATTCAGCCCTCCCCTTCAGTATTGCAGTTTTTCTCCCACTGTCAAACACTCCAGTCCTCCATGTTGCTCTGTGTAAAATCATTTTGGTGGATTTCTATTTTATATATTAATAATGATAATAGAAATGTCTTTTTACACTTGAGTTTACATATATACACTGAATTAATAGGATTGCAATTGAAACAAGTTTAATACAATATGTAGAAATGTATTTATTGGTGTGTTTTTGTTATGCCACATTTCCTGTGAACAACAAAACAGAACAATAGCCAGTACTGAGTACTATTAGCTAGATTACTTAATGACAGGACCTCTGAAACCCAATCATCAGGACCACACGGTTTAAAGTGCCATTATTTACTTTTATTTGGCAGCAAAACTTTTTTTTATATATATTGCATGTCAAAATAGCTCAATACAAAATTTATATTTACAGGAAAACATCACAACAACATACTTAGTGCAAATAATTAAACACAAAGACACCCACAATCATTCTATACATCCCTTCATTCTTACCTTCAATCATTCAAACCCATTCAGCACACAAAACACACAAGCCGCCTATCAAGGTAGGGCTGCCCCACACTACTCAGATTTCAGGCTGGCCACTAACCGAGGAGGCCTACTACACGGTCAAACAACCAAAAAATCACCAACCGTGTGGTCCTGATGATTGGGTTTCAGAGGTCCTATCATTAAGTAATCTAGCTAATAGTACTCAGTACTGATAATTGTTCTGTTTTGTTGTTATTTTGACTCAGCCTTACTGAGTAGAGTCAAGGCCCTTTGGTGCTTCTTGACATTTCCTGTGAAAGCAGAATCAGACCATAGGAGGTAACCCATAAACCCTGTAGAGACTAGGGCGAACATCTGTAACATACAACAATGTCTCCAAGGGTGTTAGTTAAAGGTCGATTTCAAGCAGCACAATTATTGCTGGGAGCTGAAGTAGAAACCAGGGAGACAAGACATTTTTGACAACATAGAATAGAGTTTAGTAAATGCATATATTTGTCATATTTAACTTCATATATTCAAACATATATAAGGGTAGCACTGCGTTACATTGAATGGCATGTAACCAGTGGGATACTGTGCACAAGTGCTGGTGAAAAATGGTGACGTCGCAAGTGACACATGATGAAGTATGTAGAGCAATAGGAAAGGGCACAACAAGCACAAATGATAGTGAGATTTACTTAGTTGGGATAGCCAAATAATAAATGATAAATGATCATATATACAAAAGGAGTCAAGCTGGGTATCCTTGAGGAAAGAGCACCAACATTTTCGCTGTAAAAGTCGACGGCGTTTTGGCCTGTTGAAGTGTTTAGGCCATCATCAGGACCAGGTTACAGTTATTTCTATAGCAGAGGCGACATATCGGAACTGAATTCCCAATCGTGGTGAAGGAGGGTCCCAGAGCAGCCCAGGTGCAACCTGGGACACCTCTGGTGAAGTCAGAGCCTGACTCTTGCCGGCTTCTGAAGCGCATTGCCTTTCCACAGCTGACTAATCAACTAAACAAAGTACTACGGCCAGCAGCTTCTGTCTTATCGCAACCCAGTGCGATAATTCTTGGACATTCTCTGGACCACTCTCCAGGTACCTCCCTTTGTCCTTTACTTTGAGCCCCTTGACCAGCAGAGGTGTCCCAGGTTGTACCTGGACTGCTCCGGGACCCTCCTGCACGATCAGAAATTCAGTTGTGATACGTCGCCACTGCTATAGAAATAACAGTAACCTGTTGTCAAAAAATTTCTTGTCTCCCTGGTTTCTCCTTCCACTCCCAGCAATTAATTGTGCTGCTTGAAATTGACCTTTAACAAGCACCCTTAGAGGCATTGTTGTATGTTACATTTCCTGTGAAAAGCACCATAGTCACTCACTCCTGCCTCCCTCCTCCTTCCACACATCCTCTCTGCACAGGCTTCGCAGAGCACACAGTTAAGCTGATGACATAATTGTTAATTCCACTGCTGTAGTATTGGCAGGGTTGAACTTGCTGTGGTGCAGATTTAAGATGGCAACACGTTTTAAACGGTTTGATTTCATACTGGAGCAATTCACTGAGAGAAGGCCAAATTGATATTGTATCATATTAGTTCGAACATCTCGAGATGACATTAGCATAGAGGGTGTTAAATATGTTTTCCGAAATCTGGGATGGTGCTTATGTGTTAAGGAAATAATGTTTATTTTCTTTGTGTTATGATTTACTTAAGAATTGAGACTCACGCCACAGTGATATAGCACTTTTCCTAATTTGTTATTATACAAGAATCGTGTATTACAAAAACCTTGATTTTGGGGATGAATGAGATTTTGAACTTTACTTGATGCTGCTAGAGATGTGGTCAGTCTTCCTTCTGCTTTTGCTGTTCATCTTGGACTTACAATCATTTTCTGATTTTACATACTCTGTATACTTTTGCACCTAACAGTCTTCATGGCATTGACGTTTAACTGCTCATTTTTGAATTTTTAAATAAAATCCTTTAACTTCTCACTGATCTAGAACTCAGTTATTGAGCAGGCCACATTACTTATTAAACTGTTTTACTTTGCTAATTGATGTGCGGGAGGTGCTTTGATGCATAATTCAATTAGTGGGAGAACTGTACAAGGAACATTTTTGGGGTGTGACATTTTGGGGTACGGTTTTGCTCCCACATGGACCTCTTGCGATTCTACTCCCAGACCCCAGGTTGGTATCTCCCTTGTGCACTGCTTGTCCCCTCCTCCATGGCTTCAATTTCATAATAAAACTCTTGGCCCACTCCTTGTTGCTCTCCCCCCTACTCCGAAACGCGTCGGGCGCAATAATGAATATGTGACAGCGGAAAGACGTGCCAATAACTGGGAAGCCCGGAGGGCAGAGGACTGTCGTGTGCCTTTCGAAAGCTTTGGCAATTTGGTGAAACATTTATGCACGGCGGCCTTGCCGTGGAAAGCGCACCATCATTTGCTGTATGAGGATGGAATGACAGCAAGTTGAGGCGTGTACACCCAAACCATTGGGAGTATTTCACGCACAGAACTCTTGTGTTTATTGGGGCGCGTCCGACCGCTGTGCAGCCTACTGAAGGTTTTAAATAAGACTGAGCAATAATTTAACAAAGCAACTCGACCTTACTAAAGGAGAACACTATTGGTGCATATACGGACTACAAGTCCCAGAGAATGTTGGTGAAAGCATGCACTGAGCACACGCCCACCACGGGGCTTGTCAATAAATAAAAGACCGGATATGCAAGTAAAGCTGTTTACGAGTGTGATGTTTGCCAGCCCATGAGGAAGGGGTTTTTACTCCGAAACGCGTCGGGCGCAATAATGAATATGTGACAGCGGAAAGACGTGCCAATAACTGGGAAGCCCGGAGGGCAGAGGACTGTCGTGTGCCTTTCGAAAGCTTTGGCAATTTGGTGAAACATTTATGCACGGCGGCCTTGCCGTGGAAAGCGCACCATCATTTGCTGTATGAGGATGGAATGACAGCAAGTTGAGGCGTGTACACCCAAACCATTGGGAGTATTTCACGCACAGAGCTCTTGTGTTTATTGGGGCGCGTCCGACCGCTGTGCAGCCTACTGAAGGTTTTAAATAAGACTGAGCAATAATTTAACAAAGCAACTCGACCTTACTAAAGGAGAACACTATTGGTGCATATACGGACTACAAGTCCCAGAGAATGTTGGTGAAAGCATGCACTGAGCACACGCCCACCACGGGGCTTGTCAATAAATAAAAGACCGGATATGCAAGTAAAGCGGTTTACGAGTGTGATGTTTGCCAGCCCATGAGGAAGGGGTTTTTACTCCGAAACGCGTCGGGCGCAATAATGAATATGTGACAGCGGAAAGACGTGCCAATAACTGGGAAGCCCGGAGGGCAGAGGACTGTCGTGTGCCTTTCGAAAGCTTTGGCAATTTGGTGAAATATATATATATATATATATATATATATATATTTATATTTATTTATTTATCAGGCAGTAAATTGTTACCAACCTTCCGCAAAAGCACTTTAACACATCAAGTTTTTTTCCTTTGCTGAACCACAATCTCAGATCAGTCAATAGAAATAAGAAAATGACGCCTATGTGATTCTGTAGTCATGCACATGTGAGGACACATGCATAACCCTACAGTATGATGCATTTGCATCAACATGCTCCCCTCCCATGCCAAACATCATCTGCCAAAAGTATTGTGCCTTTTACACTGCTGCATCCCCAAGACACAAATGGCAAAGCCAGTGGGTCACAAAGGCAAGACCTTTTGTCTTTGTCAACTCTGGTTAGATCTGGCCAAAAGAATTCCTTATCCACCTCAACAGCCTTATGTGTTCAAAAAAATTGTAATAAAAATTCCTACCCATCAGCTCCCCCCCCCCCCCTTCACCCATTGCACTGTTTAAGTGCCAATCACATTCTGCTCCCGCCCACCACAGCATGTACCATGGGCCAATGGGTCAGCCCACTTAATCCACTGGTTGTCTAGCACTGTCAGGGATGTCGTTTCACCTGCTCACGTGTGTGCAGCTGCATGACAAAGAGTGCAGTGTAGAGCCAGGGCTGGTACATCTACCAGCTGCACTTCCTGTCCTTCTCTGATCCCGCTTCCTGTTTCAAACGGCTCACAAAATGGAGGGGTCATTACTGCAAGATCAATGGCGACAAAAAGCTAAAAGGTCGAAAGGGTTTTTGAACGCATATTCCAGAACATAAAACATTATATTATATTTTATAAGGAGTGTTTAACGGCTTCACATAAAAGGAGGAGGCTGCTCTGAATTCTCTAATTGCAGGGTCATTACTCGGCGAAAGGCGGCCCCATTAGTTCTGACACATCGAATAAACATTTCCTCCAGTCATCCTGAGAAGTCTTCCTGCCTGCTAAAAACACAATGGCCAGATGACTCACAGCGCATTTCAGCCCGGGTAAATTAAATGAAACGTGCAATGCAAAAAATGTTAGAGCCACAGCTGTTGAGGGTAGGAATGAAGCTAAACATACAACCTGAACTCAGCAGAAAACCGCAGGGCTTCAACTTAGCAACCGCAGCACAAAAGCAAAACGTGATTTATAACATCCAATTCACTTATCGCCATCAGTCTACAAGGAAAGCTAAGAACAGCTACCGCACCTCCTCCCAGAGAGGTTCAAGGACAGATTGTGCTCTAGGGCGGCTTCATTTGCATAATAAGTCATATTAAGGACAAAAAGGAAGGTGCACTAAACAAATCAAGAAGGTCTTCAGTCTTGGAAAATTCTTCTTTATTTATCAATTTCTTTTGAAAACAACAGCGGCACACAGCCAACGCGTTTCGTTCCCCTGTGCCTGGGAACTTCGTCAGGGCAAGAGAATGTGTAATAATCAGGGCTTTCCAGGTCCACCCAAGCGCAGTATATATCCGTAATAGAAAGCCGGAAATGACAGTCAGTTCCAGAGAAGCAGTCACGATCCCAATTTACGTCACTCTTATGGGTCCCAATGTAAGGAGGCAGATATGAGTTAATAAGCCTAGGCGTGCATACGGAACCGAAGGAATGCAATTTCTTCCTCAAAAATAATTCTCAATGTAGCAAAAAACACAAATCAGTGATGAGATAGTTAGGCGGGAGCTCCTCTTGAAGCGACCAGTCCGATCTTCCATGATACGAAGCCGAACGATGAAGTGGAAGGCGTCTCCCTCGAAAGCCCTGATTATTACACATTCTCTTGCCCTGACGAAGCTCCCAGGCAAAAGGGAATGAAACGCGTTGGCTGTGTGCCGCTGTTGTTTTCAAAAGAAAATGATAAATAAATTAGAATTTTCCAAGACTCAAGACCTTCTTGATTTGTTTAGTGCAACTTCCTTTTTGTCCTTAATCTGTCTTGTGAATTTGCACATTTTAGCAGCTGGTGCTGGAAGTAGTTGCACTTAAAAAGTTTACTTTTTGAAACTAAGAAAGTAATTGTGCTTGACCTCGGTTAGCTGCTCTGTTCTTTTGTTCTGGATAATAAGTCATGTGTACAACAAGGCCCAGAAGTGCATTTCAGTGGTTGAGTAGCACAGCTCTGTTGGCTATGTGTGGCTGTAAGAGTTTGATTACATATAAAGAATGGGATATATGGAAAGTGCCTTGCTATTGACTGTCATTACCAGAAGGCAGGGTAAATGGAATTGTGTGGCAAAGGAGGACCAAACTCCCTGCCTGCCTGATAATTTAATTTGAGCACTGGCATCTTTCAAACTGATCAACGATAGACAGTAAACAGGCAAGAAAGCCACCAACTTTATGCTTTGATGCCAGCCAAGCACCTGGGGTTTCCTCCCATAATACCCAAGTATGCACTGAAAATTCAATTTTGTCAGCAAATATACTGTCGCACACATGGATACCCTTTCAAACAGAAATTTAGCAACCACCTGAATCAAACCAGTAAAGATTTTCTGCCTGCAATGGTCAATCTCTGGATTATTAATTTAATTCCACTGCTCCTGCAGGGTCTCATATTCCTGCAGTAGGTACTGCATTTGTCAACGAGCCAAGCTTTCCCATAACTGCGAGAAGTTTTGTCTCAAACAGAGTCTGCTGGCATCAGTTCCAGGCACTGAATAAGAGACTTGGGAATATGCCTGTCGCCGCACTCGGCAGGGGTTTCATCACAGATGTTGTTCTAACACTTACTTAGCGGTGTAGTATCCTCGCCTAGATTTATTTCGATAACATATGCACTCACTCTCAACATACCCACCACCCTTGTTTGGGCCCCTTTTCTTCAATTCACTACACAAATTATATTGTATATAAACAGGCTTACCGCCTCCCTTCCTTCGTACTAATTTTCATGTCTCCTCCCTCTCAAGCACCTTTCATAAAAATTTACTTCTCCCCAATGTTTATGTCTCCTCCCTCTCAAACAACTTTCATAGAAAATTTACTTCTTCACAATTTTTATGTCTCCTCCCTCTCAAACAACTTTCATAGAAAATTTACTTCTTCCCAATTTTTATGTCTCCTCCCTCTCAAGCAACTTTCATAGAGAATTAGCATCTTCCTTACCCCACCCTCTCCCACTTTCCCTTCACTCTACCCCAGGCTCACTGAGTGCTCTGGTTCCTCAGGTTTTAGCGGCCTGGAATAGAGCGATGATGTGCTGGTAGCATCCTAGGGTGTGTGGCGTCAAGAGAGGTCAATGCACGTTAATGTCCAGTGACACCATGCACAGGTGACAAACTTTCAATGAAGGCTAGGACATGGAACAGTGACTGCTGACAGATGATGTTGATCCATCAAGCAGGACAAAAAAGTAGTAGTCGCCATTGGCTGCCATGAAGATGGCAGAGTCTACAACTTAGCTGATCGCCATCTCGGTGATGCAACGAGGTCTGTAACCTGAATGGTAATTATCGAGGAGGGAGTAGTTGCCGATTAGGTCCTATAACTAGATGGTGTCTTCCTCAGTTATTTATCACTTGCATATCTTTTTCAGTAAGGCTACATGGGTGATTTGCAGATAGTTGGCACGGTCAATATTTATTTTTTCAATTCGGTTAGGTAGCACTATCCAGGTTTTTCCCCACACTTATGGGTACACAGGGATTTCAAATGAAACTAAGGCAGAATGAATGGCGCGTTCAACGATTTGGCAAAATATCTTTGGACGTTTACGTTTTAATCACTTTTAAATTCAATGCAGGTCCTTTTCCACAGCAGTCCTAGACTGTGAATCTGGAATAGTCTCACATTATCCTGTCTAAATGGCACTCTGATGACTAGGGTGAGAATTAAACATTCAATAAACCCAAGGTAGAAGCACTGTGGTAAAAATGCAGGCTCTGACATATTATAACCTGCTGCTGAGGGCTTTAATAGTTGTTAAGAGCGCTCTCCCCAAGTCTCCCAGGACCTATATATATATATATATAACAGGAATGAAGGCATTTAACAACCATTACAGCCAAGCCAGAAATGTAAGGTCTATAATGCTATTAGGACTTTCCACCGAGGCCAAAATATTCCAAGAGAAACATGGAGAAACTAAGAAAAGCATTGGAACATTGAAGCAGAAAGCATGTAACAGCCATTATTGGCCCTGTGCCACTCCGCTGTCTTCAATGGAGTTCCCGACTTGCAAATATTCTAATAAAACCATGGTCAATATTCTGGCGAAGCAGAGCCTCTGGTGTAATTAAACTGCTTTGTCAAGAACATTCTGGCTGCAGTGATTCTTGAAATTTCACTTGAGTATGGACAATCAAATAATTTCTAACACATACTCTCCTGATATCTGCCAACATGTCCCCAAGAATGGTCCCAGGAAGGCCAAGGGGACAGCGGTACAACATCTTCCTGATGCTATTTTGGGGTTACACTTCAAGGAGGGCCAAGGGATGCCGAGCTATGCAAGTCCACCTCGGCACATAATGTAGCCCAGGAACAGGCCCTCTGACAACTGGTACCCAAAGCAGAAGCAGAGTACCTCTTGTCAGCCTATTAATATAAATTGTTTTCTCCAACAGATGGACATGGATGATGGAGGGGTGGTCGGTATGCAGTACATACTTCACTGCGGACAAATGGCAACTGACCAGACCAGAATCCATGTGGAACTTATTTTTACATCTATGCTCGTGCTTCTGGTGACCTAAGTACACTTGGACATCTGCGGCAACCAGAACAGCTGCTTTGCAAGTAGACCATCAGCTCCCAATATGTGTTCTGCACTCTTGACCTCAACTTACCCGAAGAGACTTGAGCTGGTCAGCGGCCTAGGTAGAGGCAACAAAACGCAGAAGCAGAGTCCTCTTAGGGGACTCTGAGGGGCACTGGCATAAGAGCGGGCTATGTCTGTGGCTTACTGATGCATACATACGATTATCAAAAAACTCCCCACCACCAATCCTATACAAGCAAAAACAGAAGTAGTAACTTCAGGTTGTATGGCAGCCCAGCAAAACATTAGAAAGAGGACATGTGTACATCCTCCATAAAATACTACATTTGTGTTTGGGGAACCAGCATGACATCCAGAATTCACCACAATTGGGCCAAGATCCAACTTCCACCTAAAGCAGGCCCAGAACCTCAATTCGTACCATTATCAGATTTTAATTGTGCCTGTTAACTCAAACTACTAATTCCATTTCACCAGCCTCCACCACTACCAAAATACAGGGGAAGAGGGAGAGAGGTCCTCTAATTTTCAGTAAATGCACATAAGAACACCACGGCCAATCAAGAAACTGAAAACCAGGACGAGTATTAAAGGAAAAGGTCACCCTCTATATAAGCAAATATTATGGGGGGGGGGGAAACCTCGACGACTGCAACCCACAAAAGAATGTACTAGCCCTTTAGTTGCTGTAATTACAAAACTGATTCGATCAGTGCTCGAACAACCAATACAATTGCCACGAAGTCTACAAAGTTGAGTAACTTTATAGTTATAGACGCACAAATTATTCACATGGCTTGGTTTACTTAAAGAAAAAGCTTGTTCTATATTTCACAGGTTTTTGAAAAAAAAATAGTCGCAACTATTGCATTAAGGCATGGTTGTTGGCTCACTGGACAACTGCATTCTCTGCAGGGACAGGCACAGGTTAATATTCCAGCAGATCCACTCAGCCTGTAGTGTAGTTCCTATTATCCCAATAGGCTCTGCGCATTGGAATAATACCTTCAATAGTATAGGCCTAGACCAGACGTTAACTAGGTCTACTACTGTCGATATTAGACTTAAAGTTTTGGGTTTGCCAGCTAGCTCAGAGTTCACTAGAAACTTTCTCGAATGTTCAGGAAGGAATTAACTTCCCTGATTAGACAAGAAGGGATTTCGTTTCTGACAACCATAGAACATGACAACTTTGCTCTCCCCTAATCAAGAGTGTATCTCGAGAGTCGTGTGAACAAAAGGCAATTTATTTTACTCAGTCAGTACGTGCATTCTTAGTCTCATCAGATTGTAGAGAAAAGGAAGAGACGGGCGTGTTCAATAAAAGATGTTATTTATTGATCAGTCTCTTTTCTCATACAAGAGAAATGGATCGATATTATTGCAATACTTATAGTTAAGTAAAGTGCATACATTAAAAGTAGAAGTATAAAATAATACTGTAAAAACATTGATATGGTTTCTAAGCCATATGAAGGTTTAAAATGAATAAAATATATTACATACACATATACATTTGACTAAACGTACTCAACTGGTGTTTCTAGATACGCCTACCCCGTGTACCTGACCTAAGCCT
Organism: Lissotriton helveticus; assembly: GCF_964261635.1. Lineage (NCBI taxonomy): Eukaryota > Metazoa > Chordata > Amphibia > Caudata > Salamandridae > Lissotriton > Lissotriton helveticus. The sequence continues at coordinate 202,717,190 of NC_136063.1, read as the reverse complement.
AATACGTGGGCGGGAATAGAAAGTTACAGTTTAAGTTAAGTTTGTTTTTGCCAAGTGACTGACTAAAGAATTCTCTCCGAGGGGTTATTCAGTTCTGTACCTGGAAGTTTAGGATGAATGAGTGATGGTATCTCTCGTCTCTGGTCTCGATATTCCAGGCTGCCTGCGAGGGCTACCCGGAAACGCCGGAGCTGGATTTCTCGGCAGGAGAAATAGGCAGCTGCTCGTTCTCAGCGCGTCAAGAAGGCGGGGCTGCGCCAGCGGGGTCTGCTCTGCTCTGGGCTTCGGCAAGTCTGGCTGCTCCGTCCTCGTCACCACCGCGTGTGTTTGCATAGGGCAATATCGGTAATATTTATACCTTTAAGGTGCCGAGATTGACGTAAGGATGGACATAGATACGTCAATAAAGATGTCATACGACCAGGTCGTTAGCACATTCTTTTGCTGAAGTTCTCGGTGAAATCAAAACAATGGCCGCAGGGTTTTTCCCAGGTCTGTCATAGGTTTGATTTGTTATGAGAACTCCGTATGCCTTATCAGGGGCTGGAGGAATATCGCTTGTCTAATTAGATGGCAAGCGTTATGACCTAATCAGATAACACGTTCCTGTGCCGTAGTGTGGCTTTATCAGATAACGGTTCCTGCATCATGGGGGTTTTCTGCCTCATGGGATGACTGCTAGTTAACTTGTTAGTTTGCTAACCAGAATAGGGTCAGGAATAGGGGGATCGATACAGAACCTATAGGAATACATCACACCCACTCCACGCTAACTATGGACATATTTACTAATCTATGCATAGTAAAACATACTGTAGAGTATTGTGTATACCTTACCACCCCAAAATACATAAATGCATTTTGAAATTATCAAATATACGGAAAAAATGCAGTCATATGTATAGTATGCACTCAAGCTGTAGAACAATGCTAAAGTAATCACGCATTTGTATACATTATTGCTATTTTGTATATGAAAATTTACACATGAAATGGCTCTTAATACAGAAAAAAGGTTCGAGACCATTTCATCACAGAATAATAATAACTATGAACATACCAGCGGGCAGCTAATGTCTATAAGCTATCTAAAATTAGAAATTTTAGTTCTCTAAGAATAGTTCTTACTTTAAGCAGAAGATAGTGTCCCGAAAAATATGCAAAAATATTTTGGGGCTGCTGAAAAATTTGCTGTCCGTGAACTGGAGGGAAAATTGTTCATGTGACTTTATTATTAAAGTTGAAGGCCAAATTCAGGGAACGCCGTGTACGAGTTTGTTCAAAAAGTCTCTATTTCTGCTCTGGTGAGAACATCATATCATTTAGGCTTTCGAAAAAGTTGTCAACAGCTTCCTGGGAGAGTTCCACTAACTCGGAAATAGGTGTAACCATGCATTCGTGCGCATGATTGTCTCCATTGACATTCTGATTTGGATTGCTGACAGAAGGTCGTACCTGATCGATGCTGCTTTCATCTTGAACTTCACTACCCCTTAATCGTAGTGGTGAAGCTTCCACGAATGCCGTCATCAGGATTGGTAGCCTTTGAGGGCAGCACAAAGCATGAGCCTTTGTTGGACTCAACAATGTTTCTGCATCCATTGGCGCATCCGATTGTAGCGTCAGACAGGTGTCTAACACGCATTCTTCTCCGCATAGCAGGCACGTTAATACAGGTAAAACACATCGTTGCCACATTGGTCGAAATGATAGAAACCGAGTCATGTTCAGGTCTCTAAGCCGGGATAGTCCCAGGATTTTTGATATCCGGTCCCGGTATCCAATGGCTAGGATTGTTTCTTCCCTTGTCGCGGGTGTTCTGTCTGTGACATGGTTTTCCATAACGAAATATAAGGACTAGGAATAGGATTCCTGCAATCAGTCCTAAAATGAGGGGAAGTCCGCCAAAAATCGAATGGACGAAATCTGGAAAAATACCCAGTATGGCTTTGAATGGTGTTAATGCCATCGAAAATACTGTCTTAAATACCTTTGAGACTCCATTGGTATCAGAAATATTTAAGATTTCATTCAGGATTTCTGCGAAATGTATGGGGGAATTAGTTGATAACAATGAATGTATCTCTGCAGTTGTCCTTGCGACTTGGAGATCATACGTTTCTTTTGATGACGTGAGCCTTGTCGGCGTCTGAAGAAGCACTGTTTTCATTCTGCTTAAAGTATCTATTCGAATAGAAGTAATTTTCAAGTTGGGCCATGCCCTTGCCTCCCTGTCTGGAAAGGAGCTGGGGAACAATGAGTGTCCACAGCACTTGACCTTCGCAGTCGTAGTTACGAGATAAGGAGTCCCGGGCATAAGACTACAACATCTGCGATCTACAATTAGAATGTAACTCCCATTATAGAGTCTTTGAAAGAATGGTTCTATCTCTGTTGCAGGTGCGCCTTGCTGGTGACATGAAAGGTTATTTGAGTTCCCTTCACAGGCACCATGCAAACTAATTCCGTTACACAGAAGTGTACCGCTTAGTGACATCGCACAATTATTGCCACTAAGAAACACTTTCTGTCCTTTATTACTGACACATACATGTGAATAGGGCAAGTTCCATGTTGTTTTTATGTACCCTTTTCCCAATTTTTCGTACATGCCAGCCTGTATATATTTTTGGCAGTATTGAAACCTGAAGGTTGATATAGGAATATTAATTATCCTATGTATTATCCATTCACTGACAGGTCGTTCTGACATTGTCACTGGTAATCTCTCAAGTTTCTCAATGCTCAGGATTGTATAATCAGCACCCTTCTGTGCCATACTGATCTGTCTATCAGTAAGGTTAAAGATATGGAATAGTGACGTTGTGTTGATTAAACGCCAAGGCACATAGCCTGAACGCAGATTTTGTAACGTCCAGCCAAGCTGTACAATAGAACGCAATTGTGACTGACCGTGTTGTAATAACAGTAAGTCTTGCGATAATATGTCGATTGCTGAAGACACAATGCTGTCCAAAGAAAAAATTCTGGAGGACAGAGTCATTAACCCATTGTCCACTACAGAAAGTGATTTTTCCAAATTAATACGGTCAATTTCCCGTATCCTTTCTGCTGTCTCAATTTGAGTAACCTTCCAGGCCTCATTGTATGCTGCATATACAGAGGCTGCTATGAAACGCTTTTGACGCTGTTTGCGTGGTCCCATAGGGAAATCACGCAAGTCAGCACCATCAGTAAGTAAAGTTAGGTGTTGCTTAATTTCTGGCAGTGTGGAAGTTTGTAGCCATTGAAGGCATAATTTGCCCACACTGTAGGTGGTTATTATCCCTGGGTGTTGTCTTTGAGGATATCTAGGGTCTGGCCTGGTCATTTTGAACCCCTGTGTTTTATTCAGGAATCTGTCTTGACAGTTATTAGTATCTGTGGGCCAGATCAACCACTGTTTCCAATCTGGATGTGTTCTGTTTTGGTTTAATACATAATTTACGTCTATCTCTTTATCTGTAGAGCTATTGCTGTTCATTGTTGGTTTTGGAATAGACGGTTTATTTAAGTCTTTGATTTTGGCTAAGCCAAGACAGGTGGTTTGTTGAACAGTGTCATTTAAAAATATAATTTGTTCTGGGATCATGCAGGCTCTAAACAAAGATTCTATACCCTGTACTTGCCATTCTTTTGTGCCCCAAACACTTTTCAATTCAACATTTTTGTCCCAATAATCAAAACCAAAAGTATTCATTTGTTCAAAGAATGAGTCTGAATATATCAATTTTGTGTTGGTTATCATGGTCTTTGTCCCCGTCTTATTTGACAATTTGAAATAAAATGTTTCAGCATTACTTATGTTAAAACCTGAAAAGTATGAATATTTGTCCTAAACGGTTCTTGAGCTTCCTTTTGGAGGGGTTGCACAATGTTCCCATTGATTATAATTTAAAACATTTCTAGGTTGTGCAGATCTATGTAAAAAATGGTTACCATAGTGGTTATAACAGTACATACTATCATAATTTGTCGAACCCTGCAAATAATCATGTTTGGTAAATTTAGCAGACATTACTAAGTCAGACATCATATTATTAATGCTTTCGAAGTCCCAATCATCAGCAAATGTGCTTGGTTTTACAAAGTCACTCAATGAGATCTTAATTTGGTGTGGATATTTCAGGATTTTAACCGGACCATAGATTTCGTAGTCTGTGTTGTCCCATGCTACCCTAACCGGTATAGGATTGGCTGTGAAGTTGGCTGAAGAAAGTTCTCTTTTCTCGACGTGTGAAGATTTGTGTGGTTTGAGGATCAAGTTGATTTTCTGACTTGCTGTGTCCATTTTAGCATATTTTCCCTCAATGAAGCGTCCCAATGTTAGTATCATGATGAGCCAAAGTATGAGGATAAATGCACCAAAACCCACCCAAAATTCGATCCATGGAGAAATTAGATATGTTTCTTTCAGTTGTTTCAAAAGTTCTTTAACTTTATCTTTAAAGGTTTTTGATGATGGCTGTGTCTTTGATTCAGTGAAGCCTTCAGAGGAATCCTCGAAGTTTATGAAGTAGCCGGATGCAGTTCTGTCAATAGTTCCAATTGCTTTAGGATTAATGTTTCTTGCATTGTCGTTTGTTACTTCATTATAGATTGGTGTGTCTCTGCTAAATGTTTTGATTTGGGTTTTCAGAGGTCTAAGTTCCATTGCATTGTTGCATAGTCCTTGTTGTTCTTCTGTAGGCGTTTCGAATGTGATTAGCCTCTTTGTTAGAACCTCTGTACTGGTAGCAAACCTTGGTGTTCTGCTACTTATTGGGAGTCCACTTGGCCTACTATTTGTTATCGGCCACATGATTGTGGTTTTACCAGGTCGATGGATACAACTCGGTTCTCCTTTTTACCAGCAAGTGGCGGTAGTACAACTGATCTTGTCCCGTTGACAGACAAGACAGCAACTGCTTTTCTGTAAGAAGGCCCAAATTCCTTCTTTACCGCGATCTTTTCTCTGACTAGATCCCCGACTTTTGGAATCCAGACAGGTCTTGCTGGGACAGGTGGTGGTTCTTCAGTGGTTGTTGGCTGTTGTTTCAACTTTATGTTGCTCAGGTCTTTTCTTGTTTCATTTAAGTCCTGCAAAATAGCCAAACGATCTTTGATATCAAAGCTTTTTTCCTTCACCACTGAAGTTTGACTGTCAAGGTCAGAGATCAACATCCTAGTTCCAAATAATAATTCGTACGGACTGAATCCCTTCAGAGAATTTCTTGGCAAGTTATTTAGACTACGTTGGACACTTATTAGATGTTTGACCCACCCAGCTCCCGAACCTAATATCCTTTCCGTTATGGATTGCTTTATGCCTTGGTTTTTTCTTTACACCCTCCCGTATCCCTCAGGAAGGAAGTGAGAAGATTCCCGCTGTGCTATGCTCATTTGGCCATGTTTCCCCTCAGGCTGGAGGGCTAGAATGAAAACAATGGTCAAACGTAGCATGCTCTTAGCGTATATGCCATTTAGACTCGCAAATCTTTGTATAACAGTCCAGACGTCAGCCGAGTGCTGGTGATCTACATTATAAGTGAAAACTAGCCTGTATATGTTAATCGCAAGCCTTGCTATTTACTCTTGATTTTTTCTGGAGTGAAACGACGAGGTATTACACTGTTTCTCTCCCCACTGCGATTTCTGTTGCAGTTTGTGCAGTTTTTTACAAACATGGTGTGATGCAGGCTCATGCCTGGCCACCAGTACCTTGATTGTAATTCTTCCAGAGAATCTTTTAGTTTGAGGTGTCTGAGACCCTCGCCCATATGTGCGTCTGCGATTAACAAGTTTCTCCTGTCCATGTTTGGAATCACTCTATCCCCCACTCCAGGGATTCGAGCAAAAGGGACGGAGTTTGCATCGATTATGTATGTATAATTGAGTGGATAGTTGATCGGTAGCGCTGAGCAGTCGCCTTTTAATGACGTTTTCACCGCCAGCACTGTTTCACCGTCAATGTATTTTAATGTACGCTTTTTTCGAACTACGGGAGCCGATTTAGTTGCTACCGCTGTGGCAGTGTCAGCCAATGAATTCCCTGCAACGTGAACACCATCACGCTGATGACTCAGTGAGTGTGTCACATGAGTCTTTGGTAGTTCTTTTTGTAAAAGAGCTATTTGTTCCCAGAGCAGTTTCTGCTTTATTGTTGCATCTGTGTCATCTTTGTAACCGTTTTGAATCCATGTCTGCAAATCGTTGTTATATGATTTGACGCAGTAATATGAATCGGACACTATAAGTGTCGGGAATTCGCGATCCGCATTATCTAGCGCCATTTTCAATGCTATAATTTCAGTCTGTTGTTCTGAATTAGTTTCTACTGAGTGTGATTTTGTTAATAGAGGTTTTAGTTTACCTCCGCGCCACACTTCTTTTGTAATCTCACATGTGGGGTTGTATGCTTGTTCTCCCCAAACGGAGGGTTGAGCATGTCCGTCTGTATAGATTACACAAGCGTAGTGTCGTAAGGGCAGAATGTCGATTGGCAGAGGGAATGTTCTTTCATAATCTAGATTTTGTAATTCCTCTAGTTCTGGATCAAAGTAGTAGTACACTTTGTCCGTTGTGATTGAATTCACCCATTGTATCCATTCCGGATTCAATGTTGTTGTTGGTAAATTACATGGGGTTGTTAATGCCTCAAAGGCTGATTCAGCTGTTCTGACTGTGATGTGTCTACAGTCAGCTTGATCTTTTTCTCTAGCTATTGCGGTTTGAACTGCATGAACAATTTTTCCTTTAATGCTGAATTTCTGTTCAGCTTCTGTGTACAAGTGTGATTTGAATGCAATTGGTACCTTTTCTCCCTCATTAGAGGTCAGGTATGTGAATCCGCATCTCCCTGGGATGACTCGAATCACAAGATTGCGTGTGTTATCACGTGTTTCTAATTTTGTTTTAATTAGCATGTCTGTTTGTAAGGATCTCAAAATCTCTGTGTGTATTTGAGTCCAATTGGTTCTTTTAAAATCTGGTTTTATTAGATCATAAAGGGGTTTGACCCTTTCTGCGTAATTTGCAATGTATGTTCTTCCGAAATTTAGGAAGCCTAGAATTGACTGTAGGTTTTTTAGTGTTCTTGGTGCTTGGAGTACGGCACATTTCTCTAGAAAATTGTCAGCCAGGCTTTTGCCTTCACTTGATAATTCATATCCTAAGAACAGGACTGTCAGATGGGCAATTCTGGATTTTTTAAAGTTGAATTTGTAACCCTCTGCTGCGAACCCAAGTATTATGGTGTTCACTCTCTTCAAGTGAGTCTCCAAGTCATCATCTGTTAAGTATATGTCGTCGACATACGATAATGCTTCGTCGTCATATATTTGTAGTAATTCTGTTACTCTCGCTGAGAATACTCCCGGGCTGTTCTTGTACCCCTGGGCTAACCGACAGAATTGTTTTTGAGTGCCATTTATTGAGAATGCAGACAAATATCTGCTCTCTGGTGCTATGTTTTGACAAAAGAATCCATTAGAGATGTCTAAGGTTGTTTTGTATTTTTTGCGCACTATGTTATTCATTAGTGCAGCACTATGCGAATTTTGCACTGCAAAAGTTTTGCAACATGAGTTAAGGTGTCGGTAATCCAAAACTAGACGATATGAATTGTCTGGTTTGGAGACCGGAAACAAAGGGTTGTTCATTTGTGAGGTGCAAGTTTCAATCACCCCCTGGTATTCTAGCTGATCTAGAATTTCTTTTACCTGTTTTTTAGCTTCTTGCTTAATTGGGTACTGCCTTTGTGCAGTAGGTTGTGATTTTAACTGGATTTTGTGAGGAGGAGAGTCCTCATCCCATCCTACGTGATTTTTATATAAAGCAGGAGCTAGAGCTACTGCCCACTTTCTAACAAGTGTATATTTTTTATGAATTGGGATATGATTTGAGAAGGCAGGCATAATTATTTCTTCGCCATGAGGGCACTCCCTGACAAACTCTGGTGGCCAGTCTTTTTCAGCTAGAAGGATGTCATAGCCCTTGGAGAGATTATCCCAAGATAGTCCCCTTATTTTTCTAGTCTTATCCCCTTCTATACGTAATGTTATTTCGTATATTTTGTGAGGTTTGCTAACTCTGGTGTCTGCAGTTTCCACTTGAAGATATTCATTCGTGTCCACTGTCTCCAGATGATTCATAAGGACTTTGCGAGCTATGCTCACTTCTGCTGCGCTGTCTAGCATTGTCTGAGCCCATTCACCGTTTTTCAGTTGTGTCCTCAGTATTCTCGGCATTGTTAACTACCTTGATACTGGCTACCTTCTTTTTTGGAAATTGTAATTTCTTTTTTAGCTGAGCAGGTACCTTGTCTTTGGACTTGGCGTGCTCTTCTCTTTGTTCTGATCGTCCTCTTCTTTCCGATTTCTGCGAGGAAGTCTGAAAAGATTGAGAGGGACGTGTATCAATGTCTTGATAATCTATCAGGCTTCTTTATATTATCCCTATTTCTAAGGTTATATCTTTTCCCAGAGGGGTCACTCTGGGGTGACCTGTGTCTTTGGTTCGGAGATTTTTCTCTTCGCCAAGGAGACCTTCCTCTGGACTGGAATTTCTTTTCTTTAGGATTGGATTGTTTGTTTCCATCCCAGCTCTTTTTCTGTGATGTTGAGTTATTATTAAAAAATATTTTTTCAGGACTTTCAATCAGTTGTGGTTTTACTGGTATTCCACCTAAACTATCTCTACCTAGTTCCTCATAGGATTTTTCTATGATTCTGGCAATTTCAGCTGGTTGGTCTGCTATATCTGTCTCCTTTAACCTCTGGCGGATCGCCACGTTTGCTGCTTCTCCCTTTATGTTGGCTAATAATATAGCCGAGACCTGCTTGAAGTCTTTTAGTAATTTCATACCAAGAGTTAAAGCGGGTTCTGGACCGTATTCGTCTTGAATTTGTTTTAGCACATCTGGTATTACCGAAATGGATGGAACACCGTGCGTTTTTGTGTAGATGGAAGCAAAGACTGTACCCCAAGTGTCACAGTCCTCAATGTGTGGTGCGATTCCCATTGGAAGACAGATAGTCAGAATCCTGTGTTTTTCTAACGGGGTGGTGTCTGGAAACACCGCCTCTATTTGGGTGATTTTCTGTGCTAACCAGAATGGTATTTGTTCCCGTTTAGCTGGTACTTTACCTAGGCAGGATTGTATGTTCTGTGGTGTAATTTTATTTGTGTTCCCCTGGTGAGGGGTCAGCTGTGGAATTTTAATTGCTGGTTGAATTGTTGAAGTCCGCATCACATACTGGACTAATTGTCTATGTATCTTTATTAATTGTTTTAGCTGTGTTAACAGCTCTGCTACAGACATCCCATTGATGTCTGGATGTGGTGTGTATCCGGCTAGGACCGGCCACGTTGCTCCTGGTCTACCTAAAGGACCGAGCCTGGTGATGTGATTATTATGTTTTAGGGCGCCATTAAATAAGAGCAAATGCTCTTGAAATGTAAGTGGTACTTCCACCTCCTCGAAAGGAGTGTACATTTCAGGAGGTTCCTCTATTTTGTAATAGTGGAAGTACTTTGTTACAGCATTTGCTGCTGGAAAATGTATCCATGAATAGTATACCTCTGTCTGCCGATATTCGTGTGCCTCAATTACGAATATGACTGTACCACCTCTAGGTGTCAGTCCATTTTCTATAAGTTTTAAGGTTATAGATTTCCTTTTGATGACCGGGATGAGTATTATCTCCGGGTCTGCATCTTGTAGTGCAGTATCAGCTGCCGCTATTTCAGCTGCTAATCTAACTGCCTCTCTTTCTCCTTCACTGTCTGACATTATACTGTCCAGAAGGTTATTTTGTTTGTTTGCAGATCAGGTTTCTTATGGAAACAAAGATTAGATGCACAATATTTTGGAACGGTTTATCCTTCAACGTTGACTAAACCAAGAACCATACATAGGAGTTTCCTCCTGCGAGGTTTTGGAGGATATTAACCTTTTACCCACTCCAGACGTCTTTGGAGTATTATGGGGAAAAGGGGTCTGAGTGAGAAAGCACGACTGAGTTACTCTAAATGTCTTACGTTAGTTTTATCGCCCTTCCAAACGCGTTGGGCGCCATGTAGTGTAGTTCCTATTATCCCAATAGGCTCTGCGCATTGGAATAATACCTTCAATAGTATAGGCCTAGACCAGACGTTAACTAGGTCTACTACTGTCGATATTAGACTTAAAGTGTTGGGTTTGCCAGCTAGCTCAGAGTTCACTAGAAACTTTCTCGAATGTTCAGGAAGGAATTAACTTCCCTGATTAGACAAGAAGGGATTTAGTTTCTGACAACCATAGAACATGACAACTTTGCTCTCCCCTAATCAAGAGTGTATCTCGAGAGTCGTGTGAACAAAAGGCAATTTATTTTACTCAGTCAGTACGTGCATTCTTAGTCTCATCAGATTGTAGAGAAAAGGAAGAGACGGGCGTGTTCAATAAAAGATGTTATTTATTGATCAGTCTCTTTTCTCATACAAGAGAAATGGATCGATATTATTGCAATACTTATAGTTAAGTAAAGTGCATACATTAAAAGTAGAAGTATAAAATAATACTGTAAAAACATTGATATGGTTTCTAAGCCATATGAAGGTTTAAAATGAATAAAATATATTACATACACATATACATTTGACTAAACGTACTCAACTGGTGTTTCTAGATACGCCTACCCCGTGTACCTGACCTAAGCCTAATACGTGGGCGGGAATAGAAAGTTACAGTTTAAGTTAAGTTTGTTTTTGCCAAGTGACTGACTAAAGAATTCTCTGCGAGGGGTTATTCAGTTCTGTACCTGGAAGTTTAGGATGAATGAGTGATGGTATCTCTCGTCTCTGGTCTCGATATTCCAGGCTGCCTGCGAGGGCTACCCGGAAACGCCGGAGCTGGATTTCTCGGCAGGAGAAATAGGCAGCTGCTCGTTCTCAGCGCGTCAAGAAGGCGGGGCTGCGCCAGCGGGGTCTGCTCTGCTCTGGGCTTCGGCAAGTCTGGCTGCTCCGTCCTCGTCACCACCGCGTGTGTTTGCATAGGGCAATATCGGTAATATTTATACCTTTAAGGTGCCGAGATTGACGTAAGGATGGACATAGATACGTCAATAAAGATGTCATACGACCAGGTCGTTAGCACATTCTTTTGCTGAAGTTCTCGGTGAAATCAAAACAATGGCCGCAGGGTTTTTCCCAGGTCTGTCATAGGTTTGATTTGTTATGAGAACTCCGTATGCCTTATCAGGGGCTGGAGGAATATCGCTTGTCTAATTAGATGGCAAGCGTTATGACCTAATCAGATAACACGTTCCTGTGCCGTAGTGTGGCTTTATCAGATAACGGTTCCTGCATCATGGGGGTTTTCTGCCTCATGGGATGACTGCTAGTTAACTTGTTAGTTTGCTAACCAGAATAGGGTCAGGAATAGGGGGATCGATACAGAACCTATAGGAATACATCACAAGCCTTTCATCCTTCCCTATTGATAAAATAAGTACCATTCAGCTGTAAGTTGACAAAATCAGTATAATTCAGATGGGAAGCAAGTATTTGTTATCTGTCAAATGTAATAGTGTCCAGAGGCTCCTCTGGGCAAACTTGCACCCAAATACACCGGTTTGCGTTATTCTTACATAAGTTTCATCATGGGATACAGTAGTGCAGCAGTAAAGTCAATCAAATGTCTAAGAGGGCTTGGTCATATGGGAATCCGCCCCGTTTCAGATGCAAGACAGGGAAATGACTTATTCTGCCCCAGCCCAGATGCCATACGAGATACGATACGATTGGCTCCCAATTCACTCATTGTACCAACATGAGACTAAATCAGAACCAGCATTCCTGCTGGTCTATAACAGGTGATCCTGGTATGAGGCTGGCCATTGCTCCATCCTGTCAGCCTGCCACTGGTAATGCTGGTGTGTGGCTGACTCTGCTTATCTTTAGAGATGATGCTGACCCGTGACAGCAGTGTGCAAAGCGGTCCCATGCCACGTGACATCAGCCGGTCCAGGCTCTTTAAGAAGCAGCACTCTGCCTGCTGGGAGTTGTAGTTCGCTTTTTCCACCATTAGTGTGTGCTTCTAACTCTCTATATGTGGCGTGATGCTTTTCAAGAAGCTAGAACAGGTTGCAGTTTGCACTTGGCATGGGGCATCAAAGCAGACGAGTGACTGACAGCTCCATAGATTCCAAACTTTCAGATCATGTTGGCGAACAGGAGTGATACATGCAATAAAATAGAAATTATACTACTACCAACACAAGTTAGAGAAGCATTTGTGAAGTAAAGGCACATATTGCTAAAATCATACACAATTTACAATGCTGTGTATCTCATGCCGATACCATGGACAGATTTGATTCCTTCTCAGCACATATAAACAGACATTTAAGACTTCAGATCTAGATCACGGACAGCTGACTAAAGAAATTAATGCCTGCAAAAAATTATATTTTGAGATTTGGAGTGTTATCCCCAAAGCTGGCAAGTTGGGGGGATGCACCCACGCAACACCTGAGAAACAGAATACAATATATACCTTTATCAACATCAACACACTAACTCAAAGACACCTCAACTTTTGAAAACAGCTAATTGATAAGCCAGCAAACAAAACTTTATTGAAGATGGTGATTTCAACATTTAGTGTGCTTCAATCAACGAATAGAAGTCTCAAGCTAACAATGTGCCCTAGACAGTGCATTTTGGGAGAACAATAAAAAAACAAAGATTACTTGACATATGGATTCATGGGCTACAAAATATCTTGGAACTGAAATTTGACCTTGAAGTTGATCCCATCATAATTACCTTTGGATGTGGATCGAAGCAGTGCTTTAAATGGGCTGGTACTGTCCGGTACGTAGTATCTGCACTTTTTTATTTTGAGAGGGAGAGTACCGGCACTTCTCAGAAACAAGCAGGTTCTCTGGTACACAGTACCTGCACTTCTATTTTTCCATTTCAAGCACAGATGAAACCAACCACAAATCCCAGAGACGCCAGTCTTCTCAGTGACCAAACAAGAATTTCTATCAGTAAACTTATGGTTTGCATGAAATGATTTCATAATAAGGATTCTTATGAATGCTTAGTGGAAACGTTACATGAAGCTTATAAAAGTTTAAAAAGTCCAGTAGTAACATCTTAACAGAGCTCTGAAAAAAGCAGCAAAAACTCTGCATGGAGGGACTGATGTCGTTTGGAACAAGCCTATGACGAAGAACTCAAACATCACTTTCGCGGAGACACCCAAATTTGAATTTAATATTAAATTTCCACATGAGGCAGAATGCACTATACTCCACATATAGGCAAAATGCTATGGTGGAGGAGACCGATCAGACAAAGCAACAGTGAAGTATCTAAGAATTACAATGGAATGATGAAAAATCATGATGGTTTTTAACAAATTACCTTTAAATTAAGGACATTGGTATATTGCATTTGAGCAAAAGGTTTTATGAAAATCTCTACATTGCAAGATCGAAATTAAACATGAATCGATTAATGAATTCAGCTCCGTGCCGAGAATTGAATTTTTGGTTATAGTCTTAACCTGGGCGGTCTTTCAAATCCTACGGCTGAGGAAGGGATGAACGGACTCCTTTCTGAAAGGCTGTTACAAAGTATAAGCTGCTTGACCAGGCAACCTTCTGCCTAAGTTCTATATAACATTTCAAAGCACATATATTGCCAAGCTGTCCTCGTTATACTCCTCTTTCCATCAGTCCAGTCTCCGTAAAGGTCACTTTGCTTCAGTCTTCAATACCCCCAGTAGACAAGAGGCCTTCCTAATTGCAATTAATTACCATTCAATCTCTCGGTCAGGGCGGACTGCAACATTTTCTCCAAGATCCTTGCCTATGAAAATGCCTACCCCTTCCAATCAAACCTGAACACTTGGTCTTTGGCAAGGACATGCTAGCTTCTAAAATGACTGCGTTATTCACCAATATCATTCATTGCATAGCTCGAGAATTCAACCGAAGACTGGTGCGCCATGACCTTAACTGCTGAAAAGAAGCTGGGGAGGCTAACGGCATAGATTATGGCTCTATGGGAATTGAGGAAGGGAATGGCAGAGTTTCTCTTGTTTCATTTCTTTGGTCAAAAATCTAGATCAAATTGAGATCTCAAAAGAAAATCCTCACTATTTCTCAATGGTTTCTTCCACTCACTTTAAAAGATTACAACATAACTCTACCTTAGCCATCAATTCACCTTTGAATTTCTGGAAAGAGATCTGGTTCAAAATAATATGTTCCACCACAACAGCCATTCACTACACAGTCAAAGTTCTCCACTGCACATTGTGCACTCTGGTCTTCAGAAAGACAGCAAAACAGGTCTGAACCAAGACAGAAATAGTGTTGTTTTATTTGTTAGTAGTGGTTCCTGAGACCAGCATGCTCTAAACACAAAGCTGAAACTGAGCAGAATAAGTGAGGGAGTGTTTATATTCTCTCACAAGGTTGGTAGTCGCCCACTGAAGGTAAGGGCTGAAATTTACAAAGCAAGGGATTTAGCAACTGCTATCTTTGGGGAAGCCAGTGGGGTTATACACAAAGCCAACCCCTGCAGAGGAAAGATTCTTGGTTTTTCCGTCTATTGTGCACACCTAAACCAGCGTCATCCTTATATTACACAAGTAGGCTGGGTTGCACTTCCTAGAGGATATACTAGCCTCAAAAACCCTTTTAGTTTGGCAGTCTATTTGGGCAAAAGAAGAACCACATTTCACCAAGTGTATTATATCGGACTGCCTAGCCCTCGTCCATGCCATGAAAATACCCTGGTTGTTTAGATCAATGATCTTTTTAAATTACTGTTTGTTTTATTGATTTGGTCTAACTCTATTGGCTGTTCCTCCTTAGAGAAAAGTGCAGTGAAAAAATGCCCTTTTTAATCACAGAAAGGAACTCAGAATGCCCGACGAATTCAATAAGCACATTGTGGCTACCTGTATAGATCATATGGTCTGTCTGAGGGATGTCAACACTATCTGACATGGGTAACTAACATTCAGCATCGCTTTGTGTTAATTTAACTAAGACTAGGCACACATAGTCCATCATCTTGTTGCCTTCCCTGAAATGAAAAAGCACCCACCTGTCTTAACACCATGTCCTTGATATGGGGCGTCAGTTCAAAGCACATGGCACTTTATCTTATTTTGTGGTTTTCATAAGGGCTTAAGGAAATACTATTTGAAACCACTCTTGAGGGCAATGTCGGGGATAAAAGAGATGCTCGAAGGCTTATATTTGCACTAGAGAAACTCTGGTTGTGTTAGAACCGCACTTTATATTTGAGGCACTATAGATTTTAGAAGAAGCATTATACTGTAACTTATTTTATGGGGGGGGCTAAAATGGTTTTATTTTAGTCTTACTACTGTTGTGTGTGTATGGATTACTGACAATGCACGCACTCTATATACGTGACGTCTGTACACTCTAGGTATGATATTATATTAGTATGTTTTTTCGATATGTGGGCAGTTTAAGGCTTTACTATCGTTTCAATATCGCTAATGAATTTATTGACCTACAGAAATACTGTACAATGTTCAACTCCATTAACAATATCATCCAACCTGGTTCCAAAATGAACCGTAAAGCTCTTGTGATCTAAACACTAGACTGTCATACATCAGCTCACAACTCCCTACTATATTATGATCTCTTGTGCTTCAGAGGACGAACAGTGATGTGGAAGAACCTGACACTCCAACCTAGCCACAAAGTTGAATGTGCCCTGTCACGCAAACCAGCTTGAGGATGCTCCTCACTGGAACAATGCAACCTAAATCAAATATAATTTAACAATGCAACCTTAATCAAATATAATTTAACAATGCAACCTAAATCAAATATAATTTAACAATGCAACCTAAACCAAATGTAATTTAACAATGCAACGTAAACCAAATGTTATTTAACAATGCAACCTAAATCAAATGTAATTTAACAATGCAACCTAAACCAAATGTAATTTAACAATGCAACCTAAACCAAATGTAATTTAACAATGCAACCTAAACCAAACGTAATTTAACAATGCAACCTAAATCAAATGTAATTGAACAATGCAACCTAAACCAAATGTAATTTAACAATGCAACCTAAACCAAATGTAATTTAACAATGCGACCTAAATCAAATATAGTTTAACAATGCAACCTAAATCAAATATATTTTAATCACCACCATAGGGATTTTTGCATGTCACTTCAAGACCTAGAGCCATCCACCAGAGAGTAGACATCTCGACTGTAGAGCTCTCCAAGCCCCTTTAAAGTTTCACTATTGTATGCAAAACTCACCCCCCTGATTCCATCCACACATGGCTTAACCCCTCCATTTCATGCCTTTTTTACTGCTTCAGTTGATTACTCTTTTACCTTTCCCCTGACATTTACCTTACTCACTAAATTAGACTGAGAGGCTCACCCGCTCTCCTTCTATGTTTCAGTTTCATACTTTCTGGATGTACGCTTTGATATAACCTTTAAGCCCATTGTCACTATTTTGTTTCTCATTATATTACACGTCTCTTGTTGTTTTTGTTACTATTCCCAAAAATTAAATTAAAAAAACAATATAAAACGTGGTCAAACCTCGCTGTCAATAGGGGCTCAGTGCAATAACGGGGCAAGATGCTACATAAGACTCAAACTCCAGGGCTGCTGCATGAAATTACACTGCTTTAATGTATTTGTAAATTAGATACTTCATCTCTGCATTTTCTGCTTACATGGGAGTTGCTTCAAACTTAATAGAAGTTGTCTAGGGTTTGCCTTGGTCAGATTTAGACTACACAGTGTATGCAAGAAGATTATTATTGGCCAAGTTGAGGAAACATGTCTCCTATGGCAAACCTATACAATAATAACATTTTGAACAAGATACCTGATCTGTCCCGCTATTTCTTCCTCCATGAAATTGTGGCACAGTGAATTTCCATCGTCCACTGTTCCTTGCGCTGCCATCAAAACACAGATTCAAATAGTATGTCGATGGAATTCACAAGCCCAGAGCGGTGAGGTTCTTGTTAAAAAGTTTGTCGCAGGATGAAAGTTGATTCAACTCCCTGTAAGCAAGTTGTAGCTTGAAGAGGATTTTCAAGTTTTACTAAGACATCCATGCTGATTTTTTGACTCCATTCTGGCTAACCACCAAGAGCAGCAACAAAAGCTGGCTAGCAAACAACAATTTCTTAACCACTTTATAAAGCATGGTGGCAATATTTAAGCAGCCAGTTGCAATGCAGGCCTGGAGAAAGCCCCTTCTAGCCTCTTACTTACTAGCGTGTAACTCAGGAAGCATTTTACACGAGAAATAATCAGCTTATAATTTAAGTACTACATATGCGCTGGTCAGAAATAACATAGCTTCAGTGACTGCACATATCGCTGAACGTCTTGTAAAAGTTCAGGCTTAACAAATATGAAAACATGCATTGGACTTCATTAGCAAGCAACACCAGAACATCGAATTCTACCTTAAAATCAGAGGGAGGCAAGTGACACTATGGAACAGCAGTTTACAGAAACTGCATCTGATGAACAATGTTTTAGCATTGGTTTTGTTTTAAGCACCACTTCCACCTGTGCGTGTCTGGTGGCTTAGTGGACTAATGCATCCACTGTAGGAGCCTATGCTCCACCTCATGGTCACAGGTTCAAATCTCGGTGGGTCCCTTTAGCCTTTCATCCTTCTGAGGTCGGTAAAATGAGTAGCATATAGTTGGGTACCAATAAACTTCTGTTAAACAGCGTCAAGATACCCTTGGAGGAACGTGCACTTTACAAATACACATGTTATGTTTTCTGCAATGAACGATCCCGGTCTGCAAGGAGTGCCGCCCCGTACAAATTAAGGCCAACTGAGAACCTCAAGTTCATACCAAGCACCAGCGGTTCTCTAATGCCTACAGAGAACACTCATCTAGGTCCCAGTAGAAGTTTGGATGGGACCTTTGTCAGAAAGCTATATGAAGACCTTCTGGTGCATCTGGCACCATCCACATATTTGTATGCAAGCAGGTGTGAGCAACATGCACCACCGACATAGAGTTAAACTGAGAACTTTGAGTAAGGTTACAGATTGTGTGACAGATGCAGAAAGCTTGAATGAGCACTTTATGATGGATGCTGGTTACAAACTGAGGGAATGATGCTAGTTTCCTGAATGGGGACTGCATGATCGACGTTCGTTTTGGATATCGTGATGAATGCCGATTACCTGAATGGAGATTATGTGATGGACGCATGTTCAGGATTGCATGACGGATGTTGGGTACCTGAAGTGAGATTACGTGATGGATGCTGGTTATGGATCTCGTTGCTGGTTACCCGAATGATGAATGCATGATGGACGCTGATTGTCTGAATGGGGATTGTGTGAAAGGTGATAGCTGCCCACCTTTTGCGACTAGATGTGATGGTTACTGATGGTCAAAATGGGGATACCATGACGAATACTGGTTGACAGCATCAGGATACCATGACGAATACTGGTTGACAACATGGGGTTACAATGACGAATACTGGTTGCCAACATGGGGTTACCATGACGAATACTGGTTGCCAACATGGGGATACCATGATGAATGGTGGTTTCTCAATCTGGGTTATCATAACTGATGCTGGTTGTCCACATGGGAATTATCATGACGGATGCTGGTTGTCCAAATTAACATGTCATGACGGATGCTGGTTGTCCAAATTAACATGTCATGTCGGACGCTGGTTGCCCAAATGGAGATATCACGACGGATGCTGGTTGCACTCATGGCGATATCACAACGGATGCTGGTTGCACTCATGGCGATATCACGACGGATGCTACTTGCACTCATGGCGATATCACGACGGATGCTGGTTACACTTATGGCGATATCATGATGGATGCTGGTTGCCCAAATGGGGATTGTGTGACGGACAATGGTTGCCTGATTGGGGGATTGTATGACAGATGCCTGTCGCCGAACTGGGGGTTGCTTGTTGTGGTCAAAGCTCTCCGAATCAACTTCAGAAGAGTTACTGCAGCCCCTCACCTTCGAGAAAGCTGTGGTTAGAAAAAAAATGCCTCACTGTAAATCATTCAGCGTGCAGGTAATTTAGTGCCAGGTGTGACTGCGTCTCCAGGTCGTAATGGTCTTAAGTGCTCCTTAGCTTAAGTCTATTTTCTTCATAATTGCTTTTAAAGTCGCTAAGAAGCCCAGGCTGAAAATGGAAGGTATTTGTCCCAGGCAGAAACCAGCACGCGGATGACACTAGGATAAAAATAAGACACACCGTGCCCAACCTCCCCGATGCACAACTCAAGATACTTACAAAACTGACATTAAAACACGGAGAAAAAGCAACAACAACAAAAAATACCTAACGATCCTGAAAAGCAAAGACAAGAGATCATTTTGACAATTCCCCTCCAGCAACGTTGATGTTTTTGCACCAAGGTTGGGGCGAACAGTGGGCGGGGAGAGTATACATCCGTTATCTATATTAAAGAAGCAATTTTTAATTTTCTCCCTACAAGTGTGACAAGTTTACAAAGATCGAACGCATTCCTAAACTGAAATGAAGACATTCAGCATGCGGGTCCGAGCACAAGGTTGCACGGAGTCCATGTAAAATGCGACAGCGCCGAGAGGCCACACCAATGGCAATACCGAGCTATGCAATTGTGGCTAACATAACACAACATTCAACACAACCTCAAGTGCAAGGCGAAGCTAAAACAAACCCCGGCCAAGCATGGAGGGCTCGCAGGAGGGCGTGCACTGCGACGGCGTCCGGTTACCACAGGCTATTAATGGACATCTATTTTAAATCCTCTTCAGGTTCTGCACGGATCTGCTTGAACCCGGTGGCGCACGTGCCCGCGCTCTCAGTGGGTGCCCCCCACACACAGGGGTGCTTCTCCCGCGCACCCCCACTCCCCGCGCGGCTACTCACCCACGCTGGCGCAGTTTAGAAACCCCAGCACCTGCATGGTCTCGAGGCGCCCTGTCCGAGCCCAGCTCCTCGCGCCGCAGACTTCCGGCTTCTGGGCTCTTCTGGCGCGCGGGCGAGCAGCTCCCTCTCCCCGGGCAAATCAAAACACGCCCGGGCGCGGAAAAATGCAACGCAACCGCGGTGATGAGGAGTGCGCCCTCTCGGAGAGCCGCGAGTGACGGAGGAAGCGGCCCGGGCATTAATTACGGGGCATTTAATCCCCCTCGCTGCACTAAGGAGCTCCTGTGCGGCGGGTGTCGGGTTTCCCCGGAACCACAGGCACAACAAACACACACGAGTCAAACTCGGAAGACGCATCTGAAGGTTTGAAAGCAGCAGGGGCCAGGATAACACAGCAAGGGTGCGGGCCTGCTGCCTAAATTATTTAATATCTTTAGACCTGAACTGTGGGTTCAAGTGAGTGTTTGAAACATTAGTGTACTAGTGTCAGTACTCACTACCCGAGAGTGCGGAGATGTGCAGGTACTCTCCAGGTAAATATAAACTCTCCCTTTCAGACTA
Organism: Lissotriton helveticus; assembly: GCF_964261635.1. NCBI lineage: Eukaryota > Metazoa > Chordata > Amphibia > Caudata > Salamandridae > Lissotriton > Lissotriton helveticus. The sequence goes on along the minus strand of NC_136063.1, from coordinate 202,696,684 downwards.
AAACGTGCATGCACTTACCTTGCCCGTTTAAAGCACAGGTCCGTGTGACCCTAGATATTGCACCAAATAGGCGTTACATGGGAATGTGCAATGTTTGTAACATATAGATTTCACTCCTTCTCAGTGATCACTTCTTCAGCGTCTGCACAGGTGTATTTACTTAAGTAAGGTATAATTATTCAAATATGCAACACATTTACTACTCAATAGCAGGGAAACGGCCACTACAACGAAGCCGTTTCCACGAAATCATTAACCACGCATGCCCACGAAAGCCTTTACCACGCATACCTTTACTACGAGGTTTGTAGTAAAGGCATATGTGGTTAAGGAAAAAAGTAAAAAAAAAAGGGGGGTTTGGGGGGGTCTCCCCCAATAAAAAAAAACTCACCTGAAGTCACGTCAATATGCAGAAAATCAGCGTCGTATAAGAGAAATCGGAAAATAAACTTCCGTTTTCTCTTAACGACGTATGACGTCACCACGCATGTATTCGAGTTAAAGGTTATGCGTGTTAAACGAATTCCGTTGTAACGCATGCGTGGTAAAGGCATGCGTTGCAACGGAATTCGTTGTAACGTCATACATTCCAATAGCATTGCCTTTAAGTTTCATACTCTAATCTTAACTCACGAGAAGGCGCAGTCTACATCGCACATTTGTGATGATTTAAAATATCAAACCACTTACTCAAAAGAAAGTAATGTTCTTGAAATGCTATTTTTCCACTCTAGGCCTCAAAATAAAATGCCAAAGGTTTGTAAGGTGCTACAGCAACAAATATTGGATGGAATGCTGAATTAATCTAACATTCACCCCTAGTCAAGAGATCTTGGTTAAATCCATCATTCTTTTGCCCACTACGCCACTCCAGTTTGGACGTGGCCATATGCAAATCAGTCTAGACCCTGTTCCTCATGGGAACAGTCCAGCCCGAAATGCCAAGCCAGGACCTACCTGGAGCGGAAACAAGCATCCTGGGACCAGTTTTGGGGTATTACACTTCATCAGCCAGGCTAGCTTGAATCTTTGGCGTAGCGAGCACGGGACTCATGTCTGGGCATTCAGTCCATCATCTGTTCTTTGTGTTCTTAATGAAATTACCTTCCACAAAACTTAATAGGTTAAAAAGAGGATTTTCCGTGGGCCATGCCGGCAATCACAATACAATTGTTTCTACGGTTAGAAAATAGGTTGATCCAGGATCATACTGGTGATGCTGTAAATGATAAAAAAGGTTGGCATGCAAAGTTAATATTTCTAGCTTCTACATCCTATTTTCCAACCACTCTTCCGTCGTTTTTTTCCTCCTGTAGATTTTTTTTTTCCAAGGGTGTCTAAGCAATTCCCTGCCTTCTATCCCCCTCAACGCTCTTTTTCCTTGCATTTAGCGGCATGGTAGTATGTACTCTGCATCTTATTCACTCACCTCGCCTTCCCTCACACTCCCTCACCTTCCCTCCCTCTCCATTCCTCCTCCCACTCCTGACTTGCACCATCTCTTGATCCTCCCTGCAGGGCTGGTTACGTAGTACAATCCAGCTTAGAAAAAAAGAAGTCTATATACCTAATTTAACATTATTTTACCTTGTGATTCCAGAATTTTGAGGCGCTGCGGTAAGTTAAGCTGTTAACATTTAATGTTTTGAGGTACGCTTGACTCCATGCCAGATCAATGTACTTTCCAATGATGTTGGCTATTCATCAATTTTACTTTCTTCCAAGATGGCTATGGTCATTGGACATTCTATATGCTGATATTTAGGTCATTTTAAAAATAAATAACGACTAAGACAAACCGTGATTTGAAGTGGCAAATTTAGGCTCTAATTGGTTTAATAAGTAGAAATGTATCTCTTTGGGGCGCATTTAGATTTATATGCTGATGAAACGGAGTCCTGTATTTTCGTTTCATGCTAGGTCCCTTTCGCACGCTTCCTCTATTTTCATCCTGCATTATAAAATGGTTTTCAGCACTGACCAATGTTTAGTGGGGAGATGACAGATTAGACTGTAAGTAAATTAAATTAGACATCTTAAAAACAGCGCCTTCATAAAAATCCATCCAAATGAATAAAATATCACTTGAGTCGAGACAACACCTCTAAGCAAGAGAGAAGGGGATGTTATAGTTGCAGGGCTCAAGAAGTTGAAGGGGGGGGGGGGGACTTGAAACATAATAAAAGGAGAAACTGCATAAGGTTTATGGCATTCTGGAAAGAGGGAATAGAAGAACCTCGGTAGATGCCTGCTTTTTGATTCAATCTTTCCAAAGGCAGTCACTTAAGTGTGCCAGCCCATTGGCACCAGTAGGTTTGAGAAGTTAGCACCGTGGTGAAAACACAACACAAACATTAGGTGTAGCAGGGAGAAGCACAACTTCTTCTAAACAGTGTTGCAGAGGGTGCAAATTCTTTCATTTAGCAGCAAGAAACACATTCACATCTCTTTGGGCCTGTCAGCTTCAATCTTTCACAATATTACTATATCTATCTTGACACCATAAAACCCATCCACGCTTCTGAACCCAGTTCTTCAGGGAACCAGGATGAACACACCCACAAATCTGTCACTGTCAAATAACTATGCGTACAGGAATCCAGGAATGTCGCGCCCAGAGGCATTGCCAGAGGTCTACTTTGACAGGCAAGAAGTGTAGTGAAGAGCGATGTAATGATGGAAAGGTTCGCTGCAACCGGTCATTCTTCAAACTCCATTTAGCTTACCTAAAAACAAACATTGCATAGAAAAAAATGTCAAGAACAAATAATAGGAAACGATTGCAAGCCTTACGGTGACTTTCAAACCCTGTACTGTTTTTGCAGATGCTGTCCAGCGTGGCAGTACCTTGGCGACTGAAGTGTTTGAGAAAACTGGAAAAACGATTAGCTTTCTAGAAGCTATGTAGGGTCTCGCATTAATCACTCACTAGGATTTGATCTCTCAAGCTTATAAGAAAACTGTTATGTTTTACTTCCTGCAGACCTATTCGGATCTGGAACTATTCTCTTTTTATGCTTTTTCTTACTCAGTCATTGCCAGTGACATGCCGCCAACACCTATGCATGGCACAGGACTTCGCCAAAATGGACCGCCTTTATAAGCCCATTGTTTTTCGATTTTTTTTTCTATAAATGGTATGTCCATGGGCGTCGAAAAATGAAAAAAGTCCTTCCCTCGTGAGGTCTCGAGAAAAGCATTGTACACACAGTCCTGCCAAACACACAGCCTTGTCAGAACGCAGGCTTCTAGGTGCTAAAAGACTCTTTTCTCCTGGATCTTTTATTTCACCCTCTTTTGACCTACAGCTGGTATATTGGGCATGACTTCTTAACACCTCCCTACTGTAAATCAGAAAACATGTGTGTGTGTGTGTACACACACAAAAACACACACATGTACGGACACCTGTGCATCCCAAGGGGGAGGCAACGGAGCGCTGTTCAAAGAGGGATGGAAGCAAGCGAGTGCAGGCAAGGTAAGCTTACAAGCGAAGAGTGGACCAAGTTAGACAATCTTAAACTTGAGTGGGTCCTGTTCCTTGCAATATGCAGTGGTTTTGTCTTTTTTAGGATGGTTTGTCCTTGAAGTAGAAGGTTCAGAGCTTCTTCTTGCAGCGGGCGCATGACGAGCCGAATACCTGATCCTTGGTGCGTGTGGCTTCAGTAAGTCCATGATGACTATTTGTGGAACACAACCTTCTCCCAGCAAAGTGCTCTTGGCTTTGAAGAACACAAATCGCAAGGAAGCAATCACACGTTGTAAGATCAAAAAGCCACGTTTTGACCTTTCGACAGTAGAATAACACCTTGTAATCTTCCTTAAGTGGAAGGGACAGGAGACTCCAGATTCTGGAGCCCTGCACCTGGAATGACCTGTTCCCAGTTCTGGCTAATCTAAAAGATGGAGCAACATAAGGCATTTGGAGCAGAGGTTGAGACATGAGGTAGGTGTTTAAGTTTCCTCTTGTGAAGTGTTCCCTTTTTAGGGCTGGATTTACCTGCAGCAGTCGGCAGACATGATGCGATAAAAAACAAGCATTTACAATGCAATGGTTTTGCCTTTGTTAAAGTTAGAGCTATTGGCATTGCTCTTGACATTATTTTGATTTATGTTTTTTTTAAACATAAATAAATGGCATTGTCATTTACAATGCCACTAGCTTTATCTCTAGCAAATGACACAAACAAACACACACAGAGCCCCCCCACACACACCCACACAGAGCCCCCCCGCACACACAGCCACACAGAGCCCCCCACACACACAGCCACACAGAGCCCCCCACACACACAGCCACACAGAGCCCCCCACACACACAGCCACACAGAGCCCCCCACACACACAGCCACACAGAGCCCCCCACACACACAGCCACACAAAGCCCCCCACACACACAGCCACACAGAGCCCTCCACACACCCACACAGAGCCTTCCACACACACCCACACAGCACAAGCAGGCAACAGGGGCACACGGAGGCACAAGCAGGCAACAGGGGCACACGGAGGCACAAGCAGGCAACAGGGGCACGAAAACGAAAACGGAGGCACAAGCAGGCAACAGGGGCACACGGAGGCACAAGCAGGCAACAGGGGCACACGGAGGCACAAGCAGGCAACAGGGGCACACGGAGGCACAAGCAGGCGACAGGGGCACACAGAGGCACAAGTAGGCGACAGGGGCACACAGAGGCACAAGCAGGCGACAGGGGCACGAAAACTGAGGCACAAGCAGGCAACAGGGGCACACGGAGGCACAAGCAGGCAACAGGGTCACGAAAACGAGCACAAGCAGGCAAAAGGGTCACAAGCAGGAATTGTAATTTAGACGGGGCTGAAGTGGAGAATGGTCAGTAGGGAAGTAGTGCGGCTGGTGCAGTGGTACCAGGCTGAAAGGTGAGAGGGGCTGTCTGCACCCCAGTTTGGACAGTTTCCACTACCTAACAGGGATTGGTGGGAGGGGGCGTACTTCTTGCTTGCTTTAGGGCTGTTACTTCGGGGACGCAGTGCACGCTCTTGCCTGCTGCCTGCTGCTGCCGGGACACGACAACAGGCAGGGAGAGGACAGGCTGGGAGAGGGCAGGGAGGGGATAGGCTGGGAGAGGGCAGGCTGGGAGAGGGCAGAGAGGGGACACGCTGGGAGAGGGCAGGTTGGGAGAGGGCAGGCTGGAAGTGGACAAGCTGGGAGAGGACAGGCTGGGAAAGGTCATGGAAGGGACAGGCTGGGAGAGGGCAGGCTGGAAGAGGACAGGCTGGGAAAGGGCAGGGAGGGGACAGGCTGGGAGAGGGCAGGCTGGGAGAGGGCAGGCTGGGAGAGGGCAGGCTGGGAGAGGGCAGGCTGGGAGAGGGCAGGCTGGGAGAGGGCAGGCTGGGAGAGGGCAGGCTGGGAGGGGGCAGGCTGCGAGAGGGCAGGCTGCGAGAGGGCAGGCTGCGAGAGGGCAGGCTGCGAGAGGGCAGGCTGCGAGAAAGTCCGGAAGAAGGAAAAGGTGTCATTGCACCTCAAGCCCTCACAGGGGATGCAGAAAATCATTCTTTGGATAGGTAACAAATAATGAAGCCAAAAGGATGGGCCAACCCACTCATCCATCACTACCATGCCTTACACAGAATCGTGCCAAGGGTGCACACTGGTGATCTGTGCATTTCACGATCAGGTTCCACCCCCTTCCTCGCTGACACTCTTAATCACAGAGATGTCACATGCACTAGGAACACTTACTCAGGCTGCCTCCGCCGGCTGCTCCTGCGCTGTGCGAGGCCTCGCGGGGCCCCCCGGCCGGCACTGGGGCGCCCCCGGGGCCGGCTCCGGGCGGAGTGCACCCGCTTTGCCTCTCAAAATGCCCCGGGTTAGAGAAATAGTCCCGCAGACGCGGCAGCTCGCGGCCGCTCTCCAGCAGCTCAGTGTGCAGCTCCAGCGCCGTCAGCACCAGCTGTTCCCGTAGGAGTTGAGCGGCCAGCACATCCAGCGGCACCGAGCGCGGCTCCGCTGCAGGGCCCGTGGGAGGGGCCGGTACCGGGGGTCCAGCTGGTGACAGAGCAGGCTCCGAGCCGCCTGACGGGGACAAGAGGTCTGCCGCGGTCTCATCTTCCTCTTCCGAGTCGCTCAGGAAGGGGTTAACTGAGGCCCCGGGAGCGCCAGCCATGGCGAGGCACCGGGCTCTACTTGACGACCTCGCCCGACACCAGCGCAGACCGGGAGCGGTGACAGCTGAGCAACAGCGCATGCGCAGCCCTAGGACAGCCAGGCCAACCCACGGTACCTGTCAACAGAGACAGAAAAGAAGGACTAAACCTGACATCTGCAAGGGGAGCCTGCGCACGAGCTGTCTCGTGACACCCCTTTTCTTTGTTTATGACATTTCTTCTCACGTGACCTGCTCTATGTTCTGGGGAGCGGACATAAAATCCAGATGGGAGAGGCTGCGTTGGTGGTCATTCGTGAGAAAAGCGGACTTCGCCTCTGTCTTATATTTGCTGCTGCGCACTCTCAATATAAGGTTCCCCATATGCAGGCGAAAATCTAGAGTGGGTGCAAGTTACCCAGGGATATAAGAAACGGGGAATGGAGTCAAAGCATCTAACCACGCCCAAACGGTGTTGAATCGGCCAGCTACACCTAACATGGCGGGACATTAGGTCCGACGTGTGGATATATGCGGCCTAGTGTTTGATTTTGTGAATCTCCCCTGCGCTTAGTGATAAGTAAATACACAGCAAAATAAACGTAGCATTAGTTCGGAATCTGAAACGATTTCTTCTGGCGGACGAAGTTATAATAGTTTATGCACCAATTTTAGCAGTGGTTAGAATACAGAGGTTCAAAATATTCTTTGTTGAGCAAATAACTGAAATAACAAGCGGGAGGGGGCGGGAAAGGGGGAGGAGAGACGCTGACGACGGCCGGCCGGAGCACGAAGGCGGGCACCAGGAAACAAGCGGGAGGGGGAGCAAGGGAGGTGCCGGCAATGCCGGAACAGACTCGGGGGCGTTCCCGGCGTCGCGTGACGTCGGCAAAAGCCAAAGAATGTCGGGAACGCCCCCGTGTCTGGTCCGGCATTGACGGACAGGCCCCTCGTCCAATGGCAAGGCTCCATTTACGGAGCCAGCCAATGAATGAGGAGGGCCGACCCAAAGCACACTACAATTCTCATCAGGTTTTCGCCTGCGCGAAAAAGATGCGCAGAGCGCATCTTTTTGGCGAGGCAAAACCTAAAGAGCTTTAAGAAGTGCTACTAAGAGGGGCTTAAGCCACATTTTGAGTACCCCGAACACTGCATTTGACGGGGCAGAAGCTGTGTGCAGTTTTTATCTTGGAAGGGTTATGCTCAATGCAGCAAGACCACATTAGATATGGTGACAACCCAATGATTAAGGCTACAGGTCTGATCTGTGTACTAAAGTTGCGACAAAGACAGTAGGCCTACACACTATGAAAAGCGCATATTAAAGCCAGTAGGCATTTACAGGTGGATTGTTATAATACTGTGATAAAGCCTACATGTCACATGGGATGTGGCAGAATATCACAGTGGGCAAGGGGGTTTGGTTACCCCTCTCCCTGAAAAACCTGGAAGGGGTGGGGGGGAGATATGCAGAGTGTTAATCCTTGCTAGGCCTTTAATTTTGTATATTTTAATTTTTTTGACTATATGCCTGATGGGTTGCCGTGTAGGAAAGCTTACATTTAATTCTGTAAGCCTGCATTGGTTTGCTGACAAGTCAATGAGAGAAGCCACAGCACATTATGGTTCATTGTGAAAAGGTATGTCATATGCTCTAAGTCTGATTGTTTATTTTGAAAAACTATGACCAAGGCAGTATAGGCCCAACATATTCATTGTGAAAAAATCTGATAAAGGCAATAGGCATTTGATGGTGGATTGGTATTTTATGGTGTCAAATCCTGTTAACCGGTATTTTGTCACATAGAATGTCACAGACTACCATATTATGCAAAAAGTTTGGTTAACCACTACCTGTCTCAGTAAGGTCCTTAACCGATCTGCAGCAGTTCAGGAAAGCCCTCAAGACTTGGCTCTTTCCCAAGTATTTCTGAGTCTAGGCTCAGTTATCAATCATCCGACATTAATTATGATTATTTTTCTTTCTGTCTGTGGTGTTGAACACCCTACCCCCGAGCTCTTGTGTCTTTAACAGTTTCAGCGGCTAGCGCCAGGATACCAGTTGGTGACGGAGCGCTTTATACATTCTATAAATAAATGAAACCAATCTGACAAACCCTGAGGGCAAAAGATTTGCTGCGGGGTAATCCTTGACAGGACTTTTAAAAAAGAGTAATACATTGCTTTGCCAACTTTAGCTTTGTTAATGGGCAATTTTATGACTACAGTGACCTTGTAGGAATGTTCACATTCAATTCAGTAGTTCTGAGTTGGTTGCGGTGAGGGCCACTGGAATTATGCAGCAGGGGAGGGCCAAATTATGCGGCACATTTAGGGATAGTATTTCTTCCTTATTTTGACATTTTTAAACTCGTTAAGACTTAGTTGCAACTCATTAGTACCAGTTTAACACACAAACACAGCAATAAGCTACAGAATGGTGACCAGTCAACCTTTGCATAGGGCCTTCCACTGCGCGGCAACACGTGTTGCTGCATTTTAGTAACTTTTGAACCATTTGAACTAGAAACCATTTTTTTTTTGTTAAAATCGGCAGATTATGCAGCAGACGATGGATTATGTGGCAAAGTGTCAAATGTATAATTATGCGATTATCGCCACAGCAGCACAATCTCATAATTCTATTGGACCTGGGTATGGTGGCAAAACCAGTGATAAGGATATAGGTCTGATTGTTTAATTGTGAAAAGTTAAGTAAGATGTCATAGGTCTAAACTGTTTATTTTGAAGCGTTATAAATAACACTAGGCCTCACGTATTCATTGTGAAAACCCTTTGTAAAAGCCAATAGGAATTTAAGGGGCAGATTGTTATTGCAATATGGTAAAGCATGTGGGCATGCACTGTTACATGGAGTCTTGGATTTTCGTGTCGGCTACCCCATTCACAAACCATGGTGGATGAAGCTTGACACTTGGACAATCCTTACTAACACCACTTAGGAGGTTAGCCAACTCTTATTCTGTACACATTTGCAATCTTGTGATGGTATACCTGGTGACTGCTTCATAGGACAGCTTAAGTGTAATACAACAGGCCTGAGCGTGTGACAGAGACAAGCATATGATAATGACTGTAGGCCTAATTGTCATAGCAACATGTTACACAATGACCCAAAGGTGTGACCTCTTTATTATGAATGTTACTACAAAGGGAGTACATATGTTAAACCTATAGGCCTTTAAAGGTGGATTGTTACTACACTGTGTTAAAGCCTTTAGACAGATATTTTGTTACATGGAATCTTATAATTTAACTTAGTAGGTGAGGGCTTTGTTGTTGCTCCCCAAACAAAGCTTGGAGGTAAAAGATTTGCACTGTTTGAATCTTTGTTAGGCCCCGTAGGAGGGTTTGTATATTATTTTCATAGCTATAATTTTGTACTTATTTATAATTTGCTGGTTACCTTGAAGAAAAGCTTATGCTTAAAATAGCAAACTTGAGCTGCTCATGGAGACAAGTTAATTTCAAAGGTTATATGTTTGATCGGTTCATTGGGAAAGGCCATGTCAGACGTCAAATAAGTCTGCTCTGTTTAATATGAAAAGATATGAAAAAGGTATAGGCCTTTAAGGGTGGATTGTTATTACACTTTGTTAAAGTCTGTAGGCAGGATACTCCCCCCTCCCCCCTCAGAGTTTTATATAGCGCAAACGTGACCCGAAGGTATCGGGTATCAGAGCGCTTTACATGAGCACCATTTGCCTTACACAAGGACACATACATTTTTGTTAGGCACGTTATTATGTGTCAGGGGGTCCCTACCTGCCACGGGTCCGAAGCTGATCACTGTCCCTCTTCATTTCCGCCTCGGCGAGTGCAGGACTGCCACGCCCCCTCTACGGACGCCTGGATGCACACGGAGCCGAGAGCTGCGTCGGAGACGTCATTCCAGGATGGCCAATCAGCGACTTCGACGGCGCTGATAGAGCGACCGGTGCAGCAGATCTGGGCGACCACGGAAGCCGAGGAGGGAGCACCTGTGGAGTTCGCCAGTGCGGAGGAGGACGCTGGAGGAGGAGTGCCCGAGTCGGAAGCTGCGGCAGTCATCAAGCCGGGAGGCCAACGGAACCACGCTCCGCCCTGCCACGCTTCAACTGGAGAAGTGTGGCTCCACAAGGTACGGGCGCGTCTACGGGGAGTGTTCAACAAGGAGGGAGGGAACGGGTAGAGGGTAGCGGGGTGGCCTCATGAGGGCAAAGCTGTGCGCAGCGTCACCACCTTCACGGGTTGTAGAGCACGGTTGTGGCCCCTGGTGATCCCCCTCACTTCCCTCCCCTCTCACCGGACTTGGTCCCGACCACGCCAGTAACCAGGCGTATCCTTTTCTTTGTTTCCTTTTGAGCGTCTCGGAGCCGGAAGACCTGGGCACTACCGAAGACGAAGGAAGAGCCGAGAGACTCGAGCCATTTCTGCCGTTCTGTTTGCTTCCTTGTTTGTGTTCATTAATAAATACCCAGAAGGGACTTAACCACCCCTACGTTTGGCCATTGCATCCTTACAAGCCCTTAGTAGCCCAGGGGAACCGTCACATTATGTTACGAGTCTCACAAATTACTTACCTTGGCAACGATTTTGGTTTAGTGTTCGTAACCCCCTTGGACTAACCCTAGGGATATTTGATATGCACTGTAATAATCCTTCCCAGGCCCTGTATTAAAAAAAACCTCAAACAATACATCCATATATAAAGACATTAATTCATATAGAGGGCTTTGGACCAGCCGCATCCTGCAAGTGGTCTGTTCTGCTTCGGACCATGACCGCATATAGCATGGGGCGATGGGTCAACCCAATTAAGACATTGGCTCTTCTACACTGTGAGAGATGGCGTTTTGCCTCATCACATGTCCATGTGCCTACAAATGTGTGCACTTTATTGCCAGGAATAGTGGGATAGAGTCCTTCAGTTTTCCATTTCTCCGTTAATAGTTCATTTTTATATAGGTCCTTTCTTACAGAGCTTCCTCCAGCTCCTAAGAAAGTGTTATAAGGCGCTCACTTGCTGTTTCACTTGCTAAGTGTTGTTTCCCTTGTAGACACTGCTTCTAAACTGAGCGGCCATCTTGGAATCAACTAGGTATAATTTTTTTTACCCTTACAAGATGGCAGACACGTTTAGAAGCATCATGTCACTCACACTGGACCTGTACAATGATACACCATGAACAATATGATTCCAAGATTGCTACCCAGTGTGATGTTTCCTGAATGTCACCTTGGAATTGTAGTGTGCACAGAGAATCTTTGCTTAATTGCTCCAAAGAGGCCAACACATTGTTTCTTTTTTTTTTCTTCATTGTTTCTAATCTTAACACTGGCTGGAACTTCAATACAGCATAGCAGGGCAGCCACCTGGTGCTGTATTCCATTTGCTTATAGCAAGCATATGGTCACCATGTTTATGCACCATCATGCCTTCTACTTATAAGTTATTTTGCATACGCCTGTTGTTTTGTGAGTGTGTTTAACTGTGGTTGGATACGAAGATGAATGCAAAAATGAATATGTGGGTGGTGAATTGATGTATGATTGTGTAAATAATATAATTGACCAAGTGCAAGCATGATGACGACTTACTGAGTGCTTAAACTCACCAGTCACTGAAGAAGCAGTATAATTTATAAGTCAGACCTACTGGCACGTTTGTTCTTTTCTTCATTTTTTGTTATTTCAAGACTAGACATGTTCTAACCCTGTTTTGTGTTCAACACCAAAGCTCTTGACCATGTCTGCTAGGTAAGATAATGTGCTTTCAGCCACTGTTTTGACAGATGTAGATGGGGCTTTGGGCTTGGTTGGAGCTGAAGAAAGTGTAGTCCATGGAGTGTGCATGTAATTTGTAAATTCCCCTTCCCTGGAGGAGTCTTACTGATGCATGGAAAATGCTCTTCAGCGGTGCAAGGTAGAGGTTTCTGATGTCAACGAGCACAGCATTGCTGCCTTCTAGGGGAGATAGTACGAGAGCCTGGTTGATGGTTCTGAAAGCGGGCCTCGGATAGTACATCCTGGTTTGTAGACGATAGAACCATGTCATGCAGTCACAGTCTCTTTAGCAATGTAGAGCGTGATGCTGAGGCTGTCACTGTAATGGTTTCCGAAACACTTTGTATTGTGGGCAAGTTAGTAAGAGAACCCATCAAGAGTCAGTGCCTGGAGTAATTTTTTGTACTACAGCATATTTGTTTCCTTTGAGAATTGGGACAAACTACGTTTTTAGGGATCTCAACTTCAAATAGGTTTTGTAACATTTAGGCATATGTGTTGGCCATTCAACTGCTTATTAGTTTTTAAGATAGAACAGTGTGTTATAAGAATAGAAGTGGATTGTGATGTTCTTGTAAACCAGGAGCGTGGCCGTTGCATGTCACGGAGATGTATTCTGGTCTAGCTAAAGCGGCTTAGGACATAGCAGGTATCTGGTCACCAAAGGAACAATTTAAAGAGCACAAGTAAATTGAGTGTCTATGGAGAAGAAATGAGACTTCAAAAAGCTAAAGGTCATTCATTATTAATACAAACTATGGAAAAATGTTGTGCTATTTTTCCAACAGTGCATGCGTTTTAAAAGTCGGATATAGTGATTGCCGCTTTGTGGCAATTCATTTTTAATGTACCAAGCTCCAACGCTCTTGGGTGACCAATTCATAATACCCGACATGGGAGCATCAGAAGTTGCCGGATTATGGAGGGTATTGGGCAAAGCCAACCTGCAAAATTCAATTCATGACATTTAACATCCAAATAGAGGCATGCTGAAGGATCTTCACTGTAAATGAATCAATAATCAAATGGCCACTAAAAACAACATGGAAACATTAATCAAGAGACTAACAGCATTGTCATTTTCATAGTGTGCTGCTGGTGGCCCAACGTGGACCACACGTAGGATAACGAGAATAAGTGCTGAAGGATGGTGATAAGCAATATCCACACACTCATGAAAAGCAACGATGAAGCCTACACCAGACCTCCATTTACTTCTAGTATACTTTGGCCCAAAATCAATTTCTGGTACATAAACAAATGGCTAGACTTAAATGCGAAGGAAATGACACTTGTTCGGTGCATGACTTTAAACTCTTTACATGTGGGTTGCAAGATATATATATCGCCCTACATTGAGCCTTCGTGACTGCTTAGTCTCACTTGAGAAACTTATAATTGTGGAACGCCGCAAACATAATTCCTCGCAACCCACGCACTAGTTGAAATACTCATAGAGAAGCTAACACAAGATGCAACACATCTCTCTCCCTTCAAAACACAACCAAGACCCATACTCAAGCTTGCCAGTAAGCAGGCAAACAGACACAAAGGAAAAAGAAACTAAAATATATTATATCACTCCCACTTTGACAAAACCACATCAGATGAACTAACCAGAGAACATTCATGCTTTAAGACCCTGCATCCTTCAGTCTGCAGGTCAGTAACCACAGCCATGATGCTGCTCCTAGAATGAACAGTAGCACAAACCAACACGGAAAACCACAGAAACCTTAGTGTGACACAATCAACCAGATGACTGCAAAATATTTGAACAACAACAGATTCACTTGACAACTGCGGCATTTACAATCAATCAAGAGACATCTTATTAACTCTGGCATCTCCAACCAATTTATGGGACAGTGGAAGCACATCCAGGTAACCACAGGCCACCATAACACCGGGAAATCACCAAAAAATGCATTAAAAATATAACAACAACCACAGAGAGGAAACAGGAACTAAAAACCCAGCCTTAAGTAACACCATGCACAGCAAAATCATCAATCAACCAGTAAAACTTAAAGAGAAACCCTCAAAAACTCTGCCCCTAGAACCAGTGAAGCCTGCTACTTAATGGCGTCAGAGACCCATCTAATCCCAGTCTTTTCTACAGGCACAAATACATCTTTTCATTTTTCCCACCGAGCTAGGCCACATCCAATGTGGAGACAGACGCTCCTCCCACCTTGCACCATCCACAATGCCCAGCACACCCAAAATTCAACACTCCACTGCAAGGATTGAATCATAGTAGATTGCTATGATGCAGAGTCCCAAGCTATCATTGTTTCAACCAGGTGGCCGACCACAAGGCTCACAGCTCTCTTGGACTCTAGCAACACCGCCCAGGCACACATATAGGATACCTGGCACGCACCTGTACAGGCCTTCTCAATCCACGGCACTGCCAAAGAGATGCATCCTACAGAGACAGCAAGCGCATACAGCAGACCATGTGCAACAGTCACATCATTCACAGAGATGAGTGCAGACTCCCCCCTCACCTACCAACTCACACACACCTACTCACACACCTCAAAAACTTGCATTTAAAGCTGAACCCTAGAGTCGTAATACTATCCATTGGAACCTGGTGTAGAGGCATTTACTGGTGCATGCCATCTCAGAAGGTAGCTTACGAGAACAGGGGATTCCTCAAGACGTTTGGAAAGCTGAGGTGTTCGTTTATCTAATCATGATATAACATGAACTATACTAACATGTGCTACTATCTGTCGATAAAACGTATGCAATGAAACTGAGATATGTGCCAAATTATATTTTAGCTAAAACTCGCAATACCTCGACGTCCCATGTAGGATGGACATTAGAGATTAGTACACCTCCCTCCAATGGAAGTGCCCTTGATTTCATCATTACATTACCCACAAAAAAGCCTGACAGAAAAGCATCAATGGCCACCCAAGCTACCAACAATAATCCATCAAGCTCAAGGCCTGCTTGAGATTACTTTTCTTGGTGACATTTAGAAACAAGCATTGGCATAGCCAATAGGTCTCGCCTTTTGGCTGTATGAGCGTGGGAGCTGAATCTGTCTTCAGTGTCCACATCAGAGGTATGTAATGAAAAAAAACCACATCAGGAGCATGAGGCTTTCCTTTGCAGTCAATCTGTCAACCACTTTTAGACACAGCACTGCATTATGAAGGTATGAAAGACTTATGGGAAGTACTTCACGGACAGCTAGTTTAATTTTGAGGCTACTTCGCTTTATAACTGTAAGCAGTTTTTATTGGTGGCATACACTCACGGACACTTTATTTCTACCTCACAGTTTTACTGTTCCTTTGAAGGAAGTTAGCAATTTTGAACACGAGGTTAATCGTTGTTACAGCCCTCAACTAAGTTATAGAGCGAGACGCACGCAGGTCTTTTTCAGGTTTGCATGGCACTTCAATCGGCTCACAAGTCACTCGCTCACTGTGTACATCACCGTATCACAGTATTTAACAGAGATGGCATGCTCACGGTTTACTTTCACAATTCGGGAATGGCGAACACTCTCACTGCTCAATTTTCCAGGTATTGCCTTGGGTGCAATGCATATAGGGACTTTTCTGGCACCTCTGGACATGTTAGATGATGTATCCTTTATTATTCTAATTAGATCAGCATTCCATATATGGCATTTTCATTGATTTTTCTTTATTTCAACAGTGGCCCCTGAAGAAGGGATCAGAATAATCCTGAAATCCATTGGGCATGGCTATGTAACTTCGGAAGATTGCCGAAGACATTCAATTTGTTTAGGTTTATGATTTTGTATAGTATTTAGTTATATGTAATTGATGTTATGTTGTACATGCAGACCATTCTTGTTCAAATAAACAACAAAAAAATAGATTTGATGCTGGAATACGAATTTTCAGATAAATGTGATGTTTAAATCAATATGATTAGTATTGGTGATTTCATTGTTGACAAATAATGTGAAATGTAAATACATTTATTCACGCTGTGCATCCAGTACACGGGTGGTTGTCCACCAGAACTTTTGTCTAGTTATTAGGTTGGCTACCTCGCCTCTGGGTTGCACGCATTCTTTTGTTAAGCTGTTTATTTATGATTATTTAGACTATCAATTGGTGTGCGCGGTGACTCTGTATCATTTCAATCAGCACATGGTGGCCATATTCCATCAAAAGAATCTCTGATAAAACACTACTGGTTAGGTGTTATGTCCAATGACATCCAAAAAGCTGGTAGTTCCACTTTGTTGCCGGAGTTTTTTGAATTGAAGTCTTTTTGTACTTTTGAGCATTTTTGGGACTCTATCACTGTGCCACTGGACAGGAAGCTGTGCTTCCAATTTAGAGTGGGAGCATTACAATTGAAATCTTTTACATCCACATGCCAAACACAACGGAGTGGATTAAAACTTTTACCGAACAACTGATTGTGCGGCAAATGGTGCTGTTTTCAAAGACATTCGTCATAAGTCTGCCATTTTAAAATAAATCCTCTCTTAGGACGTGAGGTGGGACCTGGGGTTACAGTAACTACACTTGAGAGCAGCAATTGTAAGGCCTATTTCTAAAAGTACATCTAATTACAATCAAACAGCAGCGGGTTCTATTTTCCCACGAATTGCAAAAAATATCCTGTCTTCTAAACGTGAAAGCCTGAGAGTAAGCAAGTGCTCAGCCATATTTTAGAATCCCTATGGATGTTATTTTATGTTATGTTATGTTGGGTTGGGTTGCATTTGTAAAGCACTAATCACCAAAGGTCTCTACGTGCTACAGCATGGGTCAGACAGACCAGAGTCCTTCTAAACTCAAAATGGAGCGGCATTGGCATGTCCGAATGGGAGTCGTCCGCTTAGTTAAACACCTAACAATCTGCTTTTGCCAGAGCCTCAATCAGAGGTTGAATGTAAATGTTGAAGAGCAAAGGGGACAGCGCGGTACCTCCCAGAGGAGATTACCCTGCCTGGACATGCAGTCTCCTAATTGGACCCTTTGAGATTGATTCTCCAAAAAAGATGTGATCCACTGAAGGACGGTCCCAGTGACTCTGAGCTGCCGGACACGAGCAAGTAGCTGCAAATGGTTCACCGTATCAAAGGCGGCTGAGAGATCAAGTAAGATCAATGCTGAGGGGGTCTCCTTATGGGATGCGAGTCACAGATCATCCAGTACCGAGAGCATCACTAACTCAGCACTGTTGTGGGCCCTAAACCCAGCTTGTCGGTTATGTAGCAGCTGATGTTGTTTAACAGGAGATGAACGAACTCTAAGTACATGTTGTTTAAGCACTTTAGCCAGGAACGGGAGCCGGGATATAGGATGGAATTTTTTGAGATTCCTAATATCTGCTCCTGCTTTTTTTCAATAGTGGAATCACTATAGCTTCCTTGAATCTCTGTGGTACCGTTCCAGTTGTCAGAGAGAGATTTAATAAAGGCAACACCTCGGCCTCCACAAAAGGGGTGATCATTTTAAACACCTTCTGGGGACAGGGGTCCTCTGGTGACCCCAATTTCACTTTAGCCACAATGTGAGCTAAATCTTGTGGTTCAAGCACAGGGAACCATAAGAGAGGACCCCCTGAATGTCAGGGGGTCCTCCTCCACTGACAGGGAACAAGGGGTGATGCACGTATTATTGATATCGGAGATAATATCTTCGACCTTGGTTAGGAAGAAGTCCTGTATTTTATCACAGTCGGTTTGATTGGTGACTAGCCTTGGTTCAGTCAGCCGACTCAGCTCCCCGGGTACAGTGAAAGTCTCTTTCTGCGTATCTCTTGCCTAGCTAATCCTGGCTTCGTAGTGTGCGGACTTGGTTTTAATAATGGAGGTTTTATAGAGAGCCAATTTTGCTTTATATCTCCTAAGACTCTGGGTCGGGGGATTTCCGCCATAATCGCTCATATTGATGGAGAACTTGTTTTTTCCCTCTAAGCTCTTGTGTGTACCATGGCGCCCCCTCACACTATGCATTATCCTTACCCTCCGGGCAGGAACTACATTGTCAATAACTAGCGTCAGCCGATGTGAGAGTGCTTCGTACTCTGAGTCCAGGTCCTCGGAAAACGGCCTAGGTGCTGAAGTCCTATGCAGTGCCTCCCTCAACTTGGCGTCTTCTAGCTTACTCCAGTTCCGTATTACCCGCCACTCCGCCGGCACAAAATTTGGGCGGCTGTCTACCGGGAGTGAGAAGCTAACCAAATAATGGTCATACCAGCTGCAAGGTGTGCAATCGGCATGAAGTTTGGCTGAAGACGTGGTCCAAATCAGGTCCAAAGTGTGACCCTTCTTGTGTGTGGGAGAGTCCACAATTTGGTGCAATCCTAACGTAGCCATAGCTTCATCAAAGTTACAGGACGTACAGTCTCTAGGAATCAGGTCCCAATGATAATTAAAATCCCTGAGGACCAAGATTTGTTGGTATCTTGAGCAGAGGTCGCTCATAACTGGATGAGTTTCAATGTGGTCCACTGAAAATGAGGCACCCGCTTCTCGACACATTATGTCCCTGTTTTATATATCGGGAACGCAGTCAGGACACATTCATTTTTGGTATGCATAGGGAGATTACAGGATGTGCCCAGAATCACAGGACATACAGCCGATGCAGAGACCCAAACCTTAATTCCCCACCTCCAAAGTCGGCAGCTTTGGACGTTAGCCCACATCCTCTAGGAAATCTGGCGATCGCCAAACAGGCGAGTGCCCCAGAAGGGCCAGTAGAGATGGGAAGTTAATCAGGACATGAAAGTCTGGCAACTGACTGACCCCAGTCAGATCTATCATCACCTTCAGACACGAAGCTGCCCCTTTAGACCCCAAACTCTCCGACACCCCCGCAACTCTTTATCAACTCCTGGGACACGGCCCCTCTGCAGACCCGTAAGATTACAGCGTGGAAGACCCCCTGCTACAGAAAACACAGGACAGCAACCAACATCATCGAAGGGTAACCACCAGCATTATAAAAGGGCCCTTCTCAGCAAATCAGAGCTGCCAGCCTCAAAACGTAATAAAAATGTGTGTCTAATCTCACACTTTCTCGTCGCCCCATAACAAGAGTGGCCTTAATCGCGCTGAAAGGGAAAAAAAAGCCAGGGCAAGCCCGAGCTCCATCTGTTTCCAATTAATGCGAACACGAGATGCGGGCGCGATAATTGGAAACAAATGGCGCTGATGCCCGCTCCCGAGCACCCTAGGCCAGGGGAGAAAGGCGGCGGGACATGCACCCGCCTTGGGCAAACTGCGTGCTGTCTTTCTTAGAAAGACGCATGCAAAGGCCAATAGCGGGAGATAAAAAAAAAACACACGCACAAGTGTGTGTTTTCGAGTTTAAAGCCCTTACTAAAAGCCTTGCAGCGCATGCGCGGTGGCTCAGGCGAGACCTAAAAAGGATGCAAGAAACTAGGTTGGTAAAGAATGAAGGTGGGGAACGCAGAAAAATACATGAGGAAGGACAGAGTGAAAAGAGGAAGGACACGTGAGATATGCATATGGAGAATTCAGTAAGATGTCGGAAGAAAATGGGCCTTAAGTGGCAAACATTAGAGACTGCAGAGGAAGGTGGCATGAACAGAACGTGAGTGACTACAACAAACATCCACCCCTTACACACACATTCCAAAGCAAGCAGCGGAGGAAGCTGGAGGAGCGTCGCCCCACTACTCTCGGAGCAGTGCAAAGGTATAATAAAATGATAACACAAGCTGTTATTCTATTTTTTGTATGGAGTAAGGTTAGGGCAGTGCGGGGATGGGCTCTCGGGGTCAGGGTGTGAAGGAGTGATGGGCACTCTCTAAGTGCACATGACAGTTTGGCCGGCCGTCTTGAGCTGGCCAAACCGCCATGCGCACTTAGCATTTCTCCATCTGGCTGTGTTGCACAGCCGGGTGGAGAACTGTCCCAGGAACTGCCTGAGCGGCCTAACAGGCCACTCAGACCAATCACGACGCTGCTCTCATGCTGGTTACAACAGCGTTGTGATTGGCTATGGGGAGTCTGGGAGCCTGGGTGCTGCTAGGAACAGAGGGAGCACAGAAGAGAGGCGGTGGCCAACGACCAGCAGGTAAGTCATCTTTTCTTTTAACCACCACCACACCACACCACCACTCCCTAGCAGCCGCCACTGAAAGCAAGGTACCAAATACTGATCATTGCTTTGTTTTTCTCGTGAGAAAGCGTGACTCAAAGTGTCACAAATCTAGTGATAGAATGCCACTTATTTGAATAGAAATGTCACACATAAATAATCTGAAAAAACTGACAGCTATGTCCATTGAAAAGAAGGGAAACCAAACCAAGAAACAAGCATTGATTAAAGAGCGAATCTTGCGCAAATGGCAGTAAAGCACCAGAGTTGGGCAGTTTCAAATCCTTGGGCAGGTGGAGGGTGTCACGCTGGATAACATGCTGCCAACGCACCAACAATGGATGCAAGATTCTTGACCTGGTGACCTCAAAAAACACTGACCCAATGTCACATCTACGAGCAGCAGGTGCCAGGTCCTTGCACTTCTTAAAAGGACAGAATTAGAACCTACTTAATTAAATTGGATCCAAAAACGTACAATAAGCCAGGCCGAAAAAAACAGTGGCTGCGCATGCGCAAATCGCATGCAGCAGCCACGTTTTCCACCAGCCCCCACATTAGCCAGCCCGAATCTGCACGCAGGATGCTTCTGCGAGGGAGGCATGCTCATCCGGCGAGCCTGTTTGTTAACTCCGAGCCCGAATTACTAAATCTAATGTTGACAGGGAAAACCAAACAATACCGTGATTCTTCTGACGCGCCGCCAGGGCGCTGGGCTGCGGTTTCCGTAATATATTTAAATGAATGCACTAGAAAGAAAGCCATAAAACCACATCGGAGATGCACTTAGAGGCAGCCGGCTGCACTCTGTGAGGTCACTCAGGAACCAACGCCAGACGGATCAACAGCGCCGCTGGAATCTTCTCGACTGCCTTCATAGCGCTGTATTTCAGGCACTGTGGAGATAGCACACAAGTATGGCAGGCGAAGGGGGTGAGACGATAGGAATAAACGTACTTTCGCCCCAACGAGATGAGATAGCACTGGCGGCTACTAAATGCAGCAATACGAAAAAAATAGCGGAACCAGCAGTGTAACACCTAGAAGCCTACATTCCTGTCATGAGCTACAAAAGTGAGACTGCCAATGCCATCTCTGAAACAAACAAATTAAGGAGTTGTACAACTGCATTCTTAAACTAGCATTTGCACTGTCTGCAATAGGGCTCGCATTTGTGAAAGTTTAAGCTATTGGCATTGTAAATGAAAATGCTTTTTATTTATCTGTTTTGATAATTAACACAAATAAAAGGCATTGTCATTTACAATGCCAATAGCTGAAACTCTTGTAAATGCGAGACTTATTTCATTTGAAAGGAGTGGCCGCCATTGTCCCGGGCTGCTTGGAAAGCGAAAGCGTGCATGGCACGCTGAATGTTGCAAGAATGCATTTCGTGCCTGCAGTAGGAGAAACTCAAAGAAAAGAGTGCTTCAAACTAAATAAAGCATCCCATGTAACAACCGAAGTAAAAGGGCCAGTCCTCATGGGAGGTTACAAATGAAGACAAGGTGGTACTAAGGAGGGACTAATAAAACCTATTAACGAATCAGAAGCCAGCATTTACAAAGGACATGGACGCAAACCAATGACAAATATGGGCATAGAGTGGGCAGAGCTTCAACTCCATACTCAAACACAGCATGCCTCGCAGAGCAACACGTGCGCTACCCTGGTTCGACCTAAAAAGGCAACTATTGCATCCAGCTCCAGGATACTTGCAAGCAATACATTTAAGTACCACGAGACTCAAGAACAGTCAGTGTTAAACATAAAATAATAATAAAAAGCTGGCCCTCTGCATGTCGTCCAAGAGGATTGTGGTTGAATCATTGAGATGTTACTCCTGATCAAAGAATCTACTGGAGAGAACTGTCCATACACCGGAGGAAGGCCGCCTTCAACGCAGTTCACACACAGGCCGGTGGGAAAAGATTCTGCATGAGTGTTGGTCCCAGAGTTGCAGTCAACTCTACTCAGGATCTCTTCAACCCTCTCACTCCAAATAAGAACCCTACCGGACCTAACCTTCTTCACCACTACCCTCCGCTTCCACGGTTTTCCAGTCAATGTCACATTGGGCTCACACGGCACACTTTCATTTACGAGGAGTCAAAGAGAGCTTTAAGATTCAAAACGCCGAATTGGCATATACATTTTGCAAAGTCTTCATGTTAGTCCATGATATAAACCTCAAATTATGTTTTTTTCCTCCTAGGACCAAGTACAAACCGGTGAAATCTCAGAGGTCCAGAAGGGATGAAAAGGTGTGAGTGGGCACCATTTTTCCCAATGTGGATCTGGAACATTGCTTTCAGGAGCACCTTCCAGGACATCATTGGGCACATTTGGCTGGTGTTGGTTGCGTAAGATGTACAACATATTTGAACGACAATGTCGCTTAGGAAGAACTGAACGCCTAAGCACAGGATAAACACACTAAAGCAGATCGCACAACGACATACGCGGTTACAGAACATCCAGCAGAAGGTGAACTGGGTAGATCGATAAAGAGACACCACAAACCTTTTTTTGAAACTGTAATTATTTAGAAGATTTAAAATGTTCGAGATTTTCACTGTCTGTCACTCACGAAGGGGTATCAGCACTAATAGAAATAAGGAACACAGTCATCAGATTTTGCATTTTATTTTCAAGGATGTACATGGAATAAGGCGGGGACTCGCTTTTTTCATTTATAGTATTTTCAACTTACAAGAATGAATAGTTTCTGTACAACTCGGTATCTGCCCCTACCAGGTTCGATGAACGCAGGGAGAAAACACTCCAGGTACGCAAGCAATAACAGTGCACAGTATCTAGGAATGACAGTTTTGGCCTCAAAATTTGATATTCAGGCAACTCTATTAAGCTGTCCCTAAAGATGAACCCTTTTTTATTTTAAAATATTTTGTGCTTTTTTTAATGATATATATATACACATACACACACATACATACATACCACGTATACCAGAATCAATAAACAAAGAAAGACAAGATTAGTAAATGGGACTTCACATGACAAACTAAGGAGCTGAATGAAAAGACCAGAGTAGAAGCAAAGGTAGAAATACAAATATCATAAAATCATGAATTTGCTTAAAGGAACAAACGAACAGTAGATTCAGAGGAGTGAGAACATCAGCTAGGAAAACGTACTGAAATTGAACGAGGAGGACTTCACAAGTTCAGTATACTTTTTAAGAGTAATGAAATAAGGTCACTTCTCTTGTGATCTGAAACGGGATCAAGATGTCAACAGGTTTCCACATCTTGAAAATGTTCGAGTAATTTGAGGTCTCATATAAACAAAATGCAGCACAGTTTCTACCAACTGTTACCCAAGCCCACAAGTGAACCTTTTAAAACTAAATTTAGCATGCTGCTGACTATTGCCTAAAATTATCTGCCTGTCCACTTTTAAACTTACCTACATAGCCACAATCGGCATATATATATATATATATATATATATATATATATATATATATACTAGCATACGTGTGCCAGGAGGCATTTATTTATTATTATTAATATTATGGAAATTTCTAAAGCGCCTGGTTACGCCAACCGGCGTGTCCCCGCGCTATGGTGAGGGGCAGCGAGCACAACCATACTCCATTAATCTAGTGTAGAACAGAATAAATGGGTTTTAGAGCTCTCCGGAACTTAGCCTCCGAAGGTTCAAGACGCAATTCCATAGGGAGCCTGTTCCCTACGTTTGTTTAACAAATAAATTAATTTTACTACTAAAAAGGAATATTAACCCATGAGTAATGTACAAGTGAAATATTCCTTATTTGATTTCTAGATCACTAAGCAAAAAAAAATTAACAACCTTTAACAAAGTGAGTAGTTCTTGACTTTACAATGTGAGTGCCAAGCTTTTAGCTTTAGCAATGCTTGTTGTAAAATTGTACATTAATTCAATATATACCATTGTTAGAAATGACCTGATTTGTTTTTCAAACACTTTTCATATACAAATCCCTGAACAGGTTTTATTAAGCCTGTTGAATGCTATTCAGCATACAAATAACACAGAGGACTAGTTATGAACACTTAAAAGAACATAACAGATCTCAGAGGAAGTGAATAAGGAAGCATTAACATTTTAAAGTTATCACTCTCCACAAGTCTCAAAACTGAAACAAATGCTCCTGCTATTTGACACTCCACATCAGCAGAGGGAGCACATTAAGGATTGTGTGGAAGGAACATATCTCTTATTCAGTCAAGCTAAGCACGCCTTCAGCCTCAAGTGAGTGTAGCAGCCTGCCAATCCCTCAACACCAAAAATACTGTCTGTGTGCCAAGACCAGGGCTTCCACGCAACATGAGGAACAAAGGACATAAAAGAAGCAAAACTGATTACAGTCTGCTCTTCACTCAAACCCTGGAAAAAGCAGACCAGCTCGTATGCTTTTACAGATGAGCTACTAGGGTTAGGGATGAACACGAAGAGTTTGGGGCATGGATGGGTGAGTGCTGGAGGAAGGGGCCTATGGGTGGACAGTAAGAAAACATATGTACTTCCTTGGATTGCTTAAAGGAAAAAGTAGTTCTCTGATTTAAGCAAAGCAATGATACAAGTAGTCCAGACAAAAGGAGGTTAAAGCTATACTAAAGGGAAGAAAAAAACACAAGCAGTGGGCTGACCCACAGCCCACTCGAAGTATTGGTACTGTCCACAATACGTTTTCAACAACAGGCAACTAAAAGCTGTCTCTAGGTAAAACCTTGCTAGTATAGGGTCATTAATGTTCAAAGTAGGAAATGGAGCAGTTAGTCAACGTTTTGTTCACACCTACGGATGACATTTTTTATTTTTTTTATTTTTGTGTTTTATAGAGCGCAAACTTGACCCGTTAGGGTATCAGAGCGCTTTACAGAATCATAGAGTTGTACAAAAGGCATGGAATCATAAGAGTATACACTCGATTGGGAGGGGGCTGGGTGCTGGATACATAAGGGATAGAGGGATACATATGTACAGTTTACAATACAGTTACTCAAGACAAGGCCCCAAGTTTGGTTTCTTGGTGGGGTGACTTGGACATACCCTGAGCAATTGCCATTACTGTCAGCATTTCATTAAGGAACTATGGAAATCAACAAAGACCATTAGCTGAAAATTGGTTAAACAACAAACATATCAGCTCATGTGGAACAAATCTGATTAAGAAGAATAGAAAACTGCAAACATTTGAAAGCTATCTGATTTGGCTTTAAAGGTCTAAAAAGCTAATGGCATGACCCAAGAATCGAATCATGCACACACACTAATCGTACCCTTTGACTTGCTTACCAAATCCTCTTTTCAGACTCTCGTCTATAATCTACAAGTGATAAAATCTAAAGGCAACTGCTATATATTCATAGACATAAAAGACACTGGAAGCTATGGATTTATATGTATTAAATGATCAAAACCATCAACAGCAATTGTAAATAGTATACTGACTAATGTGCTACTGTTTAATAGAAAATACAAATCATAAAATAAAAGTAAAAAAAAAAATACAAATCATAGCTAATTAACTTGCAGCAGGGTTTCAATGGTAAAAAAAACATATGATAAATCTTCAATAAACATATCACAAAACGCCAGGAGATTCAGGCTATATACCATGGCCAGGACTGGCAGCCATCTTGTACATCACCCGTGAGGTGAAAGATGAACAGCTCCTCATTACCCCTGGCTGATCAGCAACCTTTGACAAAGATATATTCCAACTCACTCAATGAGTTGAGCTTGCCCTTTCTTGAACAAGTGGTAACTTCAGGTAAGACTGTGACCCTAACTCTTGGGCACCATGGATACTAACTCTAGTAACAAGCATCCACCCTCCACCCATTATGATTACAGACATGTGTGCTCCTGCTGAGGTACTCCAGTGTCACATTTCACTGTTTTGGTCAATGATCCACTGAATGCTTTGTGTGTCACTGCTATGGAAATGATGTTCAGATCACGAGTACCACTGAATCGAGCCACCACTCTTGGTCATTATTTTGATGACCTCGCCAAACTTTAAAACGGGATTAGTGAACATGGACTGCAACTGTCTCGAGCGAATAGCACGATTTGAGTTGTGTTCCTGACAATCTCATAAATTGTCAGGATCTCATTCAAGTATGACTCACTTTCTCCACAATTGTCATAGTGGTGAAGCAGGTGAAGAATTCAAGTCTCCTGTGCAACATTGTCGACCTTGCAAGGTGGACAATTTGGCTACTCAGAGTTCTGCTCGCCATTCACACTTAATCAAGTAGTCTTTTTACATGAAGGTTGACAGGGAAATATATTTAGTTCCCTATCAATCCAAAAGTCACATGGTAGTTCAGGTGTGGGTCGTTGCCAGACGGTAACCAAGAGGAAAAATGTGTCAACTCCATGCAATCAATATCTATGAGAAACTGAGTCAGGGAAACTGCACCTTAAATTTAGAGCCCATAGGAGACAAGGACACATTGCAAGATCTTTATGTCACTGAGCCAACATGAAGAAGGCCAAAGGATTGAAAGGAGAAATGGTAAACCCCAGAGCTGCAAGGAATAAAACTGCAGATCTGAAATAGCCTCATTACAGACCTCATCACCCTACTCACTACCCTTCACCCTCTGTCCGGAATGCAAGTGACTGAGGGTGAAAAGCAGAGGCAGGTTGTTTATGGGATTAGTGCACAACATCTGGCATAATGTTAGTTTACAGATGGCGGCACCACTCCCACTGATAACCCTGGGCCTGGCCAGTGAGTATTCAAAATCAGGCTCAACCGGCTGAAGGAGATACCACTGTGAATGACAGTCCGTAGCATACAAACCTACCAGTGCTACCAAACCTGCTGGTCTTTGATAACCCCTGGAGGTTTTGCTGGCTCTTCTAGACTTACAGGGTGCCCCATAGACTCTTTTGCTGCCCCATCAGAACCCTACTTGAAGTCAGTGACTTTACTTCCCGCTGTTGCTTTGATACACTATCTTTTTCCAGCATGTTCGCTGCCGCTGTGCATTTGCAGTCAACGTCGGATAAGTTGTTAGCTAAATTAAATGCTGAATACCAGTGTGTCACATCAAATTTTACGAAACCTAACAATGCCTTTCACTGCCTCATGCTCATCACAAGAAAACTGTTGCTTGGCAGCGCTGACACATCTTTTTGAATTCCTTCAGACACTCCTCAGCATGGGGTGCTAAAAGGGCTTGTTTGTATCATTGATGGTAGTGGTTAAGCACTTCCTAAATTAAATTAAGTCTAATCATCGAAACACAAATTGCATTACAAGAATTTATTCACATAGCAGCAATGTCACCAGCCGGAGAATAAAATTGCGACTGTGAGCTTAGCCATTTTCTTTCTCTTTAGCATCATACCAATACCTTAGAATAGTAATAGACATAGAGGTGTGTGTGCACAACACACATACACAGAGCTATAAACTGGGACAAACCAATTTGACTGATAAACAATGGAACGACATACAACCTCATGGAACTCACGGGCACAAATCAACATTTTGCGATATAAGTAAAAGCCACAAACTGCCAAATCATGGCAGAGATGAGATGATCCAAAATAAAAAATAAATTAACTCCGCCCTTTTATTTGGTTATGCCACACTGACCTGCAGGCTGACATAGGTAACTAGGTAGACGGGGGTTCAAAGCCACTAGGAGGCCATGCATCATGCCATCATTTACCTGATAAAATTGAACCCATTGCTAGACCCTTCCCATGATATCGAGGCTCATAACTAAGATTGACGATTATTAATAAGACATAAAAGATAGCTCATACAAGCACTGGAAAATCCAATTGGTCTGGGTTTAATGTGCTAATGCATGAAGATTTGACACACGAGAGCAGGGCACACAGGAGGGAGCCAGCAGAGAGAACATAGAGGGATGCTGTTGTAAAGTAGCCCCCCTATGCAAATCTAAACTCTGATGCAGGTTAATGCAAGCAATTGAGTGGAGGCAGAAAGATGCACCCAAACACTCAATTGAAGTAGATGCGAGATGAATACGCCACTAAGCTGAGCAAGATGTGTCAGTCCAGCAGCTGAAAGAAGTCGGCTGAAGAAAACCAATGGATGAAAGTGGTGGAACCAAAGCCCATTCATCATACATTGTAAGTAATAAGTCAATTTGACAACTGTGCTGTCCAAATCAAGACCTAAAAAAGGGACTGCCTGGAATAAGCCTAACATCGATCCCCGGAAGATCTCAGTTAACACTTGAAAGTAGAATATATATGAACTGAATCGCACAATCAAGCCAGTAATTTGCAAGAGTTCCCCATGTAGCGCTTGCAAGAGGATATTCTAATTTAGTTATCCGATCCAAACTTAAGGAGAATAAAGTACAGGAAAGTTATATGAAAACACATTTCCACTAGTAGTAATCCAATAATTTTTACTAGCAGTAGGACAGAATACCTTAAGACAACGTAGAATGTAGTCTGGTTTAGATGGAGAAAGTTGTCCATGCAGAACCCACAATATCCTTCCTGGAGTAGAGGCCTGCTCATTGTCTGGAAGGGAAGGATGGAATAAAAATACGCAAGAAAAAATATTAGGTGCAATCGTGTCATAGCAAATAACTTTATCAGGGGACGCAACTCCAGTACCCGACATATGAACTAGTCAAACACCTCTAGGCCATGAGTACTATTTGCCGATCTTAAACATGACACTTAGCCTGCCAGAAACCACCAATACAACAGAATCCACAGCACTAGTCTGGGGGTTGATATAGTCAGAATTGAATTCTGAAAAATCTATACAATGCAGTCTAACACAACAATAGTGTTCACGAAGCACCCACCACCAACATTCATCATACCCTCCCAACATTACATCATGCAAGAATTCACACAGAACATGAAACACTTAACACTCTACTCAACCGTACACATACTCACAACTTCTCTCTCCATTTCATCTCATCAGCTGAAAATAGACTGTCTCAATCAAGTACGACGTGATGACACACAGATGCCAAGTCAAGTCAGTTAATACTGGATCTTTTCACAACAAAGCTACCTACTCCCCAATATTGCTTAATAGTAATCTATTAACTAGTATTTTATTAACCACCACCGCCTGTTAGCTTCCCGACACCAATGCGTTACCTGCTACTGCCACACAGCTTGTATGCAGACCAGAAATTGCCACCCTGGATAGAGGCATGCACAGCACAAATTAAATTACACAAAATAATTCTCATCCCAAAAAGGGGTTAACTATTCAGAGACAAAGCCTATGCAAAATAAATAAAAAAAATCACATGGGAACAGGTAGAACACCTGATTCAGGAAGTTTACCGAGATGGCCAGGAAGCAATCTTGTTGAAACCCTTAGAAATTATCATCACTTGTGACTGCTCGTGATGCCGACAAAGTTTCATGAACTCCAGAAACGCACCATAAGATTTTGATATGGAAACATGCAATCCAGAGCCTCTCCCACTGAGAAAGTTCCTGAATCGCGCCTCACCAACCAGCATTCATCATAGTCCCACCATTGCAGCTGTTAAGAAAAACACTTTCCCATGCCACTCAAGCACAACTAAAAACATCTGTGCTCTCACCCACACTTTCTCCTACCCCCGTCCCCAAGAGAAAAATGTTGCCACCTTCTTTTCATAGGACAGGGGTAGATATATTCTCTTTACCGCTTACAGTCTACCTTCAGGTGGATAGCCACTCTTTCATACAGGGCGAGAGCAGAGCGCCCCGGCGGGTGCAAGCCTTCTGTTGTGGGTGTCCAGGAAATTCCCACCAGGGTCATGGTCTTTCCTTCTCTGGGCCTGTTTCCAAATATAGCAAACGTATTGATTTTGTGTGAGATCACCTCTTGGCTGACTAATTGTAACCACCCTTTCAACAGCTCCTCCCCTATGACAAGAACTACTGCCAGGTTTATCAACCACTCTGTAATCCGTGACATCACCACACAATCTTGCGGGCCATCACAAGATGCAAGACTTCTTGAAGCCTCCAAGACAGTCAGGGTGTTTGAGAGGATAGAGGACTTAGTGATCTGGTACAATCTCAAGATATTCCCAAGTCTCTTCTGACGTTTGCTCCTGAAAGCATGGTGCACATGCAGACACAAAGCACAGCAGTTGGGCAAATACACAGTGCAACATCGAGGCATATGCAAAGAGAGAGGGCATTCAGCTATGAAAATGTAATACATAAGACCTCAGTGGCCACGCAACAATGAAAGACTAAAGTGTATGGTCACAAAAGCCTGGAGCCAAAAGAGAGGTGGTACCTTCCAAGTAGTACCAACAGGAAAGTGTAAACAGGGTGTACCAGGTACATTAAGGGGAGAGCGACTACGTAACAGGATCACGTGCAGACAGCAGAAGGTTGGCCAGAGTAGTATAGAGGTAAGTAGACTGGCAACAGGTTTATTGCTCTGCCCGGAGCATAGGCAAGACCGGTACATTGAATATGCAACAAGATGAATTGCAGACAGTCAAATAGGACGAAAACACAAACCAGACCAAGTTCCAACCCACATGCAGATGGGAGACCCAGGAGATTGAAGGGAAGATGGCCACCACACTGGTGTACGTAGCTTCTTATCAAGAAGTTGGCCCATGTAAATCCAAGCTGTATTTCCAACTCACATGACTGGTCTTTCTCCAGCACCAGTTCCAGCAGTAACTCATTTGACACTGAACTTCTTCCTTCCACACTCCTAATGACAAACACATATTCCAATCATATTCGCACAGCAACAACCACAAAATCAGTCAATCAGGCACACACGAAGATACAACAAAACCCACTGCTTGTGGGTGTTGCAGCTCTGGTATACCTCACCTGGATTAAATTTAGCAATTAAAATGGTTAAGAAAAAAGAAAACAGTCCCCAGTGCCTTGAACCATCTGGTTTCCTTGCTCCCCATGTATTTACCACATCAGTTTAATTATCCATACACACCCAAGACACTAGGACTCAGCCTGATCACCACTTACTAACACTGCTCTCCTTTCAGGCTTGCCCACAGAACTTATGTTCTTGTCTACATGTGTAAAATCAAAGCAATCTAGTGGGATATTTTTTAATAGGCAAGATCATTCGTACTCCTCACCATTAATTTCACAGCGACAGGCAGCGGTATGCTCTGCAACTTAATCAAACAAAAACCTGCAATCTACCTTCCTCCTGAAGTCCAACCAATGACACCCTTTATAACTCCAGATACTGTATTTTATAGGAAACAGTTGAAAGCCTTTTTGTTCTAATTGGCCTCCCTGTTTCGTTCTGGTTCTCTAATCCTCAGGCTACCATTTTCTAGGCAGCGCCGAGATGCCCCAGGGTGAGTTGAGCGCTTTAGAAACAAATAACATAACATAAATCAGAGCCACCAACCTGAACAATCGGATACTAGAGCACACCTTGGCAAGCACGCTGGCAAATGTGCCTAAGCCTTGTGTCATGCTCTACTACATACTCTTGTAGGGAAGGCAAACTTGACAAACAAGTGGCAAACCCCAAGAAAGGGGCTGAGATAGTCAAAATAAACTCTTTGCGGCTCTTTACATGCGTTCTGGAGAAATAAAAAAGCAATATATTTTATATTTATAAATCAAGTCAAGTCAAGTTTGAATTTATATAGCGCACTACTCACCCAGAGGGTCTCAAGGCGCTTGAGGGAGGGGGGGAGCTTTACTTATCAAATATCCAAGTTTTAAGTTGTTTCCTGAAGGAGAGGTGGTTCTGTGTGAGGCGGAGGTGGGTGGGGAGGGAGTTCCAGGTCTTGGCCGCTAAGTAGGAGAAGGATCTTCCTCCCATGGTGGATCTTTGGATGCGTGGAATTGCGGCGAGGGCTTGATTGGACGATCGAAGTTGGCGGGTGGGGGTGTAGAAGGACAGGCGCGTGTTGAGGTATTCGGGTCCTAGGTCGTAGAGGGCTTTGTGTGCGTGGGTGAGGAGGTGGAAAGTTATTCTCTTGTTGACGGGGAGCCAGTGGAGGTCTCTCAGGTGACCGGAAATGTGAGCTTGGCGGGGGATGTCTAGGATGAGTCTGGCTGGCGTTTTGGATGCGTTGGAGTTTTTTCTGTAGTTTGGCTGTGGTTCCGGCGTAAAGGGTGTTTCCGTAGTCTAGTCTGCTTGTAACCAGTGCATGGGTGACCGTCTTTCTTGTTTCGGTGGGGATCCAACGGAAGATTTTGTTGAGCATTCGTAGGATGTTGAAGCATGATGATGAGACGGCGTTGACTTGTCTGGTCATCGAGAGGGAGGAGTCTAGGATGAAGCCCAGGTTACGTGTGTGGTCTGTTGGTATGGGTGCGGTTCGCAGGGCCGGTGGCCACCATGAATTGTCCAAGGCGGAGGGGGATGATCCTAAGATGAGGACTTCCGTTTTGTATGAGTTAAGTTTAAGACGGCTGTTGTTCATCCACTCGGCTACTTCTTTCATCCCTTCGTGCAGGTTGGTTTTGGCGGTGTTTGGGTCTTTGGTGAGGGATAGGATCAGCTGAGTGTCGTCTGCGTAGGAGATAATGTTGAGGTTGTGTTGGTGCGCGAGGGATGCGAGGGGACTCATGTAAACGTTGAAGAGGGTGGGACTGAGTGAGGATCCTTGGGGTACGCCGCAGATGACTTCGGTGGCCTCTGACCTGAAAGGGGGGAGGCGGACTCTCTGGGTTCTTCAGGCGAGGAACGAGATTATCCAGTCTAATGCTTTTCCTTGTATTCCGACGTTGCTGAGGCGCTGTATGAGGTGCTATGACAGAGCGTGTCAAAGGCTGCGGAGAGGTCGAGTAGGATGAGGGCAGCAGTTTCTCCGTTGTCCAGAAGAGTTCGAATGTCGTCTGTTGCTGCGATGAGGGCGGTTTCGGTGCTGTGTTTGGCTCCGAAGCCGGACTGCGAAGGGTCGAGGGATTTGTTGGATTCGAGGAAGGCGGCGATTGACTGTTAACGGCTTTCTCAATGACTTTGGCAGGGAAAGGGAGGAGCGAAATGGGGCGGTAGTTTTTAAGTTCGGTGGGGTCCGCTGTAGGTTTCTTCAATAGGGCGCTGAGTTCGGCGTGTTTCCAGCTTTCCGGGAAGGTGGTGGAGTTAAGGGAGCAGTTGATGACGTCTCGGAGATGGGGTGCGATAATGGAGTCTGCTTTGTTGAAAATGTGGTGGGGACATGGCTCGGTTGGCGATCCTGAGTGAATGGTGTTCATCAGGCGGATGGTGTCTTCAGTGGTGATTGGGTTCCAGGCGTAAAGGTTGTTGGAGGGGGGTTTTGGTTCGGAGGTTGGTGGGGTGGGCTGGTCTCCAAAGCTGGTCTCCGAAGCGGTTACTAAATGACCCACGCCACTAAGCATGCAAATTAAAATAAAAATAAAAAATAAAGGCGGTGCAGCTTTAAGAATACTGCAAGTGAGTATGCTCCAAGTAGGAAAAGTCATTTCCTCTTGATCCTCGGGGACCCGGAAGGAGGAAGGACATCCTGAATGTACAAGCTGTGTGCCGCAGTGCAGCATGGGAAGGCTGGCAGGTTTTCATTGACATTAGAGTGTGTGTCTGGCAATGCATTTTCACATAACCACAAAGCGAATTAAAATCTATATCCTGAGAGGAGACTGAAGTCATTCAGACCATATGCTTTAGACTCAGGATGCATTTTTTTTCCCACAAAGTGCTGCCGCCCCAGAGGATCCATTAGCTGAACCGAAAGCACAGAACAAAAGATTTTCCTGTTAACCAATTAAAGAGTTTATTCAGGGTGTCTGCTGGTTTACCGCACAATTTCCGGAAATTCGAACAAATCTTTGCTCATTAAATTACATTTTCATCAAATGACAGAGAATGCATAAACTTTTTTAATTGTTACTTCGATCCAATCGTTAAGCAATAAAATATTTTGCTCCAAATTCGAGTTCTGAAACCAGCATTCGATTCTGGTTAAACAATGCTCAAAAGTGTAAGAAGAAATGACTAATTAAATGCATCTTTCAATGTTTACTTTATACGTTAACCACCAATATCCACATTTCCTCTCAGAAATTTGTGTTTGTGGGGAAGCCGTTGGACCATGTGGTAAATCAGCGCTGCGGATGTGTGCTTTGGCTTCGCGCCCAATGAGGATGAGCGAAGAAGCACAGAGGCCTACATGGTGGGCGAGAGGACAAAAGACCTGCTCAGCAGCGACAGTTTTTTTGGTACATGAATGCAGGATCTCCAACGAGATTAGATATGGGCAGGCCGCGTGCACTCGAGCAAGGTGTACACCCTACTACCACACAAGGCTAACACAGCACAAATTAGCTCTTGGGCAAAGACACACCACAACAGATAGTCAGATGCCACAACAGATAGGTGGATGCATTACACAATATTCGTTTGAGTCTTGCCCAAACACATACGTGTAACTGGATTGTGGCAACAGCGAACACACACATTACACAATAGCCTTGTGAGGCATGTGCATGCAGATATATATACACGCACACAGAACAATATATCTGTGTCAAAGTCAGCCATCGCAATATGGAAGCAATTATTTTCAACAGACTATCACTAATTAATTAAATATACTGGTACATAATGCGTATTTCTCAGTCTCCCAGGTACCTCAAGATGTATGTGGTACGATAAACATAATAACCACAAACCCTTGTTGGAATAAAAGGTTAATAATCTACATTTAGAGTTACCTTGCTCATTTCTTTGTTTTTGTATATGGTTTGGCATTTTTTTCTTTCTTTATTAAAATTAAATAAAGACACATAAAAAAAGCTGGGTTTATAGTTCCAAATCTTTAAGTTAAAAATACATCATAAAATCAATCTCCCTAATGACCCCGGGTATTAGCTTGAACAGTCTGACTCGGTCTCGACGGGGCATCGTCTATATGGCCCACCGCTCCCCTTTGATCTCCCAGAGGTCACCAGAGTGATATTCCTGCTGTGGAGGACAGCCAACAGATTCACTGGCTGGGATGGGCGACTGACCCAACAGACCCGCCTTTGGAAGGGACGCTGGTTGGAACCCACAGCGCGGTTGGAAGGCTTTCGTTTTTGGGGTCACAGTATTGGGAGATGTGTGGCACGGGTCTTCTATGTACTCACTCCTTCACAGACCTCCAAACTCAATACACACTTTCCTGTACTCAGTTCCACAAATACCTGCAGTTGAGACACATACTTTATAAATACAGCACCAATTTAATCGGATTGTCCTCAGATTGTCCAGTACTGGATGCGAATAGGTGCTGCCCTTTCTGTGATATTAGGCAGGCCCGTACGTTGAGCCCGAGGGTGGCCCTTCGGAGTCTTATATAGGAATGTGGTGATCTGAGGATGGCAGGATACTGGTGGGACTGGCGGCACTGGTAGCCAAGAGAGACATTAGCGAGCTCCTGAAAATTGCCATGCCCACCTAGCTTGAAAATGTGACCATGCGGTATGGGCTGGTGTGTCAACCAAGAAGAACCGATTTATACTGAACGGTGCTGACCTCGGAAATTCAGTAAAATTTGGAGTAGGTGGTGGGAATAATATGTGCTGTCCTTCGTATCGGAGGCAGAACCTGGGAATGGTTTTGTTGCCTGTATAAGCTGCTGAAATTGGGGTCGGTTCGGTCACTAAAAAACTCCCCAAAGTGCAAATATCCCCCCAAACGACCCCCCATACCCTGAAACATCTTTCTTTCTTCCATTCACAGCCCTTCATTTGCATCCTCCAATCTCTCTCGATCAAGCCCCACCAAGCAAGCCATAATCAATATCCCTTCACATGCTTCAAAGCCCCAAAAGTAGTCTTACTCTCCCCTATACCCTACCCCATGGGTCCCATATTCTCCATCCCCCAAAACTACTGCCATCGTAACATTAAAACTACAAGTATCTGTCCTAATGTGGCATAAATGTTAAATGTCACCTTCTTTCCCCAGTACTCATTCAATCTTTCCCTATCTACCCAAGTGGTGATGGAGTCAGCAAGAGGCGTACTCCTGACCTTGCTTTCCTTAAATATCCCTGTTACTTGTCCCCACCAATTCTTTCCCTGAACCTATTCCTTACCCTTAGCCCCCCTGACCTGTGCCACTTGAAATAAGCCACCCGGCTGTGGTAGTGGGGTGGGAGATTTGGAAAAGATGATTTGCTCCCCCAGGAACCTCCATTCTACCGCACAGTCAGCGGATACCCGCAGTGAGTCTTCTTAGCTGTGCATTAAACATCTAATTTGCCACATTTTTGTCTGACACTGCCATGTGCCTTGCCACGTTTGGCTTTAATTCTCAATGAAAGAAAAAAAGTGTTTAATTCTCAAGGACTGCAGTAGTTCAACTGTCGGCTCAACTTTTTTTAACCACACTGAAGCAAATACGTTAAACAGAAATGGAACCGCAAGGGAAATGAAAGTAATAAAGTGATTAAGAGATGTGGAGCCTGGTTGAAGGAATGGACCTTGGCTGATGATTCAGTGAGCACGTTATCCAGAGAGACAATGTCCAACTAAAAGACACTAACTATGAATAATCGCTCTTCAGCAAATCTAAATGTATGTCGTTAATGCATTGGAACTCAGAAGGCGGTGCTCAATGTTAGCCTTCCTGTTTGGGGTCCATTAGAACGCCACTCGTTCATCTCAGTTTACCAGGCACATTGACTACCCTTCAGTTACTTCCTAGAACAATATTCCATCCCCACTCTGGTTGTGTCGCAATAGCCTTCTTCCAATCAAACAGCATTTGTAAAGCACAACACTGTCACCCAAAGGGGTATCTTCCATCTCAAGTGTCCATTGTACATTCCCCTTCAACAGTTGTTTGCATTTCCCCCCTGCAGCCCTCTGTTATCTTCTAATATACAACTGATATTTAACAGTATTTTTAACAACAAGCCATGATTAGACCTGAATAACTATGATCGGCACCCTTCATATCTCTTCAACATATGATGGAGTGCAGTCCTCAACTAACCCTCAACTGCAAGGTTGGAGATTATGCAGGATTTTGTGACTGAGCTGCTCTAGGCACATACTATCCATATAGTGACTATTTGGATTAACATGTCCCAGCTACATTACATGCAGACGCCATTGCAGTCCATTACATCACCTTCTTGCAAAGTGTTGCGTTTTTACATCCCGCCTACTAGACAACATATGCACTTTCAGTTCTAAGACATATTGTAGGCTTACCAAGAACATATGGGGCTTGGAACCTTCCCACTGCTTACCATTGTCTGGTTTTCCTGTCACTCATTCGCTTGATTTTTATCCATGTCCCAGCTTGTCAATCTTATATTGGTCTCTCCCAAGGAACATAGCCTCTGTAACATCTCTCTATTAGTTGGCTATTATGCTTCCACTACTTGCTTTTCAAGAACTACCTTTTGGTTAAGCACTCTAAAGAGTGTATGCATTTTCCAGTTGTGCACCTCATATAATTCTCTCCCCACATTCCCCGTTACTCTCGGTCGCCCATCTGCTTCTTACTGTCCCCTTAATGTTGTACATGTCCTTGTGTACACCTTTGTTCTTTCATGCCTATGTGCTCCCCCCACTCGCTGTACGTTGCTCTGTCACCCGTTTGCTCCACCCCAGGGCTCCACTTTGCTCTCTCTGTGTTATCTGCTTTGCCCCACCTGCGGCCTCAGTCTTGCTTTCCCCCACCCGCATACTCTGTGTTGCTTCAGCCCCGGCCCACACCCCCTGAACGCTTTCTTTCCCCACCTTCATGTTGTTCCTCCCCAACCCTAAAAAAAACAACAACAAAAAAACCACTGATGTGCGTTTCTCTTTTTAGATACTGATCTAACGTGACCTGCCGCGTCAAAAGCTTTAAAAATACATTCTTAAGCTATGTAGTGCAGTATAGATAAAAACCATTGGTAAAGCCAGTAGGTTCCAAAGGCAAGCCTATTTGCTTTGCCAGTGCTAGTTTTAACTGGCTCAACACATCTATTATGCAAACCCGCCCTAAAGGAGATACCTTTTTGGATACCTCATCATAAAGGAGAACACCAGTTGGACAGCACCAATGCGTCCGGGTCAACTGTACTTGAATGAGGTTCCCCAACCACAAAACTGGTATCCTGGCAGGTGCAGCTGTATTGTTGTTGTTTGGGCATACACTTCTTTGGAATAGTGAGCAACAGTTTTATTTTATATGAAATGTACTTGAACTCCAGTTTTCACAAAGCTAAGATGTTCAAAGCCTAATCATGGGTGCCGCCATTGTTACAAAAGTAAACAAATAGAAAAAAAAGCGTGCTGCAGCCATTTTTGTTTCTATTGGCTTACTTTTGTTACAATCGTGGCACCCACACTTTAGCTTTAAACAACTTAATCTAAAGGACGGGTGCCGCGATTGCTTCATAAATAATGAAATAGAAAAAAAAATCTATTTCTTTACTTTTGAAGCACCCGCGGTTGAGCTTACAATGTTCACAGCTAAGGCGCGAGTACCACAAAGGTTTCGCATTTGCAAGAGTTTGAGCTACTGGCATTGTTTATGAAAATGCCTTTTTTTATGTGTTTAGAAAACCCACAAGCAGTGTTTACGCCCCACTTGCATGTTTTTAAAGCTCATAAATAAAAGGCATTATAATTTACAACACCAATAGCTCAAACGCTGGCAAATTCGAGGACTATTGCATTGCATGTTTGTTTTAATTGAAATAAAAAAATATGAATTCCACCCACAAACAAGCATTTACAATGCAATGGTTTCGCCTTTGTTAAAGTTTGAGCTTTTGGTATTGCTTTTGACAAATGGTCTTTTCTAACTTCTTTGAATTATGTGTAAAACGTTGATGTGTTTTACTTTACACAGAAATATGGATTGCATTTATAATGCAATTAGTTGCAGATGCACAGTGAATTAGAATACAAGTTATTTCATATAGCATGTTAGTGAAGCCAGGAGTGTGAGAGAAGACAGGAGAGAGAGGGCAAGAAGGAGAGAGTGTAAGATAAAGAGAGAGGGCAAGAGGGAGAGAGATGGAGACTGAGTGCAAGAGAAGAAGTGATAGATATAGAAGTTAAGGAGAGCAGGAGTAAGAAGGAAGAAGGAAGAGAGGTCAAAAGGAAGAGAGGGCAGGAGAGAGAGGGAGGGTAGGAAGGAAAAGAGGCAGAAAGGAGAGGGAGGGCAAGAAGAAGTGGGAGGGCAGGAGGGAAGGTAGGAGTGTGAGAGAGGGCAGAAAGGAGAGGAGGGCAGGTACGAGTGGGAGGGCCGGAGGGAGAAGGAGGGCTAGAGGAGGAGAGGACAGGAAGGAGAGAGAACAAGAGAGAGATGGAGGACAAGAAGGTGAAAGAGTAGAAGAGAGAGGTGGAAAGGGAGGGCTGGAGGGAGTAAGAAGGCAGAAAAGAGAGGGATGGTAGAAGAGAGAGAGCAAGAAGGCAGAGGGAATAGAGTGAGAGAAGGCAGAAGGGATAGGGAGGACAGGAAAGAAGAAGAGATCAGGAAGGAGGGCAGAAGCGAGAGAGTGTGAAAAGAAAAGCTAAGGAGTGCAGGATAGAGAGTGAGGAGAAAATGGGGAGGTAGACCCTTGACAACTCGTCCAAAGCAGAATGTTGCCTAAATGAGAAAGGCCTCCACTGCTTGAAATCCAACATTCATGTGAAAACACTGTCAATTGGAAAAGCAGCGCACAACATCGAACAGAAATCGAGCAGCCTTGCCAATACACTTTTGATAATGATACATATTGCCCAGTATAAAGAAACAATGCGTTTGCCAGATTTTAAACTTGAAGCCTGCAGATTATAAATAGTGTTTTACAATGAGTGTTGCTATTAAGCTCAGGTGGCTTGCGGAAGCAGTGAGTAGGAGTGTGCTTATGCTGACCCAAAAGACAGGAGCGATCCTTTCAAATGGCAAAAACAAAACATAAAAATTGGCTACCAGTTCTTGAGGTTCACAGGGTCAAAGCTAAAAACTCTATTATAAGGAACCGAATTTTGGGGCCATGTGGATATAAAGGAGTTGACATACGAAGAAAACAAATTCCTATGGAGTCTGACTAATCTTCCCACAAGTAGACCTTTGTTGCCTTTAGCGTAAGATATGGGATTATTTCTCATCTCCTTGTATTCTAAAATGGGACCTCTGTTACATTGGCATAGGCTTTGGTCCATCCGGGGGCTGGAACCCTACAAACAATCTATCAAAGAACTATTAGGCCAGAGTGACCATTTAAGAATTCCATTGGCTAGCGAATACAAATACTTCCTTTACCATCTTGGTCTGGATTCCCTTTGGGCCAACCCGGAAGAAGCCATTAAGCTACCTAGACAACAGATAAAAGATAAGTGCAGAGAATTTCTCTGGGGAGAAAAGATTAAGAACTGCAGGCCAGGAAATATCACTGAGAAATTCTTAGATCATAAGAATTTTCCAAGGTATGAAACATCTCTTGAAGCTATACAAGGCTCTCCAGCCGGACAACTTTATCTGAAATTCAAATATGGCACACTTCTGATCTTTGGGTGTACCTCAAGGTGGAGCGTTGGGAATAGCTCCAATGACGTGTGTGCGCTCCGCATACTCCCTATCACCTGAATACATTTCTCATTTCATAATTTTTTTGCCCAGCCTATACGGCCCCTTGCAAAAGATGGATAATTCGAATGTGGTAAATAAATTATTTACACTATCATAATTTCTATAAATATCAAAAGGGTCAAGCATAAATGAGGAGCAGAGTCCGTGGTGTTAGAGTCAATGGGCTTTATTTCATTAACTCGAGTTAAAGGAGAGCTCCTATACCAAGCAGGTTCAGGAGGGTTCTGAGCTTTATTCACAGAGTACAATATTTATACATTCTTTGCATACATAGGGAGGAGCCCTCCAAGCAGAAGGAAAGAAAAAGATATGAGCATGTAGGCGTTCACTGTAATGAGTCATAGGTGGGTGGGTGCATAGAGGGGGCAGCAAGGTCAGCTAAAACTTGCACTGCCTGTTTGCGTAACTTTATCAGACTTTCCACGAGGGCTGTTTCCTTTCTGTTGGTTAGGGAGGGCCCTGTGTGTCAGAGTGACTAGCATTTCTGGTCTTATCTCTAGCTCGGGGCAGCATGCAGATTGCTCTCATCTGTAGAAGTGTTGCTGCTTCATACTAGCAGTTGGTTTGGCCCTTCCTGTCCACCCCTTGTGTAACTGTCTTGGAGGTTTCCCTTGACATGGGCCCCACTTATCTCTGAGAGCCGACAGCAAAACTGGGCCGTATCTCTGTAGATGGGCTTCTGCTCAGCTCCTGCTCGAGGCCGGAATGCAGCTTTATCAGGTCGACCCTTGTTTGACACGGTTAAGACACCCCGGGCTGGGCCTCTTCCCTGTGACTGCTCAAAAAAATATCTATGTGCTGCAGAGAAATGTAACGTGTGCCTTTTTCAGGGTCTGGCATGGAGGGGCCTGGTGACAGAGAAATAAGGCCTCTGAATGTGAAGTAATGCAGGGGGTTTTATTCAACATGGCAGATGGTGAGAGGGTAGCGCGTGGGGGCACAAATACATATAAATATGTAATTTTCTTCATTCCCTCCTTGTCCCCAAGCGCACCCCTCTAATACACCTCTATTTTCATCAGGCCGTTAATGTGGTCTTGCAACATGATCTTTTCATTTTTTCTGCTCTGCACATGTGGACGGGGAATGCAGGCAGTGGCGCACAGACCGAAGATGGCCGGGCCGCATTGGATGCAGAGGCAACAACTGAAGATGATAAACAGTATTGATCCTACTACAGTCAACACTTTCCATCCCCATGTTGATACTAATCCCCACAACCAGCTGCTTAAGGACCATTCTCCTTTATCCATGTCTAGCTGACTTGACATCTTGTGTAGCTTGGCAATGGCTTGGTATACCGTAGGTGCGTTATTTGGAATAAACACACAACAACTCGTGGAGATCAATCTGCATACACCACCACGGTCAGCCAGAACGATGTCTAAAACAATGCGATTTTGTAGGGTCATGAGTCTATCCGCGACCACCTCGGCTGTGAGATTAGAGAGGGCACCTGCTGTTGCATCTATCGTGTTTTGCACCACTCGTGTGAGGTGGCGGATGTTCCTGCTGTTTACCATGGGACCCCAAAATGGAATGACTCCGGCAAAGAAATCTCCCGCCTCCTGCCCTGCTGTATCTTCTGTATCTATGACCCCCCTTCGCCGTCTGTTATAGACAGTCAGAGGCTCAATTACATGATAGTCCGCAGGGGCAGTGTAGGTGGGGGGAAGGAGAAAAGCAATGTAACAAGTGCTGGACCAGCCCTGTGGGAGCCATGTATAACCTTTATCCCCACATATGAAGTAGGTGCCCTGTGCGGCTATAAGCTGTGTATTGTTTGTTCCATTCAAATTGACTGTGTGATTGCAGATGCTATCACCCATACGTATCTTTCCTTTACTTTGGACACAAAAAGGGGCTTTCGTTGATGCCACAAAAACAGGTGAAACGGATCTTTTTCTCCTGTCCATATACTGATAATATAACTTATTAGATCGGTTACCGTGGTCAGCATAGGCTTCCTGCTCTAGTGGGGTACCACATGCCCTGTTCTTTTCACCTCGCCAACATAAAATGTATAGGTGATATCTGAGCTGAGACTGCTCTTTTGTATCCGTATTGGCCATATAGGAAGCTTTGTTTGTTTCCCACCAACCTGTACAAGAGCCTTCATAAGAAAAAGGGAGAGTGATGAAAGGCATGCCTTTGGCAACTGTATGGGGAAGAAGACCGCACACCCAGCAGTTGGATGTGTTTATGGCCAGTTGATGTTGTTGTAAAAGGGTGATGAAAGTATTGTTCTTAAATTCATTTCTTCTGTTCTCTAAGTGTACTGGGAGCTCAACATGTGAGTGTACTATGGTGGCGTTCTGTGAGACAGCAGGTGGATAGAGAACATGTAAGAACCAGCCAATACTTATTACCACAATGCTCATAAAAAGTACAATAATCAGAGACACTATACATCTGCTGTGTAATAGCTTGCAGTATTTCTCTCTCATATTAGTCCTTTTTTCTTTACTGTTCACTAGTTTATTCAAGTCAGACATCATGTTCAACCGCTTCACCACCGAGTGGACTTAGACAATCAAACGTCGACTGACCTTCTAGATCTCAGTTTGGAAGTGTACTCTTGCTGGGGAGTCTTTTCCAAAAAGGGGGGCTCAAAGTCTGTACTGTCTTTGTTTTTAGCAAATGTTCCGGTAGTCCCAAAGTATTTTTTACAGTGACTGGCATGCAGCCACCCCTTTCTTCCCTCGACTTTGATGGCCGTCCTCATCGTCAGCAGGACTAATTTTGGTGCCTTCCACCTGGGGTCCAGAGGGCTCGTCCGGTCGAAATTCCTTACCAGCACCCAGTCCCCTGGGGCTATGGCATGGTCCTCGACCTGGGTGTTGTCAGGGAAGGCAGCAGCAACCTGCGAACGGCAAGAGAGTAGTGCAGACATCAAGGAAGCCAGGTAATCTGTGAGCA
This sequence comes from Lissotriton helveticus, assembly GCF_964261635.1. NCBI lineage: Eukaryota > Metazoa > Chordata > Amphibia > Caudata > Salamandridae > Lissotriton > Lissotriton helveticus. The sequence continues at coordinate 202,653,233 of NC_136063.1, read as the reverse complement.
TAGTACTGTCAACATCAGTTATTCTTTTAGGTATTGGTGTACCCCACATATTCGGTGGTCTTCCAAAGACCACCTCATATGGGGATAGGCCGGTTCTAGAATGAGCTACCATGCGCATGTAAAAGAGGGCAACCGGTAAGGCTACCATCCAATCCACACCCTTTTCTGCACAGACTTTAGCTAATTTTGTTTTGAGGGTCTGGTTATGTCTCTCTACTAGACCTGCTGCTTGGGGATGCCTTACACAATGGAACTTCCAGGTATATCCCAACAGAAGGGACACCTGTTTCATGAGCTCAGAGGAGAAGGGCTGGCCATTGTCTGAGTAAATGACACGTGGCAACCCGTATCTAGGGAAGAACTCCCTCACTAACTGTTTGGCTGTTGTAACTGCAGTATAATCTGGGACTGGGTAAGCTTCTGTCCATCTGGTTAGGGCACACACCACTACCAGGACGTACTTGTGACCCCTACATCTGTCCATTTGGATATAATCCATTTGGAGAACCTCAAAAGGGTGATCAGGGGGATGAAATCCACCCTGTTCCACTGAGATGCCTTTTCCAGGGTTGAATTGGCAACAAATCATGCAAGTCTTCACTTTCTGTTTTGCTGCCGCTCGAAGTGTTTGTTAAACCAGATATTCTGCAGGCCATCCAACATTCCCTTCTCTCCCAAGTGTGCCGGGCTATGTGCTGTCTCTATTATCACCTGTACCATAGAGTCTGGGAGGAACCATGTCTTTTTGTTTTTAGTCATCCAACCCTGGTCAGTCTGGACCCCTCCTTGTTCAGTCCATTTCTTTATTTCATCTGGAGTGGCATGGGTCTGTATATCTTGTACATCTTTGGAGGGATCCCTGACTGTCATAGTCCTTGTCAGTGGTAATACCTGCGAGTTTGTTATGTCAATTGGAGTCTGAGCTGTCTGTTTAGCAGTTCGATCTGCCAGGTCATTACCTTGGGAAATGACATCTGTGGCCTTGGTGTGTGCTTTGCATTTCAGGATCGCTATGGCTGTAGGTAGGTGTATTGCTTCTAACAAGGCCTGTATGAGAGGGCCATGCTGTATCTTGGCCCCGTGTGAGGTCAGAAAACCTCTCTCCCTCCATAGTACCCCAAAGTCATGAACTACCCCAAACGCATATTGTGAATCAGTGTAGATGTTAACCCTTAACTGTTTTGCTCGTTTACAGGCTTGCGTCAAAGCAATGAGCTCTGCTGCTTGTGCTGACAGGATATCTATTCTTTGTGTCTCTATGATCTCATGGTCAGTAGTTACGGCGTATGCTGCCACTAATTCTCCTGCCCCTGTTCTCATGCATGATCCATCTACATAAAACGTTATGTCAGGGTCTGGGAGTGCAACATCTGTCAAGTCTTGTCTTGGCTTCGTCACTACATTTATTACTTCCACACAGTCATCTGTGCTTGAGGGTAAAAGAGTGGCAGGGTTGAGTATGTTACATCTTCTAATCTCTATGTGGGGTTGAAATAGTGTCAGCTCGTATCCTGTCAATCTTGCTACAGTCAGGTGTTGCGTCTGTGTCCTATTCAGGAGAACTTCCACTGCGTGTGGTACTTGTACTGTCAGAGAGTGTCCCAGCACTATCGAGTCACTTTGTCTTATGGCCAAAGCTGTGGCCGCAACAGATTTCAAGCATGCTGGCAGAGCCTGTGCTACAGGGTCCAGTGTACTAGAAAAATAAGCACATGGCTTGTGTTTCCCTGCTTGGTCTTGTGTGAGAACAGATAGTGCTGTTCCATCCCGCTCTGTCACGAACAGGGTGAAGTGTTTCGTGTAATCAGGGGTGGCTAAAACTGGCGCTTGACATAAGGCCCGTTTTAGTTCCTCAAATGCAAGGGTGTGCTCTGATGTCCAAGGGAGGACGTTAGAGGTGGCCGCCTCCAATGTAGTCAATTGTATGAGTGGCTTGACTATGTGGGCATACTGGGGAATCCATTGTCTGCAATAGGAAGTAAGGCCAATGAATGCACGTACTTCTTTCTGTGTTTTGGGTTGTGAAATGTTGGAAATCAATTTAATTCGTTCTTGTGTCAGCTGCCTACCCTCCTTGGACAGCAAGTGCCCTAAGTAAGCCACTTGCTGTTCACAGAACTGTAACTTCGAAGGGGACACCTTGTGTCCCTTGTCCGCCAGAAAATGAAGGACCGTGAGGGAAGCCTTTTCACAGTCAGTTTCTGATCTTGCTGTGATGAGAATGTCATCCACGTACTGTATTAATACTGTGTCAGTAGGCATATTAATACTGTCAAGTTGTCTCTTTAATGCCTGACTGTAAACACTTGGGCTTTCTGTAAAGCCTTGGGGAGCTCTTGTAAATTTAAAGCTGCGTCCTTTTAAACTGAATCCGAAAATATATTGACTGTCAGGATGTATTGGAATGCTGAAGAATGCATTCTTCAGGTCAATGACCGTGAAAAATGTTGCCTCAGAATCAATGGCAGTAAATAATGAGGAAATGTCTGGGACTACTAGATATTGTGGGACCACGCATTTGTTCAGTTCTCGAAGGTCAACTACTAGTCTGTAAACTGGGGGTGCTTGAGGGTCTGTGCGTTTAAGAACAGGGAGGACGGGGGAGTTACACACATTCGAGTCTGTCTCCACCACCACCCCCTGTTTAATGAGTTCTTGAATTATTTTTAATAAGGCTGTTTCAGCCTCAGGTGGAATCCTGTACTGTCGTATTCGGGGTAGGACTACTCCTTCCTTAAGAGTGACCTCGTGTGGTGTTATATCCATGTAACCTACGTCAGTCGAACCTTGTGCCCATAGATACTGTGGGACATCCTGAAGTCTGGGATCAAAATCTCTAACCGTGAAATGCCCTTTGAAATCACGCAAAAACAGTCTTACTCCTTCTGGTGATCAACAGATAACTGCTCCCAGTTCTTTTAGGGTCTTTATACCTAGTAAATTTTCTGGACATGTTTTAGTGAGTAATAGGTCTGTGGTGCGTGTCAGTGGACCCACCCCTAAAGAGACTGGTTCTGATACTTTGTTGACAATTGGCTTTCCAGAAAATCCCAGGGATATATTCTGTGAGCCCGAGAGAGGTGCCCCTGGGACCTCGTCATGACTGATGGTAGTCCTGCTTGCCCCTGTGTCAATCAGAAACTTTCTATCTTGCCCCAGCAAACGAGCATGTACATAAGGACCCTCTTGGTCCACAGGAACTGGGATGAGGGGCAAGCAATCTTCCCTCTCGAGGCTGTTTCATGAAAAAGATTGGTATTCTGGGTAGTCTGACTGCGTGTACTGATACATTTGAGGTACAGCGGCAGCGGGCGTCTGGACCTGCTGCGGGGTGGGGGCTTGTGTCTGTTGAGTGTTGTACTGTCTGGGTGTATAGGGCCGTTCCTTTGTTTTACCTGTGGCTATATTGTGCTTTAGGACGGGGCATTTCCTTACAAAGTGACCCTGTTGTTTACAATAATTGCAGGTCCCTTTAGTGGGTGCGGTACCATTCTTGTTCGTGTTTGCAGGTACTGTTTGGGCAACTAGCAGCTTCATTTTTGTATCCTTCATGCGCTTCTTTTCTTGTTCTTGCTCTTCCCTTATCCTATTTTGGTGGTATTGCAACATCTGTAACATTTGTGAGGGGCTATTTGCTTGCCAAGTGCTCTCAACCTTCAGCACTCTATTCCTAATCTGAGGAAGGGAGTTATCTACCAGTTTGGTCACAAAAAGGTGGGGATAGGCCTCACTACTGTGTTTTAAACCACTGTTGACAGCGAAGCATTTCTCCAACCTAGTGTAGTAATCGCTCGTGTCTTCCTCTGGTTTCTGTTTACATGCTGAAATTGCATCCCAGTCTTCCTCTTTGGTCGTCAATAGTCTTGGTCAAATTTGTATAAGGAGTTCGGGGAGCCCCTTAATTTTTTCACCAAGGCCATCCCCCGGGGCCCTACCTGCATCTTCAGCTTGCAACTCTGCCCACTTCAACATTTTATCTCCCACATCCCAGTCTTTCTCTTTAAGTTTCTTGTAAATGCCTGCTGGTAACAAGACCTTTAGTAACCTTAGGATATCAGGGTAAGTATAGTCTCCTATGCGGAGTATATCTTTTATTTCTCTGTGAAACCCCCCCGGGTCTTTATCATGGGAAGGTAACAACCTCTTCATTTCCAGTATTTCTAGCTTGGTGAGAGGGGTATAGACATATACCCGCTGGACAGTGCCATCTATTTTTCTTATGGGGTGGACCTCTCGCAGGGGGTACTGTCCTCTGGGGCGAGGGTCTGGTGTCCTTGAGGCGGACAGGAATTGCTCATATTGGAGACGCAAGTCTAAAATGGTGTTAATCAGTTCTGGGCCCTGTTCCATCCATCTATCTAGTATTACCTTTTCCAGTATTTTATATAATTTGCCAGGGTGGTGATATTGGCTCTCATACAACGTGATCAAGTGTTGGACCATATAGATGCTGGCCAGGCGTTGTTCGAGTGGTGGGAGGCTCAGGAACATCTGGGCCACTATGTCGGGATTATATACATGATGTTGGAACACCCACTGGGTGGCCGACCGAGCCAACTCCCTCTCATGTGGCATGAGGGGTGGCTCGTCGTCCATCCAATGGTCTAGGGCTTTTTCAGTTGTTTGGAACAAATCCTCAGGAGAGATGTTTGTTTCCTTGTTAACCCTTGTTTTCTGAGGTCGATGGTGTTTGGTGCCATTACAGTGCCGTGCTACGCCCAGAAAATTCATATTTTGTCTGGCGTCTCGTTGTTATCCCCTTCCTCTGACACACTATCCCTGCCTTCCTTCTCGGCGTTACGTATTGCTAGTATTTTCTTTTTAATCTTATTAGTCATTGCTTCTGCCTGCGCTACCTTATCATGTTTACCGTCATTGATGCTGTCGCTCCACTCTATTAAACTAACCTCCACGTCCCCATCACCCTCATCACGTTCCCTGATCAGACAGTTGACAATAAAACGGAGGATGTTGTTCTTAGCTTTTACTTTTCTATGTTACATAGCTTGAGCTACGCATTCATGGTTCCGTCCTGTTCTGATGAACTCATACAAGGCATCTAAATGTGTATTCATATCAGGCAGTCCATCTAGCTCTGCGATGGCTTGCCTTACTCGTATTGATATGGCGCGCATTGGACCAGTAATACCTGGCTGTAAATCATATATACATCTAGGGAGTTCGACGTCATCCTTTATTTCCTTATCCCCCCCCCTTCAGCACCCCCGGAAACCTGTTGTTGGTCCTGGACTGGCTGGGGCACGGCCTCTGGTGGGAGCGGGGGAAATGGTGCGTCTATGTAGGCTGGGGGTGGCTCTGACAGGTAGGCGGAAAGGAACGCCTCTGGTGCCGTTGGTTTAATTTTAAGGGGTAAATTTTGGGGAACTTCCTCCGCAATCTCCTCTGAGAGTACAGGGTAGATACCAGCAACAAGAGCATTTCTTTCCCTATCCATTTGTTCCGCTCGAACCTGTTCACCCTCTTCTAGTAACTCTTTTTCTTTTGCTTGTTCTGACATTTCCCTGCTTTTCTCGGCTTTGTTAAGTTCTTTCAGGGCCCTCCTATTAGCCTCTTTGCGCCATAATTCAATGGCCTCTTTCTGCGAGGGCCTCGACTTCCTTTTCCATAGTTGTTCCTCTACTCTCATAATACATTCTGAATTCCATGTGCCGGTAGCAGGCCATCTATGCACCGTCTCTAGATACTTTGTGTAATCTACCCAGAGGTCTAAATAGAGAATAGCGCTGATGCCATGTTTGTTATACATAAAATGGCCGGGAGTATCTCTTGGCGGGACATTAACTGCCTCTTCTAATATTCCCTTTTTAGTGCCTATTTTACGCAATTTTGAAAACAACGGCATGCTGGAACCTACCTAAAACAATTTCAAACTCAAAACATATACAACATATACTTATGTACTGAAATACAGTACAACCATACCGGTCTTGTGAAGGAGACACGTCTTTACCGTGTTCATTAAATGAACCCGTCTTTATGCGTTCTCAGTGGTACTCACCGGGAAGCAGAACTTGAAGACCTGGTCATCGGACGCTTGACGCTTGCGCAGGAATGGCGGACCTCTGAAGACCTCGGACTCGGCTCTCTCACGGGTTGGGCTCTGGGTCAGGACGCTCCGCAATCTTCCTCACCGCCTCGTGTGGATGTCTGGTCACAGTCCGCCTCCTCCGTGGGCCTGAGGGAGTTGGCGGGAAGTCCCGCTGGCGTGTACACTTGAAGTCCGTCTAGGCTGTAGAAGGGGGCAGGGGCCGGACCTACATCTCCGGCGCGTGGGGAAGGGGATGCGTCCCTAATCGGGCGCCAGAATGTGGTAAATAAATTATTTACACTATCATAATTTCTATAAATATCAAAAGGGTCAAGCATAAATGAGGAGCAGAGTCCGTGGTGTTAGAGTCAATGGGCTTTATTTCGTTAACTCGAGTTAAAGGAGAGCTCCTTTACCAAGCAGGTTCAGGAGGGTTCTGAGCTTTATTCACAGAGTACAATATTTATACATTCTTTGCATACATAGGGAGGAGCCCTCCAAGCAGAAGGAAAGAAAAAGATATGAGCATGTAGGCGTTCACTGTAATGAGTCATAGGTGGGTGGGTGCATAGAGGGGGCAGCAAGGTCAGCTAAAACTCGCACTGCCTGTTTGCGTAACTTTATCAGACTTTCCACGAGGGCTGTTTCCTTTCTGTTGGTTAGGGAGGGCCCTGTGTGTCAGAGTGACTAGCATGTCTGGTCTTATCTCTAGCTCGGGGCAGCATGCAGATTGCTCTCATCTGTAGAAGTGTTGCTGCTTCATACTAGCAGTTGGTTTGGCCCTTCCTGTCCACCCCTTGTGTAACTGTCTTGGAGGTTTCCCTTGACATGGGCCCCACTTATCTCTGAGAGCCGACAGCAAAACTGGGCCTTATCTCTGTAGATGGGCTTCTGCTCAGCTCCTGCTCGAGGCCGGAATGCAGCTTTATCAGGTCGACCCTTGTTTGACACTGTTAAGACACCCCGGGCTGGGCCTCTTCTCTGTGACTGCTCAAAAAAATATCTATGTGCTGCAGAGAAATGTAATGTGTGCCTTTTTCAGGGTCTGGCATGGAGGGGCCTGGTGACAGAGAAATAAGGCCTCTGAATGTGAAGTAATGCAGGGGTTTTTATTCAACATGGCAGATGGTGAGAGGGTAGCGCGTGGGGGCACAAATACATATAAATATGTAATTTTCTTCACCAGTGTGCCATCTACTGGAGGTGAGAAGATGTGAGATTGCACTTCGAATTTCGAAATCTGACACAAAGGAGGTGACTGTGGTAGCATGGCTAAATATCTGCAGGTTACATGGCTAAGCCGTAATAAATGTTTGGTGGCCCCTTAGCTGTAAGGATAAGGAGTTAGTCCTTAATTCTAAATAAACGGCTTGCAGTCTCATATTGTAAGGTCAAATTGTTAGCCCTTAAATATGAATTCAGTATTTAGGGCTTTAGGATATTAGCCTCTGAATATTAGTGGTCCTTACGCGGAGAAGGAGTAAATAACTTAATAGGAGACGCAAGTCCCTGATGTAAAATTTCATTTTTATATCATAAATAAAGTAGAGCTAAAAGTTAACTTTTCTTTCAAGTTTTAAAATACTTTGAGCCTCTTTTCATATACATTTAGAATTCCTGGTTATTTGTTAAAGATGGAAACTATTCGGAAACTGTAAACGAGATATTTAAATGATGTCTGTTTATTATGTAAGTTTTATTGATTTATTTTATCCAAAATAAACTTTATTGAAGATGACGATTATGAAAATTACATTGGGCAACGTTGCGAGCCTCGTTGCTGTGCGATGCAAGATAGAGAGATCCAAGACCCGTGCTATAGCCTAAGTAAAACTATACACAAATGACAACTCTTGGCAATGCTGTTTCGGCAAATATAAAATAAATACACACGCAAGAGGTCAGAAATGGGTCACAGAAAATTGTCTCACAAGTTTCAGGCCTAGAGAATTTCCCAAAGTTCAAAGCAACACGTTCTTAGACAAATAAATGTACTCTTTGGTCAGCAGGAAAGTCACACAAGGTCGTGTGCACGAATACAAATAATGCAGGAGCAGCAGGAATGGAAAATAACAAAAAGAGGGCAAGTGGCAATGACGTTAATACCAAGACCGATGCAAAAGAACTAGGCCACGCAAACAGGTCAATGGATGAAATAGTCAATTACCATCTCCTACAAAGTTACCTTCTTATGCCCCTGCTTGTACCACGGATCAATACACCGCTGCACAAGCACTTGAACATACAGGCACAGAGAGGGGTTAGCCTGGGAGTCTGAGCTACCTCCAGTAGTGACGCACTGAAAAAGGTCGCAGAGCTCCGCAAACACCCTGCACAGTTAAGTAACATGCTCCAAAGCGAGCTCTGTTGCGGCTTTCCTTCTCTGTGTGGAATGAGCCTCGATCCAATGTGAAAGGGTCCACAGCCCACTGCATGGAAAAGTCTTTCTGACTAGGCTACGTGCAGGGAGAGGGTCCGTCCCCTTAAAAGGGAGAGCCGAGGCTTGCGAGCAGACCAAAAGAGCAACGAAGGCCCTAGCAGACATGTATAGTAGCCTGGTCTGTCTGAGAGGATGATAGAATGCGCGCGCATATCCCCAGCTCCACCCCACCCCCACCCGAATAGTTCACCAAGACATTGGCATCTGCACCCTACGGTTGCTGAATGGAAAGCGCGGTGGAATGCTGCGAGTTCGACAAACAAAAGGGGGACTGGCAATACGGACCCGAAGACCGCGCCTGTACGGCAGGAATGTGGACGAAGGAGTCTTGTGAGCGTCATGAACTTTGCACAGGGAGGTAACCTGTACATGCACCCCTAGCTTGGAGTTAACGAACATGATCACATGTAAAATTAACAAGCATCCCACACCAGTTGGCTGATCCCACCAGAAAGCACAGCAAAATGGGTCTTGGCCGCAGAGTCGTCTCTGTCCAAGAACCCGACACTCGTTCATAGCAAGAACGTAATCGTGGGAACTGGCACAACACGCCACGGACCTTGGGACCCGGGCGCACGCTGACATAGGCAGAAAAGCACTTACTCACCACATAACGCAAACTCTAAATAAAGAACCAACTACGTCCCTGTAACTTTTTCCGTAGCAAACCACCATCTACCTACCTGCTCCCAAATCCAACACTGGCCCTTTTTGCGGAAGCAAGTATCTACCCAGTTTTCAGAGCAGTGTTCTTTCAGTGAAAACAATCGATATCATGAGGAACAAGCACTCACCTGGGCTTCCTCCGGCGGCCGTATGACAAAAACAAACCCATTAAAAAAAAAACGAAACTCCGCCCACCGCCGCGATGACGACATCGCAGAGGCGGAGACCGAAAAAATCTCGGGAACGCCCCCGAATCTGGTCCGGCCTTGACGGACAGATCCGGCTCCCAATGGCTAGCCTCCATTTATGGAGCTAGCCAATGGGAGCCGGGGGACGTTCCTGTAGCCCATATAGTAAACATTAGATTTCGCCTGCGCCGAAAAGCTGCGCAGAGCGCAGCCTTCGGCAGGCGAAACCTAAAAAATAACGGTTTTAAGGTGCCAAAAATGGCTTAAGTAATATATCCAGTACATAATTAATCGAGCTACTTGACTCCTGTGGCTGCTTAGAAGAGTAAAGGCACATAGTACAAAAGTAGACAATTTATTGTCCTAACTGGTCTCCAAAAACAAAGTCACAACAAACAGGGGGAGTCTTGGTGGCATAATGCCAATAACCCATAGTAATGCCCGAGCTGTACAAAATATTAGGGACTGTATGGCGGGTTGCAAATAAAAACTGTAGGCCGTGTGCCTAGCCTTAGAACTTGCAGTACCCACTGGATTCATTGGTACCCAGTTGCAACAGATTTGGGCTTATGGTCCAGTTACATTTTTACACTTCAGTATCTCCAAGAGCATGCGGGCTAAAAGATGTTTCATAGTTCTAGAATTAGGGAGACAAGGCTCAGCCTGTGGAACTTTACACAAAGACCAATTGTGAAAGAGGAAAACAACAACTACTACATATGGAATAGAAATGATACAGGCTCCTGTAAGGTGAGGTAGTCGTATGGGGCAGGACAAAGCGATGGAGGTTTATCACACTGCATGTGCTGGAACATGTCCTATACATCCTCAACTCTCTTAAAAATAGTTTTTTTTTAGCTCAGTTCTGTCCTGCTGACTTGCAAGGTACCCCTGGCTGCTGGACGGCTCACTTAGTAGAGATGCCCAGTTTACAGGTATCTGGGTTCAGGCCTCATTCTCAGGGGATCACAGCTATAAGCATAAGATGAGGACGTTCATCCCTACATCACCCATTTAATGTTATGGAAACTCACCTGAGCACAGATACTCTGGAGAGACAGTATCCCTAGTTGAAAATGTGGCATTACACCTTACAGCAGAGGATGGGCATTGACAAATGAACATAAAACAAAACTCAGATGAAGTATTCACCATGTGAGAGAAGATTTCCACTTCCATGCACAGTCGATGCAACAGAATGTTTGTGGGACCAACCTTACCGAGCAGTTGCACTCTCTAGCCTGTGTACAAGATAATCTGCGTCTACTATTGATGGACATAACATGTTCTAATTATTTTTTCACCTACAGGTAGCAAAATAGATGTTCCTGAGAAAGAAGTGTACAAACAAACAAGTAAAATGCTACTTAACTATGAAAAAACCGAGGCGTGTGTGCAAGCATATTGTGCTAAAGTACTACTAGAGAACCAGTCCATGGTAACTCTGTGTGCTGGGTTCTGAAAATTATAATCTACTGATAAATTAACTCTTACGGTCCACAATCGATGGAAAATGCACGATATTTTTAGATGGGTTGCCCCTCTATCCAAAACACAAAGGTAGATCAGTTATTTAACAACACAGAAGTCCGAAATAAGCGGCCAAATGCTAGAAAAGCTCTGGTCATGTAGGAGCCAATGTGGACTTGGTGAAAACCGAGATGTAGAGGTTTGTGAGTTTTATATTATTTTTGCATAATTAACAATGTGCAGAATAGTAAGCTATGCTCGAGTTTACGTGTGAGCATTTATAGGATGCGGTTTCCTTTGAAACTATTTTGATATGATCTGTTGAAGTGCATTTTCTTGGCTTATGCCAACTAGGCCTAAGTTAGTCATCAACGCCATCTTTTTCAAAATGGACTATGCTCGTTCACTGTTTATTATTTCAGCTACACATATTCAAGCAAATCATGTTGATTTCCGAATGGCGTTGTTCTTGAATAAGACTCTCTAGAACGGGTCAATAATGTTTAAATTCTCAAGGTTTCTTCCGCCTGCTCTTAGTATGGCATTCATTCACAATAGTTCACTGTTGTTTTGTAACTAGTATGTTCCGACATTTCTAGATCACATTAGCGTAGAGGGGGCTGAGTCAATATTCATATAGTCGTGGACCAGGGTCAGCGGACTCGACGATTCTCGCCTCGGTGCCTACTCTAACCAGGGATCACAGTCGGCAATTCTGGGCATTAAGCTTGCCTCATCTCTACAACGGCCCCCACAGACGCCAGGGATGCCTGGTTTCACCTTGGAGATACCCAGAAGGGACCATCTCATAGGGAAAGCCAGGACGGGTTCCCCAGCGGTCTTCAGCGCCAGGACGCTTACGGGCAACAGTGCGCTTTACAAGTCCCACACATTTACATTGACATTTACATATAGTGATAGTGCTTAGGTGGTAAGAATGTATGAGACTTGATTTAACGGAATTGTAATTCTTTTGCTCACACTGAGATGAATCTCAATGTTCCATTCTGTTAAAAGAGAAGATTTTCTATATAAACCTTCAAAGTTGTCAGTGAGCCAGAACTCCTATGAGCAGGGTTGGACTGGCCTATAGGGCAATATCAGGTAGTGTCCGATTGGTTGGTCTAACAGATCAGTGTGTGGGAAGGTTTCTTTGCACTTGTCAGACTTTTTTTTTTAGGCAGTTGTGGGGCCAGTTGTATGGCCAGGTGGGCTAGTTTTTACAGCTGTATTTTCTAAATATTACTACTTTTTAGCTACATGCTGTGCAAATGGGGGCCACTTTTATTTTGGTGCCCAATCTTAATTTTTGTCCCAGTCCAACCCTGCCTATGAGCCCTCATCCATGCTACTAAGGATGCTGTCCAATTTCTTACTGATTTTGCTGCTCATTTGGCACTTGGACTATTTTTGATTTTACCTGTTGTTCTGTACTGGGAGTCGTCTTCATGGCAAACTTTATGAATCTTTACTTCTAATTTCTGATTTGTGCCTTCTGAATTTTTATAATGAATCATCACAAATGTTCTAATTCCACCCTAGAATTCACTTATTCGCTAGTATTTTCTGAATTTAATGTATTTTTAGATGCTGTTTTGCTCCTTATCTTTATATTATAAAGGGGGAGTTTAGAATCCTTTGACCATTAAGTTAGAACGTCCCCAATAACAGCACAGGGTAGTCCATTCTGAAGCATCCCAGCTTCTAAGACGATGGCACCCTTCCCACTCGCACTGTTTCCACAATTCCCACCTATATTATTTCAATATTTTATTTGAGGGGGACATTTCCTGCACCCACATTTTCTCCCACCAGTCACGTACCTTTCTCCCCCTCGCTTTACACCTTGCATTTTTACTCCTACCTACTCCTGTGCCTCCATCTTTTCCACTTAATTTACTGCATTGTCTTTCTCCTAACTCCTGTTTGTAACTCTCTAAAAACGTCCCTTCCACTGCCCTCTGATGCAGCCGCCATTTTGAGCCCGTTTTTGTCCTTAAAACATACATTTGAAATGGAAATGCAGCGTTTTGAAATATTGTCACTATTCTTTACCTCATACATTGGTTTCCTCTTCCCAACTTGTTTTTTTTGCTTTTTGATACTACTTTATACAACCAATCGTGCACATTCAGTGCCTGTTAATAACAACGTCCCAGGAAAACAGCGAACTATTAACAGCACAAAGATATGGCTTAAAGAGGCAGGAGCAAGCGATGACCATCGACCTAGAAACTTCTTGTAGGAAATAAAACGAGCGTTAATGCTGGAAGTGCACGTCACCTAATGTTGTAGGATATGTGGCCGACACTAAGAAAAACCTAAACATATTTAATGCCACGTTTATTTGCTCTTTAAGAAAATACATTTAAAACCTTTTGTAGAGTTAGAAAAAAATCTGAGGCTACTAAAAGTCATCTTAATCATATATTTTCTAAAACATTTTTTACAGCTCTATTTTGTCATGGACTGTGCCACTACTTTGCACCAAATAAGGTATATATCTTCAGAACTCTTGTGCTGGTTAATTGTGTAATACACCATTATTTGCCTTGGTCTGTGCCTACAGGACTGCAGCTCTCGAGGAGTACTTGTAGGGGCAGTGTCTGACTAACTTATATTGACAGACAGTGTATTACACTGAAGGACGGTGCAATAGCCAGGGCCAATGGAATTAAGTGAATATGCGGCTGTGGCGATTTTTGCATAATTATAGATTTACCACATAATCCATCATCTGCCGCACAATCTGCAGTGTTTAACAAAAAAATATATAGTTTCTAGCTCAAATGGTTCAAAAGTTACTAAAAATGCAGTTACAAGTGTTGCCGCGCGCTGGAAGTCCCTTTGCAAAACTGGACTGGTCACCTTAATGTTGCTTATTGCTATATTTGGGTGTTAAACTGGTACTAATGAGGTGCAACAAATGCCCAGACAGTGTTTCCAAGTTTAAAAATGAGGAAATAATGAAGTAACACTCTTCTAAAATGTGCCACATTATGCTAGATAATTTGCCTTTTTGGTTGCACAATTTACACAAACCTGCCGCATAATTTGGCCTTCTCCTGCTGCATAATTTAAATAGCCCTGGTTATAGCACAGAAGTGAAAGTACAACCATCGATGTGGGACGTGACAGCACGATCAAGCCCAGAGTGATTAAATATCTTACTGGGCGAGTCAGAAATACTGGAATGGATCCAGCCCTCTGAGACTTACTTTGGACACCCCTACTTCAAAAGTGCGTCTTGTAGTTTCAGGCAAAATAGTAGAGAATGGTTATGCTAAAAGCGTTTGTATTTTGATTTAAATAAATCCTTGTATACAGAAGTTGATTTTGGGTGACTGATGTCAAAGCCCAGCTGACGTCAGCAATACAACGGACTAGAACGCCGGTTGGTGACTTTAGTGGCGGGGGATGGGTAAAGAAGATGGGTTTTCCTCTACTCTGGACTGACGCCACTGCAAAAAGTTTTGTTGTTTTAATTAAAAGCAGTTTTCTATTTCGAACTCAGCTACTGATTTATTGCAGTTGTTAAAGTAGAGTTTTACAACTTTCTGCGAGGCGCTTATGCCCTCTAACAGCTGACTGAATTCAAATGTTTACATCTACTTGATTTTAGGAGCTTTTATCAAATACACTGCGAACTGTATCACCTCCAGGCATCATTGGAAGAACACGTCATCAACACAGTTTAACAGGGAATTTCATTTCTCGCCTGAATTATTCAAACCGAAGAGGTTGACGCCAGAGGCTTCCATCTGATAAAGTGAAAGAAACGGCAGTTAAAGGCCAAATGAAGATTCATGCAAGACTCCGGCAGTTACACTTGGCTGTGTTTAGTACCCGCAGTTCAACCCTGTGTTCTGCAAAGACTTGCACGGCGATGCCCCCTAGTGGCAGGAGACTGGTACAACTTGGAATGGGATAACAATCAAGTCTTACAATAGAGGTGTAGGGGGTTGTACCGCGACTGGGCTTCTAAGAAGCGCCCCGATTAAAACTCCTCTCTATTCCTTGACACAATTTTGTCCCTCACCGTTTACACTTCTGGGACCAAATTCTGACTGCAGTATCTGTGCGCAAGTTTCCTCGCTCTATAACAATCCTGCATTCCGAAGAACAAATGATTGCTGTGCCTATGTTGTTGATAACTGGCATCAAACCGTATCTAGGCGCTAGGAAAGTGTTCAAGCAAGAGCCAATCAAAACTGGAAATGAGCCAAAACGGAATATAGCACTGTAATGGGGAGTAGGTGACTCACCTGCAATGGCGAAATGGGAAAAAGATATGGATTGGTTGATAAAAGCCGAAAGGATCACTTATGAGAACAGAGGCTGCCCTTAAAAATGGACATACATTTGGAACAATTGGAATACACACAGGGGTCCGATCTGTACACCGGTAATACCAAGAAACAGGACGCACGGCTGGAGGGACACGTGAAGGGTGGGTTGGTGAAGTGTGGGAGAATACGCAGTCGAATATACTTTATAATATATGGGCCGCGTGTGTAAACGTAAATTGCATTTTGTGCTACCAGGGCACAAGTCCTAAACAAGCATTTACAATGCAACGGTCTCGCCTTTGCAAAAGTTAGCGCTTTTGGCATTGTAAATGACAAATGTTTTATTTATGTGTTGGTTTTGGAAACAGATAAATAAATGGCATTGTCATGAGCAGTAGAGAGTGAGTAGTAGAGAGTGAGTAGTAGAGAGAGTAGTAGAGAGTAATAGTGAGTAGTAGAGAGAGTAGTAGTGAGTAGTAGAGAGTGAGTAGAGAGTAGTAAGTGAGTAGTAGAGTGTGTAGTAGAGAGTAGTGAGTGTGTAGTAGAGAGTAGTGAGTGTGTAGTAGAGACTAGTGAGTGTGTAGTAGAGAGTGTGTAGTAGAGAGTGTGTAGTAGAGAGTGTGTAGTAGAGAGTGTGTAGTAGAGAGTGTGTAGTAGAGAGTGTGTAGTAGAGAGTGAGCAGTAGAGACTAGTGAGTGTGTAGTAGAGTGGTGAGTGTGTAGTAGAGTGGTGAGTGTGTAGTAGAGTGTGTAGTAGAGTGTGTAGGAGAATGTGTAGTAGGGAGTGTAGTAGAGTGTGTAGTAGAGAGTAGTGAGTGTGTAGTAGAGAGTGTGTAATACAGAATGTGAAGTAGAGAGATTGAAGTAGAGAGATTGAAGTAGAGAGATTGAAGTAGAGAGATTGAAGTAGAGAGATTGAGGTAGAGAGATTGAATTAGAGAGATTGAGGTAGAGAGATTGAAGTAGAGAGTGTGAAGTAGAGAGTGTGGAGTAGAGAGTGTGGAGTAGAGAGTGTGGAGTAGAGAGTGGAGAGTCTGTAGTAGAGTGTAGTAGAAAGTAGTGAGTGTGTAGTAGAGTAGTAGAGAATGTGTAGTAGAGTAGTAGAGAGTAGTAGAGGGTGTGTAGTAGAGTGTGTAGTAGAGCGTGTGTGTAGCAGAGTGTGTAGTAGAGTGTAGTAGAGTGTGTAGTGTAGAGTGTGTAGTAGAGAGTGTGTAGTAGAGAGTGTGTAATGTAGAGTATGTAATGTAGAGTGTGTAATGTAGAGTGTGTAATGTAGAGTGTGTAATGTAGAGTGTGTAGTAGAGTGTGTAGTAGAGTGTGTAGTAGAGTGTGTAGTAGAGTGTGTAGTAGAGAGTGTAGTAAGTAGTGACTGTAGTAGATAGTGTGTAGTAGAGAGTGTCTAGTATAGAGTGTGTCGAAGAGAGTAGTGGCTGTAGTAGTGAGTGTGTAGTGAGTGTGTAGTAGAGTGTGTAGTAGAGAGTAGTGACTGTAGTAGAGTGTGTAGTACAGTGTGTAGTAGAGAGTTGTGACTGTAGTAGATAGTGTGTAGTAGAGAGTGTCTAGTATAGAGTGTGTCGAAGAGAGTAGTGGCTGTAGTAGTGAGTGTGTAGTGAGTGTGTAGTAGAGAGTAGTGACTGTAGTAGAGAGTGGGTAGTAGTGTGTAGTAGAGAGTAGTGACTGTAGTAGAGTGTGTAGTACAGTGTGTAGTAGAGAGTAGCGACTGTAGTAGAGAGTGTGTAGTAGAGTGTGTAGTAGAGAGTGTGTAGTAGAGTGTGTAGTAGAGAGTAGAGTGCGTAGCAGAGAGTAGTGACTGTAGTAGAGAGTGTGTAGCAGAATGTGTAGTAGAGAGTAGTGACTGTAGTAGGGCGTGTGTAGTAGAGAGTAGTGACTGTAGTAGAGAGTGTGTAGTAGAGAGTGTGTAGTAGAGAGTGTGCAGTGATTTGAGTTTTACATCAAATTAAAAACGGGAACGGAACAAACTCATCCTATACATTATTGTGGTAGGTGCCCACGCATATAGGGTTAAATGATGCGTTAGATGCCACAGGTCCCACCAACACGCTTCCTTTATGATAGGAGAATGCCCAACATCGCGGAGATTTGCTCTCTGCTCTTCCCGGATATTTGTATTTTCAAATGTATAATGTTATCCTGCTAAACGAAGACGATGCTCAAACTATAAAAGAAGAGGGTTTCACAGATATGTTAGTCCTTCCGGGCAAACGAAATGACCCAAAGAAAGATCAAGTGACAGTTTAGAGCTCCAAGTGAGTCTTAATAAAATCAGTGTCTGGAACGCATAGCATCAAAAAACGAGCGGGGCATCAAACTGCAGTGTCATTCAATCAAAGCTTCAAGGCTTCTGAGCGCTAGCCGAGAATTATTTTTTGTGAAGCACTAATCACTGTGGAAGGTGCCCCTGCTATCCCAGATGTGAGAAGTCAGTCTGATATGAAAATAAGCAGTATTTGGAATGAATGTATTTGGCAGGGGGAAGATGGGGCGGCGCAAGACCGTACTGACGAGTGAACAGGAGCCATTTTGTACCGAGTGATTCTGCCTGTGTGCATGTAGACAAACCAGGCAGCAGCATAAGCATGTGATTCGGTAAAATAACAAGCATTTACAATGCAATGGTTTTGCCTTTGTTAAAGTTAGAGCTATTGGCATTGCTCTTGACACTCTGAAGCTCCACTCTGCACTCTGAAGCTCCACTCTGCACTCTGAAGCTCCACTCTGAAGCTCCACTCTGAAGCTCCACTCTGAAGCTCCACTCTGAAGCTCCACTCTGAAGCTCCACTCTGAAGCTCCACTCTCCACTCTGAATCTCCACTCTGAATCTCCACTCTGAATCTCCACTCTCCACTCTGAAGCTCCACTCTGAAGCTCCACTCCGAATCTGCACTCTGAATCTGCACTCTGCACTCCGAAGCTCCACTCCGAAGCTCCACTCCGAAGCTCCACTCTGAAGCTCCACTCTGAAGCTCCACTCTGCACTCTGAAGCTCCACTCTGCACTCTGAAGCTCCACTCTGAAGCTCCACTCCACTCTGAAGCTCCACTCTGAAGCTCCACTCTGCACTCTGAAGCTCCACTCTGAAGCTCCACTCTGAAGCTCCACTCTGCACTCTGAAGCTCCACTCTGCACTCTGAAGCTCCACTCTGAAGCTCCACTCTGCACTCTGAAGCTCCACTCCGAAGCTCCACTCTGAAGCTCCACTCTGAAGCTCCACTCTGAAGCTGCACTCTGAAGCTCCACTCTGCACTCTGAAGCTCCACTCTGCACTCTGAAGCTCCACTCTGAAGCTCCACTCCACTCTGAAGCTCCACTCCGAAGCTCCACTCCGAAGCTCCACTCCGAAGCTCCACTCCGAAGCTCCACTCCGAAGCTCCACTCTGAAGCTCCACTCTGAAGCTCCACTCCGAAGCTCCACTCTGAAGCTGCACTCTGAAGCTGCACTCTGCACTCTGAAGCTCCACTCTGAAGCTCCGCTCTGAAGCTCCACTCTGCACTCTGAAGCTCCACTCTGCACTCTGAAGCTCCACTCTGCACTCTGAAGCTCCACTCTGCACTCTGAAGCTCCACTCTGAAGCTCCACTCCACTCTGAAGCTCCACTCTGAAGCTCCACTCTGAAGCTCCACTCTGAAGCTCCACTCTGAAGCTCCACTCTGCACTCTGAAGCTCCACTCCGAAGCTCCACTCTGCACTCTGAAGCTCCACTCTGAAGCTCCACTCTGCACTCTGAAGCTCCACTCTGAAGCTCCACTCTGAAGCTCCACTCTGCACTCTGAAGCTCCACTCTGAAGCTCCACTCTGAAGCTCCACTCTGCACTCTGAAGCTCCGCTCTGAAGCTCCACTCTGCACTCTGAAGCTCCGCTCTGAAGCTCCACTCTGAAGCTCCGCTCTGAAGCTCCGCTCTGAAGCTCCACTCTGCACTCTGAAGCTCCACTCTGAAGCTCCGCTCTGAAGCTCCACTCTGCACTCTGAAGCTCCACTCTGAAGCTCCACTCTGCACTCTGAAGCTCCACTCTGAAGCTCCGCTCTGAAGCTCCACTCTGCACTCTGAAGCTCCACTCTGAAGCTCCACTCTGCACTCTGAAGCTCCGCTCTGAAGCTCCGCTCTGAAGCTCCGCTCTGAAGCTCCACTCTGCACTCTGAAGCTCCACTCTGAAGCTCCACTCCACTCTGAAGCTCCACTCCGAAGCTCCACTCCGAAGCTCCACTCTGAAGCTCCACTCTGAAGCTCCACTCTGAAGCTCCACTCTGAAGCTCCACTCTGAAGCTCCACTCTGAAGCTCCACTCTGAAGCTCCACTCTGAAGCTCCACTCTGAAGCTCCACTCTGAAGCTCCACTCTGAAGCTCCACTCTGAAGCTCCACTCTGAAGCTCCACTCTGCACTCTGAAGCTCCACTCTGAAGCTCCACTCTGAAGCTCCACTCTGAAGCTCCACTCTGAAGCTCCACTCTGAAGCTCCACTCTGAAGCTCCACTCTGCACTCTGAAGCTCCACTCGGAAGCTCCACTCGGAAGCTCCACTCGGAAGCTCCACTCGGAAGCTCCACTCGGAAGCTCCACTCGGAAGCTCCACTCGGAAGGGGCAAAGATCGGAGCATCACGGAACTAAAACAAATATAAACAAGGCAGTGAGTGCAGCACCGCCTTAGCAGTGGGATAGCAGCCTTGATAACATCGGAGCAGCCCCTGCGCCCGGCCTCAAAACAATAAAGGCAACTCTAGAATGCAGATTTACCTGTATCCCGCAAGTGATGTACGCAGATGGGAAAGAAACAAATAGCAACCTTGGAGAGCTGGCGGGGCAGGCAAACACAGCATCGGGAGACGCAATATAAATAAAATAACAGCTAGTATCAAATTATACAAAAGCCCAACGTAACGAATTGCTCAAAAAAGTCAAACATCATGTGTACATGAAGACGCAATATAAATTAAAAAAAAAAAACAGCCACCAACAGATTAAAGAAAAGCCCCTCCATAGCGGATCGGTAAATAAACTCCAAACGCATCTGTTTATGCAGCATCACACAACCATCGGGAGACGCAATATAAATAAAATAACAGCTAGTATCAAATTATACAAAAGCCCAACGTAACGAATTGCTCAAAAAAGTCAAACATCATGTGTACATGAAGACGCAATATAAATAAAAAAAAAAAAACAGCCACCAACAGATTAAAGAAAAGCCCCTCCATAGCGGATCGGTAAATAAACTCCAAACGCATCTGTTTATGCAGCATCACACAACCCACATGCCCGTAATATTAAACAAACAAGTGATAGCCGCAAACCTTATCATTTAAATTAGTTAAAAAGCCGTTGTCCGAGCACCCGTGAATTGCCTGAGAGCTGGGGTACAAGCCTTCGCCAATGCAGAACGGGCACAGAGAGGCAGCCTGCTGTGGCGGAGCGCAAAATGATGCCCCCCCTGCAGAATGCGAAGAGGCCCCGAGGCTCTTGAGTATAAAGCATGCCTCGCAGATATGTAATGAGCTTGGGCTGAATAGGATCCCCCCGAAAGGCTGCAGGGTTTCTGCATGTTAGCCCCTAAAGAGCGGTAACATTATTAAAGCCGGTTTATGAGGTAATGGACAAAGTAAATGACTTCAACTAAAAAGGGTGTAAAAAAGGGCCGTGTCTTGATTTCGAGTGCTCGATCGGTTTATGAATTATGTGATGACTCGGTTCAGATATGGGGTCCAGGATCAGTACATATCCAAACGCCTAACGCTATCGGCTTGGATAGAAAGTATTGTAACCAAACTCGAGGGGACTTCAGAAGTACAGTGCCATAAAATTCAGCCATCAATGTTTAAAACTAAATAAAAAGGTAGCGTCCCAAAAAAATAAATAAATAAATAGCGCCTTCGGGTAAAGTCCGCGCTATATAAAAATGCATAAATAACTAACTAAATACATACCGCAAATCACTGCCGTCACTCTGCCGGCCTGCGACCAGGAAGTCAGGCAGGCCGGCGCGTCAACAGGAAACAGGAAGTAGGAGGGCGGGAGCCTACCCCGCCTCCCACGGAAGAGCCGCGATTGGACGGAGCCGCCGTGTTTGGAGCACCGGAGCAGGCAGGAGCCTACCCTGCGCCCCGGTGCAGAAGGAGGTAAGAAGAGTCCTGCTGCCGGGCCCTGCAGCTGAGGAGAGCCGCCGCACGAAGGAAGCCGGTGAGTGCGTTGCTGAGCGGGGAAGGGGGAGGCGGGGGGCGCGGGGAAGGGGGAGGCGGGGGGCGCGGGGAAGGGGGGGGCGCGGGGAAAGCATGTGCGGGCTGGCGGGCTTTGTATGTATGTGTGCGTGCGTGTGACTGTGGGGGAGGGGGGTGTGTGTGTGTGAGCGAGTGTCTGTGTGCCTGTATGTGTGTGCCTGCGTGTGCATGCGCTCGCCTGTGTGTGCGTGCGTGCGTGCATGCAGAGGGGTGGGGGCTGCCTGCCTGCGTCTGTAAAAGCAAGGGCTGTGAGTTACTCTGCGCATGCGCGGGGGCAAGCCTGTTCATTCCAAGCCAGCCTCAGCCAGCCTCGGGAAAAACGAAAGTAATAAAAAAGCGAAACTGACACTGCCACTGCAGACAATGCAGCGCGCTCCCGAGGTGAAATCCGGCACTGAAAACGCTCGTAACACTTTGGTGTCCACTCTCCTAAAAACGGATCACATTAGTTGTCGAGCTGACAGCATTCATGCTTTGCATGAATGCTAACGTCAGCTCGACCTAAAAAAGAAGTGGGAGGGACTAACGTAGTTAATCAGAATGCAAGTGGCGTCATGGCGCCTGACATCGCGGCATGTGACACCATGGCGCTTGACACCATGGCGCATGACATCACGGCATGTGACATCATAGAAGAAGCATCATAAGAAGTGACATCAGATCTTAAACCCTCACATATATGTTGAACAGGTCTATCAGGAGTACATTGGAGCATATTTCGAGTATATAGGAAAACCCTCCTGATTTAGGCAGAAGATTCACACTTTTGTAAGTTACACATAAAACAGTCAGTGTTGCCTTTTGTCAGTGTAAACTTCCTCTACCCATAGTGCTTTAAAAGAAAAAATAGTGGTACTTAAATTATTTCACCTCCTCCTCAGCGGTAGTAAGCACTATATACATCACATTTATTTTGTGTAAATACAGGGAAAGACCAACACATATCTTGTAAACAGGGACTCAACTAAGTGAAAAGTTGCCTCAAGTATGTGTGAAGTGCTAACAAAACAAGGTGTGAGCCTTTGTTTCCCCTCCGCTTTATTTGCATCAGGTGTGAGGCTCCTGACTGCTCCCAGCCAGGAGACTTCAACAAAAGGTGGCCTGATGCCCCCTCAGATTCTGAACTAAGAAAGCCCTGTCCCGGCCTGCACGTTGTTTCAGATCTTCAGATCGAAAGCAGACAAAACGGGCAGGCGCTGCTGAATGTATCCCGGTGTTTGGAAATTACACTGGGACAAATTCAGAATATTTTTCAGTGGGGGCCACTCTTCTTGGCAGGGTGGACGGCGCCCACCCTGTGAAAATAGTGGGTGGACACCATCCACCCGCGTGTACCCCCAACTCGTGATCTGTGTGTTACTATGATGTTACATTTGAATGCACAAAGATAAATACTAATAAAATGAGTTAAAAAAAAAAACTGGAAACAAACAAGAACGTCAGTCAGGTATTCTGAAGTACAACAGAGGATTGTTCCAAAGTTAGAGTTGAACCCTGTGTCACAGACTGGCACCTGCTACTGACTACCATTGGTCCTCCTCGTAACTTGTATTTTGGGAGACCGATTGCTAGGAGATGGGGATCTTAAGGCCAAAGGCATCAGCTGAGTCCATACTGTAGGAAAAGTGGTAGGGCACAAGACAAAAAGAAAGACTCAGGGCGAAAGAAAGTTCCGCCATGATTGTAACATTTATTCACAAGACTGCATGGACAAGGCAAGTAAGAGAAGCCAACTGATACCTCTAACTCTTGCCCCGCCGTATATATACACACCACCCCATGCTCAAGCTCTTTTCGAATGTACACTGCCCTTCAACGAGCTGAAAACAGCCCGTTCGCACACAAGGAAGGCATCATCTGAAATAGGCACGAGCGATATACGATGCAAATCATGCTCGTGTCTAATCCATTACAAAACAGCACTATACAAAAGGAACACAAGGCACACAAGCGTAACAGACATGTCGAGCTCGTACATGTAACACACCTTCCCCCGCAAACCGTTTTTTAAACGTTAAAACATATTCCTGGAACCTCATGGGTGGTCGATATGACTTTAAGCTCCTAGGTGCATCCCTGACGATACACTTTCCAATCCTTGAACAACGATACCCTATTGAGATTCCTGACACTGCCCCCGCTCCCTCAATCCACTCACACAGCAATCCTGAAGACTTCAATGACTTGTGTGGGATCCGACCAACCAGCAAATCCCATTACCATCCATTCTCCCTTTCTTGAAGCAGACCATGTCACCAACCTTCACTACCTGCCTGTTTACAGCTCCCTTCCTCCAAGTCATTTCTCATTTCAGACTTGGACTTCTCCACTCGGCTTCGAATCCCTTTAAAATCCACCTCTGCAACCTCAGCCACAATTTTTTTTTGTTCTTCATCCACAAGGGCACTGGCCTAGTGCTAGGTTTCCACCCTCTCAATAATTCCAAAGGACTCACAGAAGTCACAGAATTGGGAGAGGGCTTATAAGCCAGAAACATAAATTGTTACGCATTCTTCCAATTCAAACCTCCCTTCACAGACAGCTGAATAGCTTCTTTGATCTCTCAACCTGACCGCTCGCCTCGGGATGGAACATAGCAATTTTCTAATGTGTCACTCCACACTTCTCCAAATAACCTTCATATATTTTCTGACAAACTGGGGGTCGTTGTCTGTTACCACTTCCTGTGGAATACCTTCTCTGCAAACAATGTAATCCAAGAACTCTACAATTTTTTCTGAAGTGACTTCCTTTACCATTTTAATCATCTCAAGCCATTTTGGGTAGTAATCAACCAGCACAACCTCAAATGCCGCCTGTCTTGGTAACACAGCAAAGGGGCCAATAATTTCCAGACCCAATTTTCGCCGCTTCAGGAATCCCAACCGGCTGCAAATCAGTAGACTATGCTTTAGCCGATCTGTCACTGGAAGCACACTCTCAGCGCATCTTTACTTGGTGTTGAACAAAAAAAATCTATCCCCAACCACCAAAGATTCACCATGACTCGCTTGCTAGTGCTTGAAATACCCAAGTACACAATAACTTTTATCAGATTAAAAGGAGGTACGAACTTGTCCACTCGCCCCATGATACAATTCTCCAAAGTAAATTCTTCCCATCCCTTGTAATAACCCATTAATTCACCTGGAATCTTTCTTTCCTCTGGCCAACCTCACAAAATAAACTGAATTACCTTGTTCAGCTCACCATCTTACCCCATCTCCTCTTTCCATTTAGCTTCTTGAACAATAGGGTGCTCTAAACCTACTAAATTTTGTAACGTAAATGCTACCTCACATTCTTCCATATCTGTCTCATTGGGATGATCTCCTGGTACTGGTAACCTTGAAATGCAATCAGCATGCGCTTAGATCTTCCCGGGCACATACTCCAACTGATACTGAAAACTTTGCAATCTAGAGGCCAATTTGGCCAACCTCGCAGACATAGCACATGACCCACCAGGTGCCATCATTTGTACACTAGTGTCCTGTGGACCATCTTAATGATGAATTTTGTCCCTCACAAAAGTCCTAAAATGTTCTGCCCCCCCCCATCCCCCACACACACACATGCCAACAACTCTCATCACAGAATAATTCTTCTCAGCATCTCACAAGGCTCTTGATGCATACGCCACAATTCACTCCTTGCCATGATCTCTCTGCATCAACACACCACCCAATCCACAGTTACTGGCATCGACCATCACCACACATTGCTTTCCAATTATAAAAAGGTTTAAAGACATGGTGCATACATGATGAAAGCTTTCAAAACATTAAAAGCTGCAGTCATACCTTCAGTCAATGCAAACTTAGCAAAACTTTGCATTCTTTTTTAACAACTATATGAACTGATCCACGTTGGATATGTAATTATGAATAAACTATGCATACAATTCAGTTAGTCCAAAGAACACTACTTACTGCTCTTTGTGGGTGGGAACAGGAGCATTAGTGAGGTTTTCCACATGATTACATTTGAGTTTAATGCCCCCACCGCTAATGCTATGCCCCAGATACTACACTTCACATATCTTAGATTTACACTTGTCTGAGCTTAGCGTAAGACCCTTTGATGTCAGAGCCACTAAAACATTCCTTAAGTTGTCATCATGCCCTTCTGTCTTTTGCCAAACATCATAGTGAAAGGCTATTGTGCCCTTTAAACCTTCAAGAGTTTCTTTCATTAGCCTTTGAAAAACAGATGCTGCGCTAGCAAGCCCAAAAGGCATCCAGCAAAACCTAAACAATCCTTCTGGAGTGATGAAAGCTGTAAACATTTTTGAATCATCATCTAGGCAAACTTGGTGGTATGCACTAGCCAGATCTAGACATGAAAACGCTAGTGCCCCGGCTAAAATGGTAACCATCTCATGTAAATTAGGAAGAGGATGGGCATCCACCCAAATAGTACTTTTAAGGCAGCAAAAATCCACACAGAGCCTCAGTTCCCGTGAAGATTTCATTAAAATCCCAACCGGAGACCCCGATGGTGATGACTCCTCAGACTCAATAATGTTCTTCTCACACATATCACTCAACATGTTCTTCAGTTTGCTACTGTAAGACAACGGTACATTCCTCACCCTATGATGTCTAGGAATAGTATTGTCACACAATATTATGCGCTGCTTAATCCCTTGGTATTCACCCAAAATGTCACGGAAAACATCAGGAAATTCCGATTTTAACTCGTGAATGAATCCATCCAGCCCTCCAGTTACTCAACCATAATTAACAATGGAAGGATTCACAATGGTGTACATGGGACGATCAGCCCTTAGGTCCATTCTAATACTCATTTCTTCTTGGTATGGACAACCCAACTAGGATTGTCCACTCCTAGCCACGTAAATCTTCCCATGAGTGTGACATCCAGAAAACTTTAAATTAGCCAAAAAGTACCCTACTAAGCCAATTGTATGACCTGTATAACAATCAGGTACCACACCTAGAGGCAATAAAACGTTATTGGGTCCTTTCTCCTTGACAATAGCATGTGATATAACAGTGTACCAAGCACATGAATCCACTAGCACACATCACTTCAATTGTAATTTCACATGAAGGACATTTTGTTATACTTCCCCCCCCCCCCCCACTTATGTTCAAAACAGTGTTGATATCCTGTTCAAAATTGTCATATATATTGTCCTTATAGTTCTGCAGCAAATTCACTCTCCTGGGAGCTGACCGGCACACTCTACTAAAGTTTCCCTTCTTGTTGCATCTGGAACAAATTTTATCTACTGCAGGACAAGTCACAGCTAGTGATCTAAGCACAGCAACAAAATCCTCTATGGACTTCTCAGAACATTGTTTATTAGAATAAAATATAAATCTCTCCATCACCACATTAGTTTTCCTACCACACAGTGAACATAACTGTTTAAATGCATATTTGTAAATATTAATATTGCCAGGCTTAACCAATGCTGGCAAATTCCTAAACTCTTTCAAGCCTATCTCTCCTAAACAATGCTTTAAAAGGACCAATTTCCTCTCTGGTTTTCACTCAACCCCCTCAAGACCCTCCAGATAAGCTTAAAGAAACACCTCCCATGTCTCTCAGTCCATGGGTGGTTCACCCGGTGCTGTGAGAAAAGAAGGAGAAGACACTATTTCATACACAGTCCTGTTTGTAAATAAAAACAGCAACACTTCCTTGTAAATAAGCAAAGCAGTGCCACAAATTTACACATTGTAAGTCTAAAAATAATAAAAGTAGTCACTGTGGTCAATTATACAGGAGGCGTGTGCATCACTGTAGAGAGACACGCTTGAATAGCCAATAGAGGTAACAGTGGACAACCAAATGTAACCACTATTTACTCGTCCTTGTAAGATTTCTCACAAAGAACGAGAAACGCCTGCCGTGTTAAGCTGGAGCCTTACATAAGTGTCGCGGAAGGAAAGCACTCTCTGTAGGTAACTGTGGTGTCCTTACACTCCCCGTAGGTCCTGGCAGCGACCTAACATCAACAGAAACAAGCCATCAATCAGGATACACAGCATTGTTAAGCTCCCCGTAGATGCCGGCGGCATCCTAAAACTGAGCGTTGCATCCACAGGAACAAGCCACCAATCGGGGATGCCCAGCATTGTCCTTGCACCAATAGCAGTGCCACAATGTCCTAAGCACTCCAATTGTTGTTCCAATAGCTGCGAAATATAGATTCCAATTTGCCAGCCAAAAGTATCCAGTACCAAATAGTTGACACCAAAACACTTGAACCAATAACAGCTGCTGATAATGAACAAATGCAGTCACAGACAGAAATTATTTTCTCGCGTCAATCTGTGCGCGCTTGTTGCCAGTGTACCAAAAGTGGTAGAGTACATGAAAAGAAGGAAGACTCTAGGCGAAAGAAGGTTCTGTCATAAACTTAACATTTATTCACAAGACGGCATGGACAAAGCAAGTAAGAAAAGCCAACTTATACCACTAACTGCCTGCCCCGCCGTATATATACACACCGAGAGCATAAGCTCTTTTCGAATGTACATTGCCCTTCCATGAGTTGACCACAGCCTGTTCACACACAAGGAAGGCATCATCTGAAATAGGCACAAGCGTTACACGATGCATGTCACACTTGTGCCTATTTCGTTTCAAAACAGCATTATATGAAAATAACACAAGGCGCACAAGCATAGCAGACAACGATTGTGCATGAAACGGATACCAAGCCATCTTTCTGGGCCAGGCAGTCAGGTGTAGACCACAGTCACTTGTATACCAGGCTAAGGACAGTAAACTCCACGCTGACCTTCAGTGTTAGCCAGCCGATAGCCTCCTGCCCCTATTTAAGATAGAAACCTGGGTTTTGAATTTAAAGATCTATCTAGAGTCAAAGTCAAACGTTGTCTCCCGCTTTATTTATGGAGTTTTCTTCCTGGACAATTCAGACAAAGGAGAGTGGAAAGGCTGATCCTGTTGGGTCTTCTGATATCAGTGGGAAATGAGCAGCAAATGCTGCGATTCAATCTGCTCGGTTTATCATGCAGAGAGATAACCAGGGGCTCCCCTTCCGGGGCAGGATCTGGGCTCAGGGCCCTCCACCTTCAGCCAGTGCACGACACAACAGGACCACTGGATGACCATCAACAGGATTAAAATAAAGAAGTAAGAACAAATACACCAACATGATTCAAGTGATTTTTACCAAAGAAAGAATGATTTAACTATCCATAGAGTGCAAGAGGGAGACACTCTCTTGGATAAGAGAGTGCGATGAAGTCTATTTATAATTCTCATACTCAGGAGGACCTACCCAATTGCACCACCAACCCTATTACTGCATTCATTACTGTACTTTCACACCCCAGGAGTGCGTTATTCTGATTTTTTCCATTGTCATGACCATTCATAGTACCACTATACAATTTGGGGAGGTCCCTCAATTTTGCAAGGACAATCCAGGAAGACGTAATTTTTTTTAATTTTTTTTAGAGGACGGACTAAATTTGTTTTTGTCATTCCAGTAAGACACTACTCCATTTGTACACCTCTCACTGGGGATTCCATTATCAATGTCCCATCTCCCATTAAATGAAGAGGCTCAGATACAGAAGAGACTGGTTGAGCTGCCGACTGATGAAGCCCACACAGCTCTAACGCACCTCTGAGCACTAGTGATGGTTGAGTGGGATCCCTTATGACAGGGGTCTTACTAGCCCCCTAAGATCCAGTACCATCTTTGCATGTCTACACACACCTGTGAGGGCTTTGCAGTCAGTACTCCTTAATTCTCTTTTGGAGAGGAAGTATTACAGGTCTGGCCTTGAACAGCACCACCTCAAGGTGGGAGAATGTGCCACGACTCCTTGAAAAGTGGTCAAAAGCAACATTTTATTGCGAACGCTAAGGATTGCAAGAGCAGCTCATCAACGGTTGAAACGTTACAATCAGCCCATGTGGTAGCCTGCAAGGCCACGAAACACATACATTAATCCTTCAGTTAAATCTCATCTCCCTGCTCCCTTGGCAAAAGAAAATGCCAGTCCCCGAACAAAGAGGATTCATCTCAATAGACTTTTAAATGAAGAAAAAGCTAGCAGGAACAGACCAATTCTGGATGTTAGAGGGGAAAACTTCTTTGTTAAAGAAAAGCTAGGAATGGCTATTTTGGTTGAGTGCGGTCAGCCCTTAACCAGAGGGAGTAAACAGGTTCTTGGGACCTGAACAATATTTCTCACCCTATACCTCTATCAATATATCCATTAGCTCCAGTCTCCCATTCATCCCAAACCCCATACCACTACTGTGATCCCCAAAATAACCCTTTCGAGACTCTTCTCTACTTCACCCCTCCTTGCATCATCTCATACCTCTTTTACTATTTTGTTTCCCTTTCTAAACTCTACCTCTGACTCTTCCCCCTCCGCCTACCTTTTACTCACCCCATCTACCTCCCTTTTACTCATCCCAAAACCTCCTCCTAGTGCTATGAGCTCCAAAACAAAACAAAACAAAACTTTAAAAAAACAGATTACTTCCCTTCTAGCCCTCCACTATCATTTTCAATCCAAATAACAGGCTAACATGCCCACCACTCAAATTAATTTCATATTTTACAATACTAATTCACCACTAATCCTTTAGGGGTTGCGGAGAAGCGGGTTACTCGCCATAAAAGCACTTCAACACCTTGTATGGGGTAGCAAGCGCTATACAAGTGAAAACCTTTTTCCCTTCTCTATCCCTCCACTATCCTTCTCAATCCAAATAACTGACTAACATATCCACCACTCAAATTATTTTCGTATTTTCACTATACTAACTCAACACTAATCCTTTATGGGTTCCGAAGTAGCGTGCTACTGGCCAAAAAAGCGCTTCAACACCCCATGAAGGGTAGCAAGCGCCATATAAAGGCAAAACTTTTTTCCTTCTTCTATCCCTTCACTACCCTTCTCTATCCAAAATAACTAACATATCCACCACTCAAATTTACTTTCGTATTTTCACTATACTAACTCAACACTAATCCTTTATGGGTTCCGAAATAGCGTGCTACTTGCAGAAAAAGCACTTCAGCGCCTCGTCAGGGGTAGTAAGCACTATAATAATGCAATTACAATATGTATTGGGTAATTGCATTGCATTTGTCTACAAAACGGATCACAGGCTCTTTTCCATGAGGTAGCCACTTTGCAGGGATGAAGGGCAGCTCTCCAGATCAGGGAGACAAAGTGGCTACATGAAAAGCTGCTGAACTGTGAAGTTGTAGAAATTCTGTTCTGGCCTCTACCCCTAATCACCACTTTGAATCCTTGTACAACTATCTTTGGTTGTGTGCAGATTTGGTCTGGCAAAAATAAACACACACACACACACCTGGAATTTAACAGCCTAGGTCCTATTTGCAATGAGGAATAAAAATATGCTATAAAAATTCACCCAAAGGAGGGGAAATGGATGCACTAGGCGACCTCTTGATAGATTAATCAAAGCACTCAGTACCTTTGTAATGTTACAACAATGTCACAATTAAGCCACTGAGCATACAATACACATTCATTATCCTTTTACTCTTGATATGTTTGACTCTTGGACATTGCTGGATCATGGCAACATCTTGGAAACTTTACCTCCGGATTCTAGAGTGAGACTTTAGGACCTGTAAGATGGGGTCCAACGCTCCATCCAGGAAAAAAATGGATAACCTGGTTCAAGCAGAAGTAGTACCTAAACAGTAGAGGTCATTGAGGCAGAAGAGGAGGATGCCAGGAAGCCAACCTCTATGATCCTGTATTTGAAGAAGTAGAATAGAGTTTCTATTTGGTACAAGTCTGAGAAGCTGAGTCCCCTTTCAGTGGATTTGGTAAAAGACTAGGAAAAGTCCCTCAAATACACCAATTGACTGAAAAGCAATTTTACACTAATCTCAAAACAAAAAAAAACAAATCTTGTATTTCGACCCAAACTACCTGTGTTATTTATTCTTTGCGCACATGCCACTCATTGAGCCTCGGATCTACTTGATTTTTCAACAGTCTGTAAAAATAATTATTTCCATAAAACAACACCTGCTCATCTTTAGCCTACAAACAACTGTCCTAGACTGTTCCAAACTTTGCAGACAACATTTCTTCATACTCCCTACTCCCAAGCACATAGCATCAGTTTGCATTCTCTCCAAATAACTGGGCGCCAATGTCCATTTAAGAGGGATCATTGCCAATGGTTTCATCCTTCAGTTGATTATAATGATTATGCCACATTTGTTGCAAAATCCACACGCAAATAGTGCAACTGTGTACACAACACCAGAAGCAGGCAGAATATATCGTTGCTATGGGGAAAAAAACTAGCAGGCAGCTTTCACACATCAGTACATCTGGTAAAGCATGTTTGGTGTGGCTGCTATGTAGAGGCACACTCCCACTCCCTCGCTGGAAATCACAGCCCCCTGGTAAAGCAAACTGCAGACACAGGGGAAGACAAGCCAGGGCTTTGTTTAGAAAGCTTATCCTCACCTGTCCGGAAAACATTAAAGGTGGTTATGAAAACTAGAAGAGTGGGGCCAATTCACATTTGTATTTGTTAATATAGCACAGACTGAGCCCTATGGGGTACTGCAGCATAAGAGCTTTAAGGATGAATGTGCCATGATACGTGCATAATACGTGCATTACAAGGATGCTGCAACTTGCCAAGGAGTTGTGTGCCACGTAGATGCTGGAAGCCGTGGCTCTATGTGGTCACAGGACTCCAAGGTGACCTGCAATATAATATTAAATGTACAGTAGGGGGTATAACATTTTATAGAATAAGGGGGTGTTTCCAGCTCTAACAGTGTTTTAACTTGTCCTATGCATGAGAGGTCTACCCGGTCTGGTGGCTGTATTCGTATTCTGAGACTTGTAGTTTTGTTTTTCTGTCTACAAGAGCAAGAAAAGTTACAGAACGTAAAAAAAGCAAAAAGGATTGGATGCAATGCTTCTGTCAGTCGACCTGAGAACAGCGCACCCACCAGTGACCGAAATATGCAGGTGGTTGCAAGCAGTGGGAACCAGCTCTAATTTTTGGGAAATGGGGGTTTCTTTTTTTTACATTAGCAGATAGAAAAAGTGTAGGGGGACAAGAGGAAGAGGTAGGGTGTTGAATGGAGACTTGCCAGCCTGGTGTTAGGCTCCTAAATACACCTTTGGATTCCGCTCACTTATTATTGCACAAATGAATCAATGCACCTAACCTAAAAGGGATTTACTTCCAAACCTGTCCAAGTTGGCTGGAGGGCAATAGGTACCATCCCGTCCATGTCCGAACCGCACCTGAAACCCTGATCCTCCTCCGACCCACCACTACCCCGCTGCTCTCCTCTGTACTCTGAACCCCAGACGTCACACCGCCATCTGCTGGCGTGCCACACATCAAAACACTGAGGGAGCGTTCACTGGGTCCTTCTGCCACTTCACCTGCAGTATTGCTCCAGCAACTCCACCATTTACCAAGAACATACTCCCAACACCCAACCCCACTTGAACACCTACCAACAAACACTCACAACCCTCACACCCCAACATCGTGCATGCTCCTTAACACCCGCTCGCTCAGCAGAGACGACAAAGTGATCTGGAACCTGCTGGATGGCGCCTCCCAGACCTCCTCTTCCTCATGGAAACAAGGCTGACCACAGCTTCAACGCCGGACATCGCTGCTGCCATCCCAGCTTGATACAAGATCTCTAGGCAAGACGCCTGAAAATGCCAAGAGGAGGAACTGCCATAATTTACAAACACACCGTCAACTGCACTGCCTCAACAGAAGACTGGACAAACTACATGGAACACCACAACTTTAAAATATAAATCACACCCAATTTCACCCTGGGTGGAACCATGGTCTACTGCCTGA
Source organism: Lissotriton helveticus (assembly GCF_964261635.1). Lineage (NCBI taxonomy): Eukaryota > Metazoa > Chordata > Amphibia > Caudata > Salamandridae > Lissotriton > Lissotriton helveticus. The sequence goes on along the minus strand of NC_136063.1, from coordinate 202,620,031 downwards.
CCCCTCCCCCGAGACTCCTGAGCAAACCTTGCCAGCAACATTACGGGCTTTATCACCCCACTAGCCCTCAACTCCAGAGCAATTTATCCTACTAGGAGACCTCAGTTTCCAGCTAGAAGACCAGAAGGACCCCAAATCAGCTGCAATCCTTGACAGCCTCGTAAACTTTAGACTACCCTATTGCGCAATGTTAACGGAGCCCACCCACGCTGCCGGACACGTCTTAGCTCTCGACTTCCCATCCTTCAACAACATCACGATCAACACACCAAGACCTGTCATCTGGATAGACTATACCATAGTCAGTTTTACAATCAACATCCATCAACACACAAGAACAACCACAGCGGGCCCAGTGCGACAACACTGGAACAACCTAGCAGAGACAGACTGAACATCCTCCCAACACGAGACCAAACTGGAACCCCCAGGTATCCTAGCATGCAACATCAAAAACGTCACCACATGTTATTGCCGGCTGTGTGGACACCCTCGCCCACCAAGAAACAAAGCCACATAGCAAAGTCTACAACAAAAGCCAGCGGGTACACAGAAGACAATATTTACAAACGGTAGCTGTGGTCTCTTTGGTAGCACATCACTCTTTGTATGCATTCAATATGAACATTATAGTATTGGTGCCCCTCAAGGTTAAAAGCCTACACCCCACTACCTAAGGTGTCAATTCACTGTGGTCCTATAAGAACCCGGTGTAAATGTCAAATATAATCGACCTACTCAGGGCGGTCCCTACAAACGGCAGAACTTGGCACGGACAGGGGCATATCATAGCCCTATGTCTTCATCTATTAAAACTAAAGTACAGAAATTTGTGTTGTCATATGATGCGATAAGACGCAAGCCATCTTAGCCTCTGAAGACAATTATTGGATCCACTGAAAGTGTGTGCGGCCACTTCCATTCCGGGCAAGCGATATAAAACAGACTAATAGCAAATAGTCATCTTTTAATTAGAAGACCTTGAACACGTATGGAATACTTCCGAGTCATACTCAATACTCATTTAAGCCTTGAAAAAGTTATTTTGTAACGAAACACGTGTCGGCTGCAGGTCCAACGCCCTACAGGAGGATTATTGATTTGTGCCCTCTATCTGTGAAATATAATGTTATTGAAATTCTTTGCTTTCTAATATACTGCTAAACTTGCATGTTCCATATCGTTATTAAATTGAACAAGTTAAAAATTGCTTTCTATTTTTCGAAATTGATTTGTGAACTATCTATGAAATAATATTGAACGGATTAGAGTGCCGGGGTAATCTTTATATTTGACGGGTAAACAGAAGACCTCAGGATGACCAAGCAACACTGTAAAATGGAACGGAGATCAAGCCGTGGAGAAGTGGAAAAAGACACTTTCAAAGCAGCCAAGAGAAGGTACCACCAACTAATCCAAGAAACTAAGTGGAAGGCCCTAGCTGGACGAATAAATACTAGCTCTAACAGCAGCAAAGAACTCTTTGCAATCATCAAGGATTTCACCACACCCAGAGCTGCCTCAGTAACATCAGCCCAAGGCAGGATCTGTGTAATGACCTTTCAGACTTCCTTTGCAGCACGATCACATCCATGTACAGCAATTTCACCCTGCTACCAAACTCCCTGACTCTCACCAGAAGTTTCCCAGTGAGAAACAAAGACAAAAGAATCACAAAGCGGGACACCATCTGCACAGCAAGCATGAAGACCATTCACTCCAAGGCCCCGGCAGAACTCTCTCCCCATCACACCTTCGACAAAGGAGTAATCCCCGTTAGCAAGGATTTCACTACCAGCCTCAGCAACTCCATCAGTACACCAATTTTCCTGGAACCATGGAAAAATGCAACCATCAACGTCCTCCTAAAGAAGCCCCTGGCCGACCTGACCTAACTCGCTTACTAGTGAACGATATCCCTCCTTCCTCACCCAACCAAGTTCTTGGAAAAAGCAATCAACAAGCGCCCCTCCATCTACCTCACCAACCACCAGCTTCTCGACGCCACACAATCAAGATTTAACCCAACCGAAGCACGGAAATCACTCTCACAGCAGCAACTGACAACATCCAGATGATACTCGACAGGGGGAAACCACAGCCCTCATCCTCCAAGGCCTAGCAGCAGCCATCAACACTGTCGCCCATTCCATCCTGATCAGACAACTCCATGAAGCAGGCTTCCAAGAACATGTTCATGAGTAGATCTGCACCTTCCTCAGTGTAAGAATCCAAACCATCAACATGCCTGACTCCTCTGAAACACAGGAACTCATCTGCGGATGCCTAAGGGCTCCTCGCTCAGCCTGATGCTCTTTAGCATCTACATGACTCCACTGGACAGCAGCATCCGGACTCCCAACATAAACATCCTCACATACACCGACAACACGCAACTGATACTGCCCTTTTCTGACAAAACACCAAACACCAGGAACAAGTTCACTGCATGCATGAACAAAGTGGCCACCTGGATGAAATCGAATGGCCTTAAACTGAACACGTACAATATCGAGGTGATGGTTTTCGGGAAAGACGCCAGGTCATGGTCAGCTGGTGGCCCACAAACCTGATACACACCCCAACTCCTAGCTCACTAGCACAAAACCTCAGAATCATTACTGCAAACAACCTGCACGTGGCTGTCTAAGTCAAAGCCGGTGCCTCGTCCTGCTTCAACACCCTAAGGATGCTGAAGAAAATCTTCAAGCCTCTACCAGACAACATCAGGAAAAAGATCATCTAAGCCTTCATCACCAGTAGGCTAGAGTATGGGAACACCCTGTACGCAGGGATAAACAACCAGCTCACAAGAAGACTTCAGACCACTAGAATGTAGCAGGCAGACTAGTCCTCAACCTCCCACGCCAAGCCCATATAATACCAAGCTTTAGTGAACTCCACTTGTTCCAGATACACAAGATCGCACACTTCAAACTCCTCATCTGCACCTACAAAGCAATCCGCAACAATGGTCCTATTTACCTGAATAAATGCATTTATTTCCACCAACTTTTCAGACACTTCCACTCTGAAGGTCTCTCACTAGCACACACCCGAGGCATACACAAAAGCAGAGCAGGGGGCTGCACCTTACAATACACTGCTCCTAAAGATTGGAACAGCCTTCCGCAACACATCAGAGCCTCCTCCTCTCTCCTTAACTTCCGGAAGAAGCTGAGGACTTCGCTCTTTCAAGCCCACCGGGGTCAGCCTCAAGTTCCTGGATACCCTCAGGGGTGATACACGTACTATAAAAAAAAACTGATAACATAACAAACAATATAATGTTTGCCCCACTTCCTTCCATTCGGATAACTCACAGCCTTTGGATTTTTGTCAGGTTGGCAATGGCTACAAGAAGTCCACAAACCTCAGAAGTGGGTGCGGGTTTGCCAGGACTCCCCAAATGCATGTGAGAACAGGCATGCCATTGCCGCTCTGCTGGTCAGTTTGCACCTTCTGGTATGTGTGAAGCAGTGGGGTTGCGGGGGTGGGGGGGTGCAGAGGGGAGTGGGCAGGCACTGGTCTGCGGAGCCTTTTACAACTATAGTTTACATTGCTGTAAATCGACACGGAGCCCCTCCTGACTCACAGCATGGAAGGGAGAAGGGAAGCCCTCAAACACTTAGAAACAAAGGCTAAATGAAGCGGTAACATCACTACTAAATTGTAAAAAGTTATTACCAGCTCATAACAACATCATTTTCTTGAAACAAGCCATTTCAGTTATCAGAATGCACATGTAATAAAAATGGAGGATAGCAGTTTTTAGCTAAATAAGTCTACAATATACAGAGGGAGAACATCAATTAATTGAAAAGAAAGTTAGTTTTTGGTAGAAACTTTGGCCCCCTTTGACAATACCTTAAACAAATCTTCATTGGCTCTTAAAAAGTTTAGTGACGATTGATAAGGGCTGAGATGCTGGGGCATAATCTCGAAAACGTAAGTTTTTCTCCCATCAGAAAGGGAGCTTTTGTTCATGGACACCACAAAATTTTCTTTGGCTGGTGTAAATTAGCCCAAAAAAAATAAAAAAAATTATATACATATTTATAGATATATCTCCGCAGGTAGCTACAGATGCAAAAGCTGAATCTTTGCTCAGACCGCAGCATTTGATTGACTATCACATTTGCCCCAGCAGCCATTACTGTGTTCGTAGATCAAAGATGGGCCTGCAGAATCCATTCGGTAAAATAATTTGGTGGCCTTCGGAGTCAGGCATTGACTTAACAGCAAGGTGAAGATATCCCCTCTCCAGGAAATGCTGGGGTGATGCTCAGAAGAGTGCAAGATAATTTTGTACCAATTATAAAAACCTGGCATCGGGCGCAGAAACTCACTTCAAGTCCGAAAACCAAATAGCAAAATGTATATTAAACCCTACTCATTAACCATTTCCTTTAGCCCATCTCTGCCCACTGCTGTACATACTGTGTACAGGGCATTGTGACAGCTTTAGATATTTCTGTTAAGATAACATAAAAGGCCAGATGATCATTTGTGATAAAAGAATATCAAATGTACTAACAGCACTGATACAAGGGCACTTACTGGGAGTAGGGAGGCACACCTGTGAAATATTAAATGAATACTGCTTGGGAATAAACTGATTATGTATCCATATAATGTTGGTGAGGAGATCCAGGTTATGTTATTGAAACCGTAGACATTGTGTTCACGAGTCATAGTGTGGATGACCTTTATATGTAGGGCTCTCGGTTTTATGGTATTTATTTTTTCAACATTTCATTCATTATTTATCCATATTTATTTTTTGCCCATCTTATTGGTATTTTCCCGTATTTATTTTGTGCTGTAATAACAAATAGAGTCTAAACATGGTGCGTTGCCACATTTATTTAACTGATAAAAATGCACCCATACTTTAAAGCCTGTTGCAATTTATCAAATTAAGCAGCCAATGTAGCAGAAAACTACACCCACATGTAAATATTACCAATATAAACAAATATATGTTAACATATGCCTACATTTAAGTAAATCCAATCTTGTTTTTTTAGCTTCCCATGCTGACTCAGCTCAGACGTTGGCTTAAAATTCATAAAGGACAGTGTCGAAAGTCACTCACAAAAAGCACAATTTTCTGCATTTTTTTGCTTTTAAAAATTAATACAGACAGGAAACACATTGTTTTCTGTCTGTATTTATCTGCAAAAATCTGTAAAAACAGAAAGCTGGGAGCCTTCATCATAAGCAATCAATGGAACTGAAGCCCTTTTTTCCCGCATGGTCTTGGTGAAGCAATTTGTAGGCTTTCATTGGAATGGCAGCCTTTCACATTCATGGAAACTCTATTAGGACACTTCTTGGCTGTCACTGGAACTTCAACATTTTTGGTCATAAATGAGGTCGTCAATGAAGTTGTTTCTGTGCGGGAGTTTGTGTTGTGTTAATGGAGTAATATGGTTGTGGGGCGAATTATAGCGGAGATTTGCTATTTTTTAAAGATACATATTAGTATGTGATGTTAGTAAAGAATCTTAATATCCCTTTAACAAAAGGTTCCTGTGTGCTTTTTTTTACCCAGTCTTTCAGAGGTTTTGCTGTTATACTCAGAAAAACGTAATTATTGTAAGGTCGCCAGAAAAGAGCACTTTTCGTACCCGGCAAATGTTCAGAGTGTCTCATAAAAGTCCTGGCATGTTGGTACACATTGGCAAAAAATGGCCCTTTAACTGTGGGCTAAAATGCTGGCCTATAGGGACAGCCCTACCCACAAATTAACCTAGGCATACTCCAAGTTGATCGTTTTTGAGGTACCAAAGCTCCATGCTGGAGGAAGAATTATGAAAGCCTAAAGCAGTTCATCCGGTTTCATCGGAAAAGCTCTAGCCCTGCAGTACTTGCCAGGAAAGACAGAATAGGAGCAGGCAGATGCCAGCAATCTACTTATAGAGAACTTTCCACAATGAGCGCCTTTTACAGGTTAAAGAGGAACTCACTGGACAGCATCTTTGAAGCAGAGAGGTGGCGACCGCCTTCACCTTGAACGTGCGTCTGTGGCTGAACTGAGGAGACAGAGATAAACACAACATAAACTAAAACCGTATGATATGGGCACAGTTCTAGGCCCTGGCACAGCAGAATCTGACCAACTGGTGGTTTAGCCAGCTGGCCATCCACAATTTGTGAATTCACAATATAAATCAAGGCAGACAATACTTTCTGCAGGTTGCTGGTGCTGCTATTACCCATAGCAATAGATTTGCTGGCATTTCTCTCTGGTACAGCATTTTCTGCTACAACACCAGACATCACGAATGAGTGGATTAACCCAGAGCACCGCAGTCAAGATATTTAGTCATCAAGGTCAGGAGCTCAGAAAGCATGGGATGGAACCAACAGACTTACTTGCTTATGCCTACTACCCCTCCAGGTCATCAACCAGGAATCTCGAGCCCCCTCTGTCCTCGATATTTCTTTCAATCTGACTCCAGGTGTAACCAATCTATTTGCAGTCAGCCTTCAGGCCCCAGCTGCATGCGTTTCTTAGCCTTCCTCTTTTCCCTTGAGGGTTCCAGGTCAGGGCGTGCCTGGTGAACCACCAGAAGTACATCTTAAAGGTGCCAAAAGAACCCTCTGAAAGAGTCTTCAGTGGACACTCAAGCAACGAAACTGCATTTTGCAGTCTCCTTTGCCAGCCACAGCCAAGAGAAACCACCAATCTTTGACTTCACTGGCGGGTAACGCAATTCTCCATCTTGACCTGACATTCACAAAAGCAAGATACTGGAGACTACGCCATTTACTGGGAGGTTTGAAGCGCAAGCTGTTAATGACAGCTAGCCAAACACAGGTATCACAATTTCATTTGGGAGCTACATCATTCTTCGAGAGGATGTGGCCTAACGGTTAGGGCGGTCAACCTCAAAGCTGAGAACCCGGGTTCAAGTCTCGGCAGGGAAGGACAGCATCCTGTGATTCTGGGCAAATCACTTAATATCCCTGTGCCTAACAAAATGAACGTGTTCGTCATCTGTAATGCAACTGGTGCTCATGTAAAGGCTCAGATACTTTTGGGTCGAGTGTGCGCTATATAAAACTCTGAAAAAAAGGGAAAATTGCTACTATTTCTTATTCATTTAGCCACTTGCAGAGATTCTATTTGTTACTGTCAACTTTCCCTGCCTATTTGGCTAAAAACCATTTCAATTTAATTAAGGGTGTAAATGATAAATAAATTTTTATGGACCCTCAGGATACCAGAAACCATGTCAACATGTAAATACAACAGTAAAAGATGAGATGTAACGAGCAACATGTATTCGAATGGGAAATTAATATATTAAAAATGATTGCGGACTGTAAGAGGCGAGTGGTTGGAAGGCCCGGTGCACTTCGCTGACACTTGGCCTTAAGACGAGTTGGAATATATGAGTTTCTCAGCCTTTTGAGCTAAATATAAATGAGTACTGTTAAGAATATCACCTTTGTACCAAAGATATAACCAATACAACTTCATTTTGAGGGAAGCCTTGCACTCTGATGCGCACGACTAAGGGAATTTGACGACTTAGTAAAGTTCCTGTTGCAAGTTCTGGTGCGAGGTTTTAGTTTGTGCCACTGATGGGCAGATATGTCCAGCCGACCCTGCCTCATCCCTAAAGACAAAGCCATGTTTCATCCTCTCTTCCGAGAGACATACCTCAGTTCAAGTGTGAACTGGAGTAAAGAGGCGGTGTACGGTCTTGTTTTGGGATTCATCGCAATTTCCATGAAGACACCAACACATACCTAGTACCTTGCCACCAAGTGAGCTGATAATAAACAAACCAGAAGTATGTTCTCGTGAAGCTAGGAGACATCAGAGCGGTTTCACAAAAGTGCAGAGCACACAAACATGGCCCAGTGGAGGCGGCAGGTTTGGTGCAGTACTACAGAATTCAGCGAATTCTGATGCGGCAAATAATACTTTCAGATAATGTTTGACTAGTAGACAGCGGAATGCCTGAGAGTACGGAGAGCCACAAGGTTCATTCATTTCCAATGTAGTCAAATCCTTAAGGTGTGGATCAAAAAAGAAATATGATGCATAAAAGTTTTGGTGCACTTGTCCAGGGATGTGCAGTTGGAAAACATTTTGGGTCAGAAGAGTCAAACCCTTATGGCAGCATGGTAAAGATCTATATGACTTGTCTCCCAACTCAAGCAATAAATAACATCTTATAAAAATGATACCAAATCATAAATAAACTATTTTTTAAATGTTATATCCTTAAACAATAGGTTTAGCAAATCCAATACATCCCAACTACATCTTTCGTTTATGGGTGTCAGAAATTCTGCTGAGCAGTAAAAACATGCATTAATGCGGGTAAGGGACGTTTTTACTATTTTTGCTTCTTTAACATGCCCATTTCCACAGCACGGAGCTATAACTCGGTCATGATTAACACAAACAAGCACTTGGCATCTCCTAGTGGTAACAGCTTGGAGAACCATACACTTACTACTGGGAGTTTTGTCCTATGTTTTGCTAAGCACCACCACGAATATGTTAGGCCAAAACTTAATATCAAATGATGGCATGCTGAAACATATGAAAGACCAGAGAAAAGGTGGTGCTACAGGAACCGATTTCTTACTAACCTCTAGATGACATCAGAATTGGTGGTAGGTGGCACCGCCTCAACTGTATGTACCAGAGAATGGTAGGATCTTTTGCAAACAAAGTTATGCATTATGGAGCTCGGGTTCGTGCCTATCATAATACAAGTCAATCTACAAACAGGCGCCAGAGGTACACGAGTGAGTGTGCGTGCAAACAGTAGGAAAATCCGATTTTTGATTATTATTTTTTTAAAGCGACATGCGAGCAGGCTACTAGGAACTGGTGAATTTAGACTGCTCAGGGTTCACTGGAAATACAAAGGAGCATGCCATCTACGTGCCAACTCGCCTCACTTTCATGGTATGCTCTGATGTCTTCGCCAGATGTGAGGATTTTACAACCATCGTTGCCAATTTAAAATTATAATAACAAAAAAACTTTAATTTCATGCACGCAGGGCGCAAAGACTCACCGATCGGAGCGCTTAACTCCAGGGGGGTGGGGGGGGCGATAAAAAGTGAGAAATCAACACACAGGCCGAAGTACCTCCTAGACAAGGTTTGAGGACCTGAACCCGTCATAAAGAATACACATGAGGCACCCCGAGAATTGCTTTTTTTATTGAGGGGGAATATTTGGGTTTGAAAGCATGACGTGAGGGCAAGTTCTCTCATCTGCCGCGAAGTGTTACTTCTCATCGCACAATGTGCACACAGTTTAATATTGTGCATAGTTTACGAATGTGCATAACAGATCAGCGTAATTAAGAAGTAATACATTTGCATTGGGTAAAGACATAAAGCTACAACATAGCAACAATTAAATGTGGTAAGGAAATGCAGCTCACCCAGAAAGAAATAACTAAAGATCATAGCTTTACTGTAAAGATATAGATTCTTGTGATTCGTGTTTATTCTTGGGGCTTTCCAAATGCCCCCTGCCCTATCCAGGAAGGCATGGAACTAATCTCGGTCCCTGACCAAGAACACATGTCTACACTTCCTGGCGCTGGGAGGTGTGTGCAGCCAGGCACTGCAGTTACCTCACACCTAGCATACTTGGCACCTCACCAAGCATAACCCCAGGCTAGATGAACACTGCTACACCTTCCAGAACTGTCCAAAGCAGCTGTTGGTTCCCGTTAGAAGCGCTGGCACTACCCCCCGCTATGAGTGCATCCCTGCCCTGTGAAATAAGGGGCGATCTGAAGCTAGGACTGGTCCCACCACCCCACCCCTTCCCCACACACATCCTGTTGGATTTCCCAGGCTCTTCCTGGGAAGAGCACAGTGCAGGAACATGTCAGCTGGACACTGCAGCGCGCGCCCAGCCCCGCCAACACACGTTTGAACCATTTTCCAGTCAGCCCAAAAAAATCAGTGTGCAGAGCAGCACTGAACACAATGGGCAGCCTCCTGCCCGGGTCACAACTGCAGGGAATGCAGCAAGGATCAGGGATGGGGCTGGTGCAAGGGGGGCAGACACAAGCACCCCGAGAGGGGGCGGCACAGAGGCCCATGCCCCATCCCGGTGGGGGCTCCCCGAA